>NC_134541.1:131212629-131874504 GCF_050624435.1 Tenrec ecaudatus
GAGTGTAAAACAGTGAGTCACATAGCCCGACCCTCTTGACTGTCTCAGGTCTATAACTGTAGCAACCAGGCAAAACTAACCACCAGTTTCTCCCAGGGAAACTAGTGCTTCACTATTGGGTATTAAATTTTTAAAATCTTAGGTTGGAGATGAGATGTTTTAAATTCTTAGCCAAGAACGACTTCCTGGAGAAGGCAGCCTCTTAGGAGAAATGTAAGCAAGAAAGAACTAAGGAGAAAACCATGGTTGGAAAAAGAATTTGCTAGATAGAGAAGATGTGAGGGAAGGCAGATACTAAACACAGGGAGCCCATTGTCATGCTGTTTTAGAGAATAATAAACCAATTTCCTTCATGGTAGGGTTGCAGGGTGGTAATAGAGGCCCAGTGGATGGACAAACTGGGAACCTGCCAAAGAAGACAAAGAGATCCCAGAGAACCAAATCGGCAGCTCCTCCTACGCTCATAATGGCAAAGAAAGAAGATCAAGGGAGTTCAGATCCTCCCCAGCCAGGTAAGACTCAAGTCCTGGGAAGAACTAGGAAGAACCTACGTAGTTCTTAAAACATATTAAAACTTTTATTATTTTAAAGAAACAAGAAAACATTTAAAGCAATTTTCAAGGGTTCATGGGGGAGAGAGGGAATAAAATGAGCCAATACCAAGGGTTCAAGTAGAAAGAAAATGTTTTGGAAATGAAGTCAACAAATGTAAAAATGTGCTTGAAATGATTAGTGGATTGTGATAAGAGCTGTACAGGCCCCCAATAAAATTATTTTATAAAAGCATTTAAAGCATCTCTCAGACTATAGTACACAGAACATACTATAACTTAATAGTTAAAATTGACTGGACTAAGTCCAGGCACAGAGGGAGAGGGAGACAAAAATTAAGGAAAGTCCTGTGGCCAAGATAGATACTTATACACATACTCCCTTGTGTTTTTTTACTGTTTCTGGCTGGGAATTTGCCATTTTACTGATAGGGAAACTCCCTATTAATCCATAACTTGAATCCATGTCTTTCTAACTCAAAAGTCTATGTTCTTTCTATTAAACTGGTCAACTTTTCTAGAGATTTCCTGGAAATAGGAATTTTGGAGCTTCACTGTGTACAGGTAAGGATAGACTGGTCTAATAGCACTCTCAACTTTATAACTTTTTCCTACAGACCCTCAGAAAAAATTTAAATCTCCCCAAAGCAAGCCTGTGGTAACTGGCTTGTCTAAGGGAAGAGAAGCCAAGATGGCGCCAGGGAGCCTTACCCCACCCACCCATCAGGGGCCCTCTCCCACGATGCAGGAAGCAGGGCCTGGGCCCCAGGAACCAAGGCCTCAGGAGGCTGCAAGTATCCCCACTGAAGACGAAGCTTCCAGTGACCTGGACCTGGAACAACTCCTGGAAGACATTGCAAATGAGCCCGAGCCAAGAGAGGCCTCACAGCTCCGAGAAGAGGGTCTCCCCATGGCTTTATTTGAGGAGTGATTGAGCAAGTTTGCTTGCTTTCTGGGGTGCAGGAGGAAGAGCCCTGTAGTGGGAACCCCTAGAAGTTTATTGCTTTTAATTAGCTACACGTTAAAGCTAGAGTTGTATGCTTTTATACATGAATAAAATAATTACTGCTTTAATTAGCCTCATTTGTCTCTAACCATGTTCTTTTTGCTTCTTTTCCTTCAGAGTTACTGTGACATACCATTGTTTTTAGTGAGCTCTGCCTACACAACGTAGAAGTAGAGGAAGGCAGGGACACCTTGAACTCTTAATAGGAAGAACATTATGGGTTCAAATCTTGGGTCTGCACTTAATCCAAACTCAACTACTTGTGAGCTGTGTACCATTAGGGAATTACTTTAACCATTCTGGTTCTTAATGTTCGTTTCTCAAAATGAGTACATCATAAACCTTACAAAGTTGTTGAAATGTTTGAGTGAGGTTGTACATGTAAGACACCTAACACCATATATGCTCAACCAAGTTCACTGCCAAGGAGTTGATTCCAACTCATAGCAACCCTATAGGGCAGAGTAGAACTGCCCTTGTGGATATCTGAGACTAACTATGGGAATAGAAAGTGCTGTCTCCTGCAGAGTGACTGGTGGTTTTGAACTTCTGACATTGAGGTGAGCAGCCCAATACATAACCACTATGCCACCAGAGCGCCTTCCAAATATGCTAGTTACTATATTTAAGGAATAGCATGGCTAGATTGGGGGTACACACCTTGGTTCTGGACTGGCTACCAGTGTTCGGAATTTATTCTCTGAGGCAGTCATCAAAAAAAAAAACAAGAGGAGGGGTCTTGGGTGTGTTGTCTATTACAGTGTTTGGGGGTTTTGTTCCGTTAGGAGGGACAGAAGTCAAAGGTGACATCACTTTTTCATTAGACTGATTCTCGGGATACTTTTATTTTTGTGTGAGAGGAAGTTGAAGGGAGTGCAGTGCATTGCTTTGTTTCTATCCCCTGGTGTTCACCTCGTTTTCTGTATTTGGTCCTGGCTATTGTTGGAGGTGATGATGTGATCTGTCTGCATGGCCTACTCTAAGGTGGTTTCGTTCACTCTGGGTTCAGGTGAAGAGTGCCATCCTACTGATTAGGTCTCTTGAGATGGAGTCCTGGTGGCAGAGTGGGTTATGTGTTCGGTTGTTAACTGTAAGACCAGCAGGTCGAACCTACCAGCTACGTACTTCAAGGTCGAAGATGAAGCCTGCTCCCATAAAGATTCAACGCCTCAGGGCTCTCCTGGGGAGGTTGGCAGGGAATGAGTAAGACGCACAGATGATACAGTCATCCTGGGAAAGTCCCCAAAAGAAAGACATGGGAACAAAGCTGTCCCCACCCAATAACCCAGGTACCTTCCTCCTCCTCCTGCCCTGCTTTATTTAATTCTGTCAGATCCTCGTCTGAGCTGTTTACCTTGTGGTCCCACTTGGGTCTGTATCCATCCTCCTGAAAAGTCAAGGTGTGATACAGTCAGGTGGGTGTAGAGAAATGGGCAGAGGGTCTCAGTAGTAAGGTTTTCTGTGAAGCCAGGGTCAGAAGTCATATGAGATGGCTAGCGAGAGAACTGGGAACGAGCTGGATCCCGAGGAGGGGGCATTGTCTATGTGAATGCAGGGAGTGTTTGGAGAAGAGGAAGGTTAGTGGTGGAAAGTAGGAAGGGGCCATGGTAAGGGCACCCTCTGTGGGAACAAGAGTGTGGGACATCTGGAAGCTGAGCAGTGGTGTTCACAGATGGCTCAGGCTCGTCTCTGCGGGCACGGGTGCTCTCCAACCTGTCCTGATACACAGAGGGGTGGGGGGGTTAGGCTCATAGAGGAGGAGGCTGCCTGGAGAGAAGCTCAGTTGTGGTGTCACCTGGCAGGGGTCCCCAAGTGCTGGCTGGAGGTGGATGGTTCTAAGGAAGCTGGAGTAGGTATGACTAGCTCCTGTTGTCTCTCGTGGCTTTGCCTTGACGAAAACTGGGAGAGAATAAACGCATTTCATGCTTCTAGGCAGGTGCCTTGGTCCTTGGAGGCAGCATCTTGGGACAGAAACTTTAGGAAGAGCGCCTGGCAAAAGAGGCAGAGAAAGGAGGTGCGCCCTCCACCACACCACACCCTACCCCCACCACCCCCCACACCGCCCCCCCCCCCCCCCCCCCGCAAAGACAAAAGGAGGGTTGAGATTCAAGAGGGAGTGCACTGAGAGATGGAAGAAGAGCCAGGGCTGGTGCATGTGAGGGAGGTTGAGGCTAGGGTGTGAAAGAGGCCCAGAAAGGAGAGAGGCAGAAGAATGCTTGGGGCCTTTTCTTGTTCTTCACCAGGCAAAAAGGAAAAATTGCCCAAAGATCAGGGAACAAGAGGCAAAAGAAAAAAAGAAAAAAGACACAGGTAGATGCGTTAAAAAAGGATGGTGTTCAAAGATGCAAGATCACAAATGGACAGAAGGCAAAGCTTAGAAATGGAGAGGGGAGCAGGAGGAGGGGAGATGTGAGAACCAGGGGAGATGTGACAGGAAAGAGAACAGGCGAGTGAGTGCTGGAACCCCTAGGTCCACGGTCCTCCTTTTGCAGACTGGGAGCTGGCACATGGGGACGTCAAGAGTTTGGCTTCCATTGAGGACACAGACTGGGAGACTTGGAAGATGAGAGGGGCTGTGATGTTTCCAACAGGAAGTTTCCTTCTCAGAATAGCTCAGGCTGTGTGATTCTTAAAAGGAAATATCCAGCTTCCCAAATGAGTGGTCCCTTCCTCACAAGATAAGCACTCACCTGGCAGGGGTTTGGGTTTTCAGCTGACAACCTGTCGGGACCAAAAAAGAGCAGGGGCTGGCCATCCAGGGAGGCCAACATTCTCAGTCCTGCCTATTATCCCTGCTCTGCATGCTCTGCCAGGCAGTCCTCCCAGAGGACCGAGCAGCTCCGTTACCACAAGCATGGGACTCAAAGAGCTGGTGCCCAAACTACCCACCCATATCTGTGTCCTTACCGTCTTTTACAGCCAATCCTAACACCAGCTCCTTTCTGTCTGCCCATCTCTCCACCCCTCATTGCTGGCCTCTCTCCCAACCTCGTCCTCGTTTTCCTTTTTCTTCCTCGAATGCCCATTCTGCTCTTCCCTCTCAAACTGACCCCTCTGGTACTGAGCACCCCCCCCCCCCCCCCCGATTCCTTTTCTCCTCTCCCTAACAAAAACAGGACACAGCTTCTTTTGCATTCCCTCTGAGGCTTGGTGTGGTGTTTGCAGTTACTTAGACTTCTAGCACCACAGCCAAGCCATTCCCTTCCCACTTCTGGGGCCATCCTTCTTCCACCGAGCCTCTGCTGTCTACCTCCACCACCCTCCATTCCATCAATCCTAAACGGTGGCTCTTTAACCTTTGTCAAGGATACTGACCCCTGGTTCACAGATTTCCCCTCCATTCAATAGCATTCTGGGAGGTTTCAATCATCTGCCAGCCCATTCTGAACACACTGGACTTGCCACTTCCCCCCAACTTCAATGACTGTCACCTCCACTCCACTCATCCATACACTGGATTAAAAAAAAAATCACCGTGACTGAGAATTCTGAAATAGTAGATGTTAGTTATCATTTTCAGATTTTCCTTCCAGCCAGCTTCTGTCATTCTCCCACTATATCTGTTCTTTGACCCCATTGAAATCATGTTCCTAGATAACCAATATTCTTTCTGGCTATTCAAGCCTGTATAAATATGAAGGAACCCCCCCTAAAAACAGAATTGCACTGGGCACAGCAGAGCTTTCGTAGTATGCATTTTGCCCCCACTAGGCAAGCATCAAGCAACTCTCGCTGGGTTAGTGCACCCAGTGGCATTGCCTGGGAAGATTTTTTATGGTCACAGTGAATTTTTTCTTAAAACTAGTTTTGCGTTAACCTCTTTTTTGTGTGTGTGTGATGGCCGATTTAAGAGAACAGTGTGCGGCTGTGAAATTTTGTTTCCTGCTTCAGAAAAACGTGTCAGAAACTGTTGTGATGTTGAACACTGCTTGCCCAGGACAGCACGATGGGAAAAACCCAAAGGGAATGAGTAGTTTCCTCAGTTCAAAAAAACGTGAAATGTCAACTGATGACAAACCTAGTTCTGGACATCCACCAACTTCCCCAATGGATGAAAATGTCAACTTGTAGTGCATTTGGAATTTGTTCCACCAGGTCAGACTGTTAACCAAGTTTTCTATTTAGAGGTTGTGAAAAGATTGTGCAAGAGTGTGAGACAAAACAAGGCCTGATTTGTGGCAGACGGGAGACTGGTTTTGCCACTCATGCAACCATCTCAGTGTGCCAGTTTTTTTGCAGAAAACAGCATGCCTTTCTTCCCCATACACCTTCCTCACCTGACCTCGCTCCATGTGATTTCTGTTTCCTCAAGTGAAGAGGGACATGAAATGACAGCCAATTTGATGATGTAAAAGAGGTGAAGAAAAAACGAGGGATGTGCTGTCAGCCATCCAATAAGAGATGAGCATGGAAAGTGGTTCCCAGAATGGAATCACAGCTTTGACAAGTGTATTAGGTGTAATGGAGCATACTTTGAGGGTGATATGGTTGTTTTGTATACAACATTTAATACATAGCTTTGAAAAAAATTCCGGTGTTTTTGGTACCCCATCATATATATTGACATATGGTTCATGAATCATTGACTTCCATCGTTCAGTCGTATAATCATCACTACAATTAGTTTCAGAACATTTTATCCCCTCGTATTTGTTATTGGCACCCCCTGTTCACCCTCAAATGAAAACATGGGACTTATTCTCACCTTCTCACCTCCTCACCCCTACGTCAATCCAATCACCAAATCTGACTAGTGTTTCCCCTAAGTCTTGCCAGGAGCTTACCCAGCTGCACTGCCAATATATTAGACTGATCTTAGTCTTGTCCACCTTCATAGTTATGGACCTCTGCCACAGAATGAAGAACCAGCAAGGACGAGCTGACCTTGTTGCTTCACTGCTTCGCTCTGCCCCTGGAATAGAAGGCTCTTGGGTGTAATGGGTAAGGTCCTCTTCCATTGGCTTTTGTCTCTTCTTTCATCTCCTGCCTCCTCCACCAACATGAGCTGCTTACAATT
Source organism: Tenrec ecaudatus (assembly GCF_050624435.1). NCBI lineage: Eukaryota > Metazoa > Chordata > Mammalia > Afrosoricida > Tenrecidae > Tenrec > Tenrec ecaudatus. The sequence continues at coordinate 131,219,204 of NC_134541.1, forward strand.
CCTGGAACAGCTTCATTTTCCTGGGAAAAAAAAAAACACTACCATCCCACTCCACTACCACCCTACGTGCCTGGATAATTTCTTTTTATTATTTGCAAGTTTTCTAAGGGGTCAGTTCTTCTTGGGAGTCTTCCTTGACTACTGCCTCCTCTCCCTCCCAACCTGTTAAGGGTTAGTATAGCCCTTTCCATGGGTGGCAATTAGGTCTTATCTTTGTTGCTGGCTGAAAGGGATCTGGGGAACCTGTCAGTGTATTAGCCAAAAATAAAGACGAGGTTTATTCGCGTCTAAGTTGATTCCTGGAAGGACTTGCAGAAGGAAACCATCCAGCTTCTTCCTCTGAGCTGTGTCTAGAGTTCAGCCCTGACCCCACAAGATACTTAATATTCAAGAAACGGGTCTTTTTAAAAAAAAAACAACATTTAATTGGGGGCTCATACACTTCTTATCACAATCCATACATACATCCATTGTGTCAAGCACATTTGTTGCCATCATCATTCTCAAAACATTTTCTTTGTACTTGAGCCCTTAGTATCAGCTCCTCGTTTTCCCCTTCTCTACCTGCTCCCCCTCCCTCATGAACCCTTCATAATTTATAAATTATTATCTTGTCATATCTTACAGTATCTGACGTCTCCTCTCACCCACTTTTCTGTTGTCCTTCCCCCAGGGAGCAGGTTATATGTAGATCCTTGTTATCGGTTCCCCCTTTCTACCCCACCTTCCCCCCACCCTCCCGGTATCACCACTTTCACCACTGGTCCTGAAGGGATCATCTGCCCTGGATTCCCTGTGTTTCCAGTTCCTATCTGTACCAGTGTACATCCTCTGGTCTGGCCAGATTTTTAAGGTAGAATTGGGATCATGATAGTGGGGGGAGGAAGCATTTAGGAACTAGAGGAAAGCTGTATGTTTCCTCATAGATACTCTGCATCCTGACTGGCTCTTCTCCTTCCCACAACAAGAAACAGGTTTTTATGACAATAAGATGAGCCAGGTTGTCACAGAGTACAATGAATACTCTAAGAAGAAGGGTTGTTACAATGACCAGTAGGAAGTTATCCATTATTAGTGCATTTCCCCAGGGGCCATTAGGCTACCATTCCCTGAAGCATCAAGCACCCTCTGTATCTACACTGGGCAATGCTTTCTATCTGGCTACTTATGTTACTGACCTTGTGAGCCTCCTGCCCAAGTTGGAAGGCCCCTGCTGATTAACTTAAAAGGGAATTTGTACTGTAAGGGAGGGGACTGTTACATTACAGTTCTGAAGTAGCAATGAGGAACCGTATGAAAGGGTCGTGGCATTAGGAAGGTTGAGAACCACTGGTTGTATACGGATGAATCCTTTATTCTCATATCTTTTTTTAAACTCATTTTATTCAGGGCTCTTGTAGCTCATATGACATTCCATACATCAATGGTATCAAGCATATTTATACACATGTTGCCATCTTCATTTCCAAAACATTTTCTATGTGAGCCCTTGGTATAAGCTTCTCTTTTCCCCCCTCCCTTCCCCACCCTCCTATCCTAGTGTATCCTTGATCAATTACATATTGTTATTATTTCATATCTTACACTGTCCATTGTCTTCCTTTACCCATATTTCTGTTATTTGTCCCCTTGTCGGGTGGCTATATATCCAATCTTGTGATGGGTTCTCCCTTTCTCATCCTTCCCCCTCCCTGACCACCCCCCTATCCTGATGATATCACTACTCCCAACTACAGTTCCTGAGGGGGTTTTATCTGTCCTGAATTCCATGTGTTGAGAGCTCTTATCTGTACCAATGTCCTCTGGTCTAGCCAGATTGGTAAGTTAGAACTGGGTCGTGGTAGTGGTGGGGAAGAAGCATTAGGGAACTAGAGGAATGATGTGCGATTTATCGGTGCTATACTGCATCATGGTTGATTCATCCCTTCTGTGGGGGGTATGCTCATATCTTAAGAAGGCTGGCAGGCTGGGGTGGAGGGAGGTCTTCACCCTTGTGAGTTGGAGACAAGTCCCAACCACATTCCCATAATATTGTTTCCCACCGTGTCCTCCCATAATAGTGCTGTCTTAAAGCTGCCTCTTACAAGCACCTGGCTGATTGCTATGTAGCCCACAGCCTTAACTATAGGCACAGGCATGTGCTATTGCTCCCTAGGCTCTAAAGACAGTCACATCCCTGACCTGCCTCCAGCACAGCTGTTAGGTTACTCCTCCAATGAACTCAGGGACCTTTAGGGTTAAGGTACAGCCCTTTCGTTGTGTATTTGGTTACCTGTAATTGGGGGTCTTGCACACCCTGAAAATAAATAAGCTGTTGGCTATTAGAAATATAATCCTTTTCCTGCGCGAATCTGGCCCCTGAAGTCATGGTGGTGTAAGGTGAGTCCTTGCATATTTTGTCTTGCCTGATACTAGTCCATAACTCTTCAAACTCACGCAGCACATGCACTGATGCCGAGTGCAGGAAGATCACAGGCCAGTGGGTGGAAAGCCTTGTGGATCCGGTGGCGGTGGAAGCATCTCAGTGCTGGCGGGCTTCTCTATGTGGCTCCTCTCACTCCAGGGCACTAGTGTAGCTCCATGTGTCTTGTCAGTAGGAATGTCCCCAGGGAGTATGTGTCCTGCCTCCATCGAGCTATTTATCTCCTTAGTGCTTCCAAATGAGGTCAAGCTGCAACCTGATTAACGGCTAAACTCCACCCCTTCACTCTCAATGGTCTTAAATTGACAACAGATGATGTACCTATCACGGCCCTCAGGGAGATGATTGGCGCTCCAGCTGCATCCACGGGCTGAAACAGTAGAGCCGCGCTGAGGAAGGCACAGGCTCGGCAGTGTGTCCTGCTCTTGTGCCTCGAGACACTCTGTATTGAGGCCGACGCCATGACACCTACCAAGCACCGCCATGAGATGCCCTGCAGCTGCTTTGAAAAGACATAAATGGGTGTCTGCTGGAATGGAACGATATTTGAGGTAAAATAAAAAATTGTGGAGCAGAATAGAAAGCAGTTTGATTCTATTTGTGTCGATAGTTATACAAAACAACACACACACACACACACACACAGTGCCACTGGGTTGGTGTTGACTCGGCACCCCAATGAGATGGAGTAGGCCTGCTCGGCAGGGTTTCAAAGGCTGTAGCTCTTCGTGGAAGCGCATGGCTACATCTCTGTCCCATGGAGCTAATGATGGGGTCAGAGGACACACCTTTCCGCTAGCCGCATAGTCTTAACTGTTGTCCCCTATGGCTCTTATCTGCCAACAATATCTATATTTATCTGTCTATAAGAGAGGACATTTCCACCAAAAAGGGTAATAATTAGGGGGTTAGGGAGATAAAGTAAAGAAGGTATTCTCATTTGAATTCCTTCTATATTGCTTGGATTTAAATATTTTAAATTATGTATGAGGATAATCAGTATAAGTTTTTTAATTTAACATCGATTTTTAAAAATTTAACATTCATTTTTATCAAGGCTGTGTGTGTGTGTGTGTGTGTGTGTGTCCATAATTTAGGGAATCAGTAAGATTTACATGCATGATAAAAAAACAGCAGTCCCCTGAATATGCTTCCTGACTTACTTCCTACTGCTCAGAAGTAATTATTTGTAGTGACTTTGGCTGTTTCTTTTTATTTTAACCTCTGTATCTGTGAACAATGGCGCTACCAAGGCATTAGAGCGTGGCTGCTACCTGGTGTCCAGGGGCAAAAGTTTAAGAAGAAGTAACCTTACCTTCAGAAGCAGTGATTAGCTTGTTTCTGTAGGTTTGTGCTTTGTTAACAGGCCCTGCCCTGTGACTGCTGCATTCCAGATGGGCAGGCGTGGCAGACAGACACATTTGGAGCCTACATGGCAGCCACTGACTACTTAGCTTCTCAGCCAAGTACAGTTCTGAGGAAGAAAGGATCATCGAAACCGCTTGGATTTCCCTTGTTCCTTGAACTATATAAACCCTGACAGGCAGTCTTATATTGTGTGTTGTCTAATCTGAGAATTGTCTGTTTGACCCTTAGAAATTATCCAACATTTCTGATGTTCGAAGAAGTGGGGTCCCTGGGGTGCTGACGCCTCTGTAAACCCCCAGGTTTCATCTGACACGATGTTGGCACCAGCTCAGCCAATGGGGCTCTTCGTCTCTCTACTCTCTTGGGGTGGCAGGTGGGGGCGATCAGGTCAAGCTTCTTCTGAACATTCAGCTCCGTTCTTTGTCAACTTTAAAATTAATGTCCTGTAGGTAGATTTTGCTCTACCTAAGGGGCTTCCGATGTGTCCTGAGACCACTTGTTCCCTGCATAATCCAGACCTATGGGCCCGTCTTGGGTTCCTTTTTCGTTTTGAACACTTTTTAGCCAATGACAGTTCAGGGAAACAATGACCCGCACCAAGAGTTTTCTCCTTGGATAAGCTTGCTTTCTACACAATAAATTAGAATCTTGGGATATTTAAAATTAAACAAACTCAATGTGGTGCATGGTTTTTTAATAATATATATGCCATTTTATTGGGGGCTCTTTCAGCTCTTATAACAATACATCCATCAATTATATCAAGCACATGTGCACATGTTATCTTCATCATTTTCAAAATATTTTCTTTCTGCTTGAGCCCTTGCTATCAGCTCCTTTTTTCCTCCCTTCCCCACCCTTCCAGCCTCATAGACACCTGATAAATTATAAATTATTATTTTCATATCTTACATCGCCCGCTGTCTCCCTTTGTCCACCCCTGGGGAAGGGGTGGTGGAATTTTGTGTCATTGTAGTTGGCTCCCTGTCTCCCCCACCCCCACTCCCACCCCCGCACCCCCTCCCCTCTACCCTCGTGGTATCACTACTCCCATTGCTGTTCCTGAGGAGTTTATCTGTCCTGGATTCTGTGTGTCAAGAGTTCTTAACTGTACCAGTGTACATGCTCTGGTCTGGCTGGATTTGTAAGATAGAACTGGGGTCATCGATGAAGAACACAGCTTTCCCCCAGATCCTGGATGCTTCCTCCCCCCAACTACCATGATCCGAATTCTACCTTGCAGGGCTGGAGAGGGCATAGGTTGTACACTGGTACATATGAGGGCTGGAGGTACAGGGAATCCAGGGTGGATGATACCTTCAGGACCAAGGGTGTGGGGGACGATGCTGGGAGAGTGGAGGGTGAGTGGGTTGGAAAGGGGGAACTGATTACAAGGATCCACATGTGACCTCTTCCCTGGGAGAGGGACAGCAGAGAAGGGTGGAAGGGAGACTCCGGATAGGGCAAGATATGACAAAATAACGATGTATAAATTACCAAGGGCACATGAGGGAGGGGGGAAAGGGGAGGGAGGGGAAAAAAAAAGAGGACCTGATGCAAGGGGCTTAAGTGGAGAGCAAATGCCTTGAGAATGATTGGGGCAGGGAATGTATGGATGTGCTTTATACAATTGATGTATGTGTATGTATGGATGGTGATAAGAGTTGTATGAGTCCCTAATAAAATGAAAAAAAAAAGAGTAAAAAAATGATTAGGGCAAAGACTGTACAGATGTGCTTTATACAATTGATGTATGTATATGTACGAATTGTGATAAGAATTGTATGAGCCCCAATAAATTGCTTAAAAAAAAAAAGATGAGTTACGCAAAAAAAAAAAAAAGAACTGGGGTCATTATAGTGGGGGGGAAGAAGCTTTAAAGAACTAGAGGAATGTGTGTTCCATCGAGGCTGTGCTGCACCTTAGCTGTCTCGTTCTTTTCTTGTGACCTTTCTGTGAAGGAATGTCCAATTATCTACAGATCTACAGTGCTTTGGGGCTCCACTCTGATCCCCATCATTTGCACCGATATATTTCTTTGGGGTCTTCTGATCCCTAATACCTTATCCCAGTATCACCTCGTGATCACACAGGCTGATGTGCTTCTTCCATGTGGGCTTTGTTGTAATGCATGTTTTAAATGGTATTTTAAAACTTCCAATAAACAAATGTCTAAATTTGACCAGAGGATGTACACTGGTACAGATAGGAACTGGAAACACAGGGAATCCAGGACAGATGATCCCTTTAGGACCAGCAGTGTGAGTGGTGATACCAGGAGGGTGGAGGGAGGGTGGGGTGGAAAGAGGGAACCATTACAGGGATCTACATATAACCTCCTCCTTGGGGGATGGACAACAGAAAAGTGGGTGAAGGGAGATGTAGGATACTGTAAGATATGACAAAATAATTGATAAATTATTAAGGGTTCTTGAGGGAGTGGGGAGGGAGGGGGGAAATGAGAAGCTGATGCCAGGGGCTTAAGTGGAGAGCAAATGTTTTGAGAATGATGAAGGCAATGAATGTACAAATGTGCTTGACACAATGGATAAATGGATGGATTGTGGTAAGAGTTGTATGAGCCCCCAATAAAATGATGAAAATAAATAAAGGTGTTAGGCGCTGCCCATTTGGTTTTGACTCAATGACCATGTCACTGTAGGATGAAGCTCTGCTGGGTCCCGTGTCCTCTTCACAATTGTTGCTCTGTTTGGACCTATTGTTGCATTGCCTTTGTTCACCCATTTCATTGAATGTCTGTTCTTTTTAGCTGCCCCTCTACTTTACCAGACATGATGTCTTTTTCCAGGGCTGGTCCTTCCTGCTGACATGTCCAAAGTACATGAGATGAAATCTCGCCATCTTGGCTTCTAAGGTACATTCTGTTCTTTTTAATAATTAAATCATTTTATTGGGGGCTTGTACAACTCATCACAATCCACACAAACATCCATTGTGTCAAGCACTTTTTTATATTTGTTTCCCTCATCATTCTCAAAATATTTGCTTTCTACTTGAGCTCTTGGTATCAGCTCATTATTTTCCCCCTCTATTCTTCCTCATGAACCCTTGATAATTTATAAATTATTAGTATTTTGTCATATCTTATACCAGCCGACGTCTCCCTTCACCCACTGTCCGTCCCCCAAGGAGGAGGTTAGATGTAGATCCTTGTAATCGGTTCCCCATTCTACCCCACCTTCCCTCCACCCTCCCGCTGACTATTCTTAAAAGACAGATTGTTCATTCTTCTGGCAGTGCATGAGATATTCAGTATTCTTTGAAAACATCCGAATTCAAAAGCATCAACTATTTCTCGATCTTCGTTATACATGGTCCAGGTTTTACATGCATATGAGGTGATTGAAAATACCATGGCTTGGTTCAGGCTCATTTCAGTCTTCCGAGTTACATCTTTGCTTTTTAACCCTTGAGAGAGGTATTTTGCAGAGGTTTCCCCGGTGCTTTGTATGGCTGGAGGTTCTGCACTGACTGTGGCGGCAAGCAATGTGAGCTACTTGACAAATTCATTGCTGCTTATTGGGCCAGAGTGAGGATTTTTGTTCCCTTTATGTTGAGGTGTAATCGATGCAGAAGACTGTCGTGTTTCATCTTCATCAATGAGTGCTTCATGCACGTCCTCTTCACTTTCAGCCAGCAGAGTTGGGTCATCTGCATATTGCAGGTCGTTAATTTATCTTCCTCCGATCCTGAGGCCAAGTTCTCCTTCATGTAGTCCAGTTTCTTGGATGATTTGCTCAGTGTGCAGAGTGCAGAAGCATGGTGAAAGGATACGACCCTGTGCACACCTTTCTTGGCTTTCAACCCAGCAGTGTCTCCTTGTTCTGGCTGCCTCGTGGTCTAGCTGCAGGTTCTGCATGAGCACAATGGAATATTCTGGGATTCTCATTCTTACAATGGAACCCACCTTTTAAAATGATCGACAGTAAGATTCCTTTGTAGTCAATAAAGCACAGGCAGACATGTTTCCAGTATCACCTGCTTTCAGCTCAGAGCCATCTGACATCAGCAGTGATATCGACCCATGGTTCTGCATCCTCTTCTGAATCCGCCTGACTTGATGACATTACCCTGGAGCTGCATGGCTGCAATTGTTTGATCGTTAGCTCCTGTAAATTTTTACTTGAATGTGATATTAATAGATATACTTAAGTAAAGACTCCTGTAATTTTGTAGCAATGCATGTTTTTGTTTTTTGTTTTTTTTCCTTGGGGTTTGTTTTCCCCAAAAAGTTTTATTGGCGTATAGTTTATATGTCATTCAATTCATTAATTCAATCACATCAAGAAGAGTTGTACAATCACCACCACAATCAATTTTAGAGCATATTCTTCAATCCTATACTCATCGTTATAAAAAAATTAGATGCTGTCTGCACTCTGGCCTTGGGAAGGGGCACAAACAGGAACTTCTTTCAGTCTTTAGGCCTGTCTTCCAGACTTCTAGGCATAGATGAGTAAGCACCTCCCAGGCTGTATCCGTTGGTGGCAATAAATCAATTATAGCCTGTCAGTTTCTGGAGACTTGGTTTTCACCAATACTTTTAGAACCGTTTCTATTTCTCCATTCAATGCCATTGGTTCTTGATCACATGCTGCCTCCTGAAATGGCAGAATGTCGATTCCTTCTTTTTAAACTGTTTGTGGTGAGTTGGGTGAAGATCACTAGTTACATAGTCACTGAGTGACACAGTCTGCTTCATGTCGTTCACGGCAATCCCCTCATGTCATATCACCCGTCCTTCCTCCGCCCCGTGTTTCCCGTCTCCGTTCATCCTTTCCTAACTCTTCTGGACTTTGCCCTGGAGGTCATGCTGCCCCTTAATTCCAATGGTGGCTTATACTAACTGTGCACCCGTCAATAGTCTCAGTTCGCTGATAGCCTTGTTTATTGTTTGGCTGAAAATTGAGCACAGGGGTGGGTTCAATTTCACACCCAAAGGGTGACCATGGATAACCTCTTTGGGGGGATATGCCAATGTATAACTGACTGGCAAGACTGATTTCCTTCATGATGTAACCTTATAATGTGACCCCTTTGAGAGCAGTTGGTGGTGGTAGCCCAGCACCATGGAGTTCTCATCTCAGGATCAAACTAAACAAATAGACCCAAACTCACTGGCCTTGACTCAGTTCCTACTCATGGTGACCTGTGAGGGTAGGGTAGAACTGCCCCTGGTTGGCTTCTGAGACTGTCACCACCATTTGCTCCTCCGCCTTCCGTGAACACTCTCAGTCTCGGAAACTTAAAGGGGGCAGTTCTACCCTGTCATATAGGGTCTCTTCAGTCAGCATTGACTCAGTATTGTGAGTTTGAGTCCTCTGAGACTATGCGTCTGATCTCTCATCCCTTAAAGTGTGGAATTATGTCTAAGAAGTTTTCATAAGTTTGTCCCCTGTAGGCTTGATCATATTCTTGGATATATATGCAGCAAAGGTTTACCCATAAACGAGTATTCTCTGTCTCTCACACACACATATACTCCTGCTCTTCCTCCCGCACCCATCCAGCTCGTGTCTCGCGTGGATTACTATCATTCCATGATTGTGCATATAACTGTATTTACCTGTTAGAGGAAACCAGCCTCCAACAACCGAGGGGTCCATATGCGCAATTGTATGGCGATAATATATAAAGATCACAGTAAAGTCATGGAAGACAGGAGAGGATAAAATAAAGGAGTCAGACACATTTCATGATAGCATGCTCCCCTCAGCCCTTCTTGGGGGTCCACGTGGAGGTGGAAGAAGAGTCTTTACTGTCTTGGGATATTGATAGGTAGCCGTGAGACATGCATATTCAGTAGTTAGATACGTCACAAGGTGAGTGGTCACCACAGTAAAGTGCCTGAGCTCACAGGTGAGGAAACCCGGTACCTGCATTATGGGACAGCACGAGGGGGGTGGGAGGCGATAACAACAATCGACCCTGTGCTCACTGTAAGGCAGCAGAGCTGTTAGGGGAGAATCTGTGGGGATGACATTTAAAGCAGGATCATGTGTTTGGACTACATCTCTAACTTACCAAGGTGGTGGCTTTCCTACAGTGGAATACCAGCTTTCCAGGTTCCCTCTGTGATGTCAGGGAATATAGCCCTGCTCCTATTTCCCGCAGAGTTCGTTTCCCACATTTACCTCAGTTGCTTTTAATTCTTGCACTTCTCCCAGGGTCTTTCCCTACTGGTATCAATTTTTTTTTCAGATCTCTCTTATATTTGCCATTCTCTTATGTTATTATGTGCCTACCCTCTAGCCACGGAAGCCCTCTCCCACCTGATAACCAGCAGAGAATTTCCCCTTTTGTCTGAGGTGTGTTCCTTGTGGAAGCACATCGTCTTGTTTTCTTATTCACTGAACTGCTCTCTGTCGCTTGACTGGGGTATTTAATCTATTTGCATTCAAAGCAGGTACTGGATGATCTGAACCAATTGCTGTTATGTGTGTTTGCAGAGCTTTTCCCCCACCTAATTTTCTGTGCTGAGTTAGTTTTATTTGTATGTTTTCTTGTCATCTCCTTCTTTGCTGTTTAGTATTTACTAGATTTTATCATTTAAAAAATTTTTATGAAGTTAGTCATTTTCTTTTTTTAAAAACATTTTATTAGGGGCTCATACAACTGTTATCACAATCCATACATATACATACATCAATTGTGTAAAGCACATCTGTACATTCTTTGCCCTCATCATTTTCAAAGCATTTGCTCTCTACTTAAGCCCTTTGCATCAGGTCCTTTTTTCCCCTCCCTCCCCACTCCCACCTCCCTCATGAGCCCTTGATAATTTATAAATTATGTTGTCATATCTTGCTCTGATGTCTCCCTTCACCCCCTTTTCTGTTGTCCATCCCCCAGGGAGGAGGTCAAGTGTAGATCCTTGTAATCGGTTCCCTTTTTCCAACCCACTCACCCTCTATCCTCCCAGTATCGCCCCTCACAGCCCTGGTCCTAAAGGAATCATTCACCCTGGATTTCCTGTGCCTCCAGCTCCTATCTGCACCAGTGTACAACCTCTGCTCTATCCAGACTTGCAAGGTAGAATTCGGATCATGGTAGTTGGTGGTGGGGGGGGGGGGCGGGGGGGGAGTGGAAGCATTTAGGGACTGGAGGAGAAGTTAGTCATTTTCTTTAGGGCGATTCTATTATTTTCTTCCCAAGTTTAAAATTGTTATTCTATCTTGAAATCTACTTGACTTCCTCTCCATTTGAAAGTATTGTAACTATACTATTCCCCCTACTTATGTGGCGATTTTCTTTATTTCTAATTGGTATCTGGCTGCATATTTTCAGGCTTACAGGCTTTTTCACTTTGGATATTGTCAAATATGTTAAACTCAGGTTGTCTACTGTTCTGTTTTCTGTCCAACACCTTCCCATAATTGACTTTAAAAAAAACAAATTCCTTTACTTTATCTGGAAATCTTCCTAATTTCATATTTGAAGATTCTTGGTTCGCAATCTTTCTTTCAGATTTTTATACATGCCACTAACTTTGCTTTCTTACCTACATGGTTTTAGCCAAGAAGTCAGAGCTTAGTTCTATTGGTTCTCCTTTATAGGTGATTTTAAATTTCCTCCTGGATGTTTTCAGAAGTCTTTGTCTCTGGTTTTGCAAAGTTTGATCATACTGTGTCGTGGTGATTCTCTTTGGGGTGGGGGGTGGGGCCTGAGGTTCAGCCCACTTCTTGAATCCGAAGCTTCTCATCTTCCAGGATGCTAGGGAAATTCTCTTCCAACAACTGTTTCGACATTTTCTCTGTGCTTTCTTTTTCAAAATTTCTATCAGCTGTACGTAAATTATTCCTTGTGATGGTGTCCCACATAATTCTTAAGATTCCCCTTAGCTATGGTTGCTTCCTAGACCTCCCTAGCAGACTAGTAGAGATTTGAGTTCACAAATTCAGTCTTCCATTGATCCACTTCTAGGCCTTTGCTTTTTCTTTTTTAAATCATTTTATTGAGGGCCCGTACAATTCTTATTATCCATAAATACATCGTGTCAAGCGCATATGTACATTTGTTGCCATCATCATTCTCCAAACATTTGCCTTCCATTTGAGCCCTTAATATCAGCTGCTCGTTTTCCCCCTCCCTCCCCACCTCATGAACCCTTCATCATTCATAAATTATTTTGTCATGTTACGCTGTCCAACGTCTCCCCCTGCCCTCTGGCCCTTTACTTTTTCAGTGTATTTTCTATTTCTGAAAGTCTGCTATTTTTAAAATGTTGTGGTTTTAAAATGTTTCTATTTCTGTTCCTAGTTTTCGGAATTATTCCAAACTCGTTTTCCTTGATTTTTCTCTCCATCTGATGAAGGAGTCCTTCCTGTGAATCCCTTATCAGATTGTTACAATTCCTTTCCTTCTTGTGTATCGGTCAGTGTTGAGTCCACTTCTCTATCCTGCCCTCCAGAGCGCAGGGTTCCTGGATGCACAGTTGTATCTGATTCAGCAGGCCTCTAGTCTTTGTCAAGGGCCGGTGAGTGCATTTGCCACCGTTGCCATCTTGCTGGAAGTCTGGGCAGAATTTCAAGCAGTACACCTGGTTGCCTACTGTGCTTGAAAGGAGAAATGGCCAGGTGTCCTCCCGTATACGGACTCATGGTCTGTGGCTAATGTCAGGGACTTGATTGTAAAATTATTGACAAGGAGATGTGGAGAAGAGGTAGGCAAATGGATAGAACCCTCTGAATGGGCCAACGTGATGCAGATCTTTGTGTGTGAAATACTCACCAAAAGGTTACCTTGGCAGAGGATTTTACCCAGCCATCAGGTAGGATGATGGACATCAGTCATCCTTTCTTCAGCCACTTCTGACAACAGCTTAACGTGCTCATGAACAGAGACCATGACGGCAGTCATGAAGGTTATGCATGGGCTTAGCAACATGGACCTGCACTAGGGTTGACTTGGCTACAGGCACGGCGGAGTGACCCATCTGTGAGTACCAGAGACCCACGGTGAGTCTGCACTCATTCTGTTGGGTGATTGGCAGGTTTATTTTGCTGGAGCAGCTCCATCAATGTCAGGCCATCGTTTTGATCTTACCAGAGTACACTCGGATACTGATTTGCCTTCCCTGCATCCCATGCTTTTTGCCCTATCTACCATTTATAGACTTGAGGAGTGTCTTATCCACTAGTACATACATACCCTCTACAGCATTACCCTGGATCAAGGGGCTCACTTCAAAGCAAAGGAAATGCGGCAATGAGCCCAGGGTTGTTTCCCGCCAATGAAATGGTTTTTTTTGCTAGAGATCATTTTCTTGGGGACTCTTACAGCTCTTATAACAACCCAAACATCAATTGTATCAAGCCTATTTGTACATATGTTGCCATCATTACTTTCTAAACGTTTACATTCTATTTGAGCCCTTGGTTATCAGCTCCTCTTTGTACCCTCCCCTCCCACTCCCCCTCCCCTCCTCATGACCACTTGATAAATTATAATGTTCATATCTTCCACCAACTGCCGAAATGGTCTTTTAAATAACACAGCTAAGGCACTGCCTAGGTGGCAGTACGTGGCAGGGGTGGAGAAATGTTCTTCAGGAAGTTGTATGTCCTCTAAACTAGCATCTGATATGTAATGCTGTTTTCCCACCAGCCATGATTGACAGGTCCCAGAAGCAAGGGGGGGGGGCAATGCAAGTGGCTGCCCTCCTGCATGAGATGGAGGGCTTGGCTGCTGTAGCAGGCAAAGGGCAGGACTGGATGAGGAGCCTGCGAAGGACAAGAGTAGGGAAGGAGTGGTGGAAAATGGTTGATCTCATACTCATGATGACATGCATGACCAGCTACAGAAAACATTACTATCAAGCATTTCTATCAAATATTTGTTTTCTTCACTTATGAAACCTAAGATGTAAACAGTGCCTAGGCGCATTTTTGGTTGTACATTTGTTATATCACGCTAGGTGAAACTGTGACTATTTGTCTTTATTTAGAGACAACACATGGTTTAAGATGTGTCCACTGTGCCAAGTCAAAAAGGGATAGTCTGCTGGTAAGGCTGTGTGTCAACTTGGCTAGGCCATGATTCTCAGAGGTTTGGCAGTTATGATGTAGTTGTCCTCATAATGAGATCTGAGGTAACATGATCACCGCCATGTTGAGAGAATTCCTTTGGGGGTGTGGTCTGTTGCCAATGTATGTAGCTGCTCCGACAATGCTCTTGTTTTTTTGCTGGGTCTGAACCCTAAGTCTGCCGCACCATCATCTACCTCCAGTCCTCTGCTGTATCGCGGTTACCCTCTGCGACCTGTGAGGGAGCAACCTGTTTCCTTACCTGTCAACCTTGGATTCATTCACCTCTGCAGCCAGCAGTTTGCCATCTCACCTGCTGAACTGCCATCTGCCAGCACCTAAGCCCTGGGTGTAGTGGTTACACATTGGGTTATGATCCGCATGGCAGCAGTTTGAAACCACCAGTAGCTACTCCGGAGAAAGACTGGGCTTTCTACCCCGTAAACAGTCTTGGAACCCCATGGTGGGGGCGGGGGTGTCGCTGAGTCAGCATTGACTCAATGGCAGAGAGTTTGGTTTTGAGTAGCTATAAGGATGGGAACCCTGGTGGCATAGTGGTTATGCATCGGGTCTCTAACTACAGGGTCAGCAGTTCAGAACCAGCCAGCCAGCGCCCCAGGAGAAAGATGACGTTTTCTACTCCATAAAAAGTTGTCTTAGAAATCCCCAAGGACTGTCCTACTCTGCCCTATGAGGGCCACTCTGAGTCAGAATTGGCTCATGGCAGTGAGTTAGGGAGTGGATATATATCAGAAGAAAACTGGCAAATCGTCATGCCCACCATATTCTACTGGTAAAACACAGCCCAGGTTCCAGGGAGACTCAAGCTTATAACAAGAGTGTCAAATAATTTGGAGAATAAGGTTTTCCAGTGAGAGCCTGATCCACCACACTGGGTGTCCGGCTTTCCGCAAGATATAGCCACATTTACACAATGCCTCTAAGTTTCCCTTTTGATTTTAAATTGGTTGATATTTAACTTGGAATCTTTTGTTCCCTTCATAAATTCCTTCTAAAAATGTCCAGTCTGTTCTCAGATTCTCTCTCTGGGGTTGTCATTGGATACAGAGCTCTCATCTGGCTGGCACTTCCGATGGCAATGATGATCCGAGCTCCCCACAAAGAGATTCACAAACCCGACTTCGACTCTGATCGGGAGGTAGGAAGGTGGATCAGGGTGGGAGGGAGAGCAGAGAGGAGGAGGAGGAGAAGGAAGAAATGGCTTTGGCTGACTGGAGTAGATGAATGGGACATAGTCATGATATGGCACAGTGACCTGATTGCAGGAAGCAGGATTCCTTCTGCACAGATTGAGTTGAATGGCTGTGCTCAGCCTGTAGACCACAGCGAGAAACTGTAATGAAATACAGACCCACGCTGGGGAAGGCCTGGAAATCATACCTACTGAGAGGCTAAACTGCAGACGAAAATGGTGAAAACAGAAAATGACAGCTGTTCTCCTGCAGATGGATGCTTGCCAGGGAGAAAAGGCAGAGGGACCTGCTGCTGCTTCATGATGCTTCACGAGCACAAGGGATGACTGTGTCCAGGAGGCTGATTTCCAGAGGTGATTTCGTGGGCGTCCAGGTGGCTAGGAATAGAACGGTGACAACCAGAGGCTAAAACTTAATTAAGGGAGACATTCTGGGGACAAGTTGACTTAGTGAAGAGTTAGATGGAGGAAGGTAAAGATCAAGATGATGGGAACTGACACAGACCTTCATTCCTGAGGGGTCTGGCACAATAAACTATAGCAGGAACAAATGTACAAATGTGCTGGACACAATGGATACATGTATGTATTGTGATAAGAGCTATGTGAGCCCCCAATAAAATGATTAAAAAAAGAAGTAGGTGTCAAAGATTTGAGTTTGGACATTTACTACAACTTCCAAGTTTCCCCCGAACCTACAGATCGTATAGTTCTATGAATTATAAATATGACAAGATCTCTGAGATGAGGAACGCTGCCAATACGCATAGATCGGCCTGGCCTAAGCACAGTAAAGCATGCAACGTCACAAGCTGCCTCCTCCACACGCCTGCCTATCCCACAACTGCCTTTCCTCATTTGGCCCTAAGCTGGCGCCACTAAATTAACTACTCTAGAGCAGCCCATCTCTCCCTAAGTCCTCTGCTTCACGCAGTCTCCCAATTTCTAAGCATACGTCCTCATCACTCAGTCTCTCAATTTCTAAGCATACGTCCTTTACAGCCTGTACACTGAAGTTCCGTGGGGAGGGGATCTGTACACTGGGTCAGCAGACAAAGACCTTGACCTCTATCATCTTAATCTCAAACCAGTTACTGGGAACCAGGTGATTCAAACGTGTTTATTGAGATAGTCATTAAGGCACAAAAAAGGCTGGGTGGGAAAGATATTCCAAAAATATAAGAAAACTAAGCTTTCTTCATTGAACACATGGGAGTCAGTGTCCTTCTCTACACACTGAGGTAACACCCCGCCCCGCCCCCCAATACTCCCAAACAGCAAGAAATGGTTACTCTGCTGGGTCAGGGCCACGCTGCATGAGGAAGGGTAAGGGCGGTCAAGGCTTCTCTGAGGCCATCAGAGAATGGTCGGGCTTGAGAAGGAATGGCTCATTGTGCTGCTTTCACGTTTGCCGTTTCCAAGTGGTCATGGCACAGGGGTGGAGAGTAGAGGTGGGCAGGGTCACAGACTCATGTCAGAAATCCTGTAATGGGAAAGACGGGAAGAAAACATAGACACAACCCACAGACCAATGGCAGACAGAAGACGGTGTGGTCCTCCAGATGACCATTTCTCCCACCACCCCCAGCCTTGCCGTTCACTGACAGCTCTCTCGAGTTGCCTGCCAGCCCTTCCCAATGGTATACAGCCCCTTGTAACGTGCCGTCCACAGTGTCTTGATACTTGCCTCAGTCCTCAGGTCCATGGAATCTAAGAGGTCCAGCCGGTGTTCACCAGGGGAAGAGTAGTTACTTGGCTGCTACACAGAATGGGATAACATGCCAGAAAGGTCTTTCCCCACTCCCACTGCATCCAACCATCACCTAAACTCCCTTTTCACCCTCATGATTACAACAGGAGAGGGCCACGGTAGGGACCTGCAGCACAGGCAGGGGGCAAGAAGGACCAGCTAGTCTCTCAGGTTTACAGAAGTGAACCTTTTCTCCTGTTCTGCCCAGACCAAGCCCCTTTAACGAGCTGCTGTTGCAGTCGTTAGTAGCAAATGAGAAGTTTGCGAAAGGATATTTCAGGAGGCCTGGTTTAAAGATGTCATTGTTTAGTTGTTTCCTTCTGAGCACAAGAGCTCCATTCCCCTGTCCCTCTCCCTCTCAAAGGAGCAGGAAGCAGGTGAATAACAACAGCAGCCACTGGCATTCATGGGGACACTCTGAGTGACAGTCTCAGAAACATGCAGGGGCAGTTCAGCTCTGCCCTGCAGGGTTGCTATGAGTCAGAATTGCCTTGATGGCAGTGAGTTTGTTTTTTGGTTTCTCAGTTTGTAAGGTGCTTTTCCTTATACTATTTCGTATTCAAAGCTCCATTTTACATATAAGAGGGTTTCATAAATGTTCGTGGAAAGGTTTCATTAGCTGTGAATTCTGTTTTCCTTGAGCTTTCTCAAGTCCTGCGTATGACGAAATGGAGGTCAAGTAGCATTAGGTCACTAACTTGACAAAGCTAGCAACTGGTAAAATCCAAAATCTATGCTTTGTACCAAATTGGGTAGCACTTCTGCCAGGGAAGCAAGGAGGAAAGGGGAGTGTGTGTGTTTGCATGAAGAAACTTACTGAACCATCTGCAATGGAGGATTCGGTGACTTTCAAGCTCCCAAATCTTAGGTGCTTAGAGGTAACAATGCTCTTTTAGCAATGCTCAACACAACTTACACACATCTCTCCTTTACTCGGAGTCTTTAAAAAAAAACAAATGACCTAGCAGCGTCTGGACACCAGGGCAGCCTGGGACTGCCAGAAGACTCATCTACTTTCTCTGTCTTACATGCGCCCCACTCCAGAGGAGGAAGAGGGATGCTGGGTCTCCTCACCTTATCTGTGTCTTGCCATTCTTCACTTGACTCATCTTCAATCACTAGCCCTCCTTCGTCGTCTTCCTCCTCTTCCATTAGGCTGAGTCTGATGTCAGCAGCAAGAGGAGAGAGTTCCAAACAATGCTTTTAAGATTCCCGAGAGCTCCTTGGAGGCACCTCAGGGGGACAGGGGCTTGTGGCAAGCAGAGCAGGGCTCGAGGTCCCCCACTCGTGTTTAATTAGAGCAGCTCTACTTGTACCCCTATATATACACGCCACGGTCCCACTTCAATCTAGAAACAGAGTGAGTGCTCTGTGATTAGAACAAGCCCCCAGAGTCACTAGCAAAGCAGCACTGGATAAGGGAAAATTCCCTCATGGCAGCATGAAGCTAGACGACAGGAAAGCTCACCGAGTCAGCCGAGCGCCTAGACCAGGGCCTGAAGAGTTGCGTGGAGTGCGGAAACGCCGTGCGCGTGCAAACACCAGCTCCTTGGTGTCTGAAAAGTGTGGGCTGTTGACAATGAAATGAGATCAGTGACACGGAATGAGCAAGGGGTTAAAGAGCTAAGGTGGTCGGTGCAGGCATAGGCGGAGGAAAGCTCAGTTGTTAAGATGATGTCAGGTCCATTCGGAGTTCCAGCCGCCCCGTCCTGCGCCACCCACACCCCTGCTGCTGGAGTCCACCGCCGCAGCCAGGCTTTCCTCCCTGTCGCTGAGCCCCTACCAAGCAGGGGCTCTTTCCCAGGAGCGGGCCTCTTCTGAGTCACACACCCAGCAATCTCATCATGCTGTCGTTCTTTCAGTAATCTTCACCAACGCGGTCTTCCTTATTCATTGTCCAGCTTTCCCATGGATATAAGGTACCTGCAAATATCCTACTTGAGTCGGATACATTTTAGTCCTCAAAGTGACATCTTTTTGAACACTTTAAGGTGTATGCAGTGGCTATCCCCAAGGCAGTATGTTGTTTGATTTCTTGATGGCTGCTTCTCTGAGCATTGGTTATGTCAAGCAAGACAAGATCCTTAACAACTTCAGTCTTTTCTGTTTACCAAAATGTCTATTGGTCTAATTGTGAGGATTTGGGCTTTATTTACATTGAGTTGTAATCCATACTAGTCTTTGCTTTTCCATCAACAAGTGCTTCAAGTTCTCCTTGATCTCAGCAAGCAAGGCCATCTGCATATAGCAGGTTGTTCATAAGCCTTCCTCCAATTCTGATGCAGCCTTCTTCATGTACCGTATATCAGGCATCCTCAAAATGCGGCCCGTGGGCCACATGCGGCCTGCCCAGGACATTTATCTGGCCCGCTGGGTGTTTTTGCCCAGTTTGCTTTTTTACTTCAAAATAAGGTATGTGAGTGTACATTGAAATTTGTTCATAGTTTGTTTGTTTTTAACTATAGTCTGGCCCTCCAACTGGTCTGAGGGACAGTGAACTGGCCCCGTTTAGAAAGTGTGAAGACCCCTGCATCTACTCGAGTATAAGCTGAGTTTTCCGGCACATTTTTAATGCACTTTTTGTGGTAAAATTAGGTGCCTCGGCAGATATTCGGGTCAGCTTATACTGGAGTATATATGGTAACTGAGTTTCTCTGAGAACAAGTATGGTGAGAGAATACAACCCTGACATGTCTTTCCTGACTTTAAACCAGGCAATATTCCTTTATTCTGTTCACAAAACTGTCTCTTGATCAATGTACAGATCCAATGAAGTGTTCTGGAATTCCTGTGCTTCTCAAGGCTATCCATAGTTCTTTATGATCTACATCGTCTTTCTGCATAGCTGTAGTCAACTTGACTTCTGTGTATTCCATCTATCTGGCAAGGTCCACATATAGTCATTGTGGTAAAAATTTCTTTTGCAAAAATACCAAGCAAGTCCCAAGGAGGTAAAGATGGAAGAAGTCCCCAAAGCCCATTTGCAAGATGATCATCTGCTCTATTTTCCCTCGCCTGCTTTCTTGAGTATTCTCCCTCACACCTCTAAGTTCTGGAGATTGCTACAGCATTCCACAGAACCCACAGAAGTTCGACAAGAAACGGTGGGTGCAGTGCAGTATAAAACCTGAGGTAAGGCAGGGGTGAGCCAGGTGCTGGAGCGAGAGGACCAACTCCACTCCTGGCTTTTGCCAGTGATGAGATCACACCCCTGCTTCTCCTCAGGAGGCTCATTTGATATGAGCAGCAGGAGGGCAGTGCAGGGACTCCTGTTCACAATCACTCACAGGCAAATCCTGCCAGTACCTTCCCTGGCCTTCTTACGAGACCCATGCATGCAGAGAAGGACTGATGAGGGTTCACCCAACTGTAATAATCTGTTCTCCACTCCCTGGACTCTATGTTATTTATGCTCTGGGGCCTCTGGTATGGTTTCCAGTAGGCACTAACCTCCCACTAGTCTTAATCAGTCTGGCTTTTCCCTAGGCCACTCCCTACAAGTTCTCTTTCTCCTCTCAGCTGTAGCTTAGGATCCACTGTCAGGAACAGCAACCAGGATGCCCATTATGGTCTGATTCACAGCCTGTACTGTCAGATCTTCATTTCATCCTGTCTCTGTTAGCCGATAATGCTCTCCAAAATGAGAGCACAGCTACAAGGATTATGAAATGTACAATTAGGAGCTATCACATAAGGGATTATGGCTGGAGAGCCATCTTGACTGAGTACAGTAACTCAGTGACCGTTTAGGTTGTGGGAAAAGGCGTTTCCGATGGATAGGTTGTTGGTCTTGCAGAGTTCATGCAACCTCTGGCATCATTTCTGTCACTGAGGCTGAAGAGTTGGTAGGATTCTTCACTTTCTTCATCACTAGCTTTAGTCATTATTGCATAGATTAGAGTAATAATAGTTTTCTTTCCTGGACTTCTTTGTAGGTATATAGATATTAACCTATCATAGCATTGGACTTCAAGATACAGCTTAACATGTTCTGTTTGCAATGAATGTGATGCCATTCATCTTGAAGTTGTGATCCTATTGGAGTGAAAAAGAAGTCCTTGTGTAGTGGCTATGGGTTGGGCTTCAGTCTGACTGGTAGGCAGCAGCCTTGTGGAAGACTGGGCTTTCTACTGTAAACAGTTACAGTCTCAGCAGCTCACAGGGGTCCTGAGTCAGCATCGACTTGATGGCAGCGAGTTTGTTTTTTGGGTCATAGTAAAACAAGACTGTCCAAAACTCAAAATGACCAAACCAATCCATTTTAGCTCATTAGCGCCTAGGTTATTAATCTTTGTGCATTGTTTTCTACAACTTCCAATCTTTGCACACTCATCCATTGGACGTCTTACATTCTGACTACCACTGGATGTTTACAACCTGTTTCTTGTTTTGAGTCAGGCCCAATCGGCAAAGGAAGGTCTGTAGAGCTTTATTTCACTCATCCACATCAAGGTTAACTCTATTTTGAGGAGGGTAGCTCTTCCCCTGTCTTGGCATCTTACGTAACTTTCTGGGGTTAATGGGGAACTGTATCAGATAATGTTCTGTTGCTAGTTAGAGAATTTCCAGTGGCAAGTACCTTTTAAATGGACAGACTATGCCTTTTGTCCAGATTTAGTCTGGAAGCTCTGCTGAAACCTGCGCACCACAAGTGACTTTGCTGGTATGTGGGATACTGATGGGACAGCTTCCAGCATCACAATATATATGCCACCAAAAAACAACAGACTGACGGACGAGTGATGGCAAGCTCAGGGTGGAGAGAAAGAAACCTTGAATTTGAAAGAAAAGAAAAAGAAAACAGAATCGAGGAAACGAGTGGATGGGAGTATGTTATAGCAGGACAGCAGGGGGCAATGATGAGACACTGAACTGGGGGGTCAGACATCATAGTCTCTCCTTGGCCCTCACCCTTGGAAACGCTCCGATCTTGAGCCCTCCTCCTCTTCTTCTTCTAAGCCCTCTAGGGGCTGCTTGCTCTTCACGGCTGTGGAGGTGAGGGTAGGTGTAGGTAGAATGCTGTTTAGCTGTAGGCTTTCTTCTTGGATGAGAGAGGCATCATCTTCTTTCAGCCTGGAGGGCCCTGCAGAGAACCAGATGTGCACATTAACTGGAGACAAGGTATTTTTTTTTGTTAAAAGAGCGTCCAGGGTTTAAGGGAACATTAAGAAAGAACTGAAAATCTCTATGGCCTCATTCTGTTAGGATTCAAAAGTGCCAGAACGCTGAAGCAACGCCCCTTGTACTATAAAAGGCGTATAGAATCATTATCTAGGCCTTGAAGGAGGAGTTTACCATATGGCTCAGGGGGCAAAAAAGGAAAACGATATAAACATATTTCACAGACAAACGGTGGATTCCCTAAGATTGAGATATAGGAAGGGATCTTGATCTGAGTTCATCAAGGAAAACATGTACCGTAGCTACTCAAGGATAAACTCACCCAAATATCAGCCAAGGCACTTAATTTTACTGCAAAAACGGCATTAAAAATGTGCTGGAAAACTCAGCTTATACACGCGTATATATGGTACATCTATCCACTGAAGTGATTCCTTGTGAGAAAAAGCTTCAAGTTTCAATAGAGCTTTGTGTCCAACAGTTAAGGTGGAAAGTTGAGGGACAGGGAGGGACAGAAGGACGCGAGAGTGGCAGTGGTGGTGTGGTGAGCACAGCTGCCTTCCAGAAAAAGAAATCCAAGGACAGGAGTAAACGAGATGACTGCAATGTCTCCAAATCTCCATGTGAAGAGTTAAGTGGAGGAGCTGCTGCTCCAAGTGCCTAACGACCTCTCTCCTCCAGGCCCCAAACCCTGCTGGCACCAGTGCTGAAGCATCGGGTAAGGTTTCAGAGAAAAACGTTGCAGTCAGCTTCTATAAAGACGACAGTATGAAACCCGATGGGGCAGTTCTTCTTGCCCTCCAGGGTCAGCAACCTGTTTGTTTTGTGGGTCTTCTCCAGAGATCCAAGAAAAGTAGAGAAGAGAGAATCCACAGATGTCTGAGAAAACACTTGTAGTACAATTTCAAATGTAGTATTAATGTTGTTGATTATAAATATGCATCCCCCATTCCCCTTCCTCTTTTGTTGCTACTGGTTTGTAGGCTCCTACAAAACTGAGAAGAGCCATACTTGTGAGTCAGCACACCCAAGATGAAAACTGGCTCCACCAGAGGGCAGTGCTCCAGCAGCGACCTGCAGGCGCTTGGGCTCTGGGCTGAGACGGGCGTGGAAAGGTGCTGGCCAGCTTTGTGCTTCACCACTTTAACTCTCCTCTGAGTGACTTCCACAAAAGGCTGAGCACAACTG
Organism: Tenrec ecaudatus; assembly: GCF_050624435.1. Taxonomy (NCBI): domain Eukaryota; kingdom Metazoa; phylum Chordata; class Mammalia; order Afrosoricida; family Tenrecidae; genus Tenrec; species Tenrec ecaudatus. Next base: position 131,242,312 of record NC_134541.1, read on the forward strand.
GCTGCATTTTAGAGCGTCAGCTCCAGTTGACTGATATCTCCACTTAGGATACAGAGTTACTCTGAATGGATTCGTCAGACTGTGCTTTTACCTTTAGAGAACTGGCTTCCCAGATTCACCGCTTCATGCACCTTCTTCCCACTGCACCTGATTTAGCTAGTTACCCTATGAGTTCTCTCAAGACCAGGGACAACCAGCCCTTCCACTCCGTCCTGGCCAAGGTATTCATTATTAGACATTACTGTAAACTGTGACGTCAGCTTCTTCTTCTAAAATATTATTTTACTGTGTTTGGGATGAAGGTTCACACAGCTGTTGTAGTTCCTATTAGAAACTTTCGACACACGTTGTCCAGTGAGTGCTTCACTTCACAGTGTGCCAACGGTCTCTTTATTCTGTGCTGATTGTTTTCAAGAACCTCATTTCCCTGCCCTTTCAGCTTCTCGTTTGTGATTTAAAAAAATTTTTTTTATCGTTTGTGATATAAAGTAACCCTGGACCACTTGTGGGCTCATATGGACGATTTTGTGCCCTAGGAATGTCAGAGTTTCACACATTCTTAACGGAACTTCCCTTACAAACATGGGAAATGCCTAATACATTCCGTGAATGGGAAAAATATGTGCAGCTTCCTGCATTCAATTATATAAAATAAAAAAAAGAATTTTTCATGGTATCTGTGCAGATCGGTGCAAGTTTTTAATCTGTGTTCTTGAATGAAAGAAATAGTACATTGTTTGCTCACTCAGGACTGTACTGGGAATTTCCCCCTCCTTGTAACACAGGCGTGACACACTTTTTGGCTTCATGCACTTGAAAAGGAGAAATTGCATATTGTGGTCTCGTTCCCGGCATATACTGAGTAATTTCTCCTTATAATAAAAGGAAACATTAATTGACATGTGTAATTAATATACTCTGCTAGAATGAGAAAAAGTGTGCGTGTTTTTTCACAGGTTGGAGTGCAAACTTTCTTGTGTTTGTAACAACAGCATGTACTTTGAGAAGGTGTAAAATTCCTTTCCTCTGTGCCCTTGATAGTGAAAAGGTGCACATTGCTTTCCTAATCTCGTCTGGGTGGTTTTAAAGGCACACACTGCTTAGGAGGATACCCATGTTCTTTAAACAATTTGTTATTAGCTACAGGGTGGCCTCAGGGGTGTTTCAGCTGAAGGGTTTAAGTGTCTCAGGGCAATCGTCTCAGGGAGTCCGCCAGTCTCAAACAGATGTTTTTTGTTTATTTGTTTTCAGTAATTTGAACTTCTGGTCCATATTTTTCTCCCATCCTTTCAGGGTCCATTTACTGTGGCCAGGATGAGAACAGTATGACAGAAAACAGTATTAACTCATATTTTACTTTCGATTTTTTTTCTCAATTTGCCACCAGATTAATCTTAAATCATTCTTTTCAATGTATTCACCCCTGTTCAAAAGCCAAATGCGGCTTACTATCCTGTACAGAAGATGAAATTTTTTCTTTCATTTAAATACTCTCCACACTGTGGCTGCAACCTAAAGTGTGCTTGCCTCTTGCCCTGATCACCCCTGCTGTACATAACAATCTGTAGTCCCATCTTATTGAAAAGCAGGCATCGAGACGGTGACTCCTCCCTCATTGAAATGGAGGCTCACAGCCACATGCGGTCTGCCAGAAAACCCCATCAGACACCAGAATTTGGATGCTTCTCACCACCTCTGCCTCCTTACCTGAAACTACTATCGACTACCAACATCCACAAGAGCTGTCCGGGAGCTAGAGACAGCACTAGGGGTGGTCCCTCTACCTGCCAAAGCCTCCCTCCCCAGACAGGAAGCTGCTTAAATATAGAGGGCAGGCACACATTCAGGTCTTTGATACCAGAAGCCAGTAAACCTGGGTGGGACCCCATCTAGGCAAGGTGGGCTTAATTCAGCCAATGGGACCAAACAGTACTGTCAACCACACCTCACAAGGTTGGGGGGTGGGGGTGGGGAGCACCTGAAAAAGCCAGAAACTTGGGAGACTACCCAAGCTCTCCCCCAGCGGCTCCCACGTGGTTCAGCGTGGCCAGGCCACGGTCCGCGCAGCTGTGCCTCAGACTCTCAGGCTTGTGTTCTGTTTACTCTAATGCCTGAAACTGGTTCTACCCTTTATTAAAACATTCACTGGGATCACAAACCAGGCTTCCGTGTGAATTCATTTTCACGCGAAACCAAAGGTCGAGATATTTCTCCCACGAGAGCCCTAACAGAGCCTCTGCACTGGCTTCCTTGCTTCTATCCCCGTCAATTTTAAGTATATCAGCCACAAGGCTCTTTTTAAAACAAGGCTCAAAATGCTGTTTTCTCCTTTCATTCAGAAGAGAAGCTGGAGTCTGTATATACTCTGGGCGCGTTACCTTTTTGGCCCATCCTATACATTCGCCTTCAGGCCTGTGTTCTGGCCATACTGGCCCCCTTTGCTGTTTGCTCCTTACCCACGTTAGCCATTTCTCGTGGCTTTTGTCTGGCTGCTCCCTCTGGTATTCTCTCAAGTGCAAAACACACACACACACACACACACTCACTCACTCACTCACTCTCTCTTTACCTTCCACACGCCTCTTCTTGGAGCGGGGGTAGCCCTGAGGGCTGGCCTCAGCTGTGTTCTCCAGAGGGTTAAGCGAGTGGCAGTAAGTGGTGACTGGAGCCCAGGGATGGCCAGATGCTTGCGGGATACGCTGCAGACACTTCTCCAGGTAAGACAGGCTAAAGAAGGAGTCAGACGAAGTGGTTGAAGTGGCCACTGAGCCTGTAGCATTCATCTTCCTTAATTCACACCCCCAGCCACCATTGGCACTAACTCACAGTAGCTTCTTGTCCTGATGGAAGAGCCGGGGGGAAAATTCTGAAAGCAGCTCCAGGAACGCCAAGTTTTCGGGCTGATTGGTGGAGCCCTCTGGAGGAAGCTCAGACAAGGAGAACTTGATACCGTCCCTTGGATAGACAAAACTACTTTTGGAAGGTAGTCCCTTCCTCTTTTCCTCCCAGGGACCAGGAACATGGCCCACGGACATCCTCCCCTCAGCTAGCTTCTCAGTGTACAGCCACCCGACCTCAATGTCTACCTCTTGATATGATTATCCTTCCTTCCCAGCTCTCTCTCTACACAGCCTCTGGTGAGCCCCAAGACTTAGTCCAGTAGCTGGGCTTCCTTCCACCAGTCCTTCCTTACTTGTGTAGCATGACCACAAGGTCACGGTTCTGTAGCTGTTGGGGTCCAAAGCTCAAGGCAAACCTCCTGGCCAGATCCCTCATCTCAATGAAGGCTGGGTGTTCACTCAGGCCTTGGGGGCCCTGTTCCTGCAGCAGCTCTGTGTACAACTGTGTCCAGAAGACGTCGTGGTTCATTTGGAAAGGGAAGAACAAAGTAAAAATAAATGTACGGCATTCCCTTTCTTGCCCAGGAATACAAAAATGCAACCCATGATTTTTCCTTCTTCTTTCCTCCCAAGATGTTGTTCCATCCCTGACCCCCTGCCAATGCCAAAAAGCACAAACAGCAATGGTGCTGTGAGACAGGCCGAGGAAGAACATGCTAAGCGGCCTATCCCATCATTGCTGGTGTTCTCATGTCCTCATTGACGGTGACATCTCAATGGGGTTGGAGTAGACATTCCACAGTTGGTTAGAAAGTTATTTTCTAGGTGTGAAGGCACTTGTTGTGCAGACACCAAGAGTCAAAAAGTAAAGGAGAAAGTTCCGACACTTCAGTTGAGGGCGGACAGGAGAGCTTGTGGTTGGCAGGGAAGGCATGGCAGAGGTCTGGGGCATTCGAGGGAGAAGGGAGTACCTGCTTGAGGCTCAGCAGCAGAATTCGGGAGCAATGGCTTCGATCAATCTGTCTGGCTCTGGTTAGGGTTTCCTTGATAATGTCGCCATAGTCACTGTAGAACTGAGGGAGAGTGGAGATGCAAGGGCTCTTTCCAGGGTCTGCTCCTCTCCTGCACATTCCTAACCTGTGTTGTTCTGAACTGCCAGAGGTGAGCAAACCAGCTCTGAGCATAAAGCACCTTGAACTAGACCCCATCGCTAGCCCACAGCTGCTAAGCCCAAAAGAAATCAGAATTTATATTTTAAAAGAAGGGAAATAATTCTGCCCTGAGGCCATTCCTGGAAGAGGTGCAAGCCTGCCAGTGCAGTCCCATCCAGTCCTGAAGCCTGCCTGCCTTCCTCATCTGCTGCATCGCATCTCCCCACTGGAAGAACGAGAGCTCGGTGAAGGCAGGGGTTTCTGTCTGGTGGGCTCCCTGCTGTGTCCTTAGGGTCCAGAGTGACACTTGACACACAGCAGGTGCACAGTAAACAGAAATTAAGGCAACAGTGAGCGGAGAAAATCAAGATACACATTTAGGCATCGTATGAGGCCTGATCCCTCCTCCAATTTTCTTTTTCCTTCTTGTATTACTTCACTCCATCGACTAAATTGAGGGGGAAAAGATTTCTGGACAGGGCGAATAAGAGGAATAGCCATCTTATTATTAACAGCAGCACCCCCACCCCACATCACTAAACCTTTTCTGTCTGTCCCTTCAGTCTAAACTCCCTGCTCTTTCTCCTACTGCTTCTTATACTTGAGAGCCCAGCCTCCTTTCCATAGGTTCCAGAGTGTTTGCTCCTTAGAAACGAGGATGGTGGGTCTTTCTCATGTACTCTGGACATGGTAGCAGGAGAGACTAGTCCCTGGGAAAGGACATCATGCTCGGTAAAGTAGAGGTTCCGTGGAAAAAACAGGAAGGCCCTCCATGAGATGGACTGACCCACTGGCTGCAATACTGGACTCCCACATAACAATCGTGGTGAGGATGGCATCGGACCAGGCAGCGTGTCTTTCTGTTGTACAGGGTGAGACAGCCTCTAACAACGCAGTGTTTGAAACCACGGCGGGGCTCAACTCGGTCCCCTCCCCTTTATCTCTACAGGGAGGTACGCAACCTTGTTGTAGTGCTTGAAAACGTCAGAGGCCGCGTCCATCTCCAGGACCCCGTACAGCAACAGCTTGCAGAACCCAGCCAGGAGGCGCCGCCGCTGGTGCAGCTGTTCAATCTGTAAATGATCCTCCTGGGAATCAGCTGGCCCTTGGACCACCACAAGCAGAAAGGAAAGATTAGAATCACAGACTTATGTCTCCAGCCCCATGTTCCAGAGGCAGGCCCACACCCCAGCTCCTATCAGAGGCCCAGGCTACATGAAGCCATCGTGCAAGTACCACTGCCCAGGTTTCCAGGCTGGATGAAGACGTGGTCCATGAGGAAGCTGGCTAGCTCAGACTGGAGAGTGGCTCCAGGAGTAAAGACAAGGGGCCTCAGGAAATCGCATCCCCCTACAATCATCTGAGGGCTGAAGATGAGAAGGACATCACTCAGTAAGACAAAAGCCTGTTGAGAGAGAGAGAGAGAAGACGAATGGGTAAGACAAGGGTACTTGATAGAAATTCAACAGCCTTCCTCTTTGGAATGGGGTCCCCTCAGAGGGGTCCTTGCCTCCCTCCCTCACAGCCAACTCTCGCCTGCTCTTGGATCCCAGGGTCTACATCAGAGAGGAAGCTCTGGCAGAGCTCGCAGTAGGTCACCACTTTGTCCTTCAAACTCAGCAACTGATCCTGTGGACTCTGTGGACAGAGACAGGGATGAAGACACAGGTCTTTTCCCTTCTTCCCCTGCTCAGAACAACATTCACCTGGGAAACAGCTGCTTCAGAGATGTGAGTTAGTGTCCAGAGGATGTTAAAATAGACAAGAGTCAAGGCTGGAAGGATCACCTGTAACAAAAGAGAACAATAAAATGTTAGAAAAGCCAAGTGTGGGCAAGGAGAGGGAGAAGAAGAAGGAAAGGGGGAAAACTTGTCAGACAGATAGATACACAAAAGCAGTGAAGAGAGGAAACATGAGCTGAGACCGGATTCCTTCTCTGGTAGAAAAGGACTGCTGCGGTTGACAATGTTCGGTGGCTTCTATCATGGGTATAAGGTCTACTTCTCCCTAGATTTACTTAAATTCCCTAGAATCCTCCGGGGGCATCCTTGATGCCCAGAACCAGAACGAATAGGCATTTCCAGGCACTGGGAAGAAAGGGCCACCTCCCAAGAGTGGACCGGAAGGCTTGGTACACTGTAAATCTTCCTCCCTCTGTCTGAGCCATATCCTTGGGGTTGGGCCCACACAGGCGAGTGGGCCACCTGGCTCACAAGGTCCTTAAAAATGCTTCTTTTGCCTCCGCGTTTCCAACTTGTCTACTTGCCTGGCGAGGAATCTCTCCAGTGTCCACAGCTTTCCGGAGGAGTTGGTGGCATGGCTCGTAGAGCTCCCAGCGAGTCAGGTCATGAGCACTTTGGGGGACAAGAGGAAATAGATGTATGTTAAAGAGGGAGAAAATGTGAGGAATCAACTTCCCAGGTTTCCGGGAACCATGTTAGAAGCTGGGGAGGGAATCGCTCACTTGTAGAAGGCAGAGAGGCGCTTGAGAGTGGCCGTCAGACTGTACACGTCATCCTCATCTACGAAGGAGGACTGGAAGAAAGAAGGCCCGCCGTCAGACGTTCCTAGGAGCCTGTGTACTGAGAGTCCTCTTCTGTAGCTCTCTCCCACTCTAGTGTGAGGTGTCCTATCACTTAGCTGTAGCACCCACATGCAGTAGCTCCTCAAGTTCCTGCTGGAAGCGGTCGGTCAGCAGATCCACCAGTTGGCTGCGGGCAAAGTCCACCCGGCTGAAGAAGGTGAACTCGGGCTTACAGAGCTGGTAGAGAGCGTGCGCTCCGGCCTCAAGCACGGCTGGCTCTGTGTGCTTCACCACCACCTCCTGGAGCTGCTGCAACAGCAGCTCGAGGTGCTGTGAAAGAAGGTCGAAGAGGATGAGGAGGACAACGCTTTTGGAACGAGGGTGGGGTGGGGAGGATGCTGAGGGAGATAATAGGGCTGAAAGTATGCATCTTAACGAGTAGGATGCCAAACAACAGAAAAGCTTACTGATTTCTCTGGAACCCAAGGTTTCAGAGAACCAGCTAGAACCCCACTCCTTCCCAGGGGAGCAACATGGCAGGAGAAATGCGTCCTCCTCCCTGTTTACCTTCTCCAAGCGCCTGGTGCAGTAGATGTTAAGGTCGAAGTATTTGAGAAGCTGCAGCAAGGGGGCCACTTTCTCTGCATCAGCGGAGAACTGCGGTGTTTGGAAAGCAGAACATGCTGACTGGCTCTGCAGTGCTAGCTTCAGCTTCCCTTCTTCATTAAGGCCTTTCCTTCTACCCACTCAGTCCCGGGTACAGGGGTGGGATGTGTGCACTACCTTGGCCAGCAGCTGGGGCAGCAGGGGGATCAGGTGCTCGGTCAGCTTCACTTTGTCATCAGCTTGGACCTTACGTTCTTTAGCGGTTAATCCCTGGAATGAGTCATTTGGAGTCGGGAAAGAAGGGGAGACGTGGAGCCATGCTAGATCAGGAGTGTGTGTAAATCTATCACTCCTTGCGTGATCTTCTCTGCCCACAAAGGCAAAGAGAATTCAGACAGCAGCACCCTTCAGGATTTTCTTGGGAAATGACTTTCTTTCAGGGGCAAACAAAGGTGCACCCTAACCCAAGCCCTGAGGGTAGGATGGGTAGTGTCTATGTGACTAGCATTCCTAAGCTACATAGTCTCCCCCCTTGTGCCATACCTTCCGCCCACTGACTCGGCCAACAGGTGGGTGGCTCTCAGAAGCTTGCCGAACACAGGACACCAGGATTTCTATCAGCGTGCTTTCCTGCACGTCCCCCAGGCCTGGATGGCAGGAGGATCAAACACAGAGAATGTGAGATTAGTCCTCCTCTATTTCCATCTTCCCCTAACTCCACGGCAGCTATGCTGTCTCTTCATCAATCCAGAAAAGCATCTCATCTGGTTTCCTATCAGGAGGCCAAGCCCCACCGCCCCAGTCTACCGTGTGGCACGCACTCTGATCCTTCTCCAACAGCAGGCTTGTCAGACTCTCCCAGTCCTTCAGCTGAGAGCCTGCACAGTCCCACAGGCTGTCTACTAAGTAGGCAGCATGATTATGGAGCTGTGGAAGACATACATGAAATCGCTGACGTCACAGGAGACAAGAACTCCCAGAGTGCCATCCCTCTCCTTCTCTACCTGGTGCACACACCCAAACACCTCCTGCCCGTAAGTCACCTCACTCTCCATAAAGAAGGACAGCAGAAGGTGGAAGAAAGTCCTCTGGGAGTGCGGACTTCGGTGTCTTTCTCTTCCCCCTACTGTTCTCATCCCACACTCAGGGTAAAAGAGCCTGGTGAATAAACACAAGGGAAGGTCAGCATGGGGGGACATTGGGAGTGGAATGATCACCATGGGGGAGACAAATGTCCCATGAAGAGGGGTAAAGGAAAACAAGGTCCAGAGCTAAATGCAGTCCTCAGGAAGTGAGAAAGGAAGAGAGACACCAAATGACACTTTACAGATGGGTTTGGGGAATCTCTTGGCAGCCAAGCAGCCAAGGGGAGAAAACTCGGGAGGGTTGGGCTAAATGAATGGAATGAAGAAATCATCCCACTCACTTCCAGTAGAGAAATTCCCCTGCAGCAGAGGCCAGGGCTCGGTTGGAGGCATACACAACAGGGTAGATAGCTTCACAGTCTGTGTCTGTCAGCACCCCTTCCATGTTTCTGTCAGGAGAAAGGGGTGTGTGGATATCTGGATAATCATCTTCTAGCACAACTGTGGCTAGAAACCAGAGACATGAAAATAGTGAGGCTATAGCTCATCAAAAATGTCAGATGAATATGGGGTATAGAATTAGAGATCTTGTTACTCAGGAATGCCTGGGACCTTCCCACCTGCATGTAGTGTCAACCTTCAACAGGTGCAGGGATACAAGTATGGAAGGGCCTCCTTAAATGCTGAGAAGGTAAAAGCCCAAGATAAGGTTGCCTCCCACTCCCCGAGACTTACTGAAGGATAAGTGTCAGTAGTCTGACGGCCTCCACTGCCACATCATACTCTTTGTCCATGACCATGGAAACCATGCGGTCCTGCAGCACGGAGAACACTGTCAGTATCCCGGTCTTCTCATTCTAAAACATCATGCTCTCTTAGAAGTTAAGCGTTTCCTGGAAAGAGTGCACCAGCAGGTACTGCCATACCCATGTAAAAGCACCCACGCAGCAGGAGGAGGAGGAGACCCAAGCAAAGGACAAGCAAAGGAGGACTGTCCCAGTTTCACCTTGAAGCGGCTGGTGAAGAGCTCCAAGCGCACAGTCATGTCCCGGTTGCTGTACAACACTTTCAGAGCCTTCAGGCACTTTAGCCGCACTTCTCGGTGCTATTGAGAAGGGGGAGGAGGGATGTCAACATTTAAGTGCCAGCAGGACCAGGAAAACCTGGACCCATCCTCCAGCAGGGGACAGGCTGAGGGAAATAGCAGGAAGGAATATGGACAACTCCCACCTTATCATGCAGGGTCCAGCCAATGTATTTTAAGTAGCTGTCGGTGAGGAAGGAGGTACTGTAGCTTTCCATCCAGTACCCAATCTCCTCCATACAGATAGCACGGATCTCAGGAAGGACATCACTAGAAACACAAATTAGCCCATAGTATCACCAACCTTGCTTTCTATCCAGCCAGATCTTTCTGTCATAGAAAAATCTATTTCTTGATGAAATACCTTTTCTTTCCTCCTCTCAGTATAACGAAGTTTTCCTGAATCAGCTCTGTACCACACTTTTAAAACGGATTTTGAAAGTTCATTTAACTATTGTTCCAACTGAGTGTATGGTTTAATTGCACTTCAATAAAAGGTAGAACCACCCATATAGAAGATTAGAGCAGGAACAGATGTAAGTACATTTATGTTCATCACAGCACAGGTGGAAACTTACATGCCAATCAGTGGAAGAATGGAGAAAAAAAAGCTTTTGTACACAGAAAGGTATACTACATATCACTGAAGAATAATGATGAAAACTGTGAAACACTTGATGACATGAGGGATTTGGAAGACATCATACTGAATATTAAATAACCTGTTAGATGATACTAAATAGTTAGGACAATCACAAAAGGACAATTATTGTTATAAGCCCACTATTACAAAAAAAATCAAGAAAAAGTTTTCATATCAAAAGAAGACTTCTCCCCCTAGAAAAATTTACTTTAGAGGGCAGCACTGAAGCTGCAGCTCGGGGAGAGGGACATGTCTGATCGAGCACACTGAAGCAAGTGAAGAGGGAGGAAGAGAGAGTGGAGCACATCCTGGCCCACCAAACCTGCTCAGAGCAGCCAATGCACAGAGTGGACCATATGGCTGGCCCCACTATGAGAGATGACATCCCTTGCTGACCCATGGCCCTAGGGAGGGCAACACTGGAGAGTGTCAGGATTGGCCTGGTGTGACCCCACCACACCGAGGCAAAACACAGAGAGCATGCAGCAGAGCAGTGGTGGGGAGCAGAGCAAGGTTCCGAAGGAGTGCAAAGGATAGACTTTGGAGCAAGGGCGTAGCACCTCATTGAACTTGACTGGAGGACACTCCTAAAGGTCAACAAACAGACCTTGTTATTTATGTACAGGTTTTTCTTTATTTTTCGGTCACTGTTTTTTTTTTGTTGTCATTTTTTCTTTTGTCTTATTATCTCTACAGATCTATCTAGATAAGATAGGCTGGATGAACAGTCTAGAGGAGAAAACAACCGGATCAATGGTTCAAAGGGGACATGGGAAACAGGGAGGTAGGGGAAAGGAAGTGGTGTTGACCAACCCAGGGACAAGGGAACAAGTGATCCAAAATCACTGGCAAGGAGGGTGTGAGAGGCCTGGTAGGGACTGATCAAGGGCAGTGTAACCGAGAGAAATTAATGAAACCCAAATGAAGGCTGAGCATGATAGTGGAACAAGAGGAAAGGAAAAGGAAACAGAGGAAAGAGCTAGGAGGCAAAGGGCATTTATAGAGATCTAAATACAGGCATGTACATAACTATATTTATATAGGATGGTGGGGAAGTAGATCTATGTGCATATACTTATACGTTTAGTATTAAGGCAGCAGAGGGACACTGGGCCTCCACTCAAGTACTCTCTCAATGCAAGAACACTTTGTTCTATTAAATTGGCATTCTATGATGCTCACCTTCCCAACACGATCGCTGAAGACAAACCTGTGCATAAGCAAATGTGGTGAAGAAAGCTGATAGTGCCCAGCTATCAAAAGATAAAGCATCTGGGGTCTTAAAGGCTTGAAGGTAAACAAGCAGCCATCTAGCTCAGAAGCAACAAACCCCACATGTAAGAAGCACACCAGCTTGTGTGATCATGAACTGTCGAAGGGATCAGGTATCCAGCATCAAAGAACAAAAAATCATATTATTGTGAATGAGGGGGGAGTGTGGAGTATGGACCCAAGATCCATCTGTAGGTAATGGGACATCCCCTTATGGAAGGGTCACAGGGTGGAGATGAGCCAGTCAGGGTGCAGTATAGCAACGATGAAACATACAACTTTCCTCTAGTTCTTAAATGCTTCCTCCCCCCACTATCATGATCCCAATTCTACTTTACAAATCCAGCTAGACCAGAGGATGTACGCTGGTACAGATAGGGAACTGTGAACACAAAGAATCCAGGACAGATGATCCCTTGAAGACCATTGGTGAGAGTGGGGATACCGGAGGGTGAGGTAGAAAGGGGGAACCGATTATAAGAATCTACATACATATAACCTCCTCCCTGGCAGACGGACAACAGAAAAGTAGGTGGAAGGAGACATCAGACAGTGTAAGATATGACAAAATAATAGTAATTTAAAAGTTATCGAGGAAAGGGTGAAGGACAGAGTAAGGCATTGGGAGGTTGGATAAGTTGTTAAATGCAAAAATGATGATATCGCATGTAAATACCTCTCTCGTTCACAATGATAAGTTTTTAAAAGAAAAGGAAAGCCAGTCAGATGGCTTAGTGAGACTAGGCTAAAGTCTCAGCAAAAGTGACCAACAACTACAGATGTCCGTTTAGAATGCAAGTTGGCGAGTTCTTTCAAGAGGACAAGTAGAAACCTCCCTTGCTCTCGGCACATGACACTGCAGCAGGGCCAGCAGAAAAGGGGTTGCCAAAGTGCCTGCTTCCCCCAGCAAAGTCTTTGGTTCTCTGTTTTTCCAAGTCTCCAACCCAAGGAAAATGGGAGTGGGGTGGAGGGAAGAGGTCTCCGGCAAAACTGGAGAACACTTATCTTACTTTCTTTCCTTAAGAGCTTAAACGATTCTTTGTGAGTAGGGGACAGACTAAACCTTATTAATTTGAAAATTCGTTGTTTTGAGTTTTGGCTCCAGGTACATTAATTCTGGGACTAACCACACAACTCAGGGTTAGGAGGGGCTGGCCCTGTTCACTTCTGAAAGACTCTACAGTCAAGGAGCAGCAGCTTCAATTGTGCAGAGATTCATTAACTCACCGGTACCGATGCACAAAGACACCCCTGAAGAGGGCATTCATCATTCCTTCGATGTCTTCTTGATGCTCTTGCAGCTGGAGGGCAGAGAAACACAGGTCAAACATTCTTGGTACCCTGATGGCATAAGGCCACAACATGAAAAGTATGACTCCCACCTACTTCCTGTGTCCTACATAGGAAACAACCAGGACTCCTGGTATCCTATGTTCCCTTTTATGCCATCTAATTCAGGAAGAATTAAGGAATATCCTCTGGCTGTGAATATACAATTTCTGGACACTTCTAACTTTCCCTTTATGTAAATCTGCCCTCATGTTGAAACAGACCAGACCACCTCCTACTGACAACTCTATCATAATCACCTTCACTTAACATGCAGCTTTTAAATCAGCGAAAAGTTTCAAGTCTTTTCTTGCACCAAAACCAGACCCACAATGATATGATTTTTTGTTCTTTGATGCCTGATAACTGATCCCTTTGGCACCTCGTGATCACTCAGGCTGGTGTGCTTCTTCCATGTGGGCTTTGTTGCTTCTGAGCTAGATGGCTGTTTGTTTATCTTCAAGCCTTTAAGACCCCTTTAAGGCTGTATCTTTTGTGTGCTCACCTCCTTGATACGATCGCTGAAGACAAACGGGTGCATAAGCAAATGTGGCAAAGAAAGCTGATGGTGTCCAGCTATCAAAAAATATAAGCGTCTGGGGTCTTAAAGGCTTGAAGGTAAACAAGCAGCCATCTAGCTCAGAAGCAACAAAGGCCACATGGAAGAAGCACACCAGCCTGTGTGATCATGAGGTGTCCAAGGGATCAGGTATCAGGCATTATCAGAACAAAAAATCATATCATTGTGAAAGGGGGAGTGTGGAGTTGAGACCTAAAGCCTATTTGTAGGCAACTGGACATCCCCTCATGGAAGGGTCTCAGGGAGATGAGCCAGTCAGGGTGCAGTGTAGCAATGATGAAACATACAAATTTCCTCTAGTGCCTAAATGCTCCTCCCCACCCCCCCACCATGATCCCAATTCTACCTTACAAATCTGGTTAGATCAGAGGAGGTACAGTGGTACAGATAGGAAGTGGAAACACAGGGAATCCAGGGCAGATGATCCCTTCAGGACCAGTGGTTAGAGTGGCAATACTGGGAAGGTGGAGGGAGGATGGGGTGACAAGGGGAAACCGATTACAAGGATCTACATATAACCTCCTCCCTGGGGAACGGACAACATGAAAATGGGTGAAGGGAGACATCAGATAATGCAAGATATGACAAAACAATAATTTATAAATTATCAAGGGTTCATGAGGGAGGGGGGAGCGGGGAGCGGGAAAATGAGGAGCTGATGTCGGGCTTAAGTGGAGAGCAAAATGTTTTGAGAATGATGAGGGCAATGACTATACAAATGTGCTTTACACAATTGATGTACGTATGGATTGTGATAAGAGTTGTATGAGCCCCTAATAAAATGAGTAAAAAAATCAAAACAGAAAACCAAACCCATTGCCAGTTGAGTCAGTTCCAATTCACAGGGACCGTACAGGGCAGAACTGTCACCTAAGGTCCCACGATTAAAATTCTTACAGCAGATAGCTTCATCTTACTACATAAAGCAGCTGGTGGGTTTAAACTGCTGACATTGTGGTTAGCGACCCAGTGCACTACCCATTATGCCACCAGGGCTCATCCTTGAACTACAGTTAATTAAGAACTGTAAGCACTTGATTTGACTTACCTACATATTCTAAAAGATAAGCGTTAGAAACCTACCTTGTTTGTACCCTGGGGACTACCTGTATGACTATAGCCGACTAATATCTCAGTGGTTTCCTTGTGTATACTAGGCATTATGCTTCCTAGGTGTGGCTGTTTTGACTAATTTGGGCTATTCAGAAGCCCTGCTTTGGAAAATAAATGTTTAATAAATGTAGTTTGTTTCACAGAAGTGGGACTAGCGGGGAGAGAGAGAGAGAGAGAAAGATTGAGAGAGTAGGAGAGGAGAGATGAGATGTGTGGTTCTCAGTTAGAGATGGTTTTGTCTTCTCAGGACAGTTGGCAGTGTCTAGAGTCATTTTTGGTTGTCACATCTTAGAGGCCAGGAATGCTGCTGGACATCCTACAATGCACAGGACATAAGGATTAGATGCCCATGGTGTTACTGTTGGGAAATCCTGGATTGCATACATAAATGCTGTACTGGGTTATGAACGACCAATTTATGGACAACCCCTACTTCCCTTTAAAGCAGGGCTTCAAATGAGTTCTGTCATGGCCTTAGAAGTGAAACAAGAATTGCCTTAAATGTTTACAATTTGGGTGATTCCTCATGAAAACAGGAAAAAGGCCTGGAGTGGGTTACAGGTTAGTGTTTCATAAGCCTGGTGCACGGGACTAAATTCTTGACAGGACTGGAGGGCTGATTGTTGTCTGTGTGCAGCTCAGGGCGGCAGCAACTTCAAGCCCAGGTTTAGTCAGGTAAACTACCTCTTCACCACAATCACCTTGCAGCACGTGCAGACTTTAGATCACGGTCTTCTACTAAAGGAAAACTAAGTAAGGACCATATGCACCTGTCCTAACAAACTCAGGAACGGACCTAGTGTGATCCCAGTACTGCCCATAAGGAATATCAAGGAAGCAGAATTATATTAAATTATAAAAATCCTTAAGACAACTGACTCCATCTCTTAAAAGTAAATCAATGCATTAGAAGAAGATGGGGGAGGGAATGACAGCAGAAGTATTGTATGAAAGACTTAAGAAATACAGCAACCAAATGCAATCCACAGTTCTTAATTAGAACTTGATTTAAATCAAATAGATATAAAACATATTTGGGATACAAATGGGGACATTTAAATAGGAATTAAGATTAGAAAATATTAAGAAATATTAAATGAGTAATTTTGTTAGATGTGATCATAGTGTTGGGGTTACGTGGAAATATGTCACTTTTTTTAAGAGGACATATTTCATGGCTGAAATACCAGTATATCCCAGAGACGGTCCTTAAAGTAACAAAATAAGAGATGAGGTAAAGATGGTAAAATATTAATTTCTAAATCTAGGGGATGTGAATAGTGTATTTATTGCACCAGTGTCTCTAATTTTCCTGAATGTCTGAAGTGTTTCAACTTTAAAGAAAAAGAAAGAGATGAAGAAAGGACGGAGGGGAAGAGGGAGAGCAGTAAAAGTGGACCATCAGAACTAAATCTACTGGAACCGGAGAAGGGAGGTGAAGAAATAGCCCTTAACTATAGGGATTAGGAAGTCACTGATTTGGAGAGATTAGTTTCAGATGGAAAAAATGGACCTGTGGCTAGGAGCTGCCACAAAAAGATCCAGTGACTTGGGCAATTAAGGAAGTAGGGGAATATGACCCTAACAAGGATAGAAACAGTTTAGAGGAGTGGAAACAAGGAGAGATTCTAGGGTCTATGTACAGTCATAAGTGGGACAAAGAAACCAGTGACGAGAAAGAGGTTAAAGATATAAAGGAGTAACAGCTGAAGAAGCAAAAGTCAAGAGGCAGCATTCTCCCCAGGCCAATGTATGTATTTTCAGCATCTAGGATAGACAGACCTCTGACACCCAAGGGTGTGGAGATTATCTGTCACTGAAGAATGGCGAGAGAATGGAGGTAGAAAATTTCCTTCTCTAAGATTTGGCATAAAGAGATCTACTTTGAGGGACAGGAAAATAGTCAAATGGCACAATCGGACATGGGAGGACCTGCTACCCTCCTGGTGGGGAGTCCCAAATGCTGATGCTTAAAACAACAAAAAGTATTTCAGCCTCCTGAGAGACGAGCTATTTTAAAGTTCACTGAGTGTGAAAGATTCTGTAGGGTGCATGGTCCAATGGTGGTCTTTTAAGTGAAAATAGAAACAGCAAATGCTGACAATATGTCAGGCTGGGTAATTTACTTCTCATCTAAGGCTTCAAAAATGGTGTAAATCACCACCTTTCTAAAGACACAGAAGTAAAGCTTGGAGAGGCCACATAAAGGTCAAGGAGCTAGTCAACACTAGAACAAATTCAAGTCCAGAGTGACTGGAAGGCTTGGCTCATTCCTTAAAACTCTGGCCTCCCTTGCCAGCTGTGGGCTTCTAGTACACCTGTGAGGACCTGCATACAATGTACTTGGCAAGTGAGTTACAGCTTTGCTCTGCACTAGTAAAGGGTCTTACACCACACTTGCACATGACTGTCAACACAGGAACTGAACAAAGGTGGAATTACCAAGAACTCTTGTAATTACTCTAAATTACTAAACTAATTGAGTCCACATCCCAGTCACTTCGGACAGGGTGGGTTCTATAACTAAAAACAACAAAAATCCTACTGCCATGGTGTCAATTCCAGCTCACAGTGACCCGACCTAAAGGAGGAACTGCTCCACAGGGTTTCTGAAGGTGCAGATCTTTACAAAAGTAGGCAGCCTCATTGTTCTCCTGCAGGGCTTATGGGTCTGAGCCCAATTAGCAGCCCACTGCTTAATCCACAGCACCATCTCACTCAAAAGCTCACTGCCAGCAAGTTAGTGCTGACTCCTGTGGGTTTCTGACTGTTAACAGTTCATGAGAGTGGAAAGGCCGACTTTCTCCCGAGGAGTTGCTGGCAATTTTGAACTGCCGACCACGACGGTTCCCAGACCAACTTGTAACCACCACACACCCCACCTGGGTTTCTACACAGGGATCCTTAAACCGTTGCTGAACGTCATGATCTCAGAGGTTGCTTAGGGCCTGTGGCTGGTGGAGTGAAGTGTGTGGGGACTGAGAGGATGGCCTGCTGTGGCGGGTGTGGCAGCTGGGGGAGGGGACAGAAGATGCAAACTACTTTCCTCACCTCTCTGCGCTTCTCTAGCAGGCTCTCCAGCCGCTCCGGTGCTCTCTGCCCTGGCCCCTTGCTCCGTTCAGCCTCGTACTGGCGCTGATTGTTGTCTTTGTGCAGACTCAGCTGGAGGGCAACCCTTACCAGAGAGGTCATTAACTTCATAGCTGTGAGGCAAAGAAGCAGGAGCAGAGTGTCACTTCTCTGGTCAGAGGAGGGAAGTGTGCTCAGAGGGAGAGCCTAAGGGACAGTGAAAGTGAAAATCTGGAGCACGCTGATCCCAGCATTGTAAGACTACTTGTCTTGGGGTGAATTCCGTGCGCCCCCCCCCACCTCTTTCTTTTGGCCTTCTTTCATCCTCAGCACATTCCCAAATGTGAGTTATAAGAAAGATGAAGAGGCTGGAAACTATCATCTGACTCACAGCAATCCTTTAGGACAGGTAGAACTGCCCCTTTGAGTTTCCAGGGCTGTACATTTCTATGGGAGCAGAAACAAGATAGAAAGGTTGAAAACTATCACTGTGATCCGCCCCGTCTTACTAGTGAGATGCACTAATTAGAAACCACAATGCCTTGGGGAGACAGACGGCATGAACTTGAGCAGATAAGATATACCGGTAGGTTGGAAGGAGAATCCAGGATTGAAGGACGGAGGAAAGTCCCACCAAACCCAGGACGACGTTTGTTGAGTGAGAATGAGTGCTCACCAGCCAGGGTGCTGGTGTGACGAAAGGCACGGACTTGGGAGTCTGAAAGGCCAGTGAGCAGGGAGATGAGGTTGTCCATGGGGAAGCCATCGTAGAGGAGGCTGTACTGGCACTGATAGACCAGTGTCTTCACAAACTCACAGAAGCTACTCTGGAACTTCCTCCAGGATGGGCCTGAAGCTGTCAAGGGATAGTCTCCTGAGTCCTATAGGTGGTTTTATAAAACATAAGAGAGTTATTACTGGGTCCAAGAAGCCATGGGGACTTTGATTCTCAAACTAAAAGAGTAAAGATCTCTATGGTATGCTTCGTTCCCATTGTTCTCCCCCACACTGGAGACATAATTTAGATAATCCCTCTATGTCCTTCTATCCCCAAAAGGCTTCTGAAAGGCTTTTCTATTTCCTAGAATCAGGCCTTGTGTTTTGAAATAAGAGGGGCAAAGGGATGCTGGCTGTCTTCCTCCACCTCATTAAACTGCTCTGTTAGGTGACGGATGATCTCCGAGTTGGACATCTTCTTGAACATCTTGAGGGTAACAGTGCCTGAGAAATGGAGGAGATGAGGCCATTACAAGGACAACAATGGAAACCCTGGCACATATCTAATGATGATCTATGGACTACATAGATAAGGACTTGGGTGGAGACTCGGGAGGCCTGAGTCCTAGTCCTAATTCTACTATCATCCCACTGGGTATAGGCTGCCCTTATCTGGCAACCTTTCTGGAAAACCCAAAAGGAATCAAGCAGTGGAAAATCATGATTTCAAAACCAAACAGAAATCAACAAAATTAAGCCAGATGCTAGGTTCTTTTAGTATAGCCTGCCTGAGACTATCGGCCAAAACAAATTAAATCACGGGCTCTGGGGAGCTGGGGGCACCACAGCTTGAGAGACAACTATGGGATGAAGTGGTTGAGAAATGAGAAACAAGAGGCAGACTAAAGGAGTGTCTGATGGTCGTTTTAAAATGTGGGAACACCATCAGCTAGTATATTAGCATGGTTACTTATTTTTCTCCAAAAGGGCATGCCTGTAAACTAACACTGTCCCTACTGGGTCACTTCCCTGATTTCTCAATAAGCATGGAGCTCATCATGAAACTGTTCCTCTCCTTCACTTTCTCCTTTTACTTAGGAAATTACCTAACCTTTTCTATCTAAACAGGAAGAGGTGGGAAATCAAGAAGAGGGTAGGGATCTCCTCACCTTTGCAGCCACAAGATCGAATGAAAAAGTTAATGAGATCCAGGAATCCTGCCTCCTGGTCTTGCTTGTAGCTCTCCAGCCATTCATCCACTAAAGACTAAAAAACAGGGTAGATGACTTCTGATTCTAGAAACATGACAGACTAGAAATCCGGTGCAATCTCTCCTACTGAAGCATTTAAACTGATTAAAATACTGACATATTTTCACATGTGTTGAATCAGAAAGAAGGGTAAAATTTCACAAGGCTCAAAAATGAAGGGCAAGCAGCAATCGTGGGTGGACAGAAGCACTAAAGCTGACTTTCTAACCTGAAGTGTTATCACAAACCTGGTAGACGACCTTAACTGTCAAGATGACTGCAGGGGGTCATCAATGACTACATTGTGTGTGATAGGGTCTTCCCAAGAAGTTTGAGGCTCACCACAAAAGGAAAGTCTAAGAAGGCTCCTACATAAGTTACATCCACATGAAAGTAAGAGTGAAAAATCAAGCTTATGGGGCAGAGGGGGACAATAAGGAAATTAGTTCGTTATGACCGTAGTGTGTGGTGGGCAACAATTCATTGACACTGAATTGATTCTGATTCAGTAGGCGTCCTGGTGGTGTAGTGGGTGACGCTTTTGCTTGCTGACCATAAGGTTGGCTTCAACCAACCAGCCACTCTACAGGAGAAAGATGAAGTTTTCTGCTCTTGTAAAATGTACAACTTTGGAAACCCACAGGGCAGTTCTACTCGAACCTGTGAGTTGCTGAGTAGTGTGGGCTTGCCATTCACTGCTACTAAGTAGTAGGTTCTGACTCACAGCAAGCTTATAGGGCAGGATAGAACTGTCCTCTGAGTTTCCATGGCTGTACATTTCTATGGGAATAGAAAGTCTCATCTTCCTCCTGAGGATCAGCTGGTGGATTTGAACCATTGGCCTTGTGGTTAGCAGCACATTTGAATTTTGGTGCTGACAAAAAATACTGAATATACCATGGACTGCTAGAAAAATGAATCAATCTGTTTTAGAAGCAGCACAGCCAGCAGCGCAAAGATGGTGAGACTGCATCTCACATGTTTTCAAAACTTGACCAAGAGGGACCAGTGCTTAGTAAAGTAGAGTTAGTGAAAAAGACTAAGACTCTCAACAAGATGGACTGAAACAGGGGCTGCAACACTGAGCTCCAAGACAGCAGTGATGATGAGGATGGTACAAGACCAGGCACAGCTTCACTCCGTACACAGGGTAGCTCGGAGTCCAAACTAGCTTGACTGCACCAGACAACATTTGGGAGTTAAAATGAGGTACAAATCCAAAATAAATCAAACAGAGGGGAAAATAAAATAGCAAAGGTAAGATACAGGTAAAGCCCATAAAATGATAGAGATATTCAAGTATATTAGTAACAATTGATGTAAATGTATAAATTTTCTAGCTAAAGGACAAATTAGCAGAATGGATTAAAGAATATAATCCAGTTTTATGCTGTATGTAGGAGACAGACCCCCAGACAGACACAGGAACAATGAAAATAAAAGGACAGAACTAAGTATCGGGCTAATATTAACTAAAAATATAGATACATTAATATCAAAATGATACTTTTTGTCTTAAAGTCTATGGGAAAAAATGTGATAATACAACAATAAAAGCTTCAATACAACAGGAAGATAAAAAATATTCTAAATCTGCCTGCAAATAACAGTCTCTTTAAGTCACCTACTTGAATTGTAACAAAAATTGATATCAACTGATCAAATAAACAAAACAAACAACAACCAAAAAGAAATATCAAAGTTACACTTTTGAGCTCTAAAAGATCATTTTACCCCAGGGAATAATGTACCCAATACATTGGGGAGCACACCTTCTCTTTGCCTGTCCAAGTGTTGGCAATCAATTAAACGCCACTCTACACACTTCAAAGCCCACATTCCCTGACTACAATACAATAAAGTTAGAAGTTGTTTTAACAAGCAAAATTTGAAAATTTTAAGCTTTTCTAAAGATCGACATCATATGTTAGTATGAGTGAGTGACTCAAGCAATGCTAACTGAAATAAGTTATAGAACTGTGTATAGTGGATGTTTCATTTATATAAATTAGAAAACAGGCTCATTGGTGGAAAAACGCTAATGAAAGTCAAAGGAAGGATTAACATGACATTCACTTTAGTGATTATCTCTGGGCAATAAGGGGCCTGTGATGGGTAAAGTGGAAAAGATACTTGATACAAAACTCAAAATCTACTGCTGTTGAGTCAATGCCAACACAGTGACTCTGTAAGACAGTAGAACTTCCCCCTGGAGGTTTTCAAGAATGTGGATCTTTATAGAAGCAGACTGACTCATTTTTCTCCCAAAGAGGAGCTGGTAGGTTCTAACCACAGACAATTCCATCAACACCCCCAAATTCTTGACCCAGCATGCTGCATGGCTCCTACACTTGATACCAAAACAAAATAAAGAACTGAACTCATTGCCATTAAGTCGATTCTGACTCACAGCAACTCAAATCTATAGGATGGAGTAAAACGGCTCCATGGTGGGTTTGACCCAACAAACTTGACTTGTTAAGCAGCTCAATGCTTAACCCAGTGTGCCACCAGGGCTCCTCATACTTGACATAGCCCACTGCTAATGCTTCATTTCTTGAGAGAGGGTAAAGATCTGGGTGATAATTTCATTTTTAAAAGTACATATAGGCTCTATACACTTTTGGATGAAAACAATTTCAAGAACATACAAAACGTGAGGAAGGAAAATAATTAGGTATAAATGTCAAAATGACACTAAAAGGTGACAAAGGAAACTGTCCTGTTAATACTCTTGGGGGGGGGGTCCTTTTCATTCAAGGTTTTCCTTGTTTCACTGTTAAAAAAAATTCTCCACGTGTCTCAACTCTTTCCTGCTGTAGTCCATGTTCATTAAGATGCCTACATCAAGTCTGTAGATACTTGTCCATATTATCCGATCCTTCAAAGGGTTAGACAGTATTGAGAGAGAGGTGATACACTCCACTTACCTGCATGTCACTTTTGGCAGCTCTTACCGCATCAAAGAGATCACTGATGGGTGGCTCTGAATCTTTCTGGTGGTGGGAACGGACCATTTGGGACCCCTTCCTTGGTTGTTTTACCACCTATTAAGTGTAAAGCAAGCAGGAATATGGAAAAGGAAGAAAATGTTAATGGTCTCATCATTACCACACAGGTAGGATTAAACTACTGCTTCCACAGGTGAGCTTGACTCAGATAGAAGGGCTTTAAAATTTTTTTGTTGTGAACTTTATCACTTGTAATCTTAACCCCATTTCTACCCTCTATACCTTAATACCCTCTTCAATGTTCTCCTCAAAATTTGCCTTCTTCCTGCTTCCATCCCTCCTTTCATCAGCCACATTCCAGACAGGTTGGAAAAGGAAACCGACCAACTCACTGCAGCTCTGAGTGGCCGTTTCGCTGCTCTCTTCCTCACACTGCGTTTCAAGCTGTCTTCAAAGTCACTGCTTTCCTCAGTCGATGTGGAGTCACTAATTCTATGAACAAACATGGTTCTTCTTAGCTAGAATGCCCCATAGTCCCACGTTATAAAGTGATCATGAATTATCATTTGTCTGATTATAGTCCTCTTCCATGAAAAATACTCTCAGATTTTCTTAAAGAAGAACTTAACCTTCTACTATGTCTAAAACACACACACGTTTTCCCTTAAAGCAATGGAGGTAAAGAAGAAAAATCTGAGGTGGGTAAAGGACAACTCTTTCCTACTATGCTAAGTAGGAGATAAAATTATGCTAGGCAGGCATCGAGATCACTGCTGTGTGTGAAGGAAGATCATCATGACTCAGGAAGTCAAATGCTACTCATATTCAGGAGGGCTTCAAGAAGTTCTTGGCAGAATTCCATTATCATTCAGTTCCATTTTTTTCACCAACTTTCTTTTTTAATCACTTTATTGGGGGGCTCTTACAAATATTATAACAATCCATCATTCAATAGTATTAAGCACACATGTTGTACACATGTTGCCATCAACATTTCCAAAGCAATTTCTTTCTACTTGCGCTCTTGGTCTCAGTTCCTTTTTTCCCCCTCCCTCCCCAACCCTCATAAATCCTTGATCAATTATATTATGTTGTGTCTTACACTGCCCATTGTCTTCCTTCACCCACCTCTTATTTGTCCCCTTGGGGGGTTATATATCCAACCTTGTGATGGGTTCCCCCTTTCTCTTTACCTTCCCTATTGCTACTCCCACTACTGCTCCTGAGGGCTTAATCTGTCCTGAATTCCATGTGCTGAGAGCTCTTATCTGTACCAATGTGTGTACTGGTCTAGCTGGATTGTAAGGTAGAACTGAGTCATGGTAGTGGGGGCGAGGGGGGTGTTGGAATCATTCAGGAACTAGAGGAATGATGTGTTTCCTAGGTGCTGTATTACACCCTGGTTGAATCGTCCCTTCCTTGTAACCCCTCTGTGGGGGATATCCAATTGTCTACAGATGGCTTTTGGGTCTCCACTCTAACCCCTCTCTTTCACATCGATAAAATTGTTTGGGATCTTTTGATACCTGCTCCAGTCGACACCTCATGATCACACAGGCTGGTGTGCTTCGTCCATGTGGGCTTATTTGCTTGTTTAACTAGATGACTGCTTGTTTAACTTCAACCCTTTAAGACCCCAGATGCTACAACTTTTGATAGCCGGGCACTATCTGCTTTCTTCACATTTAATCATGCACCCATTTTGTCTTCAGTGATCGTATTGGGAAGGTGAATATGAAAGAGTGCAATGTTATTTGAACAAAGTGTTCTTGTGTTAAGGGAGACCTTGAGTAGAGGCTCAAAGTATGTCTATCTTAATACTTAACATATAAATATATGTACATTGGCCTTTATCCCTTTCATTATAAATTAACATATTGATATATAGATACACACCTATAGCTATACCTCTGTAGATTTTGCCTCCTACTCCTTTCCTGTATTTCCTTTCACCTAAGTCCTATTCCACTATTTTGTTCACCCTCCATTCGGCTCTCAGTAATTCTTGTGGGATACATTGCACTTGAACAAACCTCACGAGGCATTATACGCCTTCATCAACATCTATTTTAGATCTTTTGTTGTTCCCTTATCCCTGAATTTTTTAGCTCTCCACCCCTTCCTCTCCCATGTCTCCCTAAAACTACTGGTCCTGTTGTTTTCTCCTCAGGATTGTTTGTCCTGCC
The DNA here is from genome assembly GCF_050624435.1 of Tenrec ecaudatus. Lineage (NCBI taxonomy): Eukaryota > Metazoa > Chordata > Mammalia > Afrosoricida > Tenrecidae > Tenrec > Tenrec ecaudatus. The sequence goes on from NC_134541.1 coordinate 131,266,712, forward strand.
TGCCGTACATAGGGAGACATAGATATAGATAGAAGTGATTAATGTGTGTCTAGAATTACATTTTACCCTTGGAACATAACCACACTGTCTTATTGATTTGAATGAAGTGTGTAACACTGATGTAATCTGGTTCCCAACAGTACCTCTGAAACAAATGATTCAGAGCAGGCCAATTAAAATGACCGGGGGACAAAGCAGATCTTCTGCGGTAACCTTTCCCACAACGGATAAAAACCAAGAGAAGATCTATAAATGGGACTCTTGGGAGCATAAAATTATGAATAGTGGGGAAGGACATACAGAACCCTTTATAAACTCTCTAAATATGAGAACCACTGGTTACCAACTAGAAACGGTATACATGTGGGGGCCTTCCAAAAGTTCGCGGAAAAAAAGGGGAAAGGCCACAGAATTTTCTCCATGAACTTTTAGAAATTGCTTCCTCCTTCTCTGCTCTTATCTTTTATGGGACAAAACAAAACAAAAGAACTTCTCCTCGTGCCCTCACCCCCACCCCGCACCCCACCCCCCGGCAGTGAAGGTACAAGATGAGCACACACATGCTCAAAAGAAAGGTTTGGTTAAGTTGGATGGATTCACAACAGGTATAGATTACAAAAACAAACTCACTGCCACTGACTCAATTCTGACTCATAGTGATCCCACAGAATGGCTAGAACTGCTCCTATAGGTTTTGGTGTTAACTCTTTCCGGGAGTAAAAAAGGCCTCATCTTTTTCCTGCAGAGTCCAGCTGGTGGTTTTAAACTGCTAACCCTGCGGTTTGCAGCCCACCCGTAGTAACCCACGACACAACAGATGGGTCAGTCAAAACACTGCAAAGGGAGCTGGAGAAAACCCCTGTTGGGAAGCAGTATCGTGCAACTTGGGTGCTTACAGAGTAGCCTGGACTTCACTCATCCTATCAATACAGGGTAATGGGAGAGGGGCAAGCGAGGGGCAAGAGAGGGGCAAGCCCCCCTCCCCCCCCCCCCCGTGACTCGATGACTCAAACGGCAGCCAGGCTGTGTAACAATTTCTCACACACTCCACTCACTCCTCTAAAGTCTTGGCCCAGGCGGTCTCATCGCCAGGCAGACTTTGAGAGACGCTAGATGACGTAGACATGGCCCTCTGGCTCCTTTTTCGTGGAGTGAAGGACCTGCTGCACGGAGAGGCGGCGCTGTGGGGTCTCCAGGAGGAGTCGGAGGGGCGCCGAGTCGGCATGGCTAACCAGCTGAGAGAAGAAAGAAAAAAGCAAAGAAAGACAGGCACGGGCTCCTCCCACGAGCCATGTGCCCATCCTGGCCCGGCCAACTTTCTGGAACGTTTTGGCTCTGGAACTCCCCGAGATAGCACTAGGAATAACGCCACCACCCCGAAATCCCGAAGCAGCAATGGTATTAAAGGGATCTCCCGCTCCAGAAATACCAAACCCACAGCCACTTCTGCAGGGAGGGCCTGAGGGGTTCGAACCACCGATCTGGTAGTTCGCAACCCAGCGCCAAACCCACAGCGCTACCAAGGCTCCTAAAGACACCCCTCCTCACAGCCTCCCCCCACCCCCTGTTGACCATCTCCAAGGATGCTTAAAGCAGACCGCACGCACACCAAAGGCTTCAGAAGGGCCCTTGGCTTACACACAAAACCAAACCCGACCCTCACTCTTTCGGTCGGACTCCACAGGGAAGTGAATGGGGGGGTGGGGAGGGGGGGCCTCGTCACAGGGAAGTGAATGGGGGGCCCTCGACTCCTGGGGGGTGGCAGAGGCGCCACTGTTAAGAGCCAAGGAAAGCTTGCAGAGTTCCAGGTTTCTCTAGAACTATCCGTCTGGGAAAGATCTTGGGGTACTTTATTTGGGGGGTGCGGGGGACGGATGCAGAGCCTGCTAACTGCTGAGAAGAGAATCTATCCGACTCCTGAGACTGCAGCTCAGGGTCCCGGCGCAGGTGACCAGGCCCTGAGGCGCGGACGGGGGTGCTAGTTATCGGGCAGGGAATATGGGGGGGGGGGGAGTGTCTCGGGTGAACGAGGGGCCTCACTGTCTGAAGTTGGGACTTCGACGTCTGGGTACGCCACGATGAAGAAGGGTCACCGCCTCGGGTTTGTCCGGTGACGGTGGCCCGCCACTCCGGTACAAGCACCCGCAGCGCCTGTGAGAGCAGGGACGGCTACCGAAAAGCGCGGGAAGGCGCGAGGCGTCCTAGACGCTGACGCAAACCCAACGACTTTTCAGCCTCGCGGAGCCTAGGAAATGTCGCGAGGCTTGGGAGTCCCGAAGCCGGTGCTCCCCACCTTCCAGTCACGCCGCTCTCTCAGCCTCGTGTAGCCACGAGCTCGGCGGCGTGCAGCTGGTCACGTGGGCTCGGCTACGCCCCGCCTCCTTGCTTTCCCTCCTCCTCCTCCTTCCCGCCCCCCCAGCTCCACCCCGTCCCGCCCCTTCGGACGGCAGTTCCGCGCTCCATTGGCTGGATTCCGGCCGAGGCAATTAGAAACTCCTTCAATCTGGTTGGTCTCCCCCCTGGCCACGCCTTTCGCTCCAGAGCGCCACGCCCCTGAGAAAAACCACGCCTCCTACCTCGCTTACCTCCTTGCTTCGACTTTGTCCCGCCTCCCTGCCAACTTCCCCGCTACATTGGCTGAATTTCTCCATTGACCCCGCCCCCGAGGGCAGTTCTTTGCCATCATTGGCGGGGCCACGCCTCAAGCCCCGCCCCCTGTCCGGCTCCCCGCTCCCATTGTCTCCGCAGATGCCGCCTGGTCCATCTTTCGTGCACTGTGTTCCGTTTTGGGGGGTCGCGCTCTTTTTCTGCACCGCGGTGCAGTCCCGCGGTCGAGAACCAGGTTCTCGAATTCGAGCGTCTCTTCTCTCCTTCTTTGGACGCACTTTCCCATCCCAGGACGGCTGCAGCGATGTCTGCGCTGCGACCTCTCCTGCTTCTGCTGCTGCTTCTGTGTCCCGGTCCTGGTCCGGGACCCGGGAGTGAGGCAAAGGTCACGCGGAGTTGCGCTGAGACCCGGCAGGTGCTTGGGGCTCGGGGATATAGCTTAAGCTTACTCCCTCCCGCTCTGATCTCAGGTGAGGAGAAAGAAGACTAGAAAATTGGAGGATGGGGGCGGGTTGGGGGGGGGGAGTTTTGGCAGGGGCGGGTCCTGACCATCTCACAATAACTCTCTTGCCTTTCAGAAAAACCGTTAAGTCTTCTCATCCGATAGTGATCTCTCTACCTCCTGTAACTTCATTACCAAGATCACCACAGCCCTTCCGTTCACATAATAGCTTTACTCCACCCTCCCACCCCACAAAAAAAGCCCCTTTCTAGTAGTCTGCAACAACCCCACCCCAGTCTGCAGAGTTCCCCGCTCTGTCTTCATGAGGCCTGTCTGTGATAATACTTTTTTGCTCTTCGCACAACCCCATCACTACAAACCCATTCTTCATCCCCCTAGAATAGGTCTTGTAAGCCCCTAGGGGCCCGGTGTTGGAGAGGGTTACCTGAGAAGACTCCCTTGGTGCTCAGGGCAATGTTAAATAGATGATCCCAGGGTGAACTGAGATGAATTTGGGAGGGGGAGGGGGGAATGAGGAGAGAATAGGGTCAGGGAGGGATGAGGGCACAGACAATAGCTGAAACAAGACAGGTGGAAGGGATGGGGAGAGCTCCCAGAGATAGGTGGGAGAAGGAGACATTTCACAATGTCACTTCCCAGCCATTCCTCTGTGTCTCCTCTGCCCAGGTGAGCACCTCCGGGTCTGTCCCCAGGAGTACACCTGCTGTTCCAGTGAGACAGAGCAGAGGCTGACCAGGGAGGCTGAGGACACCTTCCGAGGCCTGGTGGAGGAGAGTGGGTCCTTCCTGGTCCACACGCTGGCTGCCCGGCATAGAAAATTTGATGGTGAGGACCTGGGATCCTCAAACCTGGCCTCATACCTTTCTGTGCTCATGACCCCAGCAAGCATCCTATTCCACTCCGTGTTCCATCCCGAAGGCACCCTGCCTCTCCCCAGCCCTGGTTCACCCCACCCCCAGTCTCTCTCCAGGGCCCTACCCCCTCATTCCTAGTCTGGCCAGGTCTCTGCAAGTTGCTCCGTTTCTAATTCACCTGTCTTTTCTCTCCCCCACCCCCTTCTCTGGCCTCATCCCTACCTCACACCCCTTCTTTGCATTTACCACAGAGTTCTTCCGGGAGCTGCTCTCCGCATCTGAGCGCTCCCTGGCCCAGCTCTTCTCCCGCTCCTACGGCCGCCTATATGCCCAGCACGCCCCCATTTTCAGTGGCCTGTTCTCTCGACTGCGGGGCCACTATGGGGGGACGAGTGGGGGGTTAGATGACACGCTGGCTGATTTCTGGGCACAGCTCCTGGAGAGAGCATTCCCTCTGCTGCACCCTCAGTACAGCTTCCCCCCTGACTACTTGCTCTGCCTCACTCGTCTCGCCTCCGCTGCTGATGGCTCTCTGCAGCCCTTCGGGGACTCGCCCCGCCGCCTCCGCCTGCAGGTGAGGGGCCCCAAGGCCTGAGCTTCAGCTGCCTCTGACCCCTCCTCCTTTGTGCGTCAGTCACACCTGAGCTGGTGACCCACCTGCAGTCTGCACTGCAGCTACCTCTGACCAGGTGATGCCCATCCTGAGCCCATTCCCGCCCCCCTCCCACTTACCCAGTGATCCTTTTGCTTTCCATTGAGTGCCTCCCACCCACATTGGCTGCCCTGCTTTCATATACACCTGCTGCTCCACTCACCAGCCCTTGACCCTCAAGCATCTTGACGCCAATCCCCCCACCCCACCCCACCCTGTTGCCAATGTTCTGGCCTCTTCTGGCTCACCCAAAGATCACTTTGGCATTTACTGTTTGAGAGATGTTTCACTGATGTGATCTCTTATCATTGCCACCTTAACTCTTCAGGCCAGATAGTGGTGTCCTGATTTTCTGTTGAGAAAATCGAGGCCCCCCCCCAGAGGTTAAGGTCTCATGGAGAGTGGTGGTAGATGCAGCCCTCCCACCCAGGTCTCCAAGTTTTTATCCTTATCCATCTCTCCCCAAATTTGGTTCCTTCTGAACCTTCTAGACTATAATTCCTGTGAGACTCTCCAACCTGCCTCCCTATACCACCTGACTTCCCTAACCTGCCTCCCAACCCCCCAACCCTGCAACCCTCACCCAGCCTGCTCATCCCTTGGTGCAGTCTGCTGTCCCCCAAGTCATGACTGGCTCACAACTCCCCTGTCATTTCTGCCCTTGTCTTCTCCAGATAACCCGTGCTCTGGTGGCTGCCCGTGCCCTTATCCAGGGCCTGGCGACTGGAAGAGACGTCGTCAGCACCGCACTGAAGGTTGGGGCTCTGCACATAGATGGGGCCAGGGAGGGGGAGGTAGAAGCGGGAAAGGCCCCAGGAGGAAGAGGTAGGCGCCAGCTGGCAGGAGAAGCCTCCAGGCCTTGGTGTCCCAGGGTCATCTAGGAAAGAAAGAAGGTTAGAGTGAAGTGCCCTTTGGGTCATGATCCATGATCTCTGACCCGCTCTCTGATGACTTATACCCCGCCTCCCACGCCAGCGTCTAGGGGCGTCTATGCTTGGAGTACTGACCCCCTGGGTTCTACACGCCCCCCGCCACTGCCCTGGTGAGGGGCCCTCAATGCCCACCCCCTTCCCTGAAGACCAGATTCGTTGCTTGGTCCTCAAGGCCATGCCCTCCTCTGCGAGCTTCTCCATAGCCTCCCAGCCATCCTGTTTCCTACGCAAGCTTTTCCCTCCTGCCGGCCAGGCTGCCTCACTGCAGTCCCCCTCCGGGACCATGATAGGCTCATTCCTGCCCTTGAACCATTGCTCAGAACTGCCCTCCATCCCCACCCCACTGCCTCTCTAGCTCCATACCGCCTAAGAAGCAGTCTCGATGATCTGGCTCCTAGAGCCGCCCCCTCCCAACCTCAGTAATCAGAGCTGTGCAGTCTGGTCAAACCTGCTGCCCCACAGGTCACTCACCCAGAGGCTCCTGTCTACCAGACCACATAAACTGGGAGCCTGAGGGAGCCAGGGCGTTCTGTGCCCAGCATCAAGCTTGCCTGCGGGCAGCTGTGGTGTTTGTGGCTGATGCCACCATCCTCTCTGTTCCCAGGTGTCGATGTCTGAAGGCTGCAGCCGGGCTGTCATGCGTCTGACTGGCTGTCCTCTTTGCCGGGGGGTCCCGTCGCTTCCACCCTGCCGGGGCTTCTGCCTCAATGTGGCCCGTGGTTGTCTCAGCAGCGGGGGACTGGAACCTGACTGGGGGGGCTACTTGGGTGAGGGGATCAGGAAAGCCTGAGAGGGAGTAAATCGAGGGCTGGCTGTGGTGGGAAGGAGCACTGGGTTATGCTTTGGGCTGCTAACCACCCGATCAGCAGTTCAAAACCACTAGCTGGTCCGTGGGAGCAAGAGAAGACTTTCTACTACAACACCCACAGAGACAGTTCTACTCTGTCCTATGGGGTTGCTGTGCACTGGGGGTCCACGCAAGGGCCATGGGTTGGAGGTTTTGATCGGTAGTGGGGGTGGGGCAGGAGGGAGTCCAAAGACAGATTTGTCAAGGGGCTGGGGAGGAGGGGAGCATTTTTCTGAGGTTCCCTCCACCCAATACCTTGCTGCTTCCTCTGCGACCCAGGTGAGAGACCCTTGTGTGTCTGGCTGCCCCCTCATGTCTCTCTCCCCTGTTTGCCTCCCACAAGATGCCCTCCTTCTCCTGGCCGAGAGACTCCAGGGACCCTTTTCCTTTGAGTTGGCGGCTGAGTCCATTGGTGTGAAGATCTCTGAGGCTCTGATGTTTCTGCAGGAAAACAGTGTGGGGGTGTCGTCCCAGGTACGGGGCAGGGGCTCAGCCTTGGGGGCGGGGAGCAGAGGCATCATCAGCTCAGGTAGCAGGGAAGGGTGGGGGCACAGCCTGGGGTGGAGGGACCATGTGGGTGTCAGAGAAACTGTACAGTATTTTCAGGGGAGACTGAGCATTTTGAGATAATTTGGGGGTGCTCAGGGAGCCTGGTGGTATTAGAGAGGAGATCAAATGTGGGGGGTTTGCCCCAAGATGATGAGGAAAATGTGTGGGTTCAGCCCAAATGAGAGGCAGATGGGGCAGAGATCAGCCACAAAAGGAGATCTCTTCTTCCATGTGCCCCAGGTGTTCCAGGGGTGTGGGGGACCCCACCCAGCACCAGCCCGCACCCGCAGAGCCCCGGCTCCCTGGGAGGAGACAGGCCGGCTCTGGACATCGGCAGGAGTGGAGGAGGAGCGACCTACCACAGCAGCGGGCACTAATCTACCACGGCTGGTGAGTGAGGGCCGCCAGTCCGGTGGACTTGGGCCTTGGGAACTCAGGCCATCACCTCCAGCTCACCCCTCTTTCATACTCAGGTGTGGGAACTCCGTGAGCGCCTCGGCCGGGTGAGGGGCTTCTGGGCCGGGCTACCCCTGTCAGTGTGCGGGGACCCCCGCATGGCAGCGGACATCTCTCAGGAGGCGACACCCTGCTGGACCGGAGCGGGGCGGGGCCGGTGAGAGCCGAGTGGCCTTGGTGGGTGGACAGGCAGGGGATGGACCCCCGAGGGCCCCATGGGAGCCTCAGGCCTGTACTGCTTACAGGTACTTGCCTCCCGTGGTCGGGAGCTCCCTAGCCGAGCAGGTCAGCAATCCGGAGCTAGAGGTGGACATCTCTGGGCCCGACCTCCCAACCCGCAGGAGGCGGCTGCAGCTCCGAGCAGCCACGGCCAGGATGAGGGCGGCCGCTCTAGGACATGACCTGGACCTGCAGGACATGGGTGAGATGCTGGGGTGCCCCTGGCCCTCTCAGCATTGGTCACCCCTCCTGCCCTGGGATGCTCAGCTCTACCCCCAGACGCATCTCTCCAGCCTCTTGAGTCCCTCCCCTGTGGGGCATGCAGTGCCGCTCAGAACCCCCCCCTCCCCCCGGGAATAGCAGTCAGTCATCCCTTTGCTCACCGGTCCTCCAAGTAGCGGGTATTGAGCGCCTACCTCAAGAGTAGGAGAGTGAGTGGCCAGCAAGAGGGTCTCCACCCTTGAGTTCACCACCCAGGGGGGTAGCCGCAAAACCATTCTCTGAGAACAGTGGGAAGCTGCTTCATTTGGACCAAAAAGGCCGTGCGTGGGAGGGTGGCGAGGGCAGGCAGCCAGGGGGAGGTGAGGAGTGTGTGTGTGTGTGTGTGTGTGTGTGTGTGTGTGTTTGTCTATGGGAGAGAATATGTGGAGTTTGCCAGATAGAGAAGGCACAGACGCCATTCATATTTCCACTCTTTCCTTCCACCTCTCTTGTCACCCCCCCCAACACACACACACACACACACACACACACACACACACACACGGCTGCTCTCTGCTGCTGCCTGTTCTGACTTCCTGTTTCTCCTCTCATCCCATCTGTCCATCTGTCTCTCTCTCTGTCCCTGTCCCTGTTTGTCATCCCCATGTCTGTCTGATGTCTCCCATTCTCTCTCACCCTCTCCTGCTCCGTTGTGTCCCTGTCCCCCTCTACCTGCCTCCCTGCCTCTCTCTGTCTGACCCTCTCTCCCCTGTTCTCGCCTGTCTCCCCATGTCTCTTTCCTGCCCTGCCTGTTTGGTGTCCATCTGTGCCCCTTTCCTGCAGATGAGGACGCCAGCGGCTCCGGAGGAGGGCAGCACTACGCCGATGACTGGATGGCTGGGACAGCAGCTGTGGCCCCTCCAGCAAGGCCCCCTCGCCCTCCCAGAAGAGACAGCCCTGGGGGCAAAGGAGGCGGTGGTTCCCGCTACAACCAGGGCAGGAGTAGGGGTGGGGGGCCGCCTGCTGCTTTTCACACCCATCCTATCCTCATCCTTTTCCTCCCAGTCCTGGCCCTGCTTGGACCTCGGTAACAGGGCAGGGGGCACCCTAGCACCAGAAGGGTTCTTGGCCCTTTCCCTTCCTCCCACCTCAGCTGGGACTGGGGAGGAGTTGAAGGGACCCAGATCCAGGAGATTCTTGTTGGTGGGCTTTGAAAAGGTGGTGGTCACATTTTCCCTGTCTTTTGGTGACCGCTCATGGGTATTTATTTAGGAGAGGAGGTGTGGTCTCCAAGCTCCTAAGCCTGGGGCTGGGGTCTGCCTCTAACAAGGGAGAAGGGGAAGATTTTTTTTAGCGTTCAGGTTGGGGGTGGTGGAAGTCGGGGAGGGGTAGAAATCACATGGGGTGGGGGTACCTGGGCTCAGAAATGGACAAAAGCTGGGTGTTGGTGGGGTGCAGGGGAGGGTGTGTGTGTGTGTGTGTGTGTGTGTGTGTGTGTGTGTGTGTGTAGTCAGGACGTGGGGGTCTGGATGTGTTGACTGTTTTCAGTATCGATTTCTTAGATTAACATACAGGAAAAAAGAAGAAACGAAGAGATCCATCCCATGACCTCTGTCTACCATCCCCATTCCTCCTGACCGACTTTCTCCGTGTCATGTTCCAGTGTTTTTGACTCAGTGTTTACTCTGAAAATAAATGCTTAATTTATTGGACTCTGCGTGCCACACTCTGTGCCTGGCAGCCCTCCCTGGCTGCTGCCTGAACACCCCTGGGATTGCCTGTGGCCACCCTCCGGGCCTCCTCAGTGTTGTCCCCTGTCAGATGGGGCGGTTTGTGAGCCTACGGGAGGAAGCACCTTGTCCTTCAAAGGGGGCCATCCAAGGATGACCAGAAGATGCCCACACACTGACGGGCCCCTACCTTCTATGGCTGGGGGTGGGAGGGAGAGGAACCCTTGCTCTCCGTGCCTATGGCTCTCTGGGGACCTGTTAGGTTTCTGACAATGTCGGCTTTTATCTCCTGTCCGCCACTGTCTCCTCTGTCACCTGAATGCATCTTCTGTTCTGTTGAGAGAACAGAAGTTGAGAGAAAAAGCTATCATTGAGTCCTAGGTGCATAAGGAGGGTGGACGGTATCCTCCCAGGGTAGACTGAGGAGCCCCCAAGGAGGAGGAAAGGAGCCCGGGGGAGGGAGAGGGAGAGAGCGGTCCAAGCCGAGGAAGCCGCTGTTGGGACTGGAGGCACAAAGGCAGGGGAGGAGCCTGCACAGAGAAAGTTTGTGGGGAAAGTTAAGCCGAGCGAGCAAGCGAGGAGGAGCCAGGCCCAGGCTGTGGTGGGCGGCAGGCCCGACCCCGATTCCCCTGCCGCTCCCCACGTGGCCTGGTGAGTGGGTGCTGAAGCCCAGAGACCCTCGAATTTATGGAGGGGGTCCCCCGGGGACTGGCAACAGGCTGAGCAGCCGCCAAAGCTGGAGGTGACCGCGGGCTGGAGTGGGAGGAGATAGGGCTGGATAGAGGGAAATGGAAAAATCAGGGCGTCTTGCCTGGGAGGGGATGGGGAGTGGGGGTAGGGCCGGCTGCCGGGTAGCTACTGTGGGCTCGCTGTGTCTGGGGCATCGAAGAAGGGAAGGAGACTGCCCGGTCTTGGAGGGGCCGGGCCAGTAATTGTGGGGTGCAACCCGAAGGGGCGGGACTCGATTCCTTGCTGGTGGGCAAGCTCGGGCCTGGAGAGGAACAAACTCCAGAGTTCAGTGTTTTCCTTTCTGGGTCCGTGCCTTTGTGTCCCAGACACGTCTCTTTTTCCCCAGCGCCTCCCTCCCAGTCTCTTCTGCCGCCTCTGCTGGGGCTGCAGAGTGGGATGGGGTGGCGGTGTGGTTGTCCCTGGACCAGGGACCGGAGCTCTCTAAGAGACCCCCAGGTCTCCTCCAACCTCTGCCACACACTGAGGTTTTCTTGTGCTGGGAGCCCTTAGCTGGAGGGGGACGGGGATGAGGTTGTGGGAGGCTGTCTGAGTTTGCAAGGAGATAGCTGATCTTCTTTGTTAGAAAGACCCCCTTACTTTCCCTCTTCCCTAGTAACCCCCGCCCCCTCCCAGCCCCCTCCCCGCTGTTCCCCATCCAACCCCAAACCCACTGCTTTTGAATCCATTCTGATTCACAGCCACCCCGTGTCCCATCCTCATTGCGGGTGGCTTCTCTGGCCAGCCTCTGAGTAAGGATCCTCATTTCTGGTTTGGTCACAGGTTAAGGTGCTTGGGAAAGCACTACAAGCCTGGCAGTGCCTGGTGACCACAGCTGCCCCATGACACTGTCCTGGGCGGAATCTCAGCTAGCACGCTGGCCCTTTTAGGTGTGATCAGGGCTCTTTCTCCCCTTCCCGCCTAAATCCCAGAGGCTCCGGAGGAGGAACTGGAGGTGAGAGATTGGTGATTTGAGTTGGAGAGGGGAGACAGAGGCAGAGTGCACAGGGAGTAGGCTGGGGGGGGGGGCCTGGGGAGCCAGCACCCCTCCTTGAATTCAGCCTCAGCTGCTTGGGGAAGAGAGGGCTCTTACCCATCTCTTTGGGCGCCGCTCCCTCCCCCTCGTTTCTCTTCTAGACGCTGACGGAGGCAAAAATCTGCCAACTCAGGGGGCAGACGCAACCCAGGAGGCAAGCAGGCCTGGGGAATGACCCCCCATCTCCAGTCGGTGCCTTCAGCGGCTAGCCGGCTACCCCAGGCTCTCTCTGCCTTGGTCCCCCGTCTTGCCCGCTCCTCTCATGCATCGAGTGGGCCACATGGGGCCCCTTTCTCCCACCAGAACAATGCGATTCTGGCTCTGGGGGCCTCGGAGCCTGGGTGTGGCTCTGGGAGTCTTCATGACCATCGGATTCGCCCTGCAGCTCTGGGGGGGCCCCTTCCAGAGAAGGTGAGTTTCCACCTTGTTCTACTTTCCCTGGATGGCCCATTGCCCTATCTGGTGGTGGGATTCGAGGACCCTTAGAGACTCAGAGGGGCCAGGCTGGGAGGTGTTAAACCCTCTGTCCTGTCTGCACCAGGTACTCACACACTTGCTGGTGAGCAACAGGATGCTTCCCCCTCCCTTCGCTCTACAGGCTACCTGGAGTTGGGCTCCAGCTTCGACAGCCCTGGACCTTGTCGAGGCCCCCAAGTCCACCATCCTGCTCCCCCAGGCAGCGATTGGTGTTCCTGAAGACACATAAGTCAGGGAGCAGCTCCGTGTTGAACCTGCTTCATCGCTATGGGGACCGGCATGGGCTGCGTTTCGCCCTCCCTGCCCGCTACCAGTTCGGCTACCCGAAGCCTTTCCAGGCCTCCCGGGTCAAAAATTACCACCCCCAGGATGGAGGCACCCAGTTCCCCTTCCACATTCTCTGTCACCACATGAGGTTCAACCTGAAAGAGGTGAGAGGCATAGGGGAGAGGCAGGACTGGAAAGAGCTGGGCTCGGGCTTATGGTCAAGGGCACGGTGGGGAGGCGGGTAGAGACCTGGGGGCTGTCCAGTCCTCACCTCCTCATAGGGTTGGTCCTAGGGCTACTCAGGTGGGATTTACTGTCCCCGGTCTTTGAGGATCCCTTTCCCAGTAGACCCTGGGATCCAAGTTCCTGCTCACTTCCTTTTGGAGCTAACCTCTTGTCCCTTGCCAAGACCAGAGTACCAGCCTGGTGCCACTGTTTCCCCTGCCCACTTTAACCGCCGAACTCTCTACCCAGGGACCCCTCGCTTTTTTTGGACCCTTCCACTGTCATCGTCAGGCACCTTGCTTGGCCTTTCTCCCATTCTTCTCACCATCTCCGTTGTAGTTGCTAAACCCTAGGCCGGGTTCTGCAAATGATTTTGGAAGAGACCCGGGCCTGGCTCTCCTCCGTCCCAGCTCCAAGACAAAAAAAAAGCCCCAACAAAACCCCAAACTATTGTCATGGAGCAGATTCCAGCTGACAGCCCCATAGAAGGCAGAGTGAGACTGCTGCCTAGGCTTTCCAAGGCTTGGGATCTTTGAGGAACCAGACGGGCACATCTTTCTCCCACAGAGCACCTGGTGGGTTCGGACCACTGATCTTCTAGTTAGTAGCTGGGTCCTTAGTCACTGCTGACACTCCCAGGAATCTCAGTTCTATTGGGGGAAATGAATGTATATGAATGGATGCATACGCGTGTGTGTGTGCGTGCGCGCGCGCACACACACACACACACACACACCTGCAAGCTTTTACAGAAAAGACAGTCAATCACCCTGCAGGTGAAGACTCACAAGGTAGGAACTAGCCTTTATTGAATGCTTACTGAGGGCTGGGTATTAATCTGACGGTCACCTTATAAGGAAGGCATGTTTTAACTGTCTCTCTTTGCCAGATGAGGTGATTGAGCTTCTGAGAAGTGATTTGGTGAGTGATCAGATTGAAAAGTGGCAGAGCTACCACTTGAATCCAGATTATCTACGCCAAAGTCAAAGCTCTTTCCGAGTACTGCGTAGCTGTGTGTGTGTGTGTGTATGTGTGTTCGTGAGTGCTGTGCGTGCGTTTGGCATCGAAGGGAGAGCATTCAGTACAGGTGTGGCTTTCTGGACAGGTGGTTCCACTTCAGCCTCACCATCCAATGCATGTCAAGCTGCTCTGAGGGCGTCTTCATCTTCAATAGCGATTCAAGGATTAGCTTACGGCTTCGTTATCTTTCCCGTTGACCTGGTTGCTGCTGACTTAATTCCAGTTCATAGCCACCCCGCGTGTGTCACAGTAGAACTGCGTCCCAGAGGGTTCTTGGGAGCTGAAGCGTCGGGAGGATGAGGTTCCAGAAGTACATGGGTAGATAGGTCTGTCTTCTTAGGAGCCTCTGGGGGTCCTTGCAAAAGGTGGGTTTTAAAGACAGAATGTTGCAGTCAGGAGAAAAGCTGGCAAAGTAGCAGCAAGATCATGGCAGGGCATGTGTGGATAAGGGAGGGAAGGCGTGTGCAGGTGGTAGAACAAGTTTAGCTGGAGCGGCAAAACTCCTCCTTTGGAGCCAGAGCTGCAAGTAATCAAAGGCTTCGATGGTAGACCACGGGGCGTGAGTGTGGTCGGAGGGGCAGTGAGGGGCCACAGTGGAGAGTGACGTGATGAGAATGCGCTTGGAAGCCGGTTGCTCCGGAGGTCGGGATACTGACCTTCGTTGTTACCACTAGTCCTTGGATGCTGACCATGATCCGTGTACTTGCACCTTCTTCAAGGTAAGCGTCAGCCTACACGTAGCCATGGAGAGCTGAAGGCTCGGAGAAGTTCAGCAACCTGTCTCCAAGGACACAGTTAATAAATGGCAAAGTTGGGTTGGTAGTCCGGGTCCATTGGATGCCCAAATACCATCCTCTGCACCAGTGCCCTGCACGATGCCTGCAGAGACAAATCGTTCATGGGCTGTGCCCTGCTGGACCCCTTGCACTGGCAGTGCCGGGCCAGGGTTTTCACGAAGAGGGGAGGTTCAAGGACACATTCCGTTTTCAGAGGCAGACGCTCCTCGGGAGGCAAGCCGAGGAGAGATGTTCTGATGTAGAGCCACCTTGAGTAGTGATTCAATTGCCCTCTTCCTTCTTGCTGAGATGTGGCTACCATACATAGCCCACCCAGAGGCCAGGGCTCCCCAGTCCCATTCCTACGATGTCTCTTGTTCTCCACGATGCCCAGGAGCCTCAGTACTGCCCTACCCTTCCATCTGGACCATCTACCTGAGATTAATCCCTTCTCCTCCCCCCTTGCTCCCAGGGACTCCTTTTTGTTGTTGTTGTTGTTGTTGTTGTTTTGAGGAACTGCCAAACTCCACAGTAGCCATAACTTAAATGTCAGGCTTAATGATTTTATATTGTTTATTGATTTGAAGAGGCCTGAGGTGGAGAGATTCCAAGTAGGCAGTTCATAGGTTGGAGAAGTGACCACAAAGTCTGGTCCCTAGAAGTTTTCCTGTCCCAGGCAGACAAAAAGGCCCCAGGAGATGAATGGGTTCTTGGAGAAAATGATGCTCCACGCTCCTCTCCCTCCTTTATCCCACATAACCTTCACAACCACCCGGAGAGGAAGGTATGCTTAGCCCCATTTTGCAGATAAGCAAATGGTGCCTCAAAGATCATCAATAAATGTGTCCAAGACCATGCAGACAGTGAGGGACAGCTTTTGGATGGGGGTGGGGGTCGGGAGGTGTCTCGGCAGAACTGTCAGAAGGAGGTTTGATAAACCTGGGGTTTGGGGTAGAGGGGAGGGGGCAGTTTGGCGTAGTTTGTGTCTCTGTGGCCCAGTTATCCTCCTTTTGTCTGCTCTCTCGTCTCTGCAGGTCCTTCGGGTCATGCCTTCTGACAGCTTCTTCTTCTCCATTGTCCGAGACCCAGCAACTCTGGCCCACTCTGCCTTCTCCTACTATAAATCCACCTCCTCAGCCTTCCGCAAGGCCCCCTCCTTGGCGGCCTTTTTAGCCAATCCTCGAGCCTTCTACCGACTGGGAGCTCGCGGGGACCACTATGCCCGGAACTTGCTGTGGTTTGACTTTGGCCTCCCCTTCCCCCCAGATATGAAGACCGCGAGAAGGAATTTCCATCTTCTCAGAGATCCCAATGCTCTACAGTGGCATGTCCCGCCTGCCGGTGCTAACCCTCCAGCCCACACCCTGGAGCCCAATGCCTTCTTCCATCCTGTTCCCACGGTGGCCAATGGTCATCGCCAGGCATCCAGCCCTGTCTCTTTAGATCAGAGGTCTTCCTCTTTAATCCAGTGGGGTCTGGCCTGGCTAGACTCTGTCTTTGACCTGGTTTTGGTGGCAGAGTACTTTGATGAGTCGCTGGTCCTGCTGGCAGATGCCCTGTGCTGGGGTCTAGATGAGGTGGTGGGCTTCATGCACAATGCACAGGCTGGAGGTGAGCGGGCCCTCAGTGCTCTCAGGGAAGGGAGGGTGACTGATGAGGAACAGCAGCTGGCTGCACGAGCCCGCGCCTGGAACAATCTGGACTGGGCTCTCTATGACCATTTCAACCGCAGTCTATGGACACGCATCGAGCGATATGGCCAGAGCCGGCTGGAGAGCGCCGTGGCTGAGCTCCGGGCTCGGCGAGAGGCCCTGGCTAAGCATTGTTTGCTGGGGGGCGAGGCTCTCGACCCCAAGTATATCACTGACCATCGGTTCCGTCCTTTCCAGTTTGGGTCAGCTAAGGTTTTGGGTTATGTACTTCGCAGTGGACTGAGCCCCGAAGACCAGGAGGAGTGTGAGCGACTGGTGACCCCTGAGCTACAGTACAAGGACAAGCTGGATGCCAAGCAGTTCCCCCCGACAGTCTCACTGCCCGTCCAGGCTTCCAGGCTGCTTTCCCCGTAGACATCAGGCTGCAGAGGCAGGCTGAAGCGCAGTGATGTTAGAGCTACTAAACAAGAAGAGCAGCAGCGCTGTAGACGCCGCTGAGGACTGGTGATGTCTTGGGGCACTCAGATAGGATTTTCTGCATCCCTCAGAAGGGATGCCTACCTGCTAGGTGACGAAAGGAGGTCCATCCTGCATTAGGCCTTGTCTCTGGCCTTTGCTTTGGAAATCCTTCCGTTCCCGGCAGCTCTTCTTCTTCCTTAGCTCATTTGCCCTTTCCCAGCCCCCTGGCAGGTCTGTGTAGCACTTTTAAAAGCCACCTAGAGGAGCCCTGGTGGTGTAGGGATTGCATGTTGGGCTGTGGTCTGCAAGGTCAGCAGTTCGAAACACCAGCCGCTCCATGGGAGAAGAGATGGGGCTGTCTACTCTCATAAAGTTACAGCCTTGGAAACTCACAGGGGCAGTGCTACCCCTATACTATATATAGGGTCGCTATGAGTTGGCATCGACTCAATGACAGAGAATGAGAGAGTGGCAAAAGATGGCGTGAGCCAGAGAAAGTTTGGGGGATGGTGAGCTGGAATCATAAGTCCATTTCTCTATAAAGTATCTGTTATTGGGCTATGTTTATTTAACTATGAAATGTCTGTCGAATGAATAAATCATTTGAAACATCTGCTTGATTTATGTAGGACAGAGGAGGCGAGTTGGAGAATCTTCCTGGGGAAAAGTGAGGCTGGTGGGAATTCTTTTAATATGGAACCACCTTCTTTCGCTAAGAAGTCGTGACTCTCCTAAATTTCTTGGTGGGGGGGGGGTGTTGGGTGGGTATTGTGTACATCATTGATGATGCACAACAAGGTTGGCTTCTAAGCCCCTCCTCTGCTTCCTTCACAGTGTCAAGGATGGGGGATTTTTCCGTGTTAGGAGATGGAGATGTGGCTAGGACTCCCCAACAGTTGAAGGCCTCTTTCTTCCTTTGTTGCTGGAGCTGGTAGTCCCAGGGGCTCTTATCCCTTAGAGGCTCTGTGGATCACAAGGTGGATTGTGGCCAAAGCCATTGTCATACCAGGAAATCAGCATGATAAAGTAGCCATCGAGGGCAATGCCACCTGGAAGAATGGGTGTCATTGTTAAAATCGGGAGACAACCTGGGATCCAATGTAGCCCATGATTCATTTTAGGGACATTTTCTTGATGTCACCCTCTCTGGCAACTTTCTCCAGGGGGCAGGTCAGATTCAGCATCCACATGTTGGGGGTGGGAACATGGAAGGCCATGCCAATGGTCTCATTCCACCTTGTCCACAGGCTTGGCAGCACCCATGTATGCCAAGATGATGTTCTGGGCAGCCCCTCGGCCATCACACCAGGTTCCCATAAGGGTCACCCACCATTCCTTAGGGGTAGTGATGGCATGGACTGTGGCCATCAGACTCTCCATGGTGCCAAAGTTACCATGGGTGACCAAGGCCAGGAAGGCCACCTCACTGGTGGTGCAGGAGGCACCAGACCAGAGTCGCCAGACTTCTCACTTACGCCCATCACAACCATGGGGGCATTGTCTGAAGGAGTAGAAACGAAGTGAGCCCCAGCCATCTCAAAGGTGGTGAAGACCCCAACGCACTATACAACATACTCGGTACCAGCATCATCCCATTTGATGGCAGCAGGATCTCACTTCTGGAAGACAGGTCGGCAAGTTTCCTATTCCTAGCTCCGACCGTACCACTGGACTTGCCATGGGTGGAGTCGTACTGGAACATGTGACGTAAAGCGGACAGTTGAGGTCAGTGAAGGAGTCCTTGATGGCAACCACTTCCACTTTGCCAGAGTTAAAAGCAGCCTGGGTTGCAGACACACTATCAAATATACCAAAGGAAACATACAGCCTAAATGTCACTTAAAGACATGAATGACTGGGACCGACTAAAAACAATACACTTAGGTGCATCAAAAGACTTCATCAAACAAAAAGAGAACCCACAGAGTGGGATATATATATATATGTATATATATTCATTTTATTGGCGGCTCTATAGCTCTTATCAGAATCCATCCATCCATTGTGTCAAGCACATTTGTACATATGTAGGCATCATTTTCAAAACATTTTCTTTCTACTTGAGCCCTTGCTTTCAGCTTCTCATTTCCCCACTTCCTCCTCCACCCTATCCCTCATGAACACTTTATAATTTATAAATTATTATTTTTTCATGTCTTACACTGACCCATGTCTCCCTTTACTCATTTTTCTGTTGCTTGTCCCCCTGGGGTTGGTGGGTACTCATATACTGATCACAGTGATTGGTTCCCCCTTTCTCCCCCACCTTCCCCTCCCTTTCAAAAATCATTTTATTGGGGGGTTCATGCAGCACTTATCACAATACATAAATACATACATTGTGTCAAGCACATTTGTACATTTGTTGCCATCATCATTCTCCAAACACTTTCTTTCTACTTGAGCCCTTGGTATCAGCTCCTCATTTTTCCCCTCCCTCCTCCATTAATCCTTGATAATTTACAAATTATTTTTTTGTTATTATTTTCATATCTTACACTGACTGATGTCTCCCTTCATACATATAAGGGGGTTATATGTAGATCATTGTTATCGGTTCCTCCTTTCTCCCCCCACCTTCCCCTTCCCCTTCTGAGGACTCTCATTATTGGTCCTGAAAGGTTTATCTGTCCTGGATTCCATGTGTTTCCAGCTCTGATCTGTACCAGTACAAATTCTCTGGTTTGGCTGGCTTTGTAAGGTAGAATTGGGGTCATGATAGTGGGCAGGGAGGAAGCATTAAAGAGCTAGAGGAAAGCTGTGTGTTTTGTCAGTGCTATGCTGCACCCTGACTGGCTTGTCTCTTCCTTGTGACCCTTCTATGAGGGGATGTCCAATTGTTTACAGATGGGCTTTGCCTCTCCACTCTGCCCTCCCCATCATTCACATCGATACGATATTTTGTTCTGGGTCTTTGATGCCTGATACCTCATTACATCGACACCTCATGATCACACAGGCTGGTGTGCTTCTTCCATGTGGGCTTTGTTGCTTCTCAGCTATATGTCTGCTTGATTATCTTCAAGCCTTTAAGACCCTAGATGCTATATCTTTTGATAGCCGGGCACCATCAGCTTTCTTCACCACATTTGTTTAGGAACATATCTTTTTAACAATGACACAATAGGCAAAGGACTAATCTCTAAAATCTCTAATAAAAAAAAAACAAAACTGCAACACATTGTGAAGAAAAAGACAAATAACCAAACTTAAAAATGGGCAAAGGACATAAACAGAGAGTGCACTAAAGATGCCATGTACCAGGCAAAGAGATGTGGGAAGCAATGTCACTCTCACTAGCCTTCCGGGAGATGCAAATCAGAGCAATGGTGAGATACCAGCCTACATCAATGTGACAGCCGGGTTAAAATAAAGAACAACCAAACAATAGAAAAGAACAAATGCTGGGGAGGCTGCAGAGAGATTAGTGTCCTCACACACTGCTGGTGGAGCTGCAAATATGCACAGCCTCTGTGGAAAGCAACAGGACGCTCTCTCAACCAACTGTGAATTAAAAATTCCATGTGATTCAGCAAAACCTCTGCTGGATATATATCCTAAAGAAGAGTGTGCTCCTAACACCGTCTGTCGTCAATCTGAGACTTACGAGTGAAGGGGTGGAGTTTAGCCTGTCCATCAGGTCGCAGCTTGGTGACCTCATTTAGAGGTGCTAAGGAGATAAATTGCTCACTGGAGCTGGGACACATGCTCACTCCCCAAGAGACATTGCTGCAGAAAAGACACACCGAGCTAAGCTAGTGCCCTGAACCTGGAGGAGCCACGTGAAGACCCCTGCCAGCACTGTGATGCTTACACCGACACTGGATCCACAAGGCTTTCCACCCACTGGCCTGTGATCTTCCTGCACTCGGCGTCATTGCATATGTTACATGAGTCTGAATAGGACTTTATAGATTGGTATCGGACAAATGGGTTAATATCAGATGTACGGACTTGATCTGGACTGGGCTGGGATGTTTTCTCAATATACAACTGCTCTTGTAGATAAAGCCCTTTCTTATACACCTGAGTGTCTATTCATTTGTTTTCCTAGTCTACCCAGACTGACAGAGAATTATAGCATGAACAGACACATGCACACCTGTGTTCACTGTATTGCTGTCCACAATGACAAGAAGATTGGAACAACCTAAATGCCTGTCGGAAACAGAATGGATAAAGAAACTCGGGGACATACACACAATGGAACACCGCAATGCTCAAAAACAATGCTGAAAAGACAAAGCACTGAGGGCACAGATGGACGTGCTGAGTGAAATTACCCAATCACAAAAGGACAAATATTGTATGAGACCTCTGTTACAAGGGAGCCGGAGCCCTGGTGGTGTCATGGTTACGTGTTGAGCTGCTAACCATAAGGTCAGTGGTTTGAAACCACTAGCTGCTCTGTGGGCGAAAGAGGTTTTCTACTCCTGTAAAGAATGACAGGTTCAGAAGCTCACTGGGGCAGTTCTCCTCTGCCCTATAGAGTCCCTGAGTCTGGCAGTGGGTTTTTTGGTTATAAGGGGGAAAGCAAACAAGAGAAAGACTTTCATACCAAAGAGAACAGACTTTGGAGATTGCCAACAAGGGCAGATGTGTGGGAGGGCAGTGGGAGATAAAATCATGGGCTAGACTGTTGATGACTGGATGAGGGTTCAGTTGGGTGGAATGTTAAACAGTAGAGAGAAGAAACCCTGGAGCAGGTGAAGGGTAAACTATTGAGGGGATGAGTCATTACAACTGTTGAAGACAAAGTTGATGATCTGAAATGCAAACCCTCACCTAAGCGATGCATCCAATTGTGCTGCTGACAACGAATACAGAGAGTAACACGGACTGCCAAAACAAGAGTCCATCTGCGTTGGACCAAGTATCGCCACAATGCTCCTGAGGGGCCAGGATGGAGAGACTTCATCTCCTGCACTTTGGACATGCTGTCAGGAGAGACCAGTCCTGGAGAAAGGCATCATGCTTGGGAAAGCAGGGGACAGTGAAAAAGAGGAAGGCCCTGGACAAGGCGGATTGACACCTGGCGGCAACCATGGGCTCAAACCTAAGAACAATTGTGAGGAGGCGCAGGACCCCGCAGGGTTTTCCTGTGCTGGGCAAAGGGTCGCTATGAGTCGGAATCGACTCCAAGGCACCTCATCACCGCCACCTAAATGACAATGAAATAACTGTGATTTTGAAAAAGCAGCTCTGGGGACCAGGCGTTCCGTACCGCCAACTCCGTTCACTGCGGGGCGGCTCCGGGACCCCGGCTCTCTTGCCTTCCATTCTCGCAGCAGCCCCGCCCCTCTCCCCCGCCGGCCAATCAACCGCAGATTCCGGGGACCCAGCGGTCACGCCCCTCCGCTTCCGCTTCCGGTCTCTCTCCAGTCATTCTGTCCAGCAGCCTGGTTACGGTCCCGCCGGCTCTCGGTTCCGGGTTGGTGGACCCGGTTCCCGGACCCGGCTGGGCTCTCGGGCCGCCCCGGCCTCGCGCAGCACCCCCCGGGTGCCGGGGTCCTCGGACCCGCCCTAGCGGGACCCCCTCGCCCTCCGCGGGCCCGCCGGAGCTGGCCTCCGGACCCAGCCCCCCTCGCCCCCCGCCGGGGCGCCGGCCCTCGTTGCCCCATGGAGTCTCAGTGCGACTACTCGATGTATTTTCCCGCGGTGCCGTTGCCGCCTCGCGCCGAGCTGGCGGGGGACCCGGGCCGGTACCGGGCGCTGCCCCGGCGGAACCATCTGTACCTGGGGGAGACTGTCCGCTTTCTGCTGGTGCTGCGCTGCCGGGGCGGCGCGGGGTCCGGTGCCGGGGGCGGCGTGGGCTTGGGCTCCCGAGGGGCCTGGGCAGAACTGGCCACCACCTTAGCTGCCCTGGCCTCGGTCAGCGCCGGCGGCGGGCCTCCCGGGGTCGGTGGCACTGGCGACTCGGATCCCGAACCCCCAGGAGGGGTTGGGGACCCAGGAGGTGGGGGCTTGTTCCGAGGCTGCAGCCCCCTTCTGACCCACGGCCCGGGCCCTGCTACCTCAGGGGGAGCGACCACGGTGAGGAGCTTGGGGATTAAACGGCACCAGGTGGAGGGGCACGGTGCTGGGCTCCAAGACTTGGGAGATAGACACTGGGGGGTGGGGACGGGGACGGGGACGGGACAAGGCGAATGATGGGTGAGGTGAGAAGAGGGGAGGGTAAGAGCCCTGCGCTGCGGATCTTAAAGGGCTTCAAGGTAGGCTGCCTCTTTGAACTGCCTGTGACCGTGACCTGTTCACCCCCTTTACCAAACCCTAGCTGCCTATGGAGGAACCAATAGTCTCCACGGATGAGGTCATCTTCCCACTCACTGTTTCACTGGACAGACTGCCCCCAGGGACACCCAAGGCCAAGGTAAGTGTGGCAAGGGCCAGGCTGTTGACCTCATTTACACTCTGATCTTAGGTCCCGCTACTGTCTCTCTCGCCTCTTGACTGTTGTGGCCCTGTGTCCCCCGTGCCCAGATCGTAGTGACCGTGTGGAAGCGGGAGGTCGAGGCACCCGAGGTCAGAGATCAAGGCTACCTGCGCTTGCTGCAGACGCGCTCTCCTGGGGAGACCTTCCGGGGCGAGCAGAGTGCTTTCAAGGCCCAAGGTGGGGAGGAGAATGCAGAATGGGGAAAGGCTAGAGTCTGGAAATGTGGGAGTGGGGGACACAATGGAGGGGTGCTGCAGGGAAAGTGTCTGATCTGAGGAGAAGAGGGAGATTGGAACTGGCTTGGGCCCAGCCTCTCTTCTCTTCCTCTCCCGCCCTGCAGTGAGCACCCTGCTGACTCTGCTGCCCCCGCCCATTCTGAAATGCCGGCAGTTCACTGTGGCTGGCAAACACCTGACTGTGCTCAAGGGTGAGCAGATGGGCCCGCTGGATCCTTGGGGTGCAATCAGGGCCGTGATTGGGCAGTTACTTTGGGCTGGCTGGTGGGGGATAGATCTATTTTGGGGATCACGGGAGGTTACTTTTGGGGTCTCGGGAATCTAGATATTTCCTAACCGACCTGGTTACCCTCCCCACAGTGCTGAACAGCTCCTCCCAGGAGGAAATCTCCATCCGGGATATCCGAATCCTCCCGAACTTCAATGCCAGTTACCTACCTGTCATGCCCGACGGCTCTGTGCTGCTGGTGGACAACGTCTGGTGAGGCTCTGGGAGCCCCGTGGGGAGGCTGGGAGCTCTGGCACGGCGAGGTCACCATGCTCTGACCTCCTCTCTCCTGAACTAGTCACCAGGCTGGAGAGGTTTCCATGGGCTCCTTTTGCCGGCTCCCTGGCACCTCTGGCTGCTTCCCCTGCCCGCTGAGTGCCCTGGAGGAACACAACTTCCTGTTTCAGCTGAGAGGGGGTGAGCAGCCTCCTCCTGGAGCCAAGGAGGTGAGGAGAAAAGGCTGGTGTTTGTCCACCGGTAAAGGAGAAGTCCCAGCGGGTCAGGAGGAAGAGGTGGGGTTGTGGACAAAAGATCTCATCTGGGACATCTTACACGGGGGGATGGTTCTCTTTGCAACCCTCGCAGGGCCTGGAAGTACCCCTGATCTCTGTGGTGCAGTGGTCCACCCCGAAGCTGCCCTTTACCCAGAGTATCTACACCCATTACCGGTGAGGGCCTGGACCCCCACCCCACCCCACCCCTGCTGGGTACACTACCCTGCTCATGTTTTTGTTCCTTGACTTTGACCCACAACGCTGCCTCCTTCCTGCTTCCAGCCTGCCCAGTATCCGCCTGGACCGCCCGTGCTTTGTGATGACCGCTTCTTGTGAGTCTCCCATCCGGACCTACGAGCGGTTCACGGTCACCTACACGCTGCTCAACAATCTCCAGGACTTCCTTGCTGTGAGGCTCGTGTGGACCCCCGAGCACGCTCAGGCCGGTGGGTCAGCCACCTGGGGCTGGGGCCCAGGGTCGGGAGGAGGAAATCCCAGGGCAGTGAAGACAGCTCCCATAGGCCTGGGGTCGGCCTGCCAGTGAGTGTTGGGAGGCCTGCTGCTTCAGCTTGACCTGGGTGCTCTCTGCTGTCACACAGGGTCTTCAGAGGCAGCGGGCTGGGCAAGTTTAAGGGTTAGCACTGGGCTCCCCGAGTCCCATTTCTCCTGTTTACGAGCTGCGTGACTGAGGGCAAGTGATGTCACTGCTCTGGGCCTCAGATTTTTCATCTCTCCAGATGGGGAACGGAATGCCCCCGGGAGTGGTATGCCAGTAAGTGGTCGGCATGGACCTCCACTCACAGAGTTGCTCTTGTTCAGCTAGCCGCTGTGGCAAAAGGCAAGCGTTTTAGTCTTAGTCGGTGGTCACCTGGTGACCGGCGTGCGGTACACCCGGTGTCCGCACCGTTTCCGTCCCCTCAGGGAAGCAGCTGTGTTTGGAGGAACGCCGGGCCATGCAGGCCGCCCTGGACTCCATCGTCTGCCACACGCCCCTCAACAACCTTGGCTTTTCCCGGAAGGGCAGTGCCCTCACCTTCCGCGTGGCCTTCCAGGCTCTCAGGACCGGGCTCTTCGAGGTAGGTGGGGCAGATGGTGGCACATGAAAAATCAGAACCCTTAGCTTCCGTGGGTGAGATGTTGGAGGGGGAGAGGCCCTAAAAAGCCCGGCAGAGAAAGGGGAACTTCAGGTCTGAGGTAGGCCTGTCCCGTGGGGATGGGCCCTGGGGGTATAGTGGTTCCACGCTGGGCTGCCAGCTGCAAGATCCACCGTAGGAAACCAGCGGCCACTGCCTGGGAGAAAGATGGGGCTTTCGATTCCTGGAAACAGCCAGTCATATAAATTCATGGGGCAGTTCTACCCTGCCCTGTTGGGCCGCTCTGGGTCAGCAGCATCGAATCGTTCGATGGGGGCCCTGGAAGCCAAGCTGGCTGGTTCATCTGTGTCTGCCACCCTCAGCTGAGCCAACACATGAAACTGAAGCTGCAGTTCACGGCCAGCGTCTCTCACCCTCCGCCTGAGGCCCGGCCCCTCTCTCGAAAGAGCAGCCCCAGCAGCCCTGCGGTGCGGGACCTGGTGGAGAGACACCAGGCCAGCCTGGGCCGCTCCCAGTCCTTCTCCCACCAACAGCCCTCCCGCAGCCACCTCATGAGGTATGGAATGGGGAGGTGGGGTGGCCTGGGAGAGGCTGGAGCGGGGCTCCCCAGGCCTCTGACTGCAGCCCACCCCCTCTTTCAGATCTGGCAGTGTAATGGAACGCAGGGCCATCACGCCCCCTGTGGCCTCACCTGTGGGCCGTCCCCTCTACCTGCCCCCAGAGAAGGCCGTGCTCTCTCTGGACAAGATCGCCAAACGCGAGTGCAAGGTCTTGGTGGTGGAGCCCGTCAAGTAGCACGGGGCCTGCTCCCTGCCTCCCTCCACTCCTAGAACCAGAAACCGCAGAAGGGATCTTCCCCTCCCTCCCAGACTGCTACCTCCCCCGGAGGGTGAAGAGGCCCCACAGGCCTGTCTGTCTGTCAGTGTCTGCTGATGAGAAGCTGTGAATTGGGTGGGTATGGCTGCAGCACATGTCAACAGTATTCCCCCTGCTCCCCCGAACAATTTATGTGGGGGTGGCTGGTCCCACTCCTAGGCCAGGGCAAAGGCTCCAAGAGCTCCCTTGCCCCCTTGGGCCCTTCGAAGTTTACAAAGTGTTTTCCTCATTCTCTTGCGTTGTGTTTCCCTGCCTCTGAACGTTCCCTCTTGGGGGCCGGGGAGACAGCTAGCCACCTCCATCTACCCCTCATGTTTACGTTTGCAGCCTGAAGCACTTTATGTTGTGTGTGTTTTACATTTTTTTTGGTCTTGTCCTGTAAATTATTCTCCTTCTACTGCTTCCAATGGAATTAAAGACTATTCAATGCCTGTCCAGGAGGAAGAACGACTTGTTTGTGTGTTGATGGAGGGGGCAGAGGCCCAGGATCATCCCTGCCCTAGCCCTCTGGGTACACGGCTTTGTCCCTAGAAGCTAGAAGACAGACCAGTGGCATGAACTCCATGCCCCCCACCCCCACAAACAGGCATAAACCCCACATGCAAACTCACACACATACCCAGGAGACCAGGGAACCCCAGGCCAGGTTTATTAATATTTAATAAGGGGGGTGAAAGGAAAGGATGAAGCAAGAGGGCAGTCCCTTGGACCTCCTCCCTCGGTAACATTGCACAAAGTCCCCAAGCCTTTGCCCTTCCAGGTAGGTGAGGAGGTGGGCGAGCGGAAGGGGGCCTTGGTTGTAGCCGAAGGCTGAGGAGGAGGCAGCGGGCAGCGAGCATCCCTCCTCCCTCATGGCTCACGGACCCACTGCACGTCTCACAAAAGCCTCCACGGCAGGCTCAGATGTCAATGGGCTCCCGGCCTCGGTTCTGCCTCTTCACCACAAACACCCTCTGTCCTGACACAGTCACCAGCAGAGTGTGTTCGCCAAAGACCACTGGAGAGGAGAGCTCCCCCGTCCAGGGAGAGGGGAGGGAGCAGAGAGTTAGTGGTGCGCTGGCCACCATGGGGGCTACTGGCTGGTATTAAAAGCCAAGGGCTTTCCCTAGGTCAAGGCACAAAGGAGGCTCCCACAAAATCATCTTCCCACTTGATTCTCATCCAGGAGGGAGAGAAGAGGTAGGTGCCTGGGGAGGGGTCCCAGAGGGAAGAGGCAGGGAGGGCTCTGAGATGGACAGTAGATGGAGAAGCCCCTGCTCCCCCCATGACCACCCAGGGAAGGGCCTGGGGCTCACCAGACAGGCGTTTAAAGGGCACGTTCATGCCGTGGTGCAGTCGGAAACCACACGCGGTGCTGACCAGTTCAGAGATGGCGCTGGCTGCTTGCTCGTCGTTCTCTAGGTCCCCAGACGACTGCAGACAGAGGGAAGGAGGAGGGCAGAAATAGGGAAGAGAATTGGGACGGAATTCCCAGCACAGCCCACTTGTCTTGTACTTCCGGCCTCTCCCTCTTCATTTTCCCAAACCCCCAGGTTAGCTCAGTTTTGGGAAGGCAAACCTAAACCCTTCCTTTGATGTTTAGTTTCCTGTGCTGCTTGAGTTCTCATCCTGCTGTTATTATTACTGGACCTCCCCATCCCACCCCACCCACAGTTTATGGGCGATTTTTTCCTAACTCCTTGAGACTTGACTTTGTTCCCTCTGCTTACCAATCTGATAAAGCCCCTGAAACCAATACCCATCCCTGAAAATGACCACGGAATCATTAAATGCTCTGTAGTGAGTTGAGCCCTTCCTTACCACCCAGCCCTTGGGGACGGTGCTGTGACCCGGGCTTCCCTTTTCTGATGACTCTCAACTTCCTGGTCCCACCTCCTAGATGAGGAGGACCCGCCACTGGGATAAGTTCAGTGTGATTTGCTCCCTTGGACATTCTGGACCTCACTTTCCTCATCTGTGGAAATTGGGGATAATATAAAACTAACTCCTCAAACCAAACCCAAGTTGGCTCTCACCAAGAGCAGCCTCTACAGGACAGAGTAGAACTGCTCCTTGGAGTTTCTGCTGAGACCCTATCTTTACGGGAGCAGAGAGCTTCATCGTTCTCCCTTGGAGTGGCTGGTGGGTTTGAACAGCCAATGTTGCAGTTAGCAACTCAACACTTAACTCATGGCGCTATAAACAGTACCTTATAAGCTTATTGTGAGGAATAAATGAGATCATATTGACAAGATGCTTAGAACAGTGCCTACCAGTGATATGAACTATTATTCCACATCTAACTCAATGTTAAAGCCACAGCACTGGATTCCCCCTCCTTCCCCAACATCAACTTCCCTTCTTGGTTTCCTGTTTGTTAAAAACCGAAAACGAAACTCCCTGCCATAGTGTCCGTGCCGACTCCCAGCCACCCCAGAGGACAGGGTAGAACTGCCCGTGGGTTCCCGAGACGGTAACGGTTTACCGGAGTAGAAAGTCCCGTCTTTCTCCCGAGGAGCAGCCAGCAGTTTTGAACTGCTATGAAGGCACCTTCATTCTAGTCGTGAGTTCCCACTGGATAGAGAAGTTTCTTATCGCAGCCATGCCTTTACGAACTCTCTTCTCCCGCTCCTTGTTGCCACCACCCCTCACTCAGTCTAGCCGACTGCACGAGCTGCTCTGCCTTCTAAATCGGCGCCCTCCCGGCCATATTCACGCTGCTAACAATCTTGCTAAGCCATTTCATATGGTCATGTTCCTGTTCAGTAGCCTTCAATAGTTCCCTCACGTCTTCAAGATCGGGCCCAAATATGTGAACTTGGCTTTGGAAGCCCTAATCCTTCCCTTACAATATCTTCCTCCTAGAGCAAATGTTTTGAGAATGATGAGGGCAATGAATATACAAATGTGCTTTACACAACTGATGGATGTATGGATTGTGATGAGTTGTATGACCTCCTAATAAAATGATTAAAAAAAATCCTCCTAGTGTCACGCGCCCTCAAATGTGTCCATGTCCGTGTCCCAGCCCCTCAAGCATCCCTTTCTGTTCATAATCACCCAACCGTGGCAGCTCAGCTCCGTTTCTACCTCCAAGAAAGCCATAACACCTTACAATCACTCCTATGGCTTTCACCTTTTCAACCTTTTAAGCCTGTCTCTCAAGTGATTGAGAACGTGCGGTACTTTAACTCTACATTGTACTATGGGACAAAATACAAAATTTTTTCAATCAATACCAAATCAAAGACTCTGGTAATGTGTTATCAACAAATCTGTGGTGAATAGAATCAGTACCCAAAGAAACCCGAACCATGAAGTTGATTCCAACTCAGCAACCCCATAGGGCTGGGAAGAACAGCCCCTTTGGGTTTCTGAGGCTATCAATCTTAACAGGGGCAGAAAGCCTCACAATAGAAGAGCTAGTGGAGTACCACTGTTGACCCTGCGGTTGGCAGCCCGATTCATAACCCATCGTGACACCAGGACTCTAATAGTAGTAAGTCTCTTTTATCCGAGAGAAATTGGAAACTTTAATTAATTGATTACTGAAGCCCTCTTACATGCCAGGTATACTACTAGGTAATGCCAAAGAATAGCCCAAATTGGGGCAGAATAGGAAGTTGTGGGAGAGGCTATGGGCCTTGTGTTCTGGCAGGATCCCCTCCCCAACCCCAGAACGCACCGCCAGCACCGCGCCCTCGCTCAGCACCAAGTAGCCCAGCTGGTCTGGGATTCGCTCCAGCCCCTGGGTCAGCGCAGAAGTCTAGTGGACAAAGGATCAATTAGTAAGAAGCATGGCAAGATGGAGACACCCCGATAACTGTAACCTGCAAGCCCAAGTCCCTTGCTGGATGATGGAATCTAGGCCTTCTCTCACCCCACCCCCACCCCCATCCCACTCCCAGAGCCGCTCCAAACCCTCTTCCCTCGACGTAGCCTCCAACGCTGCTTCCCCTTGCCTTCGGAGCCTCCATCAATCCTCACTCGCGGCCGGTGGGCTCCCACGGCGTCCCACACCCCACCTTTGTTGCCCAGACACCTCCGCAGCCGCATTGGCCCCTCACTTGGGACCCTCCTTCAACTCCGCTCGTGCCCCGCCCCTTCCCCGCCTGGTCCACCCCCGGCCCCCCATCCTGTCCTCTCTCCTTAGCCCTCTTGTTGCCACCACCCCTATATCCGTTCCATCTCGGTCCGGGGTGGGGGGCGGGGAGTGGTATGCGGGTCCAGGAAGAGACAACGAGGAAGGTTAGGGACCAGGACTGGAGAACCCCCTAGCGAGTATCCCCGCGCATGCGTCCTTACTCACCATCGCAAGCTTTAGGCGCTGGGGGGTCTCCCCACGACCGTGTCCGACGAGCGCCCCAAGTCACGTGCTTCAGGGGCGGTCCCGAGGGTGTGCCGCCGGCCTTCAGGCCCGCCCCCCCAGCATGCGGATTGGCGACATCACCAGACTGAGTCTGCCAATGAGAAGCATCGTTTCGCCGAGGCGCGCGCTGATTGGTCCTCGGAGCGTGAGCTCTTGGAAGGGGCGGGGCGAGGAGCCGCGCTTGCGCGCGAGCGAGCTGCTGGTGCCCGTGACCGAGAGGAGACGCTCCGGAAGGTGACCACACGGCCCGCTTTTAAGCAATTTGTCCCGCGGCGTTTTTAAGAAGTCCCCATTTTTGGAAAGAATGCACGACAAGCTAGGGTACACGGTTTTCGGCTGCCATGTGGCTATTTCGCCAGGATGTGAGTTTTATCAATGGTGTCCCGCTTTGCCAGTGTTAAAATCGAGTCCCCTTTAGGAATAATAGGAGAGAATGCTTGAGAAACCTGCTCAAAAGGCTACTGCTAAGCCTGTTCTAGGCAGGACTTTGCTCCCAAAGTGGCGTCCCCGACCGCGCCCGTCACCCCAGCCGACCGAGAGAGCGCCGATGGCCCTGGTGGCGCAGCGGGTTAAGCGCCGCGCTGTGCAGGGCCAGGTAGGAAGGAGATCCAAAACCTTTATCCGTTCCAGGGCGATGTTTTTTTTTTGTTTTTAAGTCAAAAAATGTATGTAAATCTAGGACGTACATGTTTTACCTCGAATAGACAGTTTCTAGAGCTGCTGCAACATTGGGGCATCGGATGCAGCGTTGGGGAGACGAAATAATGATGATTCTAGAAATAAGCCAATGAAGTACCTGTGAATAAACTGGAACCCTCAAATACCGCTGCTGGCGAGAACGAAAGATGGCGCAGGAGCAGTGGGAAAGGTTTGTCGACTCCCCAAAATGTTTACCCTGGCGTCATGTTGGGGGTCACTGGGCCCATTCTGACTCATAGTGGGTTTATACTATAGAGTCTATAGGGACTGAGGACAACCGTCCCCATGGAGTTTCCTAGGCGATCTTCTTTATGGGAGCAGATCCATTTCTTCTTTGACCCCCTGTGCTTCAGCTATCTGGCTGAAAAAGCCTTTTTGATTGTACCAGTCAAATCTTTAACCCCAGTGCCACCAACCCCAAAGAAACCAACCCACCGGCATTACTCTGATTCTCATGTGGTGACCCTACATACTGTTTCCAAGACTAAAAGGTTTTTTTTAATCATTTTACTAGGGGCTCATACAACTCATCACAATCCATACATACATCAATTGTGTAAAGCACATTTGTACATTCATTGCCTTCATCATTCTCAAAACATTTGCTCTCCACCTAAGTCCCTGGCATCAGCTCCTCATTTTCCCCCCTCCCTCCCCACTCCTCCCTCTCGCATGAACCCTTGATAATTTATAAATTATTATTTTGTCATATCTTACCTGTCCGATGCCTTCCTTCACCCACTTTTCTGTTGTCTGTCCCCCAAGGAGGGGGTCACATGTAGATCCTTGTAATCGGGTCCCCCTTTCCAACTCACCCTCCCTCTACGTTCCCAGTATCACCACTGGCACCACTGGTCCAGAAGGGATCATCTGCCCTGGATTTCCTGTGTTTCTAGTTCCTATCTGTACCAGTGTCCATCCTCTGGTCTAGCCAGACTTGAAAGGTAGAATTGGGATCATGATAGTGGGGGATGGGGAGGAAGCAGTTAGGAACTGGAGGAAAGTTGTATTTTTCATCGTTGCTACATCGCACCCTGTCTGACTCGTCTCCTCCCTGAGACCCCTCTGCAAGGGGATATCCAGTGGCAGACAAATGGACTTTGGGTCTCCACTCCGCACTCCCCTCCTCATTCACTACCATAAGATATTTTTTGTTCTGATGGTGCCTGATACCTGATCCCCTTAATAAATAATTTTATTGGGGGCCCAATGATCCCTTTAATAAATAATTTTATTGAAGGCTCTTGCAGCTCTTATAACAACCCAGACATCCATTGTAACAAGCACATTTGTACATATGTTGCCATCATCATTTCCCAAACATTTTCTTTCTTTTAGAGTCCTTGGTAGCAGCTCCTTTTCCTTCTCCCCGCCACCCTCATGAATCCTTGAAAATTTATAAATTATTATTTTCATATTTTGCACCATCTGCTGTCTCCTTTCACCCACATTCTGTAGTTCATCCCCCTGGGAGTGGGGACTGGGTTTTATATGTTGATTATTGCAATCAGCTCCCCCTTTCCCCACCCCTACTTTCCCCCTTCCTCATGGTATTGATACTCTCATTATTTTATCTCGAGGGGTTTATCGGTCATGGATTCTGTGTGTTGAGAGCTCTTATCTGTACCAGTGTATATGCTCTGGTCTACCCGATCTGTAAGGTACAACTGGGGTCATGATAGTGGGGGGAAGGATGCCTCAAGGAACTAGAGGAATGTTGGGTGTTTTGTTCCTGTTATACTGTTCCCTGGCTGACTCATTCCTTCCTGTGACCCTTCTGTAAGGGGATGTCCAATTGTCTACAGATGGGCTTTGGGTCTCCATTTTGATCCCCCTCTTTCACGTCAAATTGGTTGTTTGTTTTGGGTCTTCTGATGCCTGGTACCGAATCCCATCAGCACCTTGTGATCACACAGGTGGGTGTGCTTCTTCCATGTGGCCTTTTGCTTCTTAGTTAGATGGCCGCTTATTTAACTTCAAGCCTTTAAGTTGCTCTATCTTGTAATAGCTGGGCATCATCAGCTTTCTTCACCACATTAGCTTATGCACACATTTTGTCTTCAGTGATCGTGTCAGAAAGGTGAGCATCACAGAATGCCAGGTTATTAGAACAAAGTGTTCTTGCGTGGAGGGAGGAGTTGAGTAGAGGCCCAATGTCCATCTACTACCTTAATACTACACCTATAAATATATGTACATAGACCTATATCTCTATTGTTACATATCAGTATATTTACATTTGTCTGTGCCTATGTTTTACCTCTGTCCTTTGCCTCCTAGTTCTTTCCTCTATTTCCTTTTACTTTCCTCCAGTTTCACTATCAGATTCGACCTTCATTCGACTCTCTGTACTTCCTCTCAGCTACATTGCACTTAATCGAACCCCACCAGGCAGTCCATGCTCTCCTAGCCATTGATTTCAGATCTCTGATTGTTCCCTTGTCTCTGGGTTTGTTGGCTCCCCTTCTTTTCCCCCTACTTCCTCCTCTCCTCTGTGCCCCTGGAACGGTCAGTCCCATTGTTTTCTCCTCGGGATTGTTTATCCTGCCTATCTTATATAGACAGACATGAAAAGAAAGAAAGAAATGGCCTATGACTAGCCCACGTCTGTCTGCTGACCCTCATGAATGCTTTCTGATTGGGAGACTAAATTTTTATGAGACCAGATAGCCTCATCTTTCTCCTGCATAGCGGCTAGATGGTTTGAACGCTCAACCTTGCAATTAGTAAGCCCAATGCCTAATCCACGGTGCCATCGGGGCTTCTTATTGTGTCCCCAGGGATCCTCTTCTATCCCAGCGACTCCATTCCTAGGTGCATCCCAGGAAAAATTGAGAAGTGAGGGAGAAAGACCTGGTAAAGGTCTTAGGTAAAGATTATGGTCAAGAAAACCCTATATGTGTAGGAGGCCTGGTCAGGCTTGATCAAGGGCAATATAACCGAGAAGAATTACTGAAACCCAAATGAAGGCTGAGCGTGATAGTGGGACAAGAGGAAAGTAAAAGGAAATAGAAGAAAGAGCTAGGAGGCAAAGGGCATTTATAGAGGTCTAAATAAAGGCATGTTCATATGCAAATATATATGAGGATGGGGAAATAGATCTACGTGGATATATTTATAGGTTTAGTATTAAGGTAGCAGATGGACATTGGGCCTCCACTCAAGTACTCCCTCAACACAAGAACACCTTGTTCTATTAAACTGGCATTCTATGATGCTCACCTTTCTGACACAATTGCTGAAGACAAAGCGAGTGAATAAGCAAATGTGTTGAAGAAAGCTGATGGAGCCTGGCTATCAAAAGATATAGTGTCTAGGGTCTTACAGACTTGAAGGTAAACAAGTGGTCAATCTAGCTGAGAAGCAAAAAAGGCCACATGGAAAAAGCACACCAGCCTGTGTGATCACAAGGTGTCGAAGGGTTCAGGTATCAGGCATCAAAGAACAAAACATCATATCATTGTGAATGAGAGGGAGTGCGGAGTGGAGACCCAAAGCCCATCTGTAGGCAACTGGACATCCCCTTACAGAAGGGTCGAGGGGAGGAGAGGAGCCAGTCAGGGTGCAGTGTAGCAAGGATGAAACATATAACTTTCCTCTAGTTCTTTAACCGTCCTTCACTATCATAATTCCAATTCTACTTTACAAATCCGGTTAGACCAGAGGATGTACACTGGTACAGATAAGAGTTGGAAACACACACACACACACAAAGAGCTGCAAACACAGGGAATCCAGGACAGATAAACCCCTCAGGACCAATAATGAGAGTAGCGACGAGGAGGGGAAGGGGAAGGTAGAAAGAGAGAACCGATCACACTGATCTACATATAACCCCCTCCCTGGGGGACGGACGATAGAACAGTGGGTGAAGGAAGACGTCAGACAGTGTAAGACATGACATAATAATAATAATTTCTAAATTATCAAGAGTTCATGAGAGAGGGAGGGAGGGAGGGGAAAAATGAGCTGATACCAAGGGCTCAAGTAGAAAGAAAATGTTTGGAGAAAGATGATGGCAACAAATGTACAAATGTGCTTGACCCAATGGATGGATATATGGATTGTGGTAAGATTTGTATGAGCCCCGAATAAAATGAGTTTTAAAAGGAAACAAAAAAGAAAATTCTATATAGCCGTTCTGTCCTGAAACACATGGGGGTTTGGTTTGGTTTGGGCTTCCCTGGTCATAGATATTGACGCTACTAGCATTGACACGGGTATGATTTTCTTTGAACTTATCTGAAAACTTCACCTAACCCTCCAAAAACCTTAGAGTAACGCCCCCATTTTGTAAATCAGGAAGCGGAAACCCAGAGCAGCCGAGAAGTGCTCAGGGGCACACTGCTGGCAAGTAGCAGAACCAGCTTTAATCAGCCATCATGAGAACTGTGTCATTTCACAACATCTCCAGTCACGGGACTCACCTAAGGTTTTCCTTCTGTAGTGCTGCTGTAACAGAACGCCCACCGTGCATGGCTTTGACGGCTCCATTGTGCAAAGGCTGAGAGCCGGGGACTCCTGCGGGGCGGTTCTCATCTGTCCTGTAGGGCTGCTCTGCGTTGGAATCGACTCAACAGCAGTGGGTGGGTGGATTCCACCTTGCTATCCAGCCTGCTGCTAGCCGACAGAGTACTCCTCCCCAGCCCCACCCCCATGTACTCCCAGGCTCTCCAGGATTGCCTTCTGCATTTTCAATACTTTCTCTTTGGTTTCATGGTCTCTGTTCGTCTCCTCCCTGCTGTTCTGTGGAGCCTTGATGGCATAGTGGTTACATATGGGGCTGTGATCTGCATGGTTGACAGTTTGAAACCACCAGCAGCTCCGTAGGAGAAAGACTGGGCTTTTTACTCCCGAAAACAGTTACAGCCTCGGAAACCCTCAGGGAGTGGTCGCTGCGAGTCAGCATGGACTCAATCGCAGTGAAGTTGGGTTTTGCTCTTTTGCTGTTCCTTGCTCTTTCTTAGAGGGAGGAGACAAATCCCGAGAAGTGGACTAAGTTGTTTGAAGTCTATCTCAGTAGCAAACCCCAGGAATTCCCATTCTTCTAAAGGCTTTCCCCAAGAATTCCTCCTCTTCTTCAGGCTATCCATAGCTCGTTATGATCCACACAGTCGAATGCCTGACATGGTCAATAAATCACAAGTAAACACCGTTCTGGTAATTTTTGCAATCAGCCCAGATCCATTTGGCATAGCAGCCCCTTGGTATCCCTTGTTCCATGAGTCCTCTTCTGAATCCAGCCTGAACCTCTGGCAGCGCCCTGCCAATGTACTGCTGCATGGTCTTCAGCGAAATCTGACTTGCGTGTGACATTAATGATATTGTTCTCTAATATGAGCATTCGTTTGGGTCACCTCTCTTTGGAGTGGGTGTGCAGATGGCGATCTCTTCCAATCTGTTAGTCAAGTTGCCACAGGGCAGTTGGGTAATAATGACGCTTTGACTGAAGGGCATTATCAGAAGGTTCAAAGCATCAATTAGCATATAGCAATAGCATATGTAACCTTGCCATGCATGTGAGCGGGGCTTCTGAAGAAAGGTTTTTGTTGTGATAACTAACAACAGGTTCCTTTATAAAGACAATGCGTTTCTATTGAAACACGGCACAACATTTTTAGACAATTATTTTGGTGTCACCCGCTCTGACAGTGTCACCGTGTACAGACCACACCCCGATAACCCTGTAATAACATTACTGGGATACTCTGCTGTACTCCTAAGAGACCACCTCCCACTGGTTCTTCTTTGGGGGGGGCATGCTCACACACCATGCTTCGCAAGTTCTTTCATGGGGAAAGTCTTGCTAAAGTAAAGGCGAGGTGGCCCAGTAGCCGCTTAGTCCGCCAGTCTAATGCTGCAGAGCCCACACCCTTGGTGCCCCGACAGCCCAGAGTGTACAAAGCCTATTCGATTGACTCTCTAGAAGCTCAGGTACCTGAATATCTTGAGTGTAGCAGGAGATGAAAAAAGTAAAGAAAGAAAGAAGTCACCAACGCAAGCTTCCAAAATGTTGGTGTGATTTAAAATACTGACATTTGACAAATGGGTGCTTTGTAATACAGAGGCACCCCCAAAGCAATATAATTCTGACAGTCTTATGCTTATGATAGGCCAGGGTTGAACAAGGTACAATTTCAAACTGAAAAACTGAAGGTCTTAGAGAGCAGACTTTGGTGGGTGTGTCTCTAGGTCAATGTATAACTAACCTCCCTCCAAGGGAAGGTTCAAAGTCTACATTCGAGGCTCAGGGCAAACGCTTCTGACTCACTGGGATACCCTCAGACATAACTTTAAAATCGCTCCATTTCTAGTTATTCTGGTGGCCCAGAGAAGGAGGTCCCAGGCAGAGTTAACAATATAGCCATGTCACCCTCAGGGCCTTTCAGTCCAAGTAAGTGCTTTGGATACATCAGGGACCAAAAGAGACAGAGGCCTCTCCCCTCATGGATCAGAATCTAGTGGATCCGGATAGAAAACAGCCAAGCAACGTAATAAGAAAGCCAAGTAGAACTTTAGACAGTGATATGTAGTGTCAAGAGACAGGTGAATAGCAGATAGCTTGCTTTGATTTTAGAGATTTCCAACTCACGAAACCAAATTTCCACTTTAAAGATGTTTCTGACCCAAACTAAACTGTCAGCAGCTTCTCTCTCATCCCCGGTCGTAAATCCTTTCTTCCCTGTTCAAAGCCACCCTTACGAAATTTTAATTTTAAAAGATACGGCTGAGTGGAGCGCCAGAGACCATCTTGTGACTTGACTCTATTGATTCCTCCTTATTCTCTTTTCAGACTTTGTATTGTGAATCGGGTCACGGTTGACAGAGCAGTTCGATTTTCCATCCAATGATTCATACATATGTTGCTTCATCTCATTGATTGCTGTCTCCACCCCCACCCCTTCCTGTGGCCCTTACTCCGTCTTCGTAACCCTTCTGAACTTTGTCCGAGGTAAGTGCTGCCCTTCTGAGCGCAGATGGCTAATTGCACTGAGGTGTGTATACCTCACTAGTGTGATGGCACCTCTTATGCTGCTGTCGCTGTCAGATGCCGTCCAGTTGGCTCCAACTCATAGCACCCTGATGTGCAGCAGAACAAAACACTGCCGGGCCCCGCATCATCCTCTCTTTGTTGTTACGTTTGAGCCCTGTGATGCAGCCATTGTGTCAATCTCCCACACTGAGACTTTTCCTCCCTTTTTTGCTGACCCTTAACTTGACCAAGCACGATGTCCCTTTTTAGAGAGAGGTCTCTCCCGATAACACGTCCAGAGTCTCGCCATTCTCACTTCCACGGAGCGTTCCTGGCTGTACATCTTCCAGATCGGTTAGTTCTGGCAGCTCGGGGTACTCTCAACCATCTTCTCCAATACACAGTTCAAACTCACCCATTCTCCTGCCGCCTTCCTTATTCATTGCCTGGTTTCCACGTGCACACGAGGAGATTGGAAAACACCATGGCTTCGCTCAGGTGCACCTTGGTGTTCAAAATGACATCCTCCTTCCAACAGTTTAAAGAAGTCCGGCCCAGCAGATTTGCCCAACGCAGTGTGTCATCCCCGTATAGACCTGTCTAGTATTTGGCTGAAAGTTGAGCCATGGTGATGAGTTCGTTTCCAGAACTGAAGGAAAACTAAAGGGCTCGAGTATCAAGGTGATACCAGTCCCTGGCAACCAGGAACCTCGGCAACCAGTAACCTTGTTTGTTTTTTAATTATGATTTTGAGTTCCGTTCCACATTTTTTCATCTCCTCTCTCTAAACCCTTTTAATGAGACCCTGTTCAAAGCAGTTGGTAGTAGTTCTGGTCTCAGGGTTGTGGAGCCTGATGTTTGCTTCATTCATTAATCCACTGAGCTAATTGTTTCCAGGCATCTTTGAGTTTCATCGCTCTTCTTTCCTCTAAACAGGGAGAGACCAATAATTTCACCTTCGATGGCTGCTCATGAACTTTTAAGACCCCAGACATTATGTAGCAAAGTAGACTATAGACCATTCTTTGTGGACTGCTGTGGTAGTTACATAATCTGGTGTCATTTTGAGACTATGAAGACTGAAGGGGTGGGGCTTAGCCTGTCAATCAGACTGCAGTTTGATGACCTCATTTGGAGGTGCTACAGAAATAAATAGCTCACTGGAGGCCAGACCCACACTCTCTGCTTCATCTTCCTGTTGACAAAACACATGGAGCTATGCTGATGGAGCTAGAGCCCTGGAGCTGGAGGAGCCATGGGAAGAACCATGCCAGTGCTGAGCTGCTCCCACTGCCAATGGATCCACAAGACTTTCCACCCACTGGCCTGTGATCTCCCTGCATTCCGGGTCATTGCATGTGTCTTGTGAGTCTGAAGAGGACGGTATGGACTGGATTCAGACACATGGGCTAATATCGGACTTCTGGACTTGATCTGGACAAAGACTGGGATGTTTCTCAATAGACAATTGCTCTTTTATATAAAGTTCTTTTTTATACACATATGAGTGTCCATGATTTTGTTGCTCTAGTCAATCCAGACTAATGCAACTATGTTATGCCAATTGACCTTTGTGCCCTTGGAGCCCACAGGCCCAGACACTCGTTCTGTAAGGGTGCTTGGTTATGCCTACGAAGTGTTCATCATTGTTCCTGTTTTAGCTCCACCACATTCATGGATGTGTTTGCAGCGAAGGTAAGTGCCACGTTCGACTATTGTGTGAGACCTGTATATATAAGTGGGAATACTCCACTCTCTTGCCCATACTGGTTCAGTCTTTATGTCTATCCATGCATCTACCTGTAGACCACCATTAGGATAAGAGTAAATAAATAGCAGGATTTACTTCTGTTGCCTTTAACCCCTTCATTCCTCCCAGTGCCTTCCCCTGCCTGCATAATTTTTTGCTAATCCTACTCTGGGTCTATTCCCTTCCTCCTCAGCCCAGTTAACATGTATCTACCTTCTAGCCAGTAACTCGCTCCCCTCCTACCCTGGTGACCATCCCAAAAATGTTTCTTTCAGGGTGAAAGCCCCTCTCCTAGGTAGAGAGACCTGTCACAGACAGGTGGTGGTGGACGTAGTGGAGACCTAAAACCCACCTGCAAGATAATTGGACAGTCCTCATAAGGGCCACACAGAAGGGATGATCCTTTCAGAGTGTGGTATAGCACTGATGAAACACATAACTATCCTCTAATATCTTAATATTTCCTCCCCTTACTATTAGGGTCTTTGTTTTATCTCATTAATCTTGTTAGACCTACATATGTTTATTTGTATAATTAAGATCGTTTGATGGATGAAGGCCAAGATAGATAACCCTTCAGAAACAGTAATGGGAGTAATGGTTCCCTGAGGGCATGGGAAGAGATGGGGGGAAGTGGGAGAAGGGAGAGCTGCTAGCAATGATGACTGTATAACCCCACTTGAGGGGAACGAATAACAGAATTGCAGGTTAAGAGACACATTGGATGGTGGAAGATACAGCAAAATAAATAAGACATAATAATAAGGGTTCCTGGGGGGCAGGGTGTGGAAGGGAGGGGAGAAAGGGGAGCTGATATCAAAGAGTTCAAGAAGAAAGAAAATGTTTTGGAACTGACGGTGGTAGCAATTTTACAGTTATGTTTAATCTAATTGAATTATGGATTGTTATAATATCTGTAAGAGCTCCCGAGAAAATGATTAATAATAGTAATAAAAGAAAGTTGAGAGCAAAAGGAGAGTGAAATCAGGAGAAAATCATGCTGAGTTCAGAATTCGTAAAATGTCCTTTCTTGCCTAGGCATTCTCAGGGTCTATTTCACCAGCACAAAGGCAGGAGTGATTCATTTCCTTACAAAAGAAACAGGTTAAGCAAGTGACGTAAGATGTGGTGACCAGACTCCTGAAGATTCAGGAGAGGTGTTGGTGTATCGGATACATTGCTTATTCAGATAAGAAAAACAAAGCAAACATGGGCAAGTGAAAGGAAGAGGACAGACAAGAATTGCTGTGGTTGTTAGGTACCGTTAAGTGGGTTCCAGCCCACAGTGACCCTGCACAACAGAAGCAGGCACTGCGTGGGGGAGGGAGAGGACATGTTTTTAAACATGTTCTGTGCTCAGTGGATGACTGCAGACACGTTCTCTCACTTAAAAAAAGAGGTCCAATAAAGAAAAGTGGCATCAGAGGGGATCTGCTGGGCCAATTCGATTGAAGGCAGACCGGTCATCTTGGACATTAGAGGCAATTGCGTATTAAGATTCCAAGGGGATAGTCTTGTTTTAGGGTACAAAGGAGACCCCAAATATCAAACCCAATTCGAGGAGAGAATTAAGTTTTATACAGGAAAATAAAACAACAGCAACAAGGCACAGATGAAGACACATCATCCAGGTGAAAAAGACGATAATAGCACGTGGTCATACAGGCACCCAAGGGCTTACAAAGAATCGAGACTTAAATAAGATATGAGAGGAGACTAGAAACTCATACAAACATGACTGGTGTCAGATCAGTAGATCACAGTGGCAGGTGGGAATGCAGCACCAGGAATGGGACAGACCATGACTGGGACATGTACATTATGTTAAACAGAAACGCTTACAAGATCAGTTCAAGGCCCTTCCACCTAGGAGCCAGGATGTACCTTGTGACCATGAGACCCAGGCATCCCAATTTCCCTTAAGAGCAACGCAGGCAACGCTTAGGATTCTGCTGTGTCTCCCTGGACCCACTAGAGGAGTGACAGTAATTGATTCTCGAATGCGCTCTGCAGGTTAATGGTTAAAAATGCAAATCAAAAACTAACTAACAAACAAAAACTCTCTGTAATTATCCGGTCCATTCGGACTCATAGCACCCCTATTGGCCAGGGTAGAACTGCCCCTGCGGGTTTCTGAAATGGTTAATACTTTATGGGTGTAGAAGGCTCCATTTTCCTCCTAGATTAATACTTAAAAAGAAATAATTCAGTAGAAGCTGAATTCACGTGGAGACTTGAAAATGGATTTAGGGCTTCCACTGCGAACTGTAGTCTTGTGAAAACAGAGTGCTCAGAAATGTAAGCTCTAATCTAGTCTTGATAGATTTTCTCCAGGGACACAGGGTAATCGGTGGAGCTTATTATAAAGTCTTAAGAAAATGGAAAACTGCATAGGCAGGGAAATGACTAGAAAAATTGTACCGAGAAGTTTCGTTTCGGTCCCATGGTCACAATGCCTCTGCTCGTTCTTCGAGAATGGCAAGAGCTAGACCATGCGATTTCATTTGGAAGCCTCATCCCATCTGCCCTACAGCCCCATCTTGCCCCTTCCAACT
The DNA here is from genome assembly GCF_050624435.1 of Tenrec ecaudatus. NCBI lineage: Eukaryota > Metazoa > Chordata > Mammalia > Afrosoricida > Tenrecidae > Tenrec > Tenrec ecaudatus. The sequence continues at coordinate 131,308,586 of NC_134541.1, forward strand.
TCCTCCTGTTCCCCAAACTCAAAGAACATTGAAATTGAGCCCAACTTGAGACCCTTAAGGATGTCGAGACCGCTGTTTTGACACAGGGTGAATCTTCGAGGGAGAGTTAGGGTGATGGAAATACTGCTTTTACAAATGTATAGGCCGAGATAGGGGGATTTGTTGAGAAACTAGCTTCCAAAGTTGATATTTTTGTTTAATAGAGGTTTCCATGATTTTATAGCAATAATTTTCACTTACCCTCTTATGGAAGAGACTTCAAAAAAGTTTATGGAAAAAAATGGAATTAAAATCTAATCGAATTTTTCCATGAATTTTCCAAAGCCCCCACCTATTTTTGTGCTTGTCTCCTAAGTCAGTTGTTACATTCAGCTCTTCAACTGTTTTACAGGTCAGGATGAATTTGGGGTTGTTTGTTTAGAAGACTTGGTGGTGCAGTGGTTATGAGTTGGGCTGTGATCTGAAAGGTCAGCAGTTCAAGACCTCCAACCACTCCTCAGGGGAAAGAGGGACTTTATAATAACTCTTATAAAGAGTTACAGTCTTGGACAGTATAAAAGTGGATGAAATGAGACAGCAGTCTATGTAAAATGTGAACAAAAAAATAATAAATTATCAAGGGGGCATGGGAGAGGGAGCGGGAAAATGAGCTGATGCCAGGGGTTCGAGTAGAAAAAAAATGTTTTGGAAAAGATGATGACAACATATGTAAAGATGTTTTGACAAAAATGGATGTATGTATGGATTGTGGTAAGAGCTGTAAGAGCCCCCAATTAAAAAAAAAAGTTAGTTTTGGATACTCAGTGGGTCAGTTCTACCCTGTTCTGTAGGATCACTCTGCGTCGGCATTGACTGGGTGGCAGTGAGTTTTTGGAGTTCTGAAGATCCAAAGGCAGAGAAGGTACATAATTAAGAAAGGACACAGGTTGAGACCTGATTTGCTAATTCTTTAGGTAGTACCGACTGGAGTCGGAATGGTAGAAGGAAAGAAAGGAGAGAAGCCAAGAGTATGATGAACTTTGTGTACAGATCTCTAGACTAAATTGTATTCTGAGGGCAAAGGGCTAGAGGAAGTTTGCTGATAAGATAATATCTTTAGAGTTATTTTTTTAAATACTCATAATGGGAAAATCAGGAAATACATTAAGCAAAAGTAAGAAAACCAAGCTACCGACGAGCTGTCATTTACAGGTATCTTTTAGAATTGTGACCTGGTGTGGTAGTAGGTTTTGAGTTGGGTTGCTAACCTAAAGGTCAGCAGTTTGAAGCCCCCAGTAGCTCAAAGGGAGGAAGGTGAGGCTTTTTTACTTCCCTAAAGAGTTTCCGTCTTGGAAACCCACAGGAACAGTTCTACCCTGTCCTGTAAGGTTGAAATGAGTCAGATCAAATGGATGGCAGGTTTAGTTTCAGACTTACTGATACTTAGAGAAGTCCTGGTGGCATAGTGGTGCCATGCTGGGCTGCTCGCCTCAAGGTCAGCGGTACGAAACCACCGGCTGCTCCTTGGGAGAAGAGGGGCTTTCAACTACTGTAAGGAGTTAGAGTCTCAGAAACCCACAGAGGAAGTTCTACCCTGTCCTATAGGGTCACGATGAGTCGACATCAACTTGATGGCAGTGAGCTCTTTTGATTTACTGATACGTGGGATTCTTTAGAAAAATGCATAATTTTCTTCCCAAAAGTTTCCCCAGGTTCCTCCCAAGTGACGTAAGAGAAGCAACGGTGGCTTTTTGACAAACAGCAGGTGGTCAGGAGGCTGTCCCTGTGGTTCCTAGTGATTTCGGGGAAAATGCTTGTGGCTGCAGTTTACTTATGCAGAAAGTTTCCTTACGCAGAAAGTGTAACCAAGAAAGAATGGAAGAGAGAAAACATTAACTTGTGACTCATGTGTAACCCCCAAACTCAAAAAACAAACTCATTGCCATGAAGCCGATGCCGACTCATAGTGGCCTTATAGGACAGGGTGGACCTGCTCCAGTGAGTTTCTGAGACGGTGACTGAGAGCAGCAAGCCCGGTCTGTCTCCTGGGGAGCAGCTGATGGTTTGGGACGGCGCATCCTGGAGACCGGAGCCCAACTTGCACCCAGTATGCCACCAGGGCTGCATGTAACTGATGCTGCCTTCATGAAAATCTCTTTTGTCCTTTCAGTCTTTGGAGCACTGGGTGTTTTACCACGTGTTAACCTGGCTTCATCTCACCCTGTGTTCCTTCGGTTGTTAAAATGGCAAGAATAAAAGCCTTGGGAGGGGACCAGTCAGGGAGTCTGCAATCTGTTTCCTGCTTCTGCATAAATGTTTCCATTCTTTTCTGCTTCCTCACACACGTGTGGCTGGATTGACTTCACATGGCACAGGGCAGGAACTTGTATTTGGGTAGCAACACAAACACATATGCTATACACATTATTTCAAAACTTTTTTTGGGGGTGGGGGTGCTGATAATTTTTTAATTAAAATTTTTTATTTAATAAATCTTTTTATTGGGGCTCATATAACTCTTATCATAATCCATACATACGTCAATTGAGTAAAGCACCCTTGTACATTTGTTGCCCTTGTCATTCTCAAAATTCGCCTTCCACTTGGGTTCCTGGAATCAGCTCATTTTCCTTTTTTTCCCTCCCTCTCCCACCCTGCTCCCCTCTCCCCCTCCCCTCCCCCGCACTGATAATTTCTTATCGTTCAACTGTGCTGATGGTGTCATGGTTACATGTTGTATTGCTGACTTTGAGGTCTGCAGTTTGAAACCACCAGCTGCTCCTTGGAAGAAAGATGAGACTTTCCACTCCTGTAAAGAGAGTCTCAGGAACCCACAGGGACAGTTCAACCCGGCCCTATAGGGTAATCTGATCAGAATTGACTCAACGGCAGTAAGTTTGGTTTTGATTTGGTACTACTTAAATTGGTTCCAATTTTAATTTTTAAACAATGTGCACGGAAAACTGTTTTTTGCATGTTCTGGTGATGTTCTTAAGATAACTACCTAACTCTCAAAAACTAAGCTCACTGCCATCAAGTTGATTCTGACACAGTGGCCCTCTAGGAGGGTAGGACTGCCTCTGTGGGTTTCCACTTTTTATGGGAGCAGAAAGCTTCATCTTTTTCCTGCAGAACGGCTGGATGGTTTCGAACTTCTGACTTTATGATTGGCAGTTCAGTGCATAACCACTATGCCATCATGCCATCAGGGCTCCTAGAAGGAACATTTAAAAAGATGCCAGGACCCCATCAGACTCCCTAAATGTTAAAAAACAGACAAAGCGGACCTGGAACTATTTAAAGGTTTTTTCTTTTTTGTCATTGGTTTCCTTTTTGTTGTTCTTTTTTGTTTGTTTTGTCTTCCTTTGTTGTCATGTTTGGCTTTGTCTTGTGTTTGCACTTATTATTGTCTCTGCATGTCTATCTAGGTAAGATAGGTGGGATAAACAATAAGGAAAACAACGCATGAGGGTTCCTGGTGGGACACAGGAGAGGGGGAGGTGGGAGAAAGGAAGTGTCAACCAATTCAGGGACAAAGGAACAACAAGTGAACTAAAATTGATGGAGAGATGGCGCAGGGTGCCTGGTGGGGCTTAATCAAGGGCAATGTAACAGTGAGGAATTACTGAAACCTGAATGAAGGCAGAACATGATAGTGAGACAAGGGGAAAGTAAAAGGAAATAGAGGAAAGAACTAGGAGGCAAAGGGCATTTATAGAGGTCTAAATACAGGCATGTACATATGCAAATATATGTATAACGATAGGGAAATAGATCTGTGTACATATATTTATATGTTAAGTATTAAGGTAGCAGATGGACATTGGATCTTGACTCAACTACTCCCTCAACACAAGAACAGTTTGTTCTAATAACTTGGCATTCCATGGTGCTCACCTTCCCAACACAATCGCTGAAGACAAAATGGGTGCATAGGAAAATGTGGTGAAGAAAGCTGATGGTGCCCGGCTATCAAAAGATATAGCAAGACTAGAAGATAAACAAATGACCATCTAGCTGAGAAGCAACAAAGCCCACATGGGAGAAGCACACCAGTCTGTGTGATCACGAGGTATCAATGGCATCAGGTATCAAGCATCAAAGGCGTAGAACAAAAAATCCTATCAATGTGAACGGGATGGGGTCGGGTGGCACAGAGTGGAAAAACAAAGCCCATCTGTAGAAAACTGGACATTCCCTTACAGAAGGGTCACAAGGAAGAGATGAGCCAGTCAGGGTGCAGTATAGCACCGATGAAACATGCAACTTCCCTTTAGTTCTTTAATACTTCCCCCACCCACCCATGCCCCACTATCATGACCTCAATTCTACTTTACAAATCTGACTAGACCAGAGTATGTACACTGCTACAGATAAGAGCTTGCAACACAGGGAATCCAGGACAGATAAACTCATCTGGACCAATAATGAGAATAGAGATACCAGGAGGGAAAGGGGAAGGTGGAGAGAGAAAGGGGGAATCAATCACAATGATCTAGATATAACCCCTTCTTATGGGGACGGACAATAGAAAAGTGGGTGAAGGGAGTCAGTGGTCGGTGTAAGACATGGGGGAAAATTATAAGTCTATAAATTATCAAGGGTTCATGAGAGAGGAAGGGTGGGGGAGGAGGAAATGAGCTGATATCAAGGGCTCAAGTAGAAAGAAAATGCTTTGAAAATGATGATGGCAACAAACGTACAAATGTGCTTGACACAATGGATGGATGGCTTGTGATAAGAAGAGCTGTAAGAGCCCCCAAGAAATAAGTTTTATGTGTAAATTATAATATATACATGATTATATATAACAGTGAATATACACAATAAAACATAGTTTATTATATATAATAAAATTTAATTTTATTGTATATTTTATAAATATGATATCATATTCTATTATAAAATATACATATATAAAGATGCCGGGGCATAGTGTGGTGTAGTGTATGTAGTACCATGGTTAAAAGTCCTTATTTTCTGGGTAGCCTAGTCAAACCTTTCAATCTTTCTGTATCTCTGTTTCCACATGTGTAACGAGAATAATGTTACATCACTCCATAGGGTTGCTGTGAGTTGACAACACACTTAGCCCAGTGCCTAGGATATGATAAGAGCCCCATAAATGTGACTTTGGACATGTTATCAGAAGAGGCCATCCCCTGGAGAAAGGCATCGTGCTTGGTAGAGTAGAGGGACAATGAAAAAGAGGAAGGCCCTCGGCACGATGAGCCGACACTAGCTGCAGCCATGGGCTCAAACACACGAACAGCAGTGAGGGTAGCACAGGGCCAGGCCGGTTTCCTGCCGCTGCACAGAGGGTCGCGAAGAATCCGAACACACTTGATGGCACTGGGCTATTAGTTAAAAGGTGTGGCACCTTGGAAGACAGGCTGGGCAATCAACTTCCAAAAGGCCCAATCCAAAATAAACCTCAACACTGCTGTCTAGTCTGTTCTTTCCCTCTCCAACAGAGTAGAACCACTTCATAGAGTTTCCAAGGTCCTAATTTATTTTTTTACAGAAACAGGGAGCCATATATTTTCCCTTCGGTTAAGAGTCAAGCTCTTTTATTATTATTATTATTAATCATTTTACTGGGAGGCTCTTACAGATCTTACAGATCTTCTGACAATTCATCATTCACTTGTATTAAGCACCGTTCCAAACATTCTCTTTCTACTTGAGCTCTTGGCATCAGCTCCAGAGTCAAAGTTTACAGCCTTGATACATTCAGCTTGGAGCCATTCTGCTCTGGACACATGGGGTCCCCTGAGTTTGAATGAACTCGACAGCAAGGAACACTTCTCAACTGGATGAATATTAGCGATTCTTCTTCTTCTTCAGATGAGTGGTTCTCAAGCTGGCCTGCACAATGGCATCTTCTGAAGAAACTTTAAAAATTGATGATGGCCAAGTCCCACTTCCAGTGAGGGAGTCTGAATGAATTGGTCAGGAGTGTGGCTAAGACCTTGGGGTTGGGGTTGGGGTGTGGGTTTCAGAGGCTCCCCAGGTGATTCTGACACACAGCCAATGTTGATTATCCCTGTTTTAGTTCCTTGCATCTCGGAATGGCAAGATACTGTAACTTTCAATTTACACAAGCATTCAGATATGTGTTCTAAGAATGTTTGAGCATGGATTTGAATATTTAGTGGCCACTAGATTAATTTCTCTCTTTTTTATAATAGTTTTATTAGGGGCTCATACAATTCTTATCACAATCCATACATACATCAATTGTGTAAAGCACATTTGTACATTCATTGCCCTCATCATTCTCAAAACATTTGCTTTCCACCTAAGCCCCTGGCATCAGTTCCTCATTTTTCCCCTCCCTCCCCACTACCCCCTCCCTCATGAACCCTTGATAATTTATAAATTATTATTTTGTCATATCTTGCGCTGTCCGACATCTTCCTTCACCCACTTTTCTGTTGTCCACCCCCCAGGGAGGAGGTCACATGTAGATCCCTGTAATCGGTTCCCCCTTCCCAACCCACCCTCCCTCTACCCTCTCAGTATCACCACTCTCACCACTGGTCCTGAAGGGATCATCCACCCTGGATTCCCTGTGTTTTCAGTTCCTATCTGAACCAGTGTACATCCTCTGGTCTGGCCAGATTTGTAAGGTAGAATTGGGATCATGATAGTGGGGGAGGAGGAAGCATTTAGGAACTAGAGGAAAGTTGTATGTTTCATCATTGCCACATCGCACCCTGACTCGCTCGTCTCCTCCTTGAGACCCTTCTGTAAGGGGATGTCCAGTGGCCAAAAAATGGGCTTTGGGTCTCCACTCTGTACTCCCCCCTCATTCACTATAATAAGATTTTTTGTTCTGATGATGCCTGATACCTGTTTGCACAGGCTGATGTGCTTCTTCCATGTGGACTTTATTGCTTCTGAGCTAGATGGCCACTTGTTTACCTTCAAGTCTTTAAGACCCCAGATGCTATATCTTTTGCTAGCCAGGCTCCATCAGCTTTCTTCACCACATTTGCTTATGCACTCACTTTGTCTTCAGCTATCGTGTAGGGAAGGTGAGCGTCATGGAATGCTAATTTAATAGAAGAAAGTGTTCTTACATTGAGGGAGTGCTTGAATGGAGACCCACTATCCTTCTGCTACCTTAATACTAAACCTATAAATATATGCACATAGATCTATTTCCCCATCCTCATATATAAATATATTTGCATAGGTACATGCCTTTATTTAGACCTCTATAAATGCCCTTTGCCTCCTAGCTCTTTCCTCTATTTCCTTTGACTTTGCTCTTGTCCCACTATCATGCTCAGTCTTCATTTGGGTTTTAGTAATTTCTCTTGGTTACATTACCCTTGATCACGCCCTACCAGGCCTCCTACACCCTCCTCACCACCGATTTGGATCACTTGTTGTTCCCTTGTCCCTGGGTTTGTTAACACCACTACCTTTCCCTCAACCTCCCTGCCTTCCATGCCCCTCCGGAACTGTCGGTCCCGTTGTTCATCCAGCCTATCTTATTTAGACAGACCTGTGGAGATAACAACATACACAAAAACAAGACAGCAAAACCAAGCAACAATATACAACAAAACAACAATGACCAATGACAAAAACAAACAAAACAAAACAAAACAAGAAAGAAAAGCTTGCAGTTAGTTCAAGGACTGTATGTTTGCCTTTAGGGGTGTTTCCAGTCCAGTCTGTTGGGGCACCATGGCCTGGCCCCAAAGTCCACCTTCAGATTCTCTGGGGACCTCGCCGTTCTGTTCCCTTGCTATTCTGTTGCACCCCCTTAGTGTTTTGCCACGGTGTGGTGGATCAGATCGGGCGCATAATTTCTCTTTGTAGGTTAAATGGTGTTGTAGGTGAAAATTTACACTTCAAATTAGTTTCCCTTTTAAACATTTGTAGTTTTGTTGTCTTCCCCCTATGACCTTGGTTGCCGTCCCTGCAATGTGTCAGTACACACTCCATTCCTACCCTGCCTTCCCTGTTTCTTCCCTCCAGTTTCCCTGCCCTTCCCTGCCTTTTCCGCTTGGCTTCAGAACAAACGCTGCCCATATACCCTCATGTCACTGATTGTTCTTTGAGGACTAAGGTGCACCTGACCCAAGCCAGGATATTTTTAATTGCTTCATATACATAAGAAATTTGGGGGAAAAAAAGAAATTTGGACATCGAATAAGGAAGATAAAAGAAGAATCAATAAGTTTGAATTGTGGTCCTGGAGAAGAATATTGAAAGTACCATGGACTGCCAAATCTGTCTTGGCAGAAGTATGGCCAGAGTGCTCCTTCGAAGCAAAGATGGTGAGACTTGATCTCGCGTTCTTTGTACGTGTTGTGAGCAGAGGCCAGGACCTGGAGAAGGACCTCATGTTTCGTAGAGTAGAGGGGCAGAGAGAAAGGGGAAGGCCCTCAACAAGATGCATTGACACCATGACTGCAACTATGGGCTTGGGCCTGGGAAGAAGTGTAAGAATGGTGTAGAACTAGGCAGTGTTTCCTTCTGTTGTGCACAGGGTCACTGTGGGTCGGAACCAACTAGAGCACCACTAACAACAACAACTGATTGTTCTAAGGCGCATCTTCCTGGGTAGGCATTACAATAGCTGCCCTTTGTTCTTGTGTACCTCTTTTAACTTGGTCATATTGTGCTGACTGCCTGCACACTGTGTATCACCAAGTTAACACATACCTGCTGTCCAGTCAGGGATTCTCCTTCTCTTGCCCTCCCATCCCTGATGACCATCAAAGAAGATTTCTTTATTTTTTTTCAAAGAAGATATCTTTCTGTGTATAAACCCAGTCTTGACTGTTGTTTTTTAATAAAAGTGGGATTGTACACTATTTGACTTATTTAACTTAGCATAATGCCTTCCAGATGCACCCAAGTTATAAGACACCCATCATCGCATAGTGTTTCATTGCATGTATATATTATATTTTGTTTATCCATTCATCCATCGATGGGCACGTATGTTGTTTCCATCATTTTTCTATTGTGAAGAATGCTACAATGAACACAGGTGCCTTGGGAAAATCAGTAAAGCTTATATGCACATATATAGTTTGGGGTTGAAAATTGAGGTCTGTCATCCAGTTTTACTTTGTGTGTGTAGTGTGAAGTATGGATCCTGCTTAATTTTTCTGCAAATGGATATCCAGTTTCACCATGACCATTTGTTAAAGACACTAGCTCTTCTTCCTTGAATGGGCTTCAGACGTTTGTTGAAGATCAGGTGTCCGTAGCTGAATAGATTTACTTCTGGGCTTTCAATTGTGTCCCATTGGTCTGTGTGTCTGCAATTGTGCCAGTAGCAGTCAGTTTGGTTACCTTGGCTCTACAGTGAACTCTGAGATCAGGAAGTGTGAGGTCTCCTCACACTTCATTTTCCTTCAATAATGCTTGAAGTACTCAGTGTCTTAGTCCTCAAAGAGGCATCGTGGCTCCTTAACACTTTAAAGAGGTCTTTTGCAGCAGATTTTCCCAATGCCATGTATCATTTGATCTCTTGACGGCTGTTTCCATGAGATTAACTATGGATTCAAGCAAGATGAGATCCTTGACTACTTCAGCCTTTTCCCCGTTTATCATGATGTTAGCTTTCGGTCCAGTCTCAGTCTGTTCTTGGTCTGGGAGCTCTGCTGAAAGTAGTTCACATTGGGTGACGCTGCTAGTGTTTGAAATACCAGCAACATAGCTTCCAGCAACACATAAGCCACCACAGCATGGCAGATCCAAGCGGTGTTCATTAGTCACTAGAAAACTATAAATCAAAAACCACAACATCACTTCATGTCCACTAGAATGACTATAATTAAAAAAACAGACTACAGTAAATATTGAGGAGCATCTGAAGAAGTTGAAACCTTGCATGTTACTGGTGAGAATGCCCTCCCTTTGTGTATCAGACTGTCCACACGTGGCTAATTGTGCAATACTTCCATCTTGTGGTCAAGTTTTCCTTCATTAGCATTGAACTTCTTAGAACTCACTTCAACATCTCATTATTATTTAACTATTTGGGGGCAATTACTGTACATTTATTTTCCCAGTTGAGCCTATTTGTTGTGTTGTCAAATTCACAATATATCCTTTGTAGTTTTACTTATACTTTAATTAAATTTGTTAGTTAATTTAGAGAGAATTAACATATTTACAATACCGTCTCTTACTGTCTAGGAACATGATAGGTCTCTTGATTTGTTGAATGTTTCTTCAATGTCACTTTGCATAAAGTTTTCGTTTTTGGAGCGGCTCAGGTGGCATAGTAGTTCAAGTGCTTTGCTTCTAATCGAAAGATCTGTTGACCCCATGAAGGTCCCACATCTGAGGGAGAAAGATGTGACTGTCGGCATCCATACAGATTCACAGCTGCACTTCTGACCAGCTGGCAGACTAGGCACGCAAGCTGCCCAGACCCTCCACAGCAAAGACATGAGAAACCAAAGGCAGCAGAGGCGAATGGTAATCCTGGAACCCCGAGCTTCAAAGGAGAGGATAAAGAAGTGGCCCAAACACCAACTAGAAGAGGAAACTGAACAAAAAGAGTGAACAGGGAAAGGAACAGAATGGCAGGTTGTCAAATGGCCCCACTCAGAACGGCCGTGTGTTTTGGCCAGCAGAGTTCTCATTGAGACACTGTCTTGATCATCCTCTCTGTTCACCAAGGAACAGCATCATTGTTTGCATGGGAGGCAGCTGACCAGAAAAGTAGGATCTTCTGCTTATTTCCCACTCACCTGATGACCAGCTACACCCCCAGTGTAGCCCTGCGTCGCCTGAGGTTGGAAGCATGTATTTGTGGATCAAGTGCCACATGCATGCCACCCTTCGCCTTTGGAGGCACAGAGAAAATTATTGGAAGAAAACTTCCCTAGTATGAAAGAGGAGAAGATAAGCGTTCAAGATGGTTAACAAACACCAAACAGGAAAAATAAAACAGCTACTAAAGAACATCACCAAGACATACCCATAATCAAACTTTCCAAAACTAAAGATGAAAAAATCTTAAAAGTGCATCAGCAGAAAAAAATCCAAAAGCTTAACTGCAAAGGAGAGCCGGTAATACTAAACTCTGATTACTCAACAGAAATCACACATGCAAGAAGAAAATGGTCTGGCATATATAAAACTCTGAAAGGAAAAGAAATGCTATTCAAAAATTATAGACCCGGCCCAATTGTCCCTCAAAGATGATGGCATAATTATGACATTTCTCGATAAACAGAAATGAAGGAAATTTGTGAAAATCAGAACAACTTTGCCAGATATGCTAACGATGTTCTTTAGACAGAGAACCAACCATGGTAGACAACAGCCTGAGGTCAATTCAATGACAACATCACTTAGAACCCAATCCAGAAGTATCCAAAGCAAAATAAATTTGAGATGTAATTTGTAAACAAGGACAACTACAAGGCAAGAAAAGGAAGTAAATGGTTTAGGTACAGAATTTCCAAATAGAGAGGAAATAAGACAATTTTAAGATAGAGGAGACTGTTTTAAACTTGGTAAGAAAATATTAAATTACACGGTGGCCTAAAGAAATTTAATAAATGATGGCATCAAAACTAAAACAAAAGAAAAAAGATTTAGTAAAAAGGAAAACAGCAGCAAGGAAGGAAATTATAAGATCCATAAACAAAATGAACTCAGCACAGAAAATTACACGAGACAAAGAAACCAGCATCACCACAGAAAACTTACTCAGCAAAATGACAGCAATAAATTCATACCTGTGATAATGAACTGAATGAAAGACATCACTTAAGAGACACCGAATTGCAGAATGGGTGGAAAACAGGACCCATGAATGTGCTGTCTACAAGTGACCCACTATAGACGCAAAAGTAAAATAAAATCAAAGGCTGGAAAAAATATGTCAGGTACATGGCAATTAAAAGAGAGCAGGAGTAGCAATATTAATTTCTGATAAAATACATTTTAAGGCAAAATCCTGCCTAAGAAAAGGAAGGAGTGTACATAGCAATAGAAGGACCAATCATACAGGAGGACACAACAATAATAAACCTATATGCATGTGATGAAAGAGCCCCCAAAGACATAAACTCTAAAAAACTAAAAAGAGAAATTGATAACTCTATAACACTAGTAAGGTTTTAGTACATCACTTTTGATGAAGGATTAGAACAGGTGGAAAGAAAATCAACACATTCACAGAACTAAATAACACAATCAAGCAATGTGATCGCCTAGACACTGACAAAACACACCACCCAAAAGCCGGACCATGAATAAGGAAGGCCGGAGAAGAACTGATGCATTCGAATCCTCGTGCTGGGGAAGAATATTGCCGACACCAGAAACTTCAGGAAGAATGAACCAATATATCTTGAAAGATGTGCAGTCAGAATGTCCCTTTGACTCGAGAAAGGCAAGAGTGCGTCTCACATCCTTCAGGCATGTTATTAGGAGGGACCAGTCTCTGGGGAAGGAGATCACGCTTTGTACAAAAGAGGGTCAGACCCTGAGCAAGTAGGATTGACACTGTTGCTACGACCACGAGCCGGGCCGGAGCCTAGCAACTGTGGTGACCACGGTGAAGGACGGGGCAGTGTTTCCTTCTGTTGACCTTTGGTGGCAGAGTCAGACCGACTTGGTGACCAACAGCAGCAACAAAAATAGCACGTTGCAATTTTAGGCAATCACATCATCTGTGAATAACTCGAACTTGGTTTTTGCCGCACGAATGGCAAGCTTGGGGAGAGTTTCATGGAGTTGTTTTGAGAATTTACCAATTTCTTAAATATTGGCTGGTATGTAGCCAGCACCACACAAGCACTAGCTGTACCATTCATCGGGAAATTTGGGGGTATTTTACCTTTTACTTTTGGGGTCATGCATCCCCTCGGAATTTCCATAGTGACAGAAGAGATCTCTTTTTAAAAAATAACAGTTTTATTGGCACTTCATCCATATATACAATTCAATTCCATCATATCAAAGAAGAGTTGTACAATCATTACCACACTCAATTTTAGAACATTTTCTTCTTCCTTGTACTCCTTCTTATTCATGTAATTATTATTTTAAAATTTTTAATAAAGATAGACACAACATTCTCCAATTAAAAAACTGTGGCAGAACTTCTATGGCCAGTATCTACCAGCCCCCAGAGCAGGTAGGCTAGACGGGAAAGGGGAAGTGGTGTTCATCAGCCTGGAGGGGAAGGAAGAGTTTAGAAAGAGGTTCCTTCTCTTTCCTCCTAGGTGAGGGGCTTGGGTAATACTGTCTGATGCAAGCGCAGTAGCTCCCAGGAATCACCCACAGAAACTGGGGGTACCTGCAAGGAGAGAGGACCAGCTTCTCATCCAACCTGCCAAGCGGGCTGAGTTCGAGTGGGGTTACTCCAGAGAGCTCCATATGTATCATCTGGAGTCTGAAGGCATTTGTGAAACCAGAGACTCAAATTCAACTTTGAGCTAGAGACGACAAAGACAAGAGGTCTTCTGGAGCACTCTGTCGACAAGGGTCTCTTTTAGGTCCGTTCTCTGTGACCCTTGGAGAAGGTAGGAAAGAGAACCCCAAGTGGAGGACTATGTATGGTAGAGGAGTAGTAGAAACCAATGACTTCTCAGGAAGTCCCTGGGCTAAGCGGTGGCATGCCCAGCCTGAAGAAATGGACCAGCATTCTTGGCTTAAGGGAGCCAGGCTGGAGCAGTTCTGTATAACCGCGTGCCCCCTCCTCCCCAATAGCGATAAAACGGTCATATCAATCGGAAGCCATAGACTTTGGAACTAAACCAAACCAGAAGGAAACAGACACCTTCCACCACTAACTTAGAAATATGTACATTAGGTATACACTTCAGCCTTTCCGTATTCCCGCCCCCCCCCCCCGCCCAACAGCTTAGGAATCAGGCCTTTGGAAGGGGAGGAGGAGGTCTTTAAGATGTACCCTGCTCTCCTTCCACTCCAGGTTCTTTGAAATTCCTCGTCTCGTCATTGAAGCAGGAGAGGAAATATGAAGTAGATATGTTTGAATTTTAAACTGTGTTTCCACTACACCACCAGGGGTCCTTAGAGGGGAAACCAAAGCACAAAGCCCCACTGCAATGGAGTCAACGTCAACTGATAGAGATGCTGTAGGACTCAGTGGAACTGTTCCACAGGGCTGTCTGAGCTGGACATCATTATGGACTCAGGCTACCTCACGTTTCTCCCTTGGAGTGGCTGATGGGTTCAAACCACTGACCTTTCTGTTACCAGCCCAGTGCTTAACCCAGACAAGTGAAATCTGTAAACCAGCCATTCTCAGCCTTCCAAATGCCGCTACCCTTTATGACAGTTCCTCATGTGGTGGGGAACCCCCAACCATAAAATTATTTTCCTTGCTGCTTCATCACTGTCATTTTGCTACTGTTATGAATTGGGCGACCCCTGTGAAAGGGTAGTTTGACCTCCAAAGGGGTCGCGACCCACAGGTTGAGAACCGCTGCTCTAAATCAAGAGACAGGATCATTTGAGAAGCTTGCCGGTAGTTGGGCTGTTGTTGACCCTGGAAGCTTGTCAGTGAGCATTTGACAGTATTCCGTCTTAATTCCTGCATTTTCCTCTGCATATGGGAAATATGTGAAGTACAGCTACCTTCACACTCAGATTATAGGGCAGAAGTAAGTCTCTTTTTTGGTTCTTACAGCTTCCAGTAGGTCCTCTCTCGTGGTTGCTGTTAGATGCTGTTGGGCAGGTTCTCAGTCATAGCGACTCTGCACAACTGAACAAAGCACCGCCTGGTCCTGCACCATCCGCACAACGCTGGAGCCCACTGCTGCAGCTACGGTGTCACCCCTCTTGTCGAGGGTCGTCCTTATTTCCTCTTCCCTCAATTTTACCAAGCATCATGTCCTTCTCTAGGAACTGGGCTCTTCTGAAAACACGTCCAAAGTACCTGAGAAGAAATCTTGCCATCCTTGCTTCTAAGAAGCATCCTGGGTGTACTTCTTCCCAGACAGATTTTGTTTGTGCTTTGGGCTCCCCATGGTACTTGATTTCTTCCTATAGCAGATGGGAGTTGGGAAACTTTCTTTTGTCATGGCGATCATGTGGAAAGTAATTGTTTTTGTTTGGTTGAGGCCCACCTTCTGTCTCGATGGCATCTTCTCTATTGTTTCAGAAACTTCATTCACAGGGACCCCGGTTCCTGCACGGAGACATCAGCTATAAATTCCTGTTCTAGAGCTTGCCAGTGTTTAGTCATAGTTGGCTACCACTGTTGCTGGCCGAGTTTTCCATCTGCATCCACACTATATAAGCCTGGTTAAAGAAAACTAGACACATGTGTAACTGATCTCCTTTCTCTCCAATGGGCCCTTTGTGCTTCCCAGCACGGCTCCTCTCATTTGCCTAAACCATTTCTTCTCTCTCTACCAGACCACTGTTTCGTAACTTCTCTCCCCTCCACACCAACAAGTCTTTCCATGTCCTGATTATCAGCTCCACCCGCTCTTGCATCGCTGAACAAAAGAAGCAATCAGAATAGAATGTGCATGACTTCCATTACCACATCTACACCTTCTACCTGTTCGTATACATCCTGCCTCTCCTCCATCCCTCCGACTTTCCATGTTCTTATTTTGCTCACGACTTAGTGTCCTAGAGCCCATCTCCTCTCGATTCCTCACGGTTTTCACTCCACCAACTGTCCTCTCTCGTGCATCGTCTCCCCATCTTCCCTTTTCCTGATCGCTTCCTTTATATGAGCACGTTCATATAAGTAGAATATCCCCTGTCTTGAAAAAGCCTCTCTTTAGCCTACATTTCTCTGATAACAGGTTTGGCCAGTTAGTGATGCTTCAACATCAGCTTGAATCCAAACCTTTGCCGTATACGCACATCTATTAAAGTTCCTGCTTCCCAGCCTGATAACCAGCTTACTATCCCCGCCTGGCTCCTAGCAAACCCCACACCCTGTGACTTGCTCCTATCAACCCAAGCAGCTCAGTCCAACTCGCCACTCCCCAGTATCAACCCAGCACATGCCAACTCCCAAACTGAAGCGTCTGTGGGCGAGCCTAGTCAAGGTTCCCGCTTTTGAGTCACGCATAGTGTTTAAACCTCCTGATCAAGGGCCTGTTCTCCCTCCTCCTCCTTCAATCTACCCTAATTCTCCTGTAAGAGAAACCTCTGGCTCCCACCCAAAACTGTCTGCCACCCTGCTCCCTGGGCGGCTCCAGAACAGAGAATAAAGCTTTTATACATAAATGTAACCAAGTCTCGGCTCTGCTCAACACTCTATGATGGCTCCCCGTCTTACTTTGAGTGAAAGTGGCCGATAATGCTGAGCCCCGTGATACTCCCTTCTCGTCACTCCAGCCTCTGACGTTCCTCACAGCCTGTGCAAATACTGTCTTCTAGGATGTTCTTCACCAACGTCGCACCTGGATGGCTTCCTTCAAGTCTCTGTGCAGATGTTGTCTTGTCTGTGGGAATGTCTATGACCTTACATTCTTCTTATTTTTAAGCGGGGCAAAGATTTAATAAGCAACTTTTCCCTCATGAGATGGGCCACCTTATGATTTGAGGACACGGATGACAACCAGGGAGTTTTACATAGAATTTTCTAGAAGGTTGGTGATGGAGCCCATTGGCTCACCCCAGTCCCTGGCCTGTTTTTCAATTGGCCCTTATTCTTGCATCTGGATTGTTCCTTATTCCAGCAGAATGGTCGGTCTCATATCCACAGCTTATGCACCTGATTATCATACAGGTGGTGTTAGTCAAGAGGTTACCTGGATGTGACCTCTTCAATAGATCATGAGAGGCAATTTGTGATGAGTCATCCAGACCTCTAGCTGTCCTTGATGCCCCTACATTCTTCATCCCTCATGATTCTGCTCTGTTTTCCTACCTATCATTTGTCATCATGACCACATCATTCTATACTGACTTTTCTCTAATTATTGGGTTTTCCTCCACTGGAATATAAGCTCAAGGAGGACAAGGACTTTGCTTTGATCACTGCTGTATTCTCAGTGCCTGGACGATGCCTGGCACAGGCAGTAGGTACTTCAATATATTTGTTAGATGGAGGAATGAGGTTCTTGTAGTCTCTAAGAGCTTCTGCCGTGGTGGATAATCAGGTCCTGATGGATGGATATCCAACGCCTGGTTCTTTTTCTTTTTCAAACCAAAGGCTTCATGTACTTATTGATTGACAACCTCAATGCAGAAGCACAAAAAACAAAAATCAAGGAAGAAACCAGATAGTTGCCAGTACAGGTTTAAATGATTAGGTTGCGATGAGCTTTAAGCTCAGTGTGACAGAATGCTCGTCAGCCTAGGCAAATGGTATCCCATGTGCAAGTCCTTATCGTCTCAGCTTAGTTCTTCTCCAGTGTCTCTACTTGGAGTTGTACTGATCTTACAAGCAATTTTCCTTAGACCCCATCAGGAAGTGGGGCGGCTCTGCTTTTGTGTTTTGGTCAGACATCTCTTGATCCTGAGAGTGTTGTGGGAAGACATTTCTCAACAAGAAGGCAACCGCACTCACAGGTGGTGGAGAAAGGCGAACCCCTGATTCTTGCCTAGGCTCTGCAAGTCCCGAAATGCCCTGCCCTGTTACGTAACTGTAGTAAAAGGCAGCTTAACAAGCACTTGGTGTATGTTGCTTTATTACTACACATAAAGTATTCCATTTTAGAATGTGATATCACGATATTACATGTTATTTCATATAAAGTTGATCAGTTAAATGGCTTATGTGACAGAGCAGCCTGCTCTAGCACCTCTGTATTTGGCAGTACCTAAAGGAACAATACAATAGAATTGTAAATTCTGCACACAGTATAGCAATGACTTCAACATTTGATAGCCTTGACCTCAATCTGAGAAATGTTACCAGAGATTAGCATACAGCACAATATCTACATTAAAATACTGTACTCGGAGCAACTTAAAAGCATGTACGTATATAAAGAAACTACAATGTTGACTCAGAGCCTTCCGCCTTATGAGTGACCATTGTCTTTCCTACGCTTTAAAACTGCTTTCTCAATGCAGAGAACATTACTTCTTTCAGTCACGCCTGCCCTACCTGCAACATGAGCAACCTACCCAGCACTATTGGGAGTTGCCACAGGAGAAACCCGACAGGAGAGAACTAAGAGTGCAGGATCCACCATCCTATGCCTGCTTCTCGTGATCTGTAGGTGTCAGGGGTGTTGTTCTAGCTCTCTGACATAATTCAATAGAATACATTAGCTCCCCCACCCTCCGTTTGTGCAATAGCATAATGGTGGCTGCATGCAGCAAATTCAACAATTGGTGCAATCAACGTACTTCTATGTTTTTCTTCCTTTCATTTCCGCTTGTCTCCCTTCACGTTTTCCGTTTTGCAAAATCTCAAGTTAGGCATCATGAGCAATGGTGAGCTAATGCAGAGGTAAAGCCAAGTGAGTGGGCGGCGTACTTTCTCTGCATAATGAGTCTTTACCAGCCCTGTTCATTTCACTACATCTAATCTTCTTCACTCCCTCTCACACTCACTCACTCACTCTCACACTCTCTCACTCTCTCACTCTCTCTCACTGTCTCACCCCCTCACTCACTCCCATTGGGTAATTTCTGACACATAGCAATCCCATAGGACAGGGTACAACTGCCCCTGTGAGTTTTGGAGACTGTCACTCTTTACGGGGCTAGAAAGCCCTCTCTTTCTCCAAGGAGCAACTGATGGTTTTGAACTGAAGACCTTGCGGTTTGCAGGCCAGTGCCTAACCACTGTGCCACCCAGAGCTCCTGCTTCCCTAGATCTACTCTCTTTGCGTTTGTTGAGCACTTGCTTGGAAATGTGGAATTCAACAACAAACTACAGGGTCAGTTTATTTCACACAACTTCATGGTTCGTTGTGCTACTTTATCTTATCTATCAATTTGAGTATCGACTTGTCATCCAAACTCTTCCACCGGCCCTTCATCAAGGCAGGGTCCTTTGCACTAGAGACCCTGCACTAGATATTTTACATAATATACTTCAGATGGTGTAATGCAGGGGTTCTCAATCTTCCTCATGCCGCAACCCTTTAATACATGCAGTTCCTCGTGTGGTGGTAACCCCCCACAACCATAAAATTATTTTCGTTGCTACTTCATCACTGTCATTTTGCTACTGTCATGAATCGGGTGATGCCTACGAAAGGGTCAGTCGATCCCCCCAAAGGGGCCGCGACCCCCAGGTTGAGAACCGCTGGTGTAATGGCTTCCTCTATAATGACATGATAAGCCCACTGACAGCCAGGCGACTCAGACCTGATCCAGGGTTTCTGAGACTGCAAATCTTGGGAGCAGACAGCCTCAGCTTTCTCCAGTAGAGCGACTGGTGGTTTGTTTTGAGCGGTTAGCAGCCTAAACCTTGTCCTACAGCGCCACCAGATGGAGGTAGAGATGATCGCTTGGGTATCATCTCAATAATCTACAGAATACTGGAGTGCATTGTCGTATCAAAAGAAACTCATTTGCATGCTTTTCTACCTTTGCATAGTTTGTGAAAACACACCACATCATCTTGGCTAGCCCTGACTTCTTGTGGGCACATCTGCCATAAATAATAGGCCTTGGGTGCTACAGCAAAGTGTGCAGATTAAAGCAGATGGTGCCCAGCTATCAATTCGAATAGTGTCTGGGGTTTTAAAGGCTTGCAGTCAAACAAACAGCCATCTAAGGTAGACCTCTACGAAGCCCATATTGAAGAAACAAACCAGCCGGTGTGACCCAGAGATGACCTTACCAGAATCCAAATGTGAAGTGGAAAGTATCAGAGGTTAAATTGTGAGCAGCTGATTTGTAGAAGGGGAGGGAGGACCGTGGGAGCCCATGATCCACCTGCAGATTATCTTGTCAGGTTAGACCTCGGACAGATCCCTTCTAGCCGTAGGCCAGGGATTCGAACAGCTCTACTAGCAGACAGGGACTATTGTAAGTTTGTTTACGGTGGATCGAACCACACTATATTATGATACTCGGTTAGTTGACCTTTCTCTTGACCCAATCTGAATTTGGTCTAGGCTTAAATATTGCTCACTTGCTCCATGATAGAAATTTCTTTTCTGACTTTCAAAATATTATTGGTGGCCTTTTCTTTTTTACTCCTTACTTTTACTTGTATCTTTATATTATTAGTAATATTAATTTTCTTTCTGCTTCATTTTCTGAAGCACAGGAGTAGACGCACAGAGACAGTGCCTAGTGCCATGCCCTGGTGCATCAGGGATGGGGGTGCGGAAGGGAGGGGAACTGGGGAGCAAACAATGAATGTAGGAAGAGGGAGAGAGCACAGAACTGATAGTGATGGTGTATGTGCAACTCTTTTAAAAATCAATTTAACTATGGAAGGGCATGATATATGAATATTGTATCAAGAAAACGACTCAAAAAAAACCCAGAAGAACAAAAAGAAGCAACCAAAGTTGGCCAATAGTTACCATGGGTGAAAGTAGAAGAGTTTTTGCCTAGGGGGCATCTAGTTTATGTTGATGGCAATGGAATAATTTGGGAAAGGATATCAATAATTGTTGTACAACATGAGCAGTACAATCAATGGCATTGAATTACACATGCAGAAGTTGTGGGATTGGAGAAGCTTTTGCTGTGCACATATGCCATCATTGTAAAAATCATTACACTAATGACAGTGAATGCCAGGAAGAAGAAACTGTCCTAAGACTGATGTTAGTAATGATGGTTCTTGGTATGGTTGAACTATTGAATTGTATGAAACTATGTGGATGAAGCGCCAATGATATGGTTTTAAATAAATAACAGACCTTAAAGGAGGCCATTACCCCCTGATCCACTGGCTGAAGGAGGGAAAGGTGTTGGAGGGAAAAATACAATCTTCACATTGAACTGAAGGTTCTCTGAAGTTCTTGGATATCCTGGTGTGTTGTTAAGCACAAAGAGATTCTGAAGAGGAATTTTCTTGGACAAACAATAACGCTCAGTGGCAGGGACAAAATTTTGCACGAGCCAGTCTTCAAAGATGGCAACTGTAAGCCAAGCCTTTGCATGGACTCTCCCAATAACGGGAAGATACAGGGATGTGCTCTGGGATTTAGGAAGCACAAAGTTTGAGCTGGAGAGTCCTGGACGTGTTAACCCCCAAGCAAGAGCATCACCTGTTCTTTGTGGCATCAAAGCCTTTGATTGACAGGTGTTCTAATTCCTCCAAAACTCCTATAAGCTCATCACATTATCCTGGGTAGCCTTACTTCTTGGGAGATGACCTGCCATAAACAATAGGTTTTACAGGAGTTTATGACTTCCTGACCCATGGGATGAACTTGCCCTGGTGGTCAGTCTACAAAGGCAGCAAGTTGAAACTACCAGCGGCTTCACGGGAGAAAGACGGTGCTTTCTACTCCCGTACAAGAAATAAGGTCTTGAAAATTCACAGGGGCACTTTTACCCTGTCCTATACGGTTGCTATGAGTTGGCCTCAACTCTGTGGTCGTGAAGCTCTCTGCTCCTGTACTTACAATGTTAGAACTCCAAAGGGACATTTCTCCTCTGTCCTACGGGGTCCTCGTGAGTCGGTATTAACTTCGTTGTAGTCGGTTTGGTTTGATTTGGGGTTTATCCTTTAATGCCATGTCTCCCATTGCCTCCCTGCCCCCACCTTCGAAACAATTGGGCCAACCCCTATTCACACACAAAATATTTTTATCAGAATTGTCTTCACATGCTGCACACACAACTTTTAAATCGTTGAAAAGGCTTCAGGTCTTTTCTTGCACTGAAGTAAGGCTTATGGACACATTACACGGATTTTGCTGTCTGTAGCTCTGTCTCACCGTTTCATAGTCGAGAGCCAGATGAGAAGAAGATACCCCATAGTCTCAGTGCTGTTCCTCTGAGTCCCCATGCCACAGTCTCTGGTGCATCTAGTCTCCATGGCTTCCCCCACTTCACCCAGAGATCCAAGGTATGCTCTTCCAACGGGTCCTACGATTTCTCTGTGTGTCAAATGGCTCTTAGACACACCAGGATCACTTTGGTGGAGATGGGCCTTGTCTTTTGCCAACCATACCCCCAAGGAAACAAAGGATGTGTCTTAAGTCACACCCCCTAGTATAATTGTCTTAAAGATGACCCCCTTAGGAATGAAGGTCTATATAGGGTGCTGGGTCTCCAATAGCCAGGATTCATGGGTCCAGGAACCAAGGGGTGGAAGGAGAAGTGGCACCTCTCACTATTACTCCTAATGATCCACTTGCAGCATTTTTGCTTCCCGCCCCAACAACCCTATGCGTTTCAGGCCTGGAGGTCCTGGTTCTGAAAGAAGGAACTCTCCCACCTGGAAACACAGCACGGATTCCACTGAACTGGCAGCTGAGAATGCCCCCTGGCCACTTGGGGCTTCTCATGCCTTTGGAGCAAAAGGGCCGGAAAGGGTGGCACTGTACTGAGTAGTGTGATTGACCCTGATCACCAAGGAGAAATTGGACTTGTGCTACAGAATGGAGGTAAAGAAGATGTCTGGAATCCAGGAGATCCAGTGTGATGAAGACTTGTGTGTCATATACATGAAGGGCACCGGAGAAAGGACATATATGGGTTATATTGGTCACAGAAGTGTGCTGGAAGAAAAGATGAGGCGTACAGGACAAGAGGTTTTTCAGGGAGATAAAAAAAGACAAGATCATATGAGGGAGAGGAACATGATGGGCAAAACCAGAAGTGAGAACAGGGTGGGCGTGGGGGGACTTCAAGGGATTCCTTGGCTGTGGGAATGGGGAAGTAGAGGCCTATCTCAACAGGTAAAGAGAGGAAGATGTATGTCCTATTACATATACAATTGCTTGAACTTAACCAGGACGGCAATTGGAAGTCAATGAAGGGGCACTAAGAATGTGTCAAAATATTGTTATGCTTACAATACAGAGACTAAACAGGAGACTGGGTAAGAATGGAGCCAGCAGAAGCCAGGTGCAGGACGTTTTGGAAGTCCAAACATAAGAGAACAAACATCGGGACTGACTTTTTTGCTTTGCTGGCATGGAGGGGAGGGTCAAGCAAAGTTGAGAGTTGTCCAGTGAGGGCCTGGTGCTTGAAGGTGAGGGGTTTAGGGAGGGAAAGCAGTATGGATAAAGACCATCCGAGTCACTAGCCAAATACTGAGTGTCACCGGTTTTACCTAGACAAAAAAAAGGACGTGGATGTTTGGAGGCAAAGAGTCGATCTTGAGGATGCAGAGTGTATTCGTAGAGAAGAAGATGGTTTGGGTGCACGCTCAAGTGCTTGTGGGAGGATATCTAAGTGGAGGATCTCTCTAGCTCAGGGGAGGTGTTGAGACTCACAGGTAAATCACATTCGAACTGGATGGTATTTGGTGGCCAGACGGGAATGTCAAGAATACAGGAAGAGGGGCCAGAGAAGAACCTTTGCAAAACTGAACATTTAAGAAGGAATTTTGTTTCCAACAGCAAAAGCAGACTGAGCATTCTAACTCTAGCAATGGGAGAAAAAAAGAATGAATCCTAAAGTTAATGGCTACATAAAATATTTTCACTCTTAAATGATTCCTTTCTTGGTACAGACCTGGAGGGGAAGTGTCCTGTGCTGGGAAACAGGTCTCACAAGAACCTTCTTCTCCAGAAAGCCAGCCTCAAACCACCACCACCACCACCACACCACCACCACCCCACCCCACCCCATCCTGGGAAGAGCTGAAACCCCGCCCCCCAGGTGCAAGTGACGGGCCAGATGCAGGTGACCGGCCAGGTGCAGGTGACCGGCCAGGTGCAGGCTGCTCGGAGGTGTCATCGAGTCCATTTATTTATTTTGGTTTGAGAATGAAGACGATCAGAATTTTGAGGAAATAGAAATTGGGAAAATAAATCAGAGAAAGGAAAATTACCAAAAAAGGGGGAGGAGGGAAAAGACAGACTTGGAACCCAGAGAACCGAGCAGACGTCTGAAACAATTGCTCATGAAATTCAGGGAGAAGGCTATTGCCCCAAACAAAACAGAACAAACCAAAAATTCCAAACTCCTGGGCTTCAGTTTGATGGTAACACCGTAGCCTTATGTGGCACAGGGTGAGAAAATAGCTTTAAAAGAGAGTGACATGTACGTTGAAAATCACAAGACAATGAACGGTTATCAAAGTGCTAAGAAAATGGGTAGACCTTTGCAGCTCCGTGGGTGGGGCGGAGGGGCAGCGCTGCTTGCCCTGATATTTTAATCAACTACCGACCGGTATGTTCTAAGTGCAAGTGTTTTAATAGCTCTAGAAACATTTTTTTTCAGGAGGAAATCCCACTTGGTTCAATTTATTTAAGCGTAAAGGCTTCCTTAAAGATGTGAAATCAGTTGCTGGATGTTTATTTTTTGGCACACCAGAAAATCGCAGGATGTTGAATGGGGGGAAGATCTGACTCTCTTGGTGTCAAACATCCCATTCCATAGGATGAGAGGGGGTTTGCATCTCTAATACAGAACATCCTGGCAACTGGGATGGCTTGAACGTTTAAAATTCTGTTTCCATGTCGGTGTGGTTGTTTTTAATGGAATTGTGTCTGAAAACCATTCTGTCCCCCTGGCTTTCCTGTCAGACCTGTGTGCATCCTGAAATACCTTTGGTGGTGTTAGTTCCGTTTTCCTGTGCTGTGAGGGGTGAACATCTCAGTGTGTAGCATGTGGGACATGAAATTGTGAACCAGTGGGGCTTTAAGATGTAACAGCTTATAACATTTGAAGATGGTGGTTCTTGATAACCACTTTTTAAAAATTGCCTCCACATGTAAAGCTGAAAAGTCACTGGAATTTAGAAACGAATTATATCTACATGCACTTTTAGGATTTTGATATGTGCATTAAGAATTGTGTACAAACTGTTCATAATGTCTCTGTCACTATCTCAAAACAAACAATAAAATACCAGTTATAAACAAGAAGAAAAAAAGCTAAGAAAATGGTGCTGTACGTTAACTGTTGGGGTTTTATCAGCAAGGCCAGTGGTTCAAAAACCACCAGTTACTTTTCAGGAGAAAGATGAGGCTATCTGGTCCCATAAGGATTTACAGCTTGGAAACCCCAGGGAGCAGTTCTAGTCTGTCCTACAGGGTCACTGTGTTGGGCTTGGTTCTCTAGAAACAAAACCAGTGATGCCTGTATGAGTGTGAATCTAGAAAAAAGATTTCTATTAAGAAATGTCTCGTACAGTTGTACAAGTGGGTAAGTCCAGTCTAGTTCAAGTCTATGGGTCAGATATAAACTGAGGGCTTCTCCTGACTCCTGTAACTGAAGGGGATGGCGAACAGGAAGCAAGATGATGAAACGGGGAGAGCACAGGCTGGTGGATACAAAGCTGAATGAATCCAAGGTTGGTAATTCACGGATGGCTCCTGGGATCAGCAGGCGATATCTAACAAGAGGTTGAGGACCCATATACAGGATGCAAATCCAGCAGCAGAAGATGGCTAGCTTCCATACACAATTTATTCTAAGAGTAGGCCACACCCTGAATTGAACCTCCCTCAATCCTGTGACTGGATTAAGGAAGTCTGTTCTCCCCACAACTGCTTGGCTGCTTCATAGAAGATCCCATTGACCTCGCAATGTTAGATAATATCATGGGAGAATCCTGGCCCACCCAACTTGACGTGGGCTTTCTACTCCGGTAAACAGTTAGTCTCTGGAACTCACAGGAGCAGCTCTACTCTGTCCTACTGGGGTGCTATGAGTCAGCATCGACTTGATGGCAATGAATTTGGATTCTGGTATCACAGTCACTACAAGTCAGAATCAACTCCAAGGTGGATGTAGGGCAAACAAAAACACCAAGGTGGTACACAGTCCTTAAAATAATCAACCACAGGAAATCCAAAGCACAGCGATTGCACTGGGATCAACCTCAGAAGGTAGGAATGAATGTGGAAGAAGGGCAAATGGACATGCTGTACAGTGATACTCGAACTTACTGTTATCGAGTCGATGCCGACTCAGAATGACCCTATAGGATGGGGTAGCACTGCCCCTGTGTCCTTTCCAAGGCTGTAACTCTTCCTGGGAGTAGAAAGCTCCATCTTTCTCTGGAGAAGCAGCTGGTAGTTTCGAAGTACCAGCCTGGTAGTCAACTGCCCAATGTGCCACCACTACCCCACCAAGGCTCCTAATCTGGAATATGTCTGAGCAATCCATGAGATTATGGATTACAGTATGATTGAGGTGTCCCCCTTACGGGGGGGGGGGTGTCACCAGGAGGAGCCGAGCCTGTCAGGGTAGTGTAGCAACAATGAAACATACAACTTTCCTCTAGTTCCTAAATGTTCCCCCACCCACACTATCATGATCCCAATTCTACCTTACAAATCTGGCTAGACCAGAGGATGTACACTGGTACAGATAGGAACTGGAAAAACAGGGAATCCAGGGAAGATGATCCCTTCAGGACCAGTGGTGAGAGTCATGATACCGGGAGGGTAGAGGGAGGGTGGGGTAGAGAGTGGGAACCTCCTCCCTGGGGGATGGACAACAGAAAAGTGGGTGAAGGGAGACGTTGGACAGTGTAAGATATGATAGAATAATAATTTATAAATTTATAATTTATAAATTATCAAGGACTCACGAGGGAGTGGGGAGCGGGGAGGGAGGTAGAAAAGTGAGTTGCTGATGCCAGGGGCTTAAGTGGAGAGCTTATGTTTTGAGAATGAGGGCAATGAATGTAGAAATGTGCTTTACACAATTGATGTATGTATGGATTATGATGAGTTGTATGAGCCCCTAATAATTAAACCAAAAAAAGATTGAGTGTCCTCTCTTTGGCCTCCACCTCCTCCTGTAGCCTATACCCCATGAGAAACGGACACTTAGGCAAAGCATCTCCCTGCTTTCATTGCTGATTTGTATTGACACAGTAGCTGCAAGAACGGGCTCACACATAATTGTGAAGATGGTACAGGAGAGGGCAATGTTTTGCTCTGCTGGACATAGAGTCGCTCTGAGTCAAACCAGCTGGAAGGCACCTAACAACGCATATACATAGTCCCTGGGTCGTACACATGGTAAGCCCACCCAGCTGTTAACAGGAAGGTTGGAGGTTCAAATCCATCCAGAGGTGCTTTGGAAGAAAGGTTTGGTGATCTATTTTGGAAAAGCCAGTCACTGAAATTGACATTCTGTTAAAGTTCCCCCCTTTTGATCATTTCTACACCAACACACAAGGTTACCATGACTCGGCACAGATCGCATGGCAACTCCAAACAAAACAGTACTCACGGCCATAGTCAACATGTGCTGGTAAATGGTGATCACTATTACTGGTTCAGGAGCCCTGGTGGCACTGTCAGGTGTGGGATTGCTCACCACAGAGGAGGTTCAGGCCCACCAGCTGCTGTTAGGGAGAAAGTTGAGGCTCTCTGCTCCTATAAAGATGTACAGCCTCAGAAACGCTGCACAGGGGCACTGAGTTAAAATCAACTCATTGGCAGTTGATCTTTAGGTTTTATGAATGCTTCATGTTTGGTAAAGTCAGTCAGTGAAAAAAAGACGAAGACCTTTAATGAGATGGATTGACACACTGGCTGCAACAAGGGACTCAAATATAACCGTTGTGAGGATGGCACTCGACCCGGCAGTGTTTCCTTCTGTTGTGCACAGGTTCACTGTGAGTCAGACTGACTGGAACGTGCGTAACCACCACCAATGTTTCAGCTCTGCATTGGGCAGGCAATGTAATTTCCAATAGGGCTTTCAATTTTTATTTATTTTGGCCAAACCTCACAAGAAGGTTCTCCCCCTTTTCGTACATGCCCCTGGGAAGTCACACATAAAGCAGGGCCAGTTCTTGGTCCTACTTTGGTTCAGAGGCAGGCAGAGGGCGATACTGGTGGCAGCAGTGGCTAGGGCAGTGTCTTCCTTCCAATAGAAAATCCACCTCTTGCAAGGGCTGGAAGATTCCTCCCAGTCTGGCTGCGGCTGCAAACCTATGTCTTCTGGGCTTCGAGGGGCTTTTCTGGCAAGAGTACTTGATCATGCAGGGTGGCCTCCTAATCTCCCACATCGGGTTCTGGTTGGCTTCTGCCTGAACCCTCTGTATCTGATTAGGAGACTTCTCTGGCCACGCTAAAGGGTGCCCCGTGACCAGGCACCACCACATCAGCAAGGCTTAGCACCCTCTTTCGGCTCCGCTCCTGGGCCACTGGGTCCTCGCTCAGTGCTTGCCAAGAGTCCTCGTCCCCACTGCGTTCAAACACGTCGCCCGCCACGATGACGGTCCCTAGGCTTGTGCCTGCCACCACCAAGCTCACGTCTCTCTGGCCTCCGTGGCCTGGCGTGGCCCACACCTCCAAGCCCGGGCCCAGGCGCAGGGGCCGCTCCTCATTCAGCTCGTGGGGGAGGTAGCGGCCCCCGGGGAGGCAGAAGTCGTGAGAGACCAGAAGGGCCGCCCCCGGGAACAGCCCCAGGTTCCCGATGTGATCAGAGTGCCCGTGGGTCCCCACCACCAGAGTCACGTCCCCGGGGGCCACGCCCTGCCCCGCCAGGGCCCCCAGCAGCGCCTCTCGAGCCCAGGGGCCCCCAGTGTCCACAACGATAGGGCCCCGGGCGGCCTCCTCCAGGGCCGTCTTCGCCTGGTCGCACCCAGAAAGACGCTCTCGACGGCTGGAGCCCAGAGCCCAGTCCCGGGGCAGGACAAGGGTCACGGAACCGTCTGCGTGCACGGCGCCATGGGCCCCTTCAGGCTCCGCGTAGCCCTGCAGCAGGACGACCACCGAGTAGGGGCCGCCGGGCATCAGCAGCGGCGGCTTCCCGCGCAGCGGCTCGGTCCGCACTGCGCCGCTCATGGCCGGGCCCGGCAGGCCGCCTTCCCACGCCACTCGGCCCCCGCCGCCCCCTAGAGTGGTATCTCCCACGCCGCCTCTTCACTGCTCCCTTCCGGTGGCGCCATCAACCCCTCCCGGAAATGGTATCTCCCAACCCGCCCGCCCACGTGACCGGAAGTTCCCTTCCCCGCCCCCCTCCTGTTCTCGGCCCCCACGCTAGCGTGGCAGATCCGCACCCACCACCCTCCAAGGGGCTTCCCACCCAACCCCTGCACCCTACCTCGGACCTGGGTTCCTGCTTTCCTTCATCCTGCTTCCGGAAACGCGGAAGGGATTGTCCCCTGCGAGCTTCCGTAAACCCCAGGACGGCGGCGGAAGCGCTAATCTTCATTGAATTTAAACTTCCGGTTCTTACCAAACCGCTCACCGCCGCCGAGTGGATAGCGATCCTATCGGACCGGGAGGAACTGCCGCTGTGGGTTTCCAAGACCGTACCGCCCAATGGAAGCAGACAACCCTTCTTTCTCCCGCGCAGCGGCTGGTCGTTTCGAACTGCTGACCTTGAAGTTAGCAGCGCCACACCACGGAGGCGCCCAAACCTGCGCGGGGGTACACTGCACCAAATCAAGCCTAAGTACAACCTGTTGGTTGCTTCCAGTGCCCCTGAACTGCCCAGTTAGAAAGCACCATTCGTTACAAGAGGTCGGCCACCAGCACTACTTTCTGGGCGCCACCATCCTGATCCGGCTTAACGTGCGCGCTGCGGCACGCAGAGGGAGGTGTTGAAACTTCAGGCCCTGAGTGTATATCCATATAAACGTTTAATAGCGAAATAGAAATCTTGGCACCTGTGAAATGGTAAAAACTATGGCACCCTTGGTGAAATTACTATGAAGTAGACCGAGTAACCACCTGCTTAATTCAGCATCACCCCATCCCCATCCAGTCTCCTTGTTCACTTTGCTGGCACACAGCCTCCTCCAGGCAGCCGGCGTAAACAGGTGGTAGAAGTGCCTACTCTGGGATCTTCCTATGTTGTCGTTATTGTTAGGTGCCATCCTGTAAGCTCCAACCCATACAGACTCTATGCACATCAGAAGGAAACTGCACTGTCGTGTCCTTCCTACAAGGGTCTGAAAAATCGCGACCCAGAAGGCAATGCCTTTACCAAATCACTGCTGACCTCTGCTGTTAAACCCAACCCAACGCACTGCCACGGGGCACATTCTGACTCATAAGGCCCCATAGGACAGAGTAGAATTGCCTCTGTGGGTTTCCGGGACTGCTTTTCTTTACAGAAATGGAAACCTTCCTCTTTTCCCACCGGAATCCCTGGGGGTGTCATACTGCTAACTTTGGTTCGCAGCCCAATGCAGAGCCCGGTGCGCCACCAGGGCTTCTGTGACCTCTGTGGTCGTGGATACTGAGCAGGGGAAATACCTTGGTTACTGTTGGCAAACACACTCACTCACTCACTGCTATCAAATTGATTCCCCCTCCTAAGGGAGCCTACAGGACAGAGTAACTGCTCCTGCGGGCTTCAGAGACTATGCACCTTTACCAGAGTGGAAAGCTTCATCTTTCTCCTGTGGAATGGCTGCTGGTTTTGAACTGCTGCCCGTGTGCTTAGCAGCCCAATACATACACCTTCAGTACACACACGCCATTTAGGGTGCGGGCTGATGGGTAGAGGGCTCATCTGTTGAGTCAGGATTCTACCTGCTATTCCCCCCTCTCCCAAAGTCCACCCTGCTGCACCGCTGGGATCCTGCCTAGGATCAGATGAGAGCTCGGAGCCAGATCACTCACACACAACATACACCCTTAGAGCTGTGGGGCAGGGAAAACTCAGAAGGTTCCTCTCCATGACCCCGTCCTTCCTGGGGACTCCAAGACAAGAGTCAAAGGTCTTCTGGGTCATGCTTGGGGTGGTCTGCTGACTTGGTTTTCTCTTCTTCTTCTTCATGTTCCTCCTCCTCTTCTGTTTTCTCTTGTCCATATGTGATCTTCTCCTTTCCGGTCCAACTTTCCTCTAGACATGCTAAGTTGGGTGAGAGAAGAGAGTTTAGCCATTCATCATGGGGGTTGTGCCCTGGCAGGCAGGGAGCCCAGGCTGCATACTTACCAGTTTCTGCAGCTGAGAGCACATGGTCTTTACAGAGAAAATGCTGTAGCGGCTGCTCTTGGTGGTGGAAGTACCAGTTTCCCACGACGTCTTCAAACTCCTCCAGCATCGTTTCACACTGATTCAAGAGGAGGGGTCAAAAGGATGTCTGCTCTGCTGGGCTTTGGAAGCCCTCCTCTCTGCTCTCCAGTCCTAGACTCCCCTCCCCCACCTCGTTGACCTTGGCGAGACAAGCGGCCTGGAGTTTAAGCTTGGCTTACTAGATGCGCAAGCCACTCTGATTCAATAAACATTTACTAGCAACTCTGTATAGGGCCGCTATGAATCAGCATGGACTCGATGGCTGTGAGTTTGTTTTCTTGGTTTGTGCCAGGTAGTTTGCTAAACTTCTCTGAGGCTAAGCTCCTTGCCTGTAAAATGGGGCATGGTAAGAGTACCAACTGCTAACGCGTTGCTAGGAGGGTAAACTGAGGCAGCAGCCAGGAAGTATGGGGTCGTGCCTATAGCAGAGCCAAAAAATCACTGCTGTTAAGTCCATTTCGACTCATACCGACCTCATAAGACAGAGTAGAACTGTCCCCTTGAGTTTCTGAGACTTAAATTTGTTACAGGAGCAGACAGCCTCATCTGTCCCCCAGGGAGCGTGGCTGCTGAGTTCAAATGCCAGACCTGTGGTTAGCTCAATGTGAAGACCACTGTGCCACCAGGGCTCCCTGGCCCTTAGTAGTGGTGGTTTACTAGCCTCTTTTAAATCATTTTTTGATCGGTTCCCAAGCCCACTCCACTTGATAGAGAGGAGTCTTCTGCTCCCTTCTTTCTCTCCTTAGGGATATGTCCCCGACAGTCAAATTCTAAGACCCAGACCTCTTAGGGTCCCTTCTCCCCGCCCCCCACCCCCTGGTGGATAGTGCAGTATCCTTTCCTACCTGCTTCTTGAGGAAGGTGACCTCCACGCTGGGCTCGTCCCACAGTTCCAGAGGGATTCCCAGATCTACCTTCACCCCCTTCTGAACCAGGCCTTTCAGCGTTGCCATGGTCTGACTCTGGCCCTTAGAGATAGGAATTTGGGGATCAGCCAAGCCCACTGCCCACATCCTTTTTCCCACCATGCCCGCTTGGTCAACTCTCTGAGACTTAAGGTAAGTTCCAAGAAGCCAAGAGGAGGGAACCTGATGACAAGAAGGGGGCACTGGAGATGAAAGGTGACGGGCAGGCCTCTTGTGGACCTCGGAGGGTACAAAGCATCATCGCTATGAGGCAGGCTCCCTCCCCACAGCTGCCCTGGGGAAGGGTCTGACCTTGGCGTATCTCAGGGAGCCCTTGCGTTCAGCATGCACGCTGTAATCCAGGATCCGCTCACACAAATTCTCCAAGGCCTCTTCCAGTCTTGTCTCCCTGGAAGAGGAGAAATAAAGGGTGCTTGGGTGCTGAGGAACTCCTAGAGGAGGCTCTTACAGGGGTAGGAGGGTGAAGGGGCACCAAGGAGTACTCACGAGACGCTGTAAGGGATGTGTCTCTTCCTCTTGCCTGTATCCAACACCTGCCCGAGCTCGAGGACCTCTCGTGACCGGCCAGTACGGCTCAGTTCCTCCTGTAGCTCCAGGCTCAGCAACTTACAGACTGTTATAGAATAAAGACGCCCAAAGAGAAGTGAATGAAAAACCCACTAGCACCGAATTCAGGAGGGGACCTATAACCGCAGCAGGAGAGCTTTAGGGACGGGCTTTGGGGGCAGGGATTCTGGCTCAGCCACTTCGGGTGTGTGATGCTCTTGCTGCGTAGAGATCTTCACCCCTCCAAGGGCGAAAGCACCCCTCTCAAAGGGGGTTGGTGAGGATGAAATAAGTCAATATGTGGAAGGCCCCTAGGAGACTGTCTGGCACATAGTAAGCACTGTGAAGTGTTTGCTGTTACTCTACCACCATGTGTGGAATGCCTGTGTATACACACTGACAACAGGGCAAATAAACGCATGACCCCTATCCAGGGGACAGGGGACAATGCCAAAGGGGACGGCGGGATACACGGGATGACAGTATGGTGTGATGGAGCCCAGGGCTTCACCTCATAAGGAAATGCACTTACTCCCTTCAAAGGTCACCTGCATTAGAAAGTGCTTCTCAGCTGTATACTGTGCCTCTCCCTCTATAATGTGCTACTTCAAAGGCTGTGTGTGTGTCTGTGTATTGCCCGGTCCTGGTACAACACCTGGCACATTTTAGGCAATTCTCTGTTGGCCATTCCCTTCTTTAGGGGGTGGGGTGGGAGGGGACCCACCACGTGCCATATGATGTACCAGTTACTGGGAAGACTATGGCAGACCAAAACAAAAACCTAAACTCACTGCCATCCAGCCAATGCCAACTCATAGCAGCCCTGTAGGATAGAGTAGACCCGCCCCTGTGGGTTTCTGAGACGGGTAACTCTTCACGGGAGTAGAAAGCCTTCTCTTTATCCCAAGGAGCGGCTGGTGGTCTTGAACTGGCTGACCTCACGGTTAGCAGCGCTCAGCATGTCACCACTATGCCATCAGGGCTCCTCACAAGCATATGAGGCGACTGAAAGGACCACAGTTGGGGGACGGCACACCTTAGGCTCGAAACGGCATCCTTGTTCTTCAACACATTAAAGTGGTCTTGTGTAGCAGATCTGCCCAATTCAAGAAATATATCGTGTGGCTTCGGGCTCCTGCTTTGGTGGACATTGACTGTGGGTCGAAGGAAACAGAACTCCTTGATAACATCCGTCTTTTCTCCACGTATCACACTGCTACCTGCAGGTCCAGTCAGGAGGATTTTTGTTTGTGCTGAGTTGCGATCCGCATTAAAGGCTGCAGTCTTTGATTTGCATCAGCAACTGCTCATTTTTAGCAAGCAGAGTTGTGATATCTTCAAATAACGAGGGAAAAAAGATCAAACTCACTGCCCTCCAGTCAACACTGACTCATAGGCACCCCATAGGACAGGGTGGCACTGTCCCTGTGGATTTCTGAGATTGTAGGTTTTAATGAAGGTAGAAAGCCTCGTGTTTCTCCTGCAGAGAAGCTGGTGGTTTTGAACTGCTGATCATGTGGTTAGCAGCTGTGATAGGTAGGTTTATTGTGCCAACATGGCCAATAAGCACATGTTGGATTAATCGAAGGGCAATTTAAGTGAAGGGCAGAGAGAGAAATGGCTCAGTGAGCCTCGCCTTTCTTGTCTCTTGCTCTTTGGTGATTGGACCATTGTGGTGCACGGCTGCCTTAGCTGGTTCTCTGCCTCTACTTGTGAGCTACACTACCTGTGGGACACTTAACCTGTGGACTGTGTCGCTGTAGTTTGAGGTTCCTTCAAGACCTGCTTTGTCACGTTACTGGAGTGTACATCACTTGAGCTGGGGACTGTCAGACCCTGTCATCTGGCTGACTGTTGGTGACCTGCCTTGCTGTTTGCTGCCTGTGGCTGGATAGCCTGAATTGCTCCACAGAGGACTCAGCTGTCTGCTTCCTTGACTTGTACCCGGCGGCCCTTGTGACTTGAAAGACTGCCAGTGTATTAGCTGTCTCATAGAAGTGAGTTGAACCGAGACATTTGTACTGCTCTATAGACAAATTAGCTGTTTATTTCTTATGTTATCTATCTATCTAAATATATATAATATCATAAGTGTCCTGGTCTTGTCTCTCTAGAGAACTCTGTCTAACACCAAAGCAGCCCAAGGTATAACCCACGAAGTCACCAGGCCTCCTTTCACCACAATTAGATCAATGTTTAAAAGAACAATGGAGGTGAGGATGGGGGGGAGAAGTGTTGGGACCAAAAAAGCCAAAAAAGAGAGTTTAGGACCAAAGTCTGAGAAACACTGACACTGACAAACAGTAAGAGAGAAGGCAGAAAGATCCATGGAAGAAACTAGTCAGGAAGGCAACAAACTAAGGAACCTGGCTGATTACCCAAAGTGCAGTGTCTCGGTCATGAGCTCCAAGGGTTGAATTGCTCACTCTCAAACCCCTTCGGGGTGCATGGACCCTGTAATTTGAGAGCGTCTCTGCCAAGGTGGGGCAGAGGATGTGCACACATGCCACACACCCACTCCTATAGGCACCCCAGATTTAGGAACAGTGACAGAGGAACACACACACACACACACACACACACACACACACACACCCTGCAGATGCTCAGTACAGTGGGCAGTCCTGGGCAGAAAGTCCTCAACTACAGTTCCCTTGGACCCCGAGCCCTCAAGAGAAAGTGAGTTCCCTCTGGATGTCTCATGGGAACTGGAGTGCCATATCACACGGTACAATTCCCTTTCTGCATCTCTTCCAAACTCTAAGTTCACTAAATGGCCCTCAGGCTTTCAAGGCTCAAGGTCCATCAAGGTGGGTGGGCTTTCTGGGGGACCACCCATCACAAGCCATCAGATCTTGGTCAGTAAGGCTGTCTGCTTCCATAAAGATTGCCACTTTCAGAAACCCTCTAGAACGTTGCTCCAAGTCTGGAATGCAGAGATGACTGAATAGAGCAAGCGCTTTCTGAAGAATGAACTCATCTCCCTGGGCGGAATGGCAGTCGGAATGTTCCTCAGAAACCAGGAGGGTGGGACTTGGTTTCAACAACTTTGGGGCAGGTTGTCAGGAGGGACTGGTCCCTGGAGAGGACACCATGCTTGGTAAAGTGGAGGGGTCAGTGTAAACGGGGGAGACCCTCAACAAGATGGATTGTCGCCAATGGCTGCCACGTGGGCTCTAAGACAGCCGCAATGGGGGAGGGCAGCTCGGGACCAGGCAAAGTTTCGTTCCCTCGTGCATGGGGTCGCTATGAGTGGGACCCCACTCGATGGCGCCCCAAAACAGCCGGCCTCTTACGGGGACCAGAATACAGCCAATGCTTTTGGCAATAGTATACAAGTTCTTTATCCCCAGGCTCCAACCTTTCTTCCACCCGCATCCCCCAAGTGCTCCTAGCCATGGGAGGTGGGGCAGAGAGACCTACAGGTAGGATACCTTCGCATTTGCTGGGCAAGCGTTCTGAGTCATCGTCCTCCTCCTTCGGCGTCCCAGCCCAAGCCCCGAACACGGCCACAAGGAAAAACAACGTCCCCAGACGCACAGGTCCCATGATAAAGCGCAATCGACGAACAGCCAAGACCTTACTTTCCCACCAACTTCGGCAAAGCAGCGGCCCCTTTAAGCGTAGAGCCCGTCGGCGACTGCTGGGAGCCAACCTAGCCGCCGGCGCGCATGCGCAAGCACAGCCCCCCAAGGGGGCGGGGCGCCAGGCTCCGCACGTTCCCCCGCCCGGATTCGGTGGCGCCTCCCGAAGGTCCTGGTCGCTGTGTAGTGCAGGGTTCGGTCGAAGTATCAGAGACGGCGAGCGTGTCTTTTCACACCTATTCAGAAGCAGTGTTCTCACACCTATTCAGAAGCAGTGTTTTCAGATGATTTCAGAGCGGTGGCCCTAGCGGCCTTGTTCAGGCCTGCGACGGCGGGGGGGGGGAGGGGTGTCCCGTGTGGCTCGCCTCTGCCGGGACCTGTGCCGCGAGGGGGCGGGTCCAACATGGCGCCGGGCGCCGGCTGAGGGGCGCTTGGGCGGAGATGAGCGTTTTCACGTTCGGCGGCCCTGCTGCCGGGGGCCGATCGGCGTGATCCTCGAGGGCAAGACCCCCCAGAAGGTAGGCCCCCGTGGGGACCGGGCAGAGGACGGCTGGCTACGTGTCCCCGCGGGGGGGCGGGGGGGTTTGCATTGCACGGATGTTGGGGGAGATGAGGTGGGCTCCCGACGGAGCCTTAGCTCGCTCTGTACCGCTCGCATCCCCCTTCTCGGCTGGGACAACTCCTCCACCACCCGGAAGACGCAGCGCACGCCATCCTCTGGGAAGTATTCGCGCTGCCTCCCCCGGTCTGAGGGGCTTCCGATCCTTTTGCGGACCCCTATGATCTACTGGGCCCGGTGCAGGAAGACAGGTACTAGTCGACCTCGACGGGGAAAGGTTCCGAAGGGGGCTGCCTCGGTCCTGGGGGCAGCTCAGGGGAGTGGTCAGTTCCGTGGTGGAACCGGGCGGCTTCGGTGAGGCAGGGTGAGGACCACCGGATGATGGTTTAGTCTCTAAACTTCAGTGAGGCTCTTCCAGAGAAGCTGCTTGTCGACCCTGCGTACGTGTTGAATAAATGGGCCCCCCTCTACATAAGACATCCGAGAACGGTGGACCAGACCTGGGTCTGAGAACAATCACGTTCCCCTGTGGCTCCCACGCTCCCATCTCCCTAGTTCTTCCCGCCCTCCAAGTCGTCATTCCTGAGCACTGTTGACATTTATCTTCCAAGTGGACAGCTTGACGCTTACTTCTTTAGTTTTGGCCACAGTAGACTCCAGACTTGGTCCTGAATCTTAAGTCTCCCCTGGTAATCACTATGCAGTGTTCATTGTACACGGTGTATACAAACATTACTACACCTTCAGGTGCCTTTTCGGTATTATTTGTCTACCTTGCCTCAGACACCGTTCCGCGCTCTTGGAATACATCCCTGACTTCAAGGAGCGCCTATGGTGGTGGAAACTATACAAACTATTAGAACATGGGGTCCCAAACTCCCGAACTTATTGGCCTAATGCTAATGCTTCCGTTTCAGAAAAAGAAAGCAAAAACCGAGTAGCCCCTGACAAATGAAAACTTTTGCACTATAGCCCATAATCCAGCCCAGGATAAAGTGTAGATGTCTGCTCTTTGATTCCCCCCTCCCCCACCTCCCATTGTTTCTGATCCCCCCACCCCCACCCCAGCGGTGGACAGCATCTCTCACTTTGGGAAAACTGTATTAAAAGATGCTAAATGTGACAGGAAGAAACAGTCTACTGTAGCGTCAGGGTGGAATATTAGCTAGTCAGGGTAGGCAGCCAAGCAGAAATCTTGGGGAAAGCATTTCAGGTAGAAAGAACAGATCCAGGTAACAATGGGAAGGAAAGGAAATGAGAGATAAAAAGAGGATGGGACAAACCATGAAGGCCAAGACCTAGGCCATGATAAGGATTTTGGATTTTACTCCAAGACAAAACCAAACTCACTGCCACTGAGTCGATGCTGACTCATAGTGACCCTCTAAGACAGGGAAGATCTGCATTTGGAAGGTGCTGAGGCTCTTTAAGGGAGTAGAAAGCTCTTTCTCCCAAAGGACTGCTGACCCTGGGTTATCAAGTCGAAGCAAAAGTCTGATTGCAGTGGGTTTAAGAGAGGAGAGGAACGGGATTAGAAATCAAGAAGTTAACAAATGTACAAATGTGCTTGAGACAATGGATGGATATATGGATTGTGATAAGAATTGTATGAGCCCCCAATAAAATGATTTTTAAAAAGAGAAATAAAGAAGTTAACTCTGATGGAAGAAGGAACAACTTTTTTTTTTTAAAAAAGCAACAAAAACGAATAGCTGGTAGAATCCAGGAAAGATGATCTTGGGTTTTTTTTACTTGCTTGCCTGTAAGATGGGGGAACTACAGAACATGTGGCTGCAGGGCTGGAAGGTAAACAGACGTAGTGGCGTGAGTTTGGAGACTCTCACGTGATGGCTGAAGGTTAGGAGCAGGAGAAGGTGCTGGGAGTTTGAGGGGGGCGGGACAGGTGTCAGTGGGAGAGCAGGGGCCTGGAGAAAGATGGTTGGTGTCTGGCAGCAGGAAGGAGCCATTTCAAGTGCATGGTCAGGCCTTGAAAGTGAGAACTGATCCGCATTAAAGCAAAAAGGAAAACCTAACTCACTGTCATTGAGTCGGCTCTGACTCATGGCGATCTCCCAGGACAGAGCAGAACTGCTCCACGGAGCCTCTGCATCTTTAAAGAAGCACGATGCCTCGTCTTTCTCCCACAGAGCCGCTCTCGGGGGGTGAACGGCTTTCAGTTTGCAGGGGGGTGCTCTAACCACTGCACCACCAGGCTCCTGAGCATCAGCACAGTTGTGTGTACGCCTCATCGTGTTCACTTGTGCAGCTGTACAGGTTCAGAGTGGGAGGACTGTATTTAACCAGGATTGTTTGGTTGCCAAGCACGAAGACCGATGTAAGAAGGGATGAGGGAGATGAGTTTTACAGGTAAAACTACAGCACAGGGGGTTGAAGGACTTTGGATAAGTTAAACAGCCAGGGAGTGGCAGGGCTGGGACTGACAGTTCGGTCTGCCTTCTCACAGTAAGGTACCCTGGTGGAGGGGTGTTGAAGCCTTTAACTGCTGACTGAAAGGTTGGTGGTTCTAAGCTACCACTTGCTCTGTGGGAGTAAGATGTGGCAGTCTGCTCCCATAAAGACTGCTGCCTTGGAAAGCATGTGAGCAGATGTACCATGTCTTAGAGGGTTGCTAGGAATTAGAACAAGGCTTTGGGTTCTACTTGGGAGCAGCCCTGGTGGCGTGCGGGTAAACACTGAACCCACCAAACGTCAGGTGGGTAAAAGAAAGTGACATTCCGCTTTTCTCTTGGAAAGCCCATGAGGCAGTTCTACACGGTCCAGTAGGAGTGCTGAGACTGACTGACTGGGCTTGATGGCAATGCGTGTGTGTGTGGGGGGGGGAGTGGGGGAAGGTACCACACTTGCGCAGTGCCCGGCTTAGATGTAGAGCTCAGTAAGCCGTGTGCAATTGGATCCGATTCCTCTCCTTTTGTGTTTCAACCCAGTCCGTTACCACGGGGGTACAGTTGGACAGAAGATGCTCCCCAAGTTCCTTCCCTCCTGGCACTTCCTCTGTCTTCCCTTTCTGTCTTCTTTGGGGCTCACATTTTCCTTTCTCTCTCTCTCTCTCTCTCTCTCTCTCGCTCTCTCTCTCTCTCTCTCTCGTCTGCCAGGGTCTCCGTCATCCTACCCTGGACATCACCCTTAGGGGCAGGGACGGCCGGGCTCCAGAATGGCCGAGGAGAAGAAGCTGAAGCTCAGCAATACTGTGCTGCCCTCCGAGTCCATGAAGGTGGTGGCCGAGTCCATGGGCATCGCCCAGATTCAGGAGGAAACCTGCCAGCTGCTGACCGACGAGGTCAGCCACCGCATCAAGGAGATCGCACAAGTAAGCTGTGCCTGCTTTCCAGGCGGTGGCCGGTGGCCCCTTCCTCCCCAGGGTCTTGGGCTGATGGTGCCTGTTGTCCCCCCACCCTGTCACCCAGGATGCTTTGAAGTTCATGCACATGGGGAAGAGGCAGAAGCTGACCACCAGCGACATTGACTATGCATTGAAACTGAAGAATGTCGAGGTGATTGGGAGATCAGCGGATGCGGGCAGGACTGAGGTGGCAGCAGGAGCGGGGAGAGCCCAGCCTCCGGGACACGGCCTATGCCTCCCGGGCTTCCAGCTCATCCTGGTGTCCGTCTCTTTCCCCGACGCAGCCGCTCTACGGCTTCCACGCCCAGGAGTTCATTCCCTTCCGCTTTGCCTCCGGTGGCGGCCGGGAGCTTTACTTCTACGAGGAGAAGGAGGTGGACCTGAGCGACATCATCAATACCCCTCTGCCCCGGGTGCCCCTGGACGTCTGCCTCAAAGGTTGGGGGAGGGGAAGGGAGAGGAAGGGGACGGGGAGGAGGAAAGTCCCAGGTGCAAACCTCAGTGCGAGCGTCTGCCCGCGGGGGATGCTCCGTGTGAGTCATACAACGGACCGGGTGGAGCGAGGGTACCAGGGATCAAACCGCCTTCCTGGCGTGGCGCTGTGCCCCAGCCTCCATCGAAAAGCAATTCAACCTCCGCCTTCCTTCCTCACAGCTCATTGGTTGAGCATTGAAGGGTGCCAGCCAGCTATACCGGAAAACCCACCTCCAGGTAATCCCTGGGCCCAGAACCCATCCTTCTCTGCCCCAGTCCTCCCTGGTCCACACTTGTCATTGCCGCTGTGACTGCTTCCCTTCCAGCTCCCAAAGAGCAGCAGAAAGCCGAGGCCACCGAACCTCTGAAGTCCACAAAACCAGGCCAGGAAGACGATGGGCCGCTGAAAGGCAAAGGTCAAGGGGCAGCTTCAGCGGACAGCAAAGGTCAGCACTGCCGGGCCAGGCCTCACCTGACTCCTCCCTCAGCACCGCATGGCCTTTTGTGAAGTGGCTGGGCTCGGGGCAGAGGCGCACGCTCAGGCTAGGGAGTCCCAGGAAGGACC
This sequence comes from Tenrec ecaudatus, assembly GCF_050624435.1. Classification (NCBI taxonomy): domain Eukaryota; kingdom Metazoa; phylum Chordata; class Mammalia; order Afrosoricida; family Tenrecidae; genus Tenrec; species Tenrec ecaudatus. The sequence goes on from NC_134541.1 coordinate 131,349,558, forward strand.
TAGAAGCCTTATAGGATGCCAGGACTCCTGCGGGGGGTGGGGGTGGGGGTGGGGGTCTGATGGGCCGCAGTTGCTGAAGTCTCTTGGAAGCGCTTTCTTTTTTCCCGTCCAAGTACTAGCCAGGCCCGACCCTGACCCTGCTGAGCTTCGGAGATCAGGCAAGATCTCGGCACCTTGAGGGCATGGCTGTCGACAAGGAAGTGCTTTCTCAAGGAAGTGCTTTCTTTAACGTGTCGGTCCTCCCCCTTCACCCAGGGAAAGAGAAGAAGGCACCACCCTTGCTGGAAGGGGGGCCTTTGCGGCTGAAACCCCGAAGTATCCACGAGCTGTCTGTGGAACAGCAGCTATATTACAAGGAGATCACGGAAGCCTGTGTGGGGTCGTGTGAGGCCAAAAGAGCGGTGAGGACCCCCACCTTCTCGCCTTACCCTGACCCCAAAACGAGGCCGTCCTTCCTCCTTGAGGTCCTGCAGTCGCCGCCCCTGCCTGACCTCCCTTCCCTCCCATAGGAAGCCCTTCAAAGCATCGCTACGGACCCAGGGCTTTATCAGATGCTGCCGCGATTCAGTACCTTCATCTCAGAGGGGGTGAGGATGTGGGGAGGCCAGGATCTGGAGTGGGGTGGAGGGGTGAGGCGATTCATCCGAGGAATATCACCGTCCCCTCCTGCCTCCCTCAGGTCCGCGTGAACGTGGTCCAGAACAACCTGGCCCTGCTCATCTACCTGATGCGGATGGTCAAGGCACTGATGGATAACCCGACACTCTATCTCGAAAAATATGTGAGTGGTCCTGCCCGCCACCCGTTCTTCTGTCCCAGAGCCGCTGGACGGAGCCCACACTCTCTTGCCACTTCTCCCTCAGGTGCACGAGTTGATCCCTGCGGTGATGACCTGTATTGTGAGCAGGCAGCTGTGCTTGCGACCTGACGTGGACAATCACTGGGCCCTCCGGGACTTTGCAGCCCGCCTGGTGGCCCAGATTTGCAAACATTTCAGCACCACCACTAACAACATCCAGTCTCGTATCACCAAGACCTTCACCAAGGTGAGCGAGAGCACCCAGTGTCCGCTGTCCCCAAGCGAGCAGTGGGAGCCTCACCCCAACCCGCAAATGGCCCTGAAGACAAGAGGCAGGGGACATGAGGGAGCTCCCTGCCCTCTACTCCACTGACGCACAGCAACTCTGGAGCGTGGCTGCAACTGCGCCTGTGGGTTTCCAAGACCAACGTTTTATGGAAGTAGAATGCCTCATCTCAAACTGGTTTCAAACTGCTGACCTTGCATTTAGCAGCCTAGTGGGCCACTATGCCGCCCGGGATGGGAGAATGGGGACTGGGGGTGATCTAGAGGACTTTAGCCTCACTCTAACATCTGTATGATTTGCACAGGAAGCGTGTTGATGAAATACTGGGGGCCTTTAGCCTTTTCCACACTTTCTCATCTGAATTTATCTTTCCTTCCCCATAGAGCTGGGTAGATGAGAAGACCCCATGGACAACTCGGTACGGCTCCATTGCAGGCTTGGCAGAGCTGGGGCATGATGTAAGACACACACACACACCCCGCCCCCAATGGCAAGAATGGCGGGGATGGGGGTGGACAGTCATGAGGTTCTAGAGGGTGGCACTCTCTCCCAACCTGGGAGACAGTGCGGTGACCCGGTGGCCCTGCCTTGCCAACAGGTGATTAAGACACTGATCCTGCCGAGGCTGCAGCAGGAGGGGGAGCGGATCCGCAGTGTCCTGGACGGCCCTGTGCTGAGCAACATCGACCGCATCGGAGCTGACCACGTGCAGAGCCTGCTCCTGGTAACCAGCCTGCCCTCCCTGCTTAAGGCGCCTGAGCCTTTTATTCAGACCCTGTCTCATGTAGTCAGAGCACACACAGAGGGGCCAGAACTCTTAGCTTGTCACTTCTGCAAGCCTGTCCCCTCGAGTTTTCTTTGACCCAGTTTGCACCTGAAAAGGCACCCCAGGGATCCACTGTCCACTTAGGTATGCTTCCCTAGCGACTCAGTAACTTTCCCATTCACACGAGGTGGTGCCTGTGTAGTCCTACGTAAACGACCACCAGCGTAGCTTGGCCTCCCCCAGGAACACACTGACGTGACGGGTGCACACCTTCTCTGCCGCTCCCTAGGAGAACCAACCGTCTCTCTGCCTTCCCTGCAGAAACACTGTGCCCCAGTCCTGGCAAAGCTGCGCCCACCTCCTGACAATCAGGATGCTTACCGGACAGAATTCGGGTCCCTTGGACCCCTCCTCTGTTCCCACGTGGTCAAGGCCCGGGCCCAGGCTGCTCTGCAGGCCCAGCAGGTCAACAGGACCACGCTGACCATCACCCAGGTCAGTGGCAGTGGGGTGGGTAGGGTGGGGAACGGGTAACCAGATAGGAGACAGAGGAGGATGGAGCTGTGACTCTGAGCGGGAAAGGTATGCACCCTGACGGACACCCACACTCGCTCTGAGCTGGAACCTTGGGTGAGTGGAGGATGAGCAGACCCAAAAGGCCGTGGGAGAATCCCAGGTTTTCTCACTAGACCCTTTTTCTTCAACGTTGATGGTGCCTTTTTGCCTCTTACTCTACAGCCCCGGCCCACGCTGACCCTCTCCCAGGCCCCTCAGCCTGGCCCTCGGACCTCTGGCTTGCTGAAGGTCCCTGGCTCCATCGCACTGCCCGTCCAGACACTGGTGTCCGCTCGAGCGGCTGCGCCCCCTCAGCCCTCCCCTCCTCCAACCAAGTTTATCGTCATGTCGTCATCCAGCGCTGCCTCCACCCAGCAGGTATGTGGAGCCACATGGAGTAAAGGGATGGGGAAGGCACGGGCATCCTGGGGAGGCCCCAAAGCAGAGCCTACTCACAGTGGGCCCAGAGTGAGAGCAAGGACGCTGCTCAGGGCCCTGGGAGACGGTGGCCGCCTGAGCTGGGCTCTTGTGCTGGCACCAGTCTACAGGGTCCGCCTCAGTCCTCTGGGAGTAGGTCTTTCTGTCCAGAGAGCCAGGGCCATGGGCACTGCCTCTTCTCCCCTCAGGTCCTGTCCCTCAGCACCTCAGCTCCTGGCTCCGGCTCCACCACCACCTCCCCGGTCACCACCACCGTGCCCAGCGTGCAGCCCATCGTCAAGCTGGTCTCCACAGCCACAGCCGCGCCCCCTAGCACGGCTCCCGCTGGGCCGGGTAATGTCCAGAAGTACATCGTGGTGTCCCTGCCCCCCACTGGGGAGGGCAAAGGCGGTCCCACCTCCCACCCTTCGCCAATTCCTCCGGCCTCATCGCCTTCCCCTCTCGGGGGCAGCGCCCTCTGCGGGGGAAAGCAGGACACTGGGGAGAGCCCCCCTCCAGCCCCAGGGACTCCAAAGGCCAATGGCTCCCAGCCCCCTGGACCCAGCTCCCCTCAGCCTGCGCCCTGATGTTGCTGCACACCTGCTGACTGTTCTCCCCCTCCGGTTTCTACACACACCCGCAGAATGGAACAGGAGTCGAAGTCTACTTCTCTCGCAGCATTTTCTTTTTTAGACTTTGTACAGTTTCTTGGAATAAAAAGTCGTTTCTACGTCCCGTACCATCTATTAGATGCCACAGAAGGGCAGGGAGCCTGTTGAGCCCTCCTGCCTTTTAGGTTCTGGGGTTAGCCCACCCAGATCCAGGGGCTGGAGGGTGGGAAACCAGGTAGCAAGCACCCTTTCCCGTGCCACAAGGTCGTCCTTCAGAATGCTCAGATCCGGATGACGTAGGCATCGCTGTGGCTGAGGTGCCGCACCCATTTGTGGGGGTTGGTGTTGCCGCAGGGCTGGAATGCCAGCCTGAGGAAGCGGACCTGGAGGCCCGAGCATGTGTGCCGCGGAAGTTCGAAGGAAAGGCTGGCAGGGCCCAGTCCTAGTGGAGGGGCCGAGGTGGAGGGCTCCTGGCCAGGTGGCCCAGGGAGGCCTGGGACGTCCATCTGTGAGGAAGAGGTGGGAAGAGGGGTGCTGGTAGGGCAGGGCAGCCACGAGGGCAGGCGGGAGCAGTCCAGCAGTGCCTTGTTGGGGAGGGACCAGGGGGTGAAAATAGAGTCAGAGGAGAGGGTGATTGAGAACCAGCAGCTGATACCTGGAAAAGGCCTGAGAGCTGAGAACCTCCTTGAACCCGAGGCAAATCCCAGCGAAGGGCTCCTTCCCCCAACTCTGCCTTCTGATCAGGGCTGCTCAGCTCCTGCGACAAACTGGACAGGACAGAGCTGGCCTCAGCCCCTACCTACCTGGGGATGGGTCACTCGTGCTCCATCGCCCACCCTAGCCCCATCCCTCCCTGTTTAGCAAAACTCCCCAGCACCTCCTGGGGCCACACTAACCTGACCACGCCTCGAGGCAGGGGCAGGTACAGGCGGACGTTGAGAGCTTGACTACAAGGAAATGCGTCAAGTCAGTCTCTGGAAGGTAGTCACTTGTCCCCACCCCCCTCTAAGGCCACTCCTGTTTTATAGGGGCCACCCCAGCCTTCCCTTCCCAAACTGGGAGCCTCTATTCAGGACTCTGAGGTGGGGGACTACATATGAAGAAGCAAAGGGGTCTCAGGACCCTGTGTCCTGTTCACATCAGCTGCTCTAAGCCTGACCAGACCCAATGCCTCACCTCTTCGAAGGTAGGTCACATCGTAACTTCAGGTAAATCTGGAGCCTGAGTGAAAGGGTTGAATACTGTAACTTAGGGCACGTCCTGCCATCTCACCCTCACCACCCCCCACAAACCTCCATGTGTGGTATACTTGTGCCCCAAAGTGAGAAGGTGCTGACACCCAGCTCAGCTCCAGCAGCCAAGTTGTGTACGTGCATGTGTTTGCGCACGCGTGCACACGACACAGGCCATTTGGAAGCTCCAAGCCTGCCTGTTCACACAACCACTGCCACCCCTCCACCATGAGCCCTAGGAACCTGCAGAAATCTAGTACAGAGAATGGTCTCACCTGCCAGAGCCTGGGTCCCACTGCACCGAGGGAAAGAGCCGGAAGGGGAGAGGGGAGGGGAGGTCATCTGAGAGTTGGTAGCGCATCACAGTTAGCTGAAACCAGAAAGGCAGTGGTCATTTGGGTCTCTTCCCACCTGCACAGCCTCCCTCTCAGCGGGCGGGATACACGCTCGCTCCTGACCTCTCCCTGAGGGGGCTGCAAGCGGAGGATGCGGTGAGATTCGAACTCATCCAGATTCACCGAGTTGTGGAAGGAGACCTCATCCACCCGAATTCCTGGTCCATACCCTGCAGAGAGGAGAGAAAGAGCCCTCTCCTAACCCATGCTTCCAGGGAGGTGGGGGGTAGGAGAGGACTGTCTGCAGAGCATCCATATGCCCTTGCTCTAGCTGATGATAACCCACCATGTCTGTGTGAAACGGATGGCAGAGCCTATAGCTGCCATATGGCGTAAGGAAGTCTGGTGGCATAGTGGTTAAGTGTTGGGCTGATAACTGCAAGGTCAGCAGTTTGAAACCACCAGCTGCTCCGCAAGAGAAAGACAGGTCTTTCTACTCCTGTCAAGAGTCTGTCTCGGGAGCTCAGGAGCATTTCAACCACGCCCTATAGGGTTGCTACAAGTTGGCATTGGTTTGATGGCAATAAGTTTTTATACCACAAGGTCAGCAGTTTGAAACTATCAGCCACGGAAGAAAAAGATGATGAGGTTTTCTATTCCCATAACAGTTACCATCTCAGAACTCCAGAGAGGTAGCTCTGTCCTACACTATAAGGTCACTATGCACCAGAATCAACCGGATGGCAGTGAATTTTCAGGCTGTTTTTTTTTAAACATTTTATTAGGGGCTCATACAACTCTTATCACAATCCATACATATACATACATCAATTGTATAAAGCACATCCGCACATGCCCTGCCCCAATCATTCTCAAAGCATTTGCTCTCCACCCAAGCCCCCTGTGTCAGGTCCTCCTTTTTTTCCCCCTCCCTCCCCACTCTCCCCCAGGCTGTTTTTAATACTAGGCGAGAGACCCACTTTTTCCTCACCTCTCAGTTCCGATTTCCCCACACAAAATTCCTCTGTCAAGCCAATGCACATCTCTGTCAGGAAAAAAAAAGAAAACATCTGGAAATGGAACCAAACAGCATCTAGCGCACCAAGGAGCCTGACCCTAAGCAGGGCTATGTCTGGCCTGCAGAGTTCTCACCAGAGCTGCTGGGTAGAAAGCTCTTGAGTCGGATTTCTCCCTGTACGTCCACCTTCAGGAGTGAGCCCTGAGGATGGCAGCAGGGAGGTGAATTCCCAGCCTGTGGACCACCCCAAGACTTCCCATATACCGTGTGCTCTGTCCCGGGGCTTGGGCTCCAAACTTACATTAGATGCTATCAGTACGGACAATCTCTCCACCACATCCAGAAACACTTCATTCTTTTGACTCTGGGGGAGAGAGGGGGCTTGGGTGGTTGGATAGCTTGTGTTTTAAGGCGGGGAGGCTCAAAGGTCTGAGCAGGTAGGAGAGGACCCTGGGGTAGGGACATGGGGGTGAGGGAAGGGACACCCAGGTACAGGGGAAGTGGAAAGATAATGCCCGGATCTTGGACTCTCGAGTCCCAGAAAGGAATTTTACAGATTGGGAGAGCATGGCATTGCTGACCCCACCCTCACCTGCTCAGAGCGACTGGAGAGGACAGGGCGGCTGGCCGCACTGCTGGGGGCCACTTTGCTCTGTTGCGTCTCAGCCCCGAACTGTGAAGAACCCGGATCAATCAAGCCCAGTCTGAGACTCCCAGTCAACCTCCCCCTTCTCCTTTACCCCATATTCTCCTTTCACTGACCAAGCCAACACTACTGAGGTCAAAGAGGCTGAAGGGCTTGCTGACTGCAGCCTCCGTCTGGATGAAATTCCTCAGCATCTCCATGGATGTGGTCTGCACGTAGCCATAGTCCTATCGGGGAAGGGAAGGGAAGGGGTGGTCACTGCTTGGGAACTGAGCTGCCCACCAACAGGAGCCCGTGGCAGAGCACTGCATACAGGGGCAAGGGGCACTTACCAACACTTCATCCAGGAGCTCGTAGACAAGAGCCACATTGCGGGAGATGGTCCCCTCGCCCAGGGAGCCACAGTAATCTGCCAGGAGAGTGGCTAGCCTGCGGAAACCGGCAAACTCAAACCCCACAAACTCACTACCTCTGAGTCGGTTCCGAGACTGTAACACTTTACAGGGGCAGTTCGCTTCATCGATCTCGGAGTGGCTGGTGGTTTCAAACTGCTGACCTTGCAGTTAGTAGCCCAGCATGCAATCATTACCAGCCCAACCTTGACCGGAGTTCCTTGGGGAAGTGTCAGGAGTGTCTGTTTTCAACTCCTCAGAGAGCCCCACTCCCAGGTGCTGTGCCCAGCCCAGCCCTCCTTACCGGGAGAGCAGCTCTAGGAGGGTGAAGGGAGAGATGTTCTCTGAGGTCGTGGCCACCAAATAGAGGCCGCTGTGTCTGATGTGAATGAAATGTCGGCCATCGTGGTGCTGAGACAGAGACGGGAAGGGCTGGTAGTGACGACCCGACCGCCCATCCCAGCCCCCGATAGCAGCGTGTGATTTGGGGTGAATAGGAAATGTCCCTAACCCCCACCATCCTAAAGTGTCAACAGAGGTCCTGGAAGAGCACCCACCCCGTCCCGAGGCTTCAAGTTAAAGAGGCGGCGCCTGCACTGCGGGTGATAGCTGGGAGATCCTTCGTTCCAAATGGGAAGACAGCCCACCTCCGCCCCCGCCCCACTACCCGCGGCCGTTACCATGACAACCGGGGACTCGTCGCCCCGCAGGCACGTCACCTTCCGGTAGAAGAGCTCGGCCACGTCCCGGCCTCCACTGTCCCCACGGACTGACCGGATGGAAGGGCAGTTAAGAAGTTGGCCTGACAGGCTTGGCTCCGGGGCCCTGCCCCTCCCCCCGAGCCTCTCCCCCCGGGGGCCCCGGGCTCAAGGATACAGTCTTTGTAGATGAGCGGGTCCCCCTTGGAGGACAGAATGAAGAACTGGGAAATCATGGCCGTTCTGGCAAGGAGACCAGAAGACGGGACTGCGGAACCCGGGCCCGTGCCGCTCTGCGGCCCCGGAACAAAAGCCGCGCGTGGGCCGGCCCTTTAAGAGCGACTCCCCACCCTCGGCGGCCGGGACCGCGGGAGAGCCGGCGCCCGCCCCGCAGCGCCCGCACTTCCCACCCTCGCGGCCTGTCTCCCCTCGCGTCACTCCGCCCGGGCGCGGCCGGGGATTGGCCGAGGCGCGGGGCGGCCCGAGCCGGCCCAGGGAGGGAAGGCGGTAGGCCGCGCCCTCCGATTGGCCCGCCCCGCACGGCGCTGGTCACGTGGGGCGAGACGTTTCGCGCCAATTTCGGTTGCTCCGCCGCAGCCCAGTGCGCGGGCGTTCTTTGCTCCTGGTGGCTCGAGTTCCCAGTCCGCCCGCACGGTGCGGCCGCGCGCCCCTCGGCAGCGATGGCGCTTAAGGACTACGCGCTCGAGAAAGGTCAGGGGCCGCCGGCCGGGGGGAGCAGCTGTGCACGGCGGGCAGCCTTCTGGCTAACCCGGCGCCCGTGGGTGGGCTGGGAGCTCGGGGCAGCGGGCTCGGCAGGCTCGGGGAAGCCTCCGCCCGAGGAGAGCGGGGAGCGGCGAGGCGAAGGCCGATCGGTGCCCGGGGCCTCGTGTCCGAGGGAGAACTGCTTGGGGTCGCGGTGTCGATGGGGCACGCCCGGAGGACGGGGGCCGTAGGTGGCTCTGACGGAGGGGCTTTGGGTTGGGGATGCAGACGCTGGGGCTGCCTCCTGCCCCGCGTAGAAGCTCCCGGATTCCCGCCTCAGGCGGGACCCGCCGAAGCCCCGGAGGCGGGAAGCCCGTGGCCGCTGCGCGCCGGGATTGGCTCTCGCGGGCCAGCTCTCGCGGCGGAAATGAAGACAGGGCGGAAGTTGCGCGCGCGGCCGCGGGAGGGTCGTGTGTAAACAGTGTCCTTCCGCGCCGTGGCCTCGGGCGGGGCGGGCCTGGAATGTGGGGGTTTAGCGGGCGGCGGAAAGAGCTCGTGGTGGGGGACGGAGTGGCCTGCTCGAACTGGCCAATCGCCGGCGGGCTCCCGCCTTGGGCGGAGGAATCCCGGGCTGTGAGGCGGCCGGCTCCTGGTCCCATGTGCTTCTTTGTTTACTAAGAGCGGAAGCAGTGGCGGGCAGCGGGGCCTAGTGGCGAGATTCCCGGGGCGGAGCGAGGTTGATGAGCCGGAGGGAAGGGGAGAGGGAAACGTACACGGGTGGAAGACTAGCCGGGAGCCCGCGGGCGCGTGTTGCCGTGTGGGAGACCGTTGGAGACAGGTGCTGAGAGAGTTTTAAATACGGCAGAGGCTGGGATTCCCCTGTGCAGAAGGTGTTGGGGGGAACCCCGACGAGGCGGGCGTCCCGTAGTCTATTCTAGTTGAAAGCAGACTTGTGAAAAAGCGGTTGCCCATTTGGAGAATTTTGTGGACTTACTTGAACACTTAAAGTTAACGGAGTTTATGAGTTCGGTCTAATGGAAAGAGGCGTTTTAGCCGGGTATCGCAAGAAAGGCAGGCAGGTCCTCATGGCTTTCCGTGTACGTTGTAGAAAAGGCCAAGAAGTTCCTCCAAGAGTTCTACCAGGATGATGAATCGGGGAAGAAGCAGTTTAAGTATGGGAACCAATTGGTAAGTCTTAGGAGGTGGGGGGGAGGTGGCCTAGCTTCTTTGCACAACTTTCCCTGTAATGGGCACTCAATCCATGCTAAGTGAATGTTGTAATGACTCTTAAGAAGTACGGTGTTAAAGAATTAACACTTGGGGTTGGGGTGTGTTTTTGGAGCAAGTAGTGTCCCTAAGAGACCGATCTGCACCTCAGGTGTGAACAGGATGAAACTGGCTCTTGAAGAGTTGCTATCTTTTTCCCACTACAGGTTCACATGGCTCATCGGGAGCAAGTGGCGCTGTACGTGGACCTGGATGACGTAGCCGAGGAAGACCCCGAGTTGGTGGACTCCATCTGTGAGAACGCCAAGCGCTATACGAGGCTCTTTGCTGACGCTGTCCAAGAGCTCTTGCCTCAGTACAAGGAGAGGGAGGTGAGCGGATAGGATGGGGGAAGTGCTGGGCAAATGGGCTTGGATTTTTGACAAACTTCTTAGGCGATGGAGTGTGTTGTTTCGTGTGGAGCTGGCAGGAAAGGGAGGTGATGGCTTCTGATACTCCGTGCCCTTCTAAATACCCGGTTTCTTGTTTTCCGTTTTTTTTCTCCTGCCTGTAGGTGGTAAATAAAGATGTCCTCGATGTGTACATTGAGCACCGGCTCATGATGGAGCAGCGGACCCGGGACCCTGGAGCTGCCCGCAGCCCCCAGAACCAGTACCCCCCTGAGCTCATGCGTAGATTGTGAGTGGCCTTTGGTGGAGAGGGTAGGGCTTGGTCCTCCAGACCCTAGCTCATGCCCACTTTGCCCTCTCAGTGAGTTGTACTTTCAGGGCCCCAGCAGCAACAAGCCTCGTGTGATCCGAGAAGTGCGGGCAGACAGCGTGGGCAAGTTGGTAACTGTGCGAGGCATCGTCACTCGCGTCTCTGAGGTCAAGCCCAGGATGGTGGTGGCCACCTACACGTGCGATCAGTGTGGAGCAGAGACCTACCAGCCGGTACGGACAGAGCGGGCAAGAAGGAAGCAGTTACTGCTGCTTTTTCGGAGAGTTCGTTTTGCTCACTGATGTTTCTCTGCTCTTTCTTTGTTCTGCCTCGTAGTGGTCTTGTGTCACTTTGATACCTATCACTGGTGATCCAGGGTATTAAGATTAAAAGATGCTCTAGACAGGCCTGGGGTGGCTCAGGTGACCGGCTACAACAGGCTCTTTTTCCTTGATGGCATTTGGTATTCTTTCTGACATCCTAGATCCAGTCTCCAACCTTCATGCCTCTGATCATGTGCCCGAGCCAGGAGTGCCAAACCAACCGCTCTGGAGGGCGGCTGTACTTGCAGACCCGGGGCTCCAAATTCATCAGGTTCCAGGAGATGAAGCTGCAGGAACATGTGAGTTTGGGGTATGTGGCCCAGGTGGTCTGCTCAAAAAGTCACTGGTGGAGTGGCAGGCAGGCAGAAGGGGCAACGGAGGCCAGAGAAGTCATCTAGAGCCGAGCTTCTTCAGCAATGGGGCATGCTGCTGCTGCCTGTATCCCCCCCCGCCCCTACCTCCATGCCATGGAACTCAATCCTGTGAGGTTGGCAGAACACTTGGTGACAGACAGGTGTCAGGGATCCAAGATGTCCGTGGCAGTGCTTGTGTTGCAAGTTTCTGGAGTTAAAAAGTAGAAAAAGGTTTCAGAAACTAAGGTCTAGAGAAGAGGGAGATCTGACCTTGGCTGGCACTTGGAGTTAGTGAGAGGTAGGTCCAGGAGGTCTCTGGTTGGCCTGCCTGAGGCTGACTGGAGGCTAGGGTGGGTTGTGGGGACTGAGGTCCGTTTTCTCCCTCCCTAGAGCGACCAAGTGCCCGTGGGGAATATCCCTCGGAGCATCACAGTGTTGATAGAAGGAGAAAACACGAGGATTGCTCAGCCTGGAGACCACGTCAGCGTCACTGGTATATTTTTACCACTTCTGCGAGCTGGGTTCCGACAGGTGGTACAGGTAAGAAAGGGAGTTCTGACTTAGGTAGTGAGACAGCTTTTCTCCCTGTTCACGTGTGCCACACTCGCCCACCCACCCCAAAGAAACTTGTTTAACCAGCAGCCAAACAAGTTACTTTGAAATGTGCTCTGGGAATCCTTGAGGCGTCCGATGGGTGGACAAGGTGAAGAAGGGATTCCATTTATATCCCAGGATTTTCTTACCTTAGGGTTTACTCTCAGAGACCTACCTGGAAGCCCACCGTCTTGTGAAGATGAATAAGAGTGAGGATGATGAGGCTGGGGCTGGGGAGCTGAGCCGGGAGGAGCTGAGGCAGATTGCAGGTGAGGGGGCTAAGGGGAAGGCTGCCACTTGGCTTTCTTCCAAGCTCTTGTCCCTAGTGAGTAATCGCTGCATTCCCTTATAGAGGAGGATTTCTATGAGAAGTTGGCTGCCTCCATTGCCCCTGAGATCTATGGGCATGAAGACGTGAAGAAGGCACTTTTGCTCCTGCTAGTGGGCGGTGTGGACCAGTCCCCTCGAGGCATGAAGATCAGAGGTAAAAGGGTTGAAGGATGAGCAGGGGAAGAGCTCCATTGGAATGACCTCGTTGGGAGGGAAAGTGGGAGGCCATGGAGTAGGGCTGTTGGCATCTTGTCCACGTGGGCACAGGGGGGTGTAATAAGAAAGAACACTAGGCTCAAAACAAGGAGAGTCTCTTAGGGTCTTCCTTCCTTGCAGGCAACATCAACATCTGCCTGATGGGGGATCCCGGTGTGGCCAAGTCTCAGCTCCTGTCTTACATTGATCGTCTGGCGCCTCGCAGTGAGTCATCTCTGGAACCATGATGCTTATACTCCCTTGGATCTGAAGGCCAGGGTCGAGGAATGCAGGTCTTCAGGTTCTAGGGGCGGGAGCTGTGGCTAGTACCGAACCTCAGTGGCTTCAGCAGCCTCTGGCGTGTACAGAGCAGCAGTTAGGTCAGTTCTCAATCTGTGGGTCATGACTCCTTTGGGTGGGTCACCCGATTCATAACAGCAGCAAAATTACAGGGGTGAAGTAGCAATGAAGATAATTTTATGGTTGGGGGTATGAAAGGGTCGTGGCATGAAGAAGGTTGAGAACCGCTGAGTTAGGTGTAGATCTTGCCTCACTTGGTCCCATTGGCTTGTGTCCTTTGCTTCCCTTTCCCTTGGTTAAACATGTCTGCTGCTGTCCTCCCTTCCATCCAGGCCAGTACACAACCGGCCGCGGCTCCTCCGGAGTGGGGCTGACCGCAGCTGTGCTGAGAGACTCCGTGACGGGAGAGCTGACCCTGGAGGGCGGGGCCCTTGTGCTGGCGGACCAGGGCGTGTGCTGCATCGACGAGTTTGACAAGATGGCCGAGGCTGACCGCACAGCCATCCATGAGGTCATGGAGCAGCAGACGATCTCCATCGCCAAGGCGGGCATTCTCACCACTCTCAACGCCCGCTGCTCCATTCTGGCCGCGGCCAACCCCGCCTACGGGCGCTACAATCCTCGCCGCAGCTTGGAGCAGAACATACAACTTCCCGCTGCGCTCCTCTCCCGATTCGACCTCCTCTGGCTGATCCAGGACCGACCTGACCGAGACAATGACTTACGGTGAGGGACGTTAAGCCCCAAGGAGACATCACTTAGTCTTCTCTGCCAGATGGGAAGTGAAATCCCAAACGTTTCTGCTCATAGCAGTACTGTTCTGAGCTCACGCTCACCCCCACAGAGCAGGGGCGCAGATGCTTAGGCTTCTCTGGAACTGTTTGCCCAACAAACTGGAGGATCAGGTTCAGGGGCCCAAGCATGTGTGTAGCTCAGAGACTCACCACTTCCCTCTGCTCCTTCCCAGATTGGCCCAGCACATCACCTATGTGCACCAGCACAGCCGGCAGCCCCCAGCGCAGTTTGAACCTTTGGACATGAAGCTTATGAGGTAGGAGAGCTGGGCACGGGCTGGTGGTTGCCTTTGGCTGTGCCGGTGTGTTCCCCCAAAAGTTTTGTTTGTTGAGAGAGGCCACCTCCCCCTTGAATAACGTGTCTGAGAGCAGTGAGGAAGACACTGGTGGGCTGTGTCTGTCCACTCCTCCGTTTGTCTCACGCTACACAAAGCTGCTCCTGCTTCAGGGCTCCCAGGAAACCCTCGGGGTTTCCACACCACACACAAACACACACTCACAACACCAGTTCTGGATTTCTGCTGGCTTAAGCTTTTAGACATATGGTGTACCATAGCTAGGTCTCTGGACAAAAGCCATTTCTCTCAAAAGTTGGCCATTTTGTGGGGAAGCAGGGTCTTTGGGAGCCAGGTGCACGGTGGATGGCATGTGTTGCACTGTTCACTGAGAGGCGTGAGCCCACCAACCACTCGGCAAGGGAAGGAAGTGGCGGTCTGCCCCAGTCAAGGAGGACAGCTTCCCAAAGCCCCTGGGAGCCCTTCTGGCCTGTCCTGGCTATGAGCGGTGTTCAGTCTTAATCCATTCTTTCTGAAAGGACTGGTGGCACCATGTTTAAGTGCTCAGCTGCCAGCGAAGGTTGGCGATCAAACTGCCAGCCACGTCCATAATAATATCAAACAGCCGTGGGTTTCTTCGGTTTGTAGAATGCATCACTGATCGTCAGGCTACCTAAATAAGCGTCCCTAAGTTTTGGGTCTCCTGGTTAAAAGCAGCCTCCCCTCCAGTAAGGGAGAGTGTGTGTTGGGGGAGGGGAGGGCAACTCCCAAGTGAAGAGCATTCACATGAGCCTGTGTTACTCCACACCCATCTCCCTTTTCTGCTTTCCCATGACCCTCTGCCCAGACGTTACATAGCTATGTGCCGTGAGAAGCAGCCCACGGTACCCGAGTCCCTGGCGGACTACCTCACCGCCGCGTACGTAGAGATGAGGCGAGAGGCCTGGGCTAGTAAGGATGCCACCTATACATCCGCTCGGACACTGCTGGCCATCCTGCGACTTTCCACTGCTCTGGTGAGTGGCTGGCCCCACTGCTCCTGAATGGTCTGAACTCTGGCGACCTGATCCCGCATGAGTCCCTCTCCCACTTGCCGCCTCCCTCCCACTCAGGCCCTGCCGGGGCTAAAGTGCTGACAGTGCAGATAGTGGTCCTCTCCGTGCTACCGCACTGTGGGTACTTGCTGCTCCGGTAGGGCATGCACCGCAGCCAGGGAGGGAGGGGCGACTCAGCCCTGTGGAGGGTTCGTCTCCCTCCGCGGTCCTGGAGCCCATGTGCATCTTGGACATTAGTCCTGGGGGCTCCAAAGTGCTGTTCGTGCAGGTAGTGTGATTACCGACCTACTGCTGAGCTAGCACTTCCCGAGCCCCTGGGACACAACCTCTCCGCCCATCAGCTGCCTTCCTGGCAGAGCTCCCCCAGCTCCATCTGTCATGGTGGGGAGCCCAGTGGAGTTCAGAAGGGTCTGGTCTCCCTCACAGGACAGCTGAACACCGGGACTGGCCAGTGTTGAGAGGCGGAGACTTGGGCAATTGCTGGACGCTGCCCTGGGCATTGCACTTGTCTCGGTCTGACAGTGCCGGCCCAACACTGCAGATGTTTGGGGCGATACGAGGAAGGGGGTGGTGAGGTGTGGGGCTCTGGATTCCTACACAGTTGCTTTTCTTCAAATTGGAACAAGGTGTTCACTGACGCAATTCCATCCCCCTCCTCTTGTTCCCATCTCTTCCCTGCTCCTCTTAGGCCCGGCTGCGGATGGTGGACACAGTGGAGAAGGAAGATGTGAACGAAGCCATAAGGCTGATGGAGATGTCCAAGGACTCTCTTCTAGGCGACAAGGGGCAGACAGCGAGGTGAGTCATTTGTCAGAGTAGTCTATCCTTATGGCTTCTGTGTCCAAATTTGGCCTCGTGAGTTCTAATGCTGCCCACTGCCCTGTTGGTGGTGTTTGTACCCACCTGACTCACCCACCCTGTGTCCTTCAGGGCTCAGAGACCAGCAGATGTCATCTTTGCCACTGTCCGGGAGCTGGTCTCTGGAGGCCAGAGTGTCCGCTTCTCGGAAGCAGAGCAGCGCTGCATATCCCGAGGCTTCACACCCGCTCAGTTCCAGGCGGCACTGGACGAATATGAGGAGCTGAACGTCTGGCAGGTCAACACAGCCCGGACACGGATCACTTTTGTCTGACTCCAGCCTCTTCCAGACACTGGGGGGCGGGGCGTTCTACCCTGCATCCTGGGCCCACCCACCTATAAAGGGTATAATGACCCCCTAGTGGGGGCAGGAGAAATAGCTCTCCCCCCACCGCTGCACTTAACCTTGTCTTACTTCATTATTAAAACTTGTTTACAAATCACCTGGTCTCGGTTTGTCAGTTTTTAGGTTCCTATTCTATTCTCAGCTGCTTCCATACCAGGTAGTTCACTCCACCAGAGGTGTGTTCTGTTGTGCATAGGGTTGCTGTGGGTCAGAACTCAGTGGCACTTAACTATATCAAAATTCTTATTCCCTGTGCCAGGAACCCAGTCACTGCGGGAGTTTAATCCCCCCTCTACTTGTCCCATTCATTGGGCCTTCTACCAGGTGCCTGGCTCTAGGAGGAACAGCCAGTGGGAGAGTCAAGCAAAAGCTAAGACATGTGGAAATGTATCCAGCACCAATTAACACAACTACCCCAACCTCAGATGGGGCAACAGCAGTTCTTCTGCCTCAAGGTCAGCTCATAGAGTAGCATTTGTATAGGTATAGAAAGCATTTGATCGGTTAGCAATGATTGGGAATAAAAATATCCACTGTGCTCTTAACCTGCTCCCAGCATCCACAAGGATCCAGGCTTTTGAGTTGACCCCAGTGATGAGTGGATCGGGCTGCTGCTAATTGCAAGGCCAGCCATCTGAAACCACCCACCGGCCACTCTGCAGGAGCAAGGTGGCTCTACTCCCATAAAGACAAAACTTGATACACCCAGCGGGCACAACCAATTTAAGGGTTTAGAAAATGAGTAAAACATGTTAACTCCCTTTTATGGAGACCACAGGGCTAAAGGAATTCTGGAAAAGTCTTAAAAGGGCACATACCACTGGAGGAAGCAGGCAGTTTTCAGCTCAATGTAAATGTCCACCTGACTGAGCACGAGTTCAAGCAGCAGGGAAACTCCCATCACGAGAGTTCATGGGGATCATTCTAAACAAGGTTGGCCTGAGGGCCCTGTGTGGTGCCTAACAGAGGACACAGCCACTGGCAGGGATGCCGAGGGGCGACTCCCTTTATTAATGACACAGGTTTCTGGAAAGAGTCCGCCCCCCCCCACTCCAGACAGTAGTGTGGCATCTGTGTCGCATCCTCCAAATGCCCGCTCAGAAGAAGAGTCCCCGCATTCGCCTGCCGATGCCTTGTCGATCGTAGAGGACATTGAACTTGTTCACAAACTGGTTCATGGTGTTGCAAGTTTTGGTGATGGTACCCAGGTAGGCCATGAGCCCCACGTCATTGCATTGCTGGGAAGGAAAGAAAGCACCAGTTCCCCACGGGCTCCTTCACAGCCCGCTCACTCGCTCAGGGGATCCCAGCATCTGAGGTCTGCATGCAAACAGCTGCCAAGGCCTCGCCCCCCTCTCTGACCCGGGGGTCTGACACTCACATCGTAAAAGTCTGTCTTGAACTTGTCTGTGCTCAGTACAGGGAGGCAGTGACAGAGTGCATAGGCCTCCCTCAGTATCTCGTGGTTAAAAGGGACTTCTCCTAGAGGCACAGAAATGGGCTGCGGTTAATAAGGAAGCTGTCGCTTCCTTGGGGAGTGGAGGGCAGCGTGAGGTGCCAGGGAGACACTCGTCCTACCCGCTTCGGAGGCCTTGACGTACTCCAAGATGAGCTTGACCCGGCTGTGGAGCATCTTAATGGCGCTGTGCTGCGCGATCAGGTGTTCAGCCACTGCAGGGACAAGGGCAGGGAGAGTGAGCCGGCATGCGGCCTGCCATCTACCCCCACTTGCAAGCAAGCTCCCCAGGGCTGCATTACCAGTTGAGTTCTCGCCACTGCCTGTGGCTGTCATCCGGGCCACGTGGTCAACGCCAATACGTTCGGCTTCCTCTGTGGCCAGAGTGTAAGTCAGCTCAGCAAACAGCATTGTGGCCTACAGAGCAGAGCCCCCCAGCCCCGACAGGGTCAAACGCTGGAAACGGGCCCGAAGCAGAGCCTTGAGGGTTGAAGGGCAGGATATTACCTCTCCATTGATTATATCGATGACAGACTCAAACACGCTGACTGGAAGCTGCAATGTAAAGGAGATGGAGGTGAGGCCTCGTGGCAGACTGTCAAGAACTAACTGAGTCCGGCCTTTACACAGTTTCTTAGTCAAGCTTCCCAGGAACCTAAGAAGTAGACACCATCCCTTTTACATATGCAGTAAGTGCGAGCCTGGTGTTACCTGATTGGCCAAAGCGACAGTACTCGCCAACAGAGAAGCAAAGTCACTGGAAGACCAACCAAACATTAGCCAACAGAAGCAATGTCACGCGGTAAAAGACGGCAGAGGGCAAAAGACACACGGCCCAAACTGGGTTTACTCACATCTGTATGTTTGGTCATAGGGTTCAACTTCAGAAAGAGGGGACTCTCGATTATCTCACACACCTGGACCAGGAGGAAGGAGGCCAGTGACATCAGTGCCCGCCCTCTCCTCTTCCCCTCATCCTCTAGTCTCTGCCGGGACATGCACATGTGAGAGCCTACCTGCTTATGGACGTGGATGTCGGAAGGGTCAGGCGGCCCCCCTGTCGTATACCAACCCAGAAACTCCAAGTCCTTGAAAACCTGTTTAACTGAAGAGAAAGGTGTCTAGGTACAACATAGTCCTCAAAACCACCCTCCAATGGGAGCTCCTGTTGCACCATCTCCCTCCAAATCTTATCTCAGTTTAAAGCGATGATGAGCTTTACCTATCATCTCTTACCCTTTCATTTTGGGGGTGGGTGACCGAGGAGGAAGCCCGGGGGATACATGAACATGCTCTGTTTTCCTGAGCTCTCAGCTACTGTATCCTGACACCCGCTGTTCTCTCAAGCCATTCCATTTCTTCCTGTTTCTCCAGCTCCTCCTTCCCACCCCCCACTTCTATTCCCCTCTCACACTGCTCCTCCTTGGTGTAATAGTACTCCTTGTCAATGACAATCTTCTCTTCCACGGTGTGCGACAGCAGTTCAAAGGAATTCATCACCTCTATATTTCGGCCTTCCTGCTTCCCGATCAGAGCCCCGATCACTGAAGGGGAAAGACAGATGAAGTGAGAAAATGTAGTCCTGACTTCCACCGGGTTCCGTTCTCAGGACTCCCTAGTCAGCTCTGACATGCGCCAACGAATACACCTGCCTTGTTTTCATCCGTGTCTTTTTATTATCAGTCTCCTTAGAAACCATAACATCGAACCAGTGCATCTGAGAATAACATCAGCAAATCACGTGTTGCAGTTTCAACACTGTATGCAGCACCCACTAGTAACGATGAGATTCATACACTACCGACAACAAACCGGAAAGTCCTTAATAACTCAAACTTTACAGGTGACCCTGGAGGGCAGGCTAAAGCGGTCCCCCGTCTGTAATGCTGTGCGGGGGGCAGAGCGCTGTCTCGAGCCGCTGATCTTGACATGAGCAGTCAAACTTTTACCTGAATGCCTGAGATCAGTCGGAACCAAGCCCCGCGAAGTTTAGCGGGCCAAGGGAGTCGGCCACCCGGCACGGAGCCAGCAGTGAATGGGGAAAAGTTCACGCTTTAGGGAAGGCGAGCAAGAGGAGGGGTCTGGGAAATGATGGCGAACACTCACCCTGCATAGGCCGCCCCTCCTGGGAGCGCATGCGGATCCAATGGTCTGAGATATTGAGGATGACAAGGGGATGGAGAGCGACGGAAACGCTCCCAGTCACTCCGGAGGCCATCACGCTGGGGGCTGAGGAGAGCGGAGGGAACGAAGACGAGGTCTCAATCCCCGGGGCTGCGAGCCGGGGCCGGCAGATGCCGGGCCCCACGTCCCGCCGGCGAGGGGCTCCAGGGAACGACGCCGCCGTCCCGCCCTTCACACTCCGCCCTGCAGCCCGGGAAGCTTTCGCTGCAGACGCCGGCCCCGCCGCGCCCGTTACCTGAGGCATCCACCTCCATCCCGGTGCTCCCTCCGGTCCCGTTCGCAGCCGCCGCCGCCGCCGCCATTTGCCCCGCGCCCGCCAGCGTTGGCCACGCCCCCTGCCCCCCCGGCTTCCGTACGGAGGAGCCGCGCATGCTCAGTCGGGCGGCCGCCTCGGCGTGCCGGCTGCTGGTGCTGGTCCGTGAAGCGCCGAGCAGGGAAGGCCTGGCGCCCTTGAGGCCCCGGAGCCGGAGGACTTCACGTGGGCCCTGGGTGACCTTGAGGACAATTGAGACCAGAGCGCTCACTTCCTCGGGCTGTTGGCCGAAGGAGTGCAGTGTCACGTGCCTGCCCGAGTTTAGCGTTGTGGTGAGTTGGAATCCACTCGACGGCAGGGAGTGTGAGAGTTCTTAGTTTAGTTTAGTTTTTTTTTTTTTAAAGATACATTCCAAACTCCTGATCCAGCCCAAAGAACTGAGGGTTCTGAAGCCCAGTCTTTCTGGCCCACCTTTCTCCTTCGCGGCGGGTTAGAAACGCCGGCCTGGCAGGTCGTGGCCCCAGAGCTGAGCCGCAGCGCCCCCTTGTGGGCACTTTTGTGCCTGACCCAGAGGCACGTATGTACCTTTTGAATGAATGGACTTGGGGCGGTGCCTGGTCTCATTTGGCACCGTTTGCATGGCTTCTCTTTTCTCCTTCCATATATTATTGAGTTCACACTGTTCCCCACACCCGTGCAACCTTCCTCCACTCCTATCTCCTGCACGCTATCAAAAACTGGCAAACCTAGCCCGCTCCAGCCCACTCCTAAATTCAAGTAAATTTTACACATATCTGCCTTAAACTGCCTAGCTGGGTGGTTTATTGTGGATCCATACCCCAGCCCAAAATGTCGCTGTTAGGTGCTGTCGAATCTGTTCCACCTAATAGTGACCTTACCCTCCGGGAACCATTAATCCAGTTACTGTCTATAGATTTACCTATCCTGGTTTTCATATGCAAATAGACACCCCCCAAAACACCCAAAACCCCAAACCAAAAATAACAAAGTAAAGCAGATAAAAACCCGAATAGAAAAGCAAGAAATATTACAAACTCGAATTATAAAATTAAATGGATCATAAGGGAGATAAAATGATAGGGTGCTAAATTTTAATCTAACCGTATCTGCAACAATCCACTTTCCAATGCATTGGGCTTGTGAGCAAAGCTAGTCATGGTCCAGGGTCAGAGGAGATTCACCAGGGGCTTAATTCACCATCTGTTCCCCTTTGCTTTTTTGTTTTAAATGGAAACAGCTTTAAAAGGGTCCAAAGGAAGATCAAATGATAAGATATGTTCTGACCTATCTACGTCTGCCATAATCAGTGTTACACTGCTGTCTCTGACAACGGAGCTATTCACATCCCTCAACTATGATTGGGGGACTCACTGGAGGCTTAGTGAGGACCCTGAAAATGGATTTGGGGAGTCCATGGCCATCTATGGCTTTCTGCAAATAAGGTGTTCACAAATGTAAGCTCTGATAGCATTCTCTTCTTTAGATTGAGATTCAGCTTTCTGTGCTCCATAGAAGCCTAGCAGGAGCCCTGGTGTCGTAAGTTACAAATTGGTCTGCTAACTGCAAGGTCAGCATTTCAATACCACTACCTGCTCCACTGAAGAAAAATGAAAGTTTCTACTCCCATAAAGAGTTACCGTTTCAGAAACCACCTGGGCCAGCTCTACTTTCCCTATTGGGTTGATATGAGTCTGAATCAATTCAGTGGCATTGAGTATGAGCTGGAACCACTCCAGAGAAGTGGATTTCACTGTTGCTTCCAAGTGAGGAATATCCTGAGGAAAACAAGAAGGACCATTTTTTAAAAAAAATCATTTTATTGGGGGCTTATACAATTCTTATCACAATCCCGACATACATCCACTGTGTCAAGCACATATTACATTTGTTGCCATCATCATTCTCAAAACATTTACCTTCTACTTGAGCCCTTAATATCAGCTGCTCATTTTTTCTCACCCTCCCCACTCCCCTCTCCCTCATGAACCCTTCATAATTCATAAATTATTATTTTGTCACATGTTACACTGTCTGACGTCTCCTCCCCTCCCCCCCGCCCTCTTCTCTGCTGTCCATCCCCCAGGGAGGAGGCTATACGTTGATTTTTTTAGTCAGTTCCCCCTTTCTACCCCACATTCCCTCCGCCCTCCAGGCATCACCACTCTCACCACTGGTCCTGAAGGGGTCATCTGTCCTGGATTCCCTGTTTCCAACTGCTATCTGTACCAATGTACATCCTCTGGTCCAGCTAGGTTTGCATGGTAGAATTGGGATAATGATAGTGGAGAAGAAGCATTCAAGAACTAGAGGAAAGTTACATGTTTCATTGTTACTACCCTGCACCCCGACTTGCTCATCTCCTCCCCACAACCCTTCAGTAAGGGGGTGTTCAGTTGCCTACCGGTGGGCTTTGAGTCTCCACTCTGCACTCACCCACATTTACAATGATATGATTTTTTTACAATGATGTGATTTTTTTGTTCTTTGATGCTTGATACCTGATCAAAGAAGGACCATTCTTGAGACATTGATGAGGTTGGTTTTCAGAAGAATGTTTAACGATTGTGTTAGTATGGGTGGACTAGAGAAACAAATTCACTGACATTCATGTGTAAGAAAGAGCTTTATATCAAAGAGTATTGTATAGTAAGAAAACATCCCAGTCCAGTCCATCCATCCCAGATTCAAGTCCATAAGTCCTATATTAGCCCATGTGTCTGATACTAGTCTATAAATTCCTCTTTAGACTCAGCAACACATGCACTGATGCTGAATACAGGAAAACCACAATCTGGGAGGTGGAGAGTTGTGGATCCAATGGCAGTAGAAGCATCTTCAGGGCTCTGGCTGCCATCACTGTGGCTCCATGTGGCTTGTCAACAGGAAGGTGAAGCAGAAAGTGGGCCGCCTCATCTAGAGGCGGAATCAAAAGAGAGGAAGTTCCCAGAATCCTCATGAGAAGGCCATGCCCACAAAGAGGGATCATCAGGCTATGACCTGATGGACAGACTAGACTCGACCCCTTCATTCTTTTATCTAGTTGACCTGAAATTGCGTAACTACTAGAGTGATACAGTAGAGGGTCAGAGAAAAAGAGGAAGACCTTTAATGAGCTGGATTGTCACACAGTGGGGTCAACAAAACAGTTGTGAGGGTGGCACAGGACCCCGCAGTGGCTCGAAGGTACCTGGGAAAGGTATAACGGTATGTGTTGAGGTTAAAAATCCTCTTATCATACTTATTCCATCTTATGCTGAGTAAATAATCAGAAGGTAGATTATATGAAGAAAAATGCAGCACCAAGTTTGGGGGAAGGCTTATTAACTTCTGATAAATAGATGACACAACCTTGCTTGCTGAAAACGAGAAATACCTGAAGCCCTTAAGATGATCCAGGTTTGCAGTCGTCAGTGTGGATTGCAACTCAATGTAAAGAAAACCCCAAATCCACATGCCTTGAGCATCATGGTCAAGGGAGAAGGGTGGAAGCTGTCAAAGGATTGCCCCTTCTGGAGTGCACACCGGATGCCCTGGAAGCAGCAGTCAAGGGACCAAAGGACACAGTGTCCCAGGTAGGTGTGCTGCACACGAGCTCTTGAAAAGGCTGGAAATGAAGGACGTCACCGTGAGGACTAACGTGTTCTTGACCCAAGCCATGGTATTTTCAGTCGTCTCACGTGCATGTAAAAGCTGGACACCGAGTAAGGCGCACCGCAGATGCACGCATGCACTGGAATGATGGGCCTGGGTAGGAGTACTGAAAACGCCATGGATTGCTAAAAGAACAACCCAATCTCCCTTGGAAGTAGAGCCAGGATGCGCCTTAGAGGCCGGGACAGCAAAACTTTGCCTCATCTGCTTTGGACGTGGAAACAGGAGAGACCAGGCACTGGAGAAAGACAGCACGCTTGGTAGAGTAGAGGTGAGGATATTGCAGGGCCGCCCGGTGTTTTCTTCTGTCGTCCATCGGTTCATAAGGAGTTGGGAACGACTCGACTCCCACCAAGCCGGTGGCCCCAGTCACCAAACCACCGAGAGGTGAAGTCCTCCTATTTTCCTAGAGTGACCGAGTGGGTGTGGCGAGACGAGGGTGGGGTGGGTGGGGAAAAGGGCCGACCCGGAAGGGGAAAGGCGAGCACTTCCGTTCTTTGTTCTGTCCCGGGTGTGTGGGTTTGTGTCAGGGTCCAGCAGGGCCTGGTGCGCGTCCCGCCCCCCCACTTGTCCCGTCCTGCCCCCAGGGTGAGTCTGGCCGCCCCCGGGGCTCGCGGAGAACAGGCTGGGTCGCCGGCGGGGGGGTGGTGTCCGTGTCGCGGGGTCTCGGGCTCTGCGGGCGGGCGCCTCTGCGGCCGGACTCCCCGGTGTCAGAAGTTCTGCCCCATCGGCGATCTCCATCCCCGCCCCACCACGGACCCCTGCGCGGGGAGGGCAGGTGGTAGTGGTCGCGGGGCTCCGGTTCGGATGGTTTGCACAAACCGTGCTCAGCTCGAACCACTTAAAAGTTCCAAGTTCCGGCAGAAGCGTCTCTCGTCTTCAAAACCCTCTGATGACAGCGACCCTCACTTAGTAGTTCATGGAAGCGCTTTAATTGGACGGTCACTTGCCCCGGCAGGGCAGCACAGGTCCGTTTTCACGGATGTCTAAGGATGAGGAAGTCAGTCGTCCTCTGAAGTGTACACTTCCAACGAGCTCTGGGAAGGAGAGCAAACTCAGTGTCTAGAAATGACCTCTCGCAGGAAACCAGTGAGTCAGGAACCCACTAAAACGTGTCCCTTATGGGCAGGGATACGGCCGTCTCTGGCTCCCCTCCGCCACTGAATTAGAATCCTCTCAAGGTATTTCAAAAGTGATGGAGCCACGGTTCCGTGTTTTTCGTTTTGAGGGGCACACGCATGTCGACGGGAGGATGAGCAGGAAAGTGAACTTGGAATCGAGGGGACTTTTTAGGGGGCCTCATCTTCAAGAAGAGAAGTCCCTGGAGGGTGAGCATTATTGTGTCTTCAAGTCCATCTGACAATATGATGAGCTGCCCTGTGAAAGTAGATTTTATCGTGTAAGGCTCCAGGGGACAGACCCTTAAGTTTCCTGTCTGAAGCTCTCTCTAGTGGGCAAGGCGGGAGGACCTAGCAAGTTAGCTAGCTGGCTGAGCTTCCTCCTCCGGTAGGCAGTGTGACCTGGATGGAGACCCTTCCTGTCCCTTCTCTGCAGGTATATTACAAATACCAGTTGTGTTGGTCCTGGTGTCTTTTAGCATGTGCCTATTTATTTATTTTTTAAATATTCTAGGTTAGAAAGGAAATTTACAGGAATATTTTCAATGACCCTTTTTCTGTTTTAAACCATACAGCTTTGGCGTCAACAAATGTCGGAATTTCCAGAAACTTGGAACACAGGCTACCAGATACCCTGTAATCACTGCTTTGCCCTCAAGGACTAAACCCCCAAAGAAGGAAAGACTCTAGCAGGTAAAGCTGTCCATGGCCTGCTCTGCTGCCAGGCTGCCTTCTACCCTGTCTCTGGGAGCAGCTCCAGGGAGTGAGCAGGAGAGGGGCCCTGCCTTCGTCAGGGGACAGTGGCCATTTCCTCTAATGTGAGGGACGCTGATGAGTGATCCTGATACCGCGGGTTTGTTCTCCACAATAGTTTTCCCAGCTCTGAGGAAGGAGTGTTCCCCTGTGTCTCCCTCAGACTTTTCCAGTCTACAGAAAGTTTGGCCTGAGAGCTAACCTGCTAGGAGTGCCTGTTCCTCAGTAGTCCTGGAAATTATAAGACCCAAACCCACCTCCATGGCCATCGAGTCAATTCTGACTCACAGAGACCCTGTAGAGATTACAAAGGGTGCTGAGTGGGGGGGTGGGAGGGGCAATGTCGGCCAAGGCGTATTGATGGGACCCAGCAAGGAGATGATGGTGAAGAGAGGGCGTTTCTCTTGGATCACCAATGGGCCTGGCTCATGCCTGACTCAGCGCCTTCCAGCTGTGTAGTGCTGCTATTGTGGAGCTCTACACCTTCTTGGTGCCCACAGAATGGAGTTCTCTGAACTCTCGTTCACTGGTACAGATGGATTCAGATAGCACCCTTTGGCTTTTGGTGCCTTCAAAACAAAACTCACTGCCATCAATTCAATCCCACTCGCAGTAGCCATATAGGACAGAGTTGAACTGTGCCTTTTGGCTTCCAAAACATTATGCCTTCTCTTGCTCCCGGGGTGGCTGGTAGGCTTGAACTGCTTACCTTGTGGTTATCCACTCAGTGTGTATCCCAGTATACCACCAGGGCTTCAACTTGTTCCAATTCTTGGAACCCAGTTGACACTAGACTAATATGTGTAATATGACCAAACACATACACAGATAAAGAGAGGAAGATGGACAGAACACAGGTGTGTACACAGGTGTGTCCTCTTGTCCCCATCCTCCCCCCACCATGTTCTTGTCAAGTATCAGGATACTGGTGGATGCTAGAGCTCTTCTAAATAATAGTGGTTCTTTCTGTGGCCTTGAAGTGGCAAGTGGAAACTTCTACTTGGGATGCAAACCTTGTCGCCTAGGTACTAATGTTACATTCAATCCTTTAGAGACAGACAGCTGACCTCTTTCAAGAATCTTCTGTTCTGAGAAAAATATTGATCTGTGCTTCAGGGACTTATATTCTGATCGAAGGGCACGTGTTGCAAGAGAAGGGAGGTTAAAAAGAAGGGGACCAGGGTTGGCCTCTTTGATCCTGTTGGCTCTGTACACCAACTGTGTAATGAGACTGCCTCCAAGACCACAAAAAGGCCGGGGTGATGGAGATGAATAGGAAATTGTCTTAGAAAGAAAGGGAGGAAGTTATTTTATGAGATCCACCCCTGCCTCGGTGAGACAGGTGTTACTTTCCAAAGGTTTCTAAAATGAGAGATGGCTCTGATCCTTTTTCCTTTAAGGATAACACTTTGTTGTTATTGTCAGGTGCCTTCATCAGCTTTGTGTGTAACAGAACAAAACACTGCCCACTTCTCAGTGCTGCTCACAGTAGTTAATGTCTGAGCCCATTGTCTCAGCCATTTTGTCCATCCATCTCATGAAAGGGCCCCTTCTTTTCCGTGGACTTAAGCATAATGTCCTTCTTCTGTTGGACATGTCTAAAGGAACCAAAACAAAGCCTTGCCAGGCTCCCGTCTTAGGCTCATTCTGACCGTACTTCCAAGGCAGGAGGTCTCTTCTGAGAGCCCACGATGTGTTCCGTATTCTTGGACCACACCTCAGGTCCAGTCAGCCGGCTCTCCAGACGCTCTTTTTCCTTGTCCAGCTTTCAGAGGCATCTGAGACCACTGAAAACGCCGTGGCTTGGACCATATGCCCCGTAGTCTTCAAAGCGATCTCTTTGCGCTTAACACTCTAAAGAGGTCCTTACAGCACATTTTCCCAATGCAATCCATTATTTGATTTATTCCCATGGGCCTTTGGTTGTAGATCCTAGAAGGATGAGATCCTGGATGATGTCAGTTTTTTTAAGACCTGCATCATGTGCCTTAAGGGTTTCTAGGCGATGGAGCCAACTTGAGGGCTGAGCTTGTGTGTCCTGTTGGTTGGTCTCCTTGCAGAGGTTTTCTGTCGGCATAAGGATAATACCTGAACTTCGCATGACAGCTAGAAAACTGGTACAGTAAAATGTCTATTAGCTAGAAACCTCGTAAAGTACAATCTTGTACCAATGCTATTGCCTGTGAGGTAGGGTGTTTTGTTGTTTTTCCTTTCCTGTTTTATGACTGGTTAGCTTTGGCCATTACCCCAAATACACTTAAACATTGATTTGCTATGTGCACGTTTTTGTATTCTTGATGAACACACTGTTTACAATCTTACCCTCCTCCCTCTAGATACACCCTTTTCAGTTTCAGGTGTTGCTTAGTATTTCTTCCTGCTCATGTTCTTACTTAGCTTCATGGTTGGCTGCTGAGAACACCCTTCAAAGCATGGCGAGAGCCGCAGGTGGGCTCTTGTTAGAAAGGGAGAGGCTGTTAGTGTTCCTGGGGCTGGCCTCATTCCCAGGAGTAGCTGATGTGTTCATGAGGGTCTCTAAGGCCCAGCGGCTCTGTTGTCTCTTCCTCTTCTAGAGCACTGACTAAAATGCCAGCGCCCTTCTCTATACTCAAAGGTTGCTTTTGCTTTGGTTTTTGTTGTTGTTATTAATATCTTTGAACTTTTGCTTCTGCAGTGCTCCCTCATTCTCATTCGAAACCTGCCTTCTGCTGAGTCTGCATACAGGAAACCAGCGTGCCGGCCCTTCTCGCCCCACCCATGGAAGCTCAGGCTGATCATGTATCTCAGGAACCTCAGACCCTGCTTCAGAGTGGTGAGGAATAGGGCCTCCTCCGTTCTTTGGATTCGTTCGTTGATTCAGCTGTCTTCCTCACCCGACACTAGGTTTGCTGCAGTTAGGCGCCACTCTTCGTGACGCTGTGCACGACAAAACAGAACCCTGCCCCGCCCCGCGCCTTCCTCACGATCAGTGCGTTTCTGTTTTGCTATGTTGGAGGCGCCTGTCACAGTCGCTGTCTCGTTCATCTTGTTGGCGATCTCCCGCTTTTTTGCTGAGCCTTCACTTTACCAAGCATGATGTCCTTCACCTGGCGCAGGCCCTTCTGAGAAACATGTCGGTCAAGTTCGCTATTTGCTTCTTAGGAGTCTTCTGGCTGTGCTTCTCCCAAGACACACGCGTTTGCCCTGGCAGCCCATGGCACATTCAGTATTCTTCCCCAGCATCTTAATTCAAGCGCATCCATTCTGTTCTCTTCCTTACTCAGTGTCCAACTTCTGCGTGCCTATGAAGCAACTGAGCATACCATGCCTTGTGTTAGGTGCACTTTCGTACTCAGAGCACGGGATAAACGACAAGGGTGGGGATCCTAGGATGGTTTCTTTAAGACCCATCCTAAATCAAGACATGCTCATAGGGAACTTGACTTTAGAGGAGTCCCTTGGGGATCATAGCTCACAGACAGGAGGATCCAATGGATAGAGGCCTCTGAAGCAGTTCTGTTTTGCTCTCATAGACTACGTGGCTGACCTTAGCGGCAGTTTCTGTCTTAATGGGTTTTGTTCGTGTTTATCAGGATAAAGCGGAATCGAATAACTCTAGGGGCTTGGCGTCTAAGATACACTGCTGGGGGACAAATACATACATTTCAGAATTACAGAAAAGATATGTAGTCTAGCACACGAATGGGACACATTCATACTTTATAGAATTGATGTCGGGGTGGGGTCAGAGAAGACCTGCGTGTGTTGGTTGTGGTCGGACTTGGGAACTTACTAGCTTTCCTCTGACCTAAGAGCTTGCGTTCATTGATGTGGAAGAATAGGCGGGACAGGCTAGCCAGTGCCTGCCCACGCTTGGGAAACTGGGCGAATCACAGCGCGTGGCACATTGCACCGCGAGAAGAGTGAGTGCAGAGGAAGGAAGGAACCAGGTGCAGAGAAACCAGGAGTGAATAGCGCTTTGCATGTTTTCCAGGCAGGATGCGCCTCTGTCGTAGGCAACTTTAATAGCCACAGAGGAAGTGAACGCGGAACGTAGAGGAGAGTGTGTCCTAGATTGTTCCAGGATGCCTTGAGGATTTTGTGGATCTGGAAGTCCACGGGTCAGGAGACTAGAAAGTGGACTCACTCATGGGCCCTTTTATTGTCCACCAGCTCTTCCTTCTTCAAAAGTTCCAGTCTTTCCTGACAAGGACAGCTTCGGGAATGAGATGTTGGCAGCTGCAGTCCTGGAGACCAAGTCCCAGGTGAGTTACGGCTCCCTCCGTCCTTCTTCCCCGTCCCTTTCGGTAGAAATCTTTTGTGCTGTAGCATCCTTTTCAGTGCCATAGCCATGATCCCTCTTGCAGGACTGACCGCACTTACCTGCGAACTAATTTTGAGAGTGTCGTGGACTCTGTCGTTCTCCATTGTCTCCTCCCCACTACTTTTCAAATACCCATCATTCGTTCCTGTCCCAAATTATTTTTTGGTATTGCCAGTCCGGCCCTTCACTCCGAAATTGCATGCAAGAACTTGTTGTTTCAGGACTTGGTGACATTTGAGGATGTGGCTGTGTATTTTATCCGGAAAGAGTGGAAGCGGTTGGAACCCGCTCAGAGAGACCTCTACAGGGATGTGATGCTGGAGAACTATGGAAACGTGTTCTCGCTGGGTAAGGAGTTAACGCTTTTTCCACAAGACTCCCTTGGCATTGGTTTATTTCCTTCTTTTTTTTTAATTAGTCACCATCAAGTGGTTGAAAATGTTCAACTAAGAGTGGACCGGTCTAAGAAAATTGTAACCATAGAAGCAGTAACTCACCTTTGTAGAATAAGTTGTAGTTTATAAAGAGCCCTCCTATTAGAGTAAGTCAAAAAGCGTTGCTGCAAAGTCATAGAAACGGTTATTAAACAATAAAAAGATCCCACTGGGAAGCTCTTGTTCCCCATGCCTCCTTCTCTGTGTGCGTCTAACTAAAGGTGGTGTTTCCAGCTCGCCAGCCTTCCCTGAAGAACTGTGTGCTCTTCTTCCATACTCAAATCAAACTCCTTGGAAATGTCCTTTTGAGTTTTGGGAAACACCACCCCATCTTCCCCACCCCCGCTCAAGGGGGAGTCCAAAGGGGCAAATCAGGACTGTAATGTGGACGGGATACGTTTTCTTAACGAAATTCTCATAGGGCAGACTTGTTACCCTTGAAGAATGAGCAAGGGCATTGTCCTGATGGGAAAACTGCCTCGGCACACCTCTCCTGGCCGTTATCCCTCCTACCCGCGCACTTGTCCATTTCCATAAGACGTCTTCACAATAAGCAATCGTCCTGTGTCCTTCGCAAAAATCCTTCACACCACCTCTTGGACATCACACACACACAAAAGCAAACAAACAAATTACCATAATCTAGTGAGCTGACCTTTTAGAATTTAGATCCCAGTAGATCCCATAAGAAGCCACTGCTTTGATTGCCTCTTTTTAAAATTTTAAAAATCTTTTGAAGACACTAGGGAGTCTAAGACAAGTGTATTGCTGAGAAAATGTGTGACCACCCCCTGGTCCCAGAGCGTGTCAAAGCATGTTTGTGTGAAAGAAGCCTGTGCGTGGGTGGACTGGCAACACAGCAGTGCTTTTCTATGTCCCCCTCGTTCCTCTTGCCATTGATTCCTCACAATAACTGCAATCGAGGTGACCAGCAGTATCTTTTCATAGGCCGAGAAGGAGGGGTCTGAGGCCTTACACACCTGCTACTGTACACGCAGTCATGGAGCTGCTGAGTGGCGCGACTTTGTGCTTTTAACTCCAAGTCTTGGCACTTTTCCCCATGTTATTCCCAGCACCTAAAATGTAGTCCTGAGACTTCTCCAAAGGATTAGCATCTTGGGACCCCTGGACCTGTGAGATGCTACCCTGCTCAGATAAGCATTGTGGGGCTTCACCTCCTACTGCTCTGTTGAGTTCTTTGCAGCTCTGCTCCTGTTGATATTTTACCTTGTGTAACAGCAGCTGTTAAACCTGTGGGATGCGGGCTATTCATTCGTCTCTCTCTCCACTTCCAGGGAGGACAGTTTCTTGAGCAGCAGCAGGGGTCCTCCTACACCCATGTGTGATCTCTCCACACACCTTTCTCTTCTCACAGACACTGGGTCTGGGATGGAGCTCTGGGACTGCTCATGACGAGCAGTATAATTCCTTGTCTCGTGTCTTGCCCCCGCCCGGGGTTCTCATTTCTGAATCCTGACATGCTCGCTCAGCTAGAATGGGAAGAAGAGCCGAAGGTCCTAGGTTTGAAGGGAACTGAGAACAGAGGTCCTGAGGGGTGCCTCTTCTGGTGAGGGAGAAACAACTACTTCTGCCACTTGTTGCCCTGTCTTTACCTTTCAAATATTGACAGAAAAACACTATCTAGAACTTTTGCCTGACATTTTTATTAGAGACCCAAGTTCCGAAAATAGAGGAAGCGGAGATTTCGGTCTTCATCCATAGGTGCATGGCCTTCTAGGCCCAGGACCCGGGATGGGCATAGCTTGCCCTTTGCCAGTTTCTCTGGACTGGCCGGTTGCCGTGAGCACAAGTGCGATTGCTCTTCACCCGGATTATGAGGGTCACTGCTGTCGCTCTCGGCTCTGCGACTGTCTCTCATCCTTCTTCCCTTTTCTTATCAACTGTTTGTGTTTACTTATTGTAATTGTCCTTTCATATAACTTTAAAATGGATCGTTTCTTGGGGAGCGCTTGCAGATGTAACATTCCATAGTTCAGTCACATCAAGCGGTATCGTACAATTGCTACCACCATCCGTTTCACACATTTTCTTTCTTCTGGAACTCCTTGATATCAGCTCCCCTTATCTCCTCTCTCCCCAAGCCTTCCCACCAGGGACCCTCATTATTATTTTTTTCCTATAATAGTTTTTTTTCCTTTCATATAATTTTTAAATTGTTCTTGGAGTAACTGCATCCCTCAAATTTTATGTGCATTCTCTGACCAATGGAAAATGTTCACTTCATTAAACAGTATGCCCTTGTCTGCCTGCCTGATTCATCCTCCCCTTGTTACACTCAGTTTTCTATACACTTTCTCCAGCAAATTTCTCCTTGATTTTGCTTCTTGTCTTTTTCTTTTCCTACTTATTAGCCCAGCTATCTTATTTTTCTGTAGCTGTACACACACTGGGCAGTCCTGTAAAGGCATGTGCTTTTAATACTGTAAACATTAATTCCTTGATTAACTTTCCTTTGGATTACCATATATACTCGATTGTAAGCCGACCTGAATATCAGCCAAGATACCTAATTTTACCACAAAAACTGCATTTAAAATGTGCTGGAAAACCCGGCTTATACACAAGTATACATGCATGTTCTTTCTTCTACAAGGAACAAGTGACATTTGCATTTTTTCCCCTTTATATTAGATGGAGAGAACAGAAGTGCGAATGATCAAGAAATTTCTAAAGATACAGGATCCCATGGGATTCTATTCGGGAGACTCCAAAAGGATATTTCTCAGGGTCTTAAGTTGGAAGAAACCTATGGACCAGAAGTCAGTCTAAAGCGGCAGCTAGAGAACTCCTCTGGAGAAAGATTGACTAGGAA
Source organism: Tenrec ecaudatus (assembly GCF_050624435.1). Classification (NCBI taxonomy): domain Eukaryota; kingdom Metazoa; phylum Chordata; class Mammalia; order Afrosoricida; family Tenrecidae; genus Tenrec; species Tenrec ecaudatus. Next base: position 131,382,370 of record NC_134541.1, read on the forward strand.
GATAAAAGATTTTGATCAAGTTACAGCTGAGGAGAAGCTAACCCCCACTGGCAAGAGATGTGAGAAATATGATTTGGGGAATGGCTTCCCTGTGGGTACCAACCTTTCTTCACATCAGAGACTTCCTGTGGGAGATCGACCCCATAAGTGTGATGAATGTAGCAAAAGCTTTAATCGAACTTCAGACCTTATTCAGCATCAGAGAATCCACACTGGGGAAAAACCTTATGAATGTAACGAATGCGGGAAGGCCTTCAGCCAGAGCTCACACCTTATTCAGCACCAGAGGATCCACACTGGGGAGAAACCTTATGAATGTCATGATTGTGGGAAGACTTTTAGTTGCAGCTCTGCTCTTATTCTGCATCGGCGAATTCACACCGGGGAGAAACCTTACGAATGCAGTGAATGTGGAAAAACCTTCAGCTGGAGCTCCACCCTGACGCATCATCAGCGCATCCACACTGGAGAGAAGCCCTATGCCTGTAATGAATGTGGGAAGGCCTTCAGCAGGAGCTCCACCCTCATTCATCATCAGCGGATCCACACTGGAGAGAAACCCTATGAATGTAATGAATGTGGGAAGGCCTTCAGCCAGAGCTCACACCTGTATCAGCACCAGAGGATCCACACTGGAGAGAAGCCCTACGAATGTATGGAGTGTGGAGGGAAGTTTACCTACAGCTCAGGCCTTATTCAGCATCAAAGAATCCACACCGGGGAGAATCCCTATGAATGTAACGAATGTGGGAAAGCCTTTAGGTATAGTTCAGCTCTTGTTCGCCATCAGAGAATTCACACTGGAGAGAAGCCTTTGAATGTAATGGGTATGAGCAAAAGTTCTCTCAGAGTTACTGCTGAATTAAACATCCAAGAGTCTGCGTGAAAGAACCACACACCAATTTCCCTCACATCTGAATCTAAACAGTGCCTGCCTTACTATAAATACAGTTTAGGATATGTCCCTTCCAACTTAAACCTTTCACTTTGCTAGTTGTTAGGTTCCGTTGAGCCGATTCTGACCCCTAATGACCTTCTGTATAACAAACAAACACCGCCCTATCCTATCCTGCGCCATTGCTTCAGCCACTGTGTCAGTCCCCCTCGTCGAGGGCCTTCCTCTTTATCATTGCCCTCTACTTTACCAACCAAGGTATCCTCCTCCACGGACCTGTGTCTCCTGATAACACGTCCAAAGTATGTAAGATGAAGTCTGGCCATCCTTGCTTCCAACAAAGGGGCTTTCCGCCTTTACTTCTTCCAGGACAGATTTGTTGGTTCCCTTGGTAGTCCGTGGAACTTTAAATGTTCTTTGCTAGCACCATAGTTCCAGTGCATTGATTCTTCGGCCTTCCTTACTCACATGCACTTGAGGTGATTGGAAATACCGTGGCTCAGGTCAGGTGGAACTTAGTCCTCAAAGTAACCTTTCACTTTAGCAACTGGCAGATTGGAAGAATTACCCAACAGGGATCAGCCATCTAGTGAGTTTCTCCAGAATGATTCCAGCCTCATGAAAGAGTGTAAGGCAAGCAGCAGCGCTTAGGGCTGGGAATAGGAGGCTCCAGAACTAGTCACCCGTTTTGTAAAGGCGTTTGCACTAATCCATTCTTTTCACACCAGAGGAGCCTTTCCCCCAAGGAGGGCACGGAAGCACAGTAGGAACCAAAAATCCGGGATTCCACAGTTAATGGCATAGGTGGTGGTAGAGCGAGTGTTCAGAGTCTTGTATTGAGGGGCATTGGAAGCTGTATTTTAAATCCACTGTACCTGTTCTAGCATTAAGCTTTTATAGGAATGACTTTGTTTTTCATAAATTATGAAAATTTGGTACTGACATGTATATTTTACTAAGAGGGAGTGGAAAGACCCCAAGAAAGGTTTCCTATGATGTCTGTGTCCTTTAGGATTCATGAAACAGCTTGACCAAGTTTCTGACATCAGTCATAGTATTGTAAAAGGGCCCTGATACACACCTGGGCAACCAACTAATCAGTCTAACCTGAGGCTAGAGTATCAAAAAAACCTTTAGCATTGACATCTGTTTCACTCCTACATCTCCCCCCCCCTTTTTTTTTTGCTTCACCAGTCCTCTGATGAAATTGATTTACTCTAAACCCTTAGCTCTAAGGATGCTTTTAAGACACTTAAATAGCCTTGCCCTCTGTCACCTGTTACATCTGGCCCCAGACCTCTCCTGACTCCACTTTTGACTCTTCAACATGCAAGGATTAATACATATAAAGAGAAGGGAGACTGCTGAGCCTGGCAGTGGTACCCTGCTGAGTTAGAATTGAGTTCTTGACTGGAGGGATGATCCCCGATGTTTCCCAGTCCTGCTCATCCTGTAGAATAAATGAAGTGCACTATTAAACAGAATAGTTTTTCAGAAGGAAGGATTGAGTGTGTTTTTGTATAGGGCCCAAATCTTTCATTTACAGCAGAAAACTGACTACGTGGAATCTTTTGAAATTAACCTTTGCTTTTATGGACGGCCACTTTTGACAAATGTGGCCTCCTGTAGCTAGTACCACCGACTATTTAGTCACGCTGCTTAATGACTTCTGACATGAATTACTCAGACCCGAGTTCACAGTGTAGAGGTACAGTCTTCTCACAAGACACCACTTCAGACACCAACCACAAGTTCAAGGGTTCCTAGAGCACCCTTTCATCGGATGATTACCTCCAAACGCACGCCTTTCCCCTGCTCCCTCAGGTTCAATAATTTGCCGGAATAACAGCTCAGGATGAATTACTGCAGTTCTATTATAGCGAAAGGGTAAGAGATCCTAGGTGCAGTTGCCATACCCTCTCTCTGGCGTGCCAAGATTCATAAACTTTTCAGGGCATGAATGTACAAAAACGCTTGTCAGAAACTCACCAAGTTAGGATTTCCAAAGTTTATTCGAACATTTGTAGTGAGAGCACAATTGACTGTTTGCCACGTAATTGAACTTGGTCTCCTTTCCCTAGAAATCTGGCTAATAAGGGGTGGTGGCTCTTTACAGCGCTGAACAGTTTACACTTCAAAGTGAAAGCAGTTTTATTGAGAGAACCATTGGCGGGCAGCACATTGTAATGACAGGTCACTAAGTGTTTGAATGTTTGGAAGGAGGTGAGCCTTCTACACAGAAAAAGGGAGATGAGTAATGAGCACAGTCGTGGGGTTACAAGACAGTGTTCGGTTCCCACTCGGTAACCCTAGGCACAAGCGAACCAAACACCGCCTGGTCCTGCTCCATCCTCACAATCGCCATGTCTGAGCCCATTGCTGCAGCCACTGTCAACCCATCTGGCTGAGGGTCTTCCTCTTTTTTGCTGCTTCTCTACCAACCATGATGTCCTTTTCCAGGTTCTGGTCTCACCTAATATTTTATAGAACAGGGTGGAACTACCTACTGTATGGAAGTAGAGAGCCTCATTCCACAGTGGCTGGTGGTTTCACACTGCTGACCCTGTGATTAGCAGCCTAATATGTAGCCCACTCAGGCACCAGGGCCGCTATGATTTGAAATCGACTCCATGGCAGTGGGTTTGGTTTGCTTTTTGGCTGTTAACATGTACAGAGGCCTTGCCATCTGTGCTCCTATGGAACACTCCACGACGAATTTGTTCTTTTGGCAGTCCATCAAATTCTTCAATTCTTTGGTCTTCCTTATTCAGTCTCCAACTTTTTTTAAAAAAATAATTTATTAGGGGCTCATACAACTCTTATCACAGTCCATACATATACATACATCAATTGTGTAAAGCACATCCATATATTCCCTGCCCCACGGTCTCCAACTTTCACAAGCAAGACAACAGCAGATTAAATTTTTGTAAAGTTTGCAAAAAGAGCAAACACACACTTCCTAAAGTTAGCCTAGCAAGCGATTTTCTGAAACAGACTTCTTCCTGGGGCATACTGTGCAAGCATTGATGAGCTCAAAATCATCCTGGCAAACATTCCTTCATAAGCCATCTCCTTTGCCTTCTTTGGTTAAATTATTACATGCTGCATGTCGCCAGGCTGTAAGCCACAGTTGCTTAAGAGGTTCTAGGACAAGCTGGTGCTGAATTTCTAAAACGGAGCCAGCGTCCGAGCTAGTTTGGTTTTCATCATGCCAAGCCCACTGTGGCTCATTAAGCGATAGAGCTGTTTTGAGCGCTGCTCAGTACTCCCTTCTTACAGACTAGTTGGAACTTTAGACGGCTGCTCGTCAAGCGTTTCAGACCCAGATGCTACTACCTCTTCCATTGTAGGTAGAGGGACGGGCATTAGCGGTGCCCCTCCCAGCCTGGGTTCTTCACTGTGTCAAAGCCCAGACATCGCTTCTGTGATCCTTTGGTTAGGTATACGTGGGGGATGCCCATGTTTGGAGGAACTTGGCACGAAAAAAGGGTTAAGTCGGGATGTGAAATCTGTTTTCTTTAAAGGGTTAGCTTCTGAAACATGCATAACCACATCAGGAATTTAGTAGCTTGTTTATAGGCATTTCATAATTTGATTAGGCTTAATTATAACATTAGGGCAATTGGACCTATTTGCAGTATACAATGTAATCAAGAACCAGTACCATTAGATGACCAGCTAAAAACAAGGGAGCCTGGCAGCGGGCGTACTGAATGGAACCGGATGGTCCTCTGGCAGATGAGATATCTCACCTTACTCCCCTGAAGAGTCTGTCCAAGTAGGTACAGTGCACACTTCTTGGGCTAGAAGGAAATCCAGAGTGATGCTACCCAGTACAACTTTAGGGAGGGATTCCAAAACCTCTACTGAGCTTCTAGCCCATGAGCAATGTCACTGGCTATGAAGCAGGTGACTTGTGACTCGGTCTCTTGGCTTCCAGGATGCCATAAACCAGTAAAAAGGGCTCAGAGGAGCACTCCTCAGACTCCAGGCCCCTGTTAAAGGGCGTTCAGTAGAATCTCAGTTTCCTCTTGTATTCAGCAAAAAATTTAAATCACTGATTGAGTGTGCTGTCACCATGGGGTGGATATTGAAGGAACTCCTAGGAGGCCTACTGTGTCTTGGCTCACCATGTTTCCTTCATCCAGGCAGCACAGGGCCCAATGACACAGTTTGTTACTTGAGGGAGCCCTGGTGGTGCTGTGGGGTAGGTGTTGGGCTACTAGCCACAAGGCTACTGGTTCAGACACACCAGCTGGTCTGTGGGGAGGGAAGAAATGAGTCTGTCTGCTCCTGCAAGGATGTCTAGTCTCTAGCACAGCAAATGGATTTTGGGCTCCCACTGTCCTCTATAGCCTTCTGCAAACTGGGTATTCAGATCAGGTTATTTCTGATGAAATTGGGGAGCAAATGTTTCTATTAACGTGTTCAAGCCAATGTTCTGTTGAAAAATGGTTATAAATCAATACCTCCTACCCTAAGAGAGCCACGGAGTTTAGTACAAAGGGGAGGTGAGCTAAGGTCAGTCCTTTGGCTTACTTGATAAAACCACAAAGTAAGAAATTCTCCATGTTGGAGCAAAGAGCTAACTCGGCAAACCCGATCACTTCTACATGTCGCAAAGCAAGGTCTCAAGTATTGGATGGCCTGGTCAGGTTATATTGAACCATGATGCTAATGATCTGGGAGATGCCATTGTAGTGTACTCTTGTGGCTTTCTTAAAGGTGATGAGGTTAGCAATCGTATTAGATATAAAACTATAATTCAACATGGCAGACACACATAGACCTCTGAGTTTTGTTGTCCAAGCTATGGAGTGGGGTTGCAGGTCCAACAGTCAATTAAATTACTAGTGCTAGTTACTGACTGGCCTAATTGAAGTATGAATAGGAATTACTGTAAGTAGCACAATAAAACATAAGGGAAAACTCTGCTAAATAAATAAAACAAATAACTCCTTCAGTCACCTGCATGAGAAAAATGAAATGTTACCAGGGGTAATGCCATAAATAAAGGAGACTTGCAGGTGTGGTGGGTTCCCAGTTAGCCTGCTGACCTTAAGGTCACCAGTTTGAACCCACCAGCTGCTTCACGAGAGAGAGGAGGCTTTCTGCTCCTGTAAAAATCCATAGCCTACTCTGTCCTAGTGGTGCGGTTACGAGTTGAACTGCTGACCTAAGGTCAGTAGTTAGAAACCACCAGTCGCCCCTCAGGTTTCTACTCCCAGAAACAGTTATGGTCTCGGAATCCCACGGGGTCAGTTGGTCCTACAGGGTTTCCCTGAGTCGGAATCGATCCCATGGCAGAGTCGCTATGAGATGGAACAGACTCGATAACAGTGAGTGAGAATGGCTTACGTGTGTAATAAGGCAGGTAACTTAAAAATAGTTAGAGTTATTAAGTAAACTCCAAAGATTTCATTGATTGCACTGGATAAAATTTACCAGGAAATAAGACCACAGCGATGGAGTACTGCCAGTCACATAAGAATAACCACAATTACAACGCAAATTCAGAAGAACTCAGCAGGATGCCGGATGTCTTGATCCAGGAGTTTGGGATTAGCTGTCCACCTTCGATGTCATCTTCTGGCCACTGGGGCATCTCAAAATGATTCTCAGTGCTCCAGAAGCTACACTTGATTTCCTGTAGTTGAGACAAATGTACCCCAGTCTTGATTCCCTGTAATTTAGCAGCTCGTGGGTGAGTCAAAAGGACTAGATTATGATCTTTCCCAGCTGTGTTAGTCCAGGTAGACTAGAGAAACAAATTCATAGACACTCATAAGTGTATGGGAAAGAGCTTTTATACAAGAGCAATTGAATATTGAGAAAACAGCCTAGTCCAGACTTATCAAGTCCATAAGTCCCATTTTAGCCCATATATCTGATACCAATCTATGAAGTCCTCTTAAGACTCACAAAACAATGCAATGATGCCCAATGCAGAATGATCACATGGTAGTGGATGGAAAGTCTTGTGGATCCAGTTGTGTTGTGATCATCTTAGCGCTGGCAGGGGTTTCCACATAGCTTCTCCAGCTCAGGGCACTCGTGTAGTTCCATGTGTCTTTTCAGCTGCAATATTTCCCAGGGAGTGAGCAAAGAGAGAGTGTCTCCTGCCTCCAAGGAGGAATACAGGAGTTCCAGAATCCTCAGGGGAAGGCCATACTCACAGAGAAGCCTCATTGGCTATGATCTGATTGACAACCTAGACTCCGCCTCTTCACTCCGAATCTTCAAATTGACAGCAGATTTTGTAACTAACACACCAGCGAAACTCTTAAGAGATCTTTCTTTCTTTTTTTTTTTTTTAGAGATCTTTCTTATTAGTGTCTTTTCTAAGTAGCCATCATCTCCTAATACATTAGGTAACCTCTGATCCCCTGATTTCTATCACCAAAATCTTCCTTAAACTTGTGAATAGATATTCTTTGGAATGTTGGCTTGAAGATTGGCAATAGTTTAGTAAATCTGGACAATATGAGTCAGTGTGAGCAGTAAAATAAAGGGAAGGGCATAGGCCTCCCAGGACTTATCTCAGGAGGGGCCAACTGGAGTTAACCTTAAATTCAAAAGGATTAGACAAATAAATGCAGTTCAAGGTAAATCCAGAGATTCACAGGTTAGCCCATGGGGTGTATATTACACCTTTCATCCTTTACACGCGATCCGATGATTGTGGTTGTGGGAAGTGCACCCTGGGAAATGGGAAGGATTTGGCCTGAGTCTCAGACAGCTTGTCTGGTCGAGTCTGGATGCCTATTGTTGAAAAGGATGTTTATGGTGCTCCCAAGGAGGGATAGTTTCAGGAAATTTCTACACTACAAAGGTCACTGTTGCATGACAGCTAGGGAAAGCCAGACTCCAGGCAGACAATCTAAATATCAATACTAATATATTTGTAGCCATTTGGAGATGGGAGTTGAATAAACTATAATTGCTAATCAAACATAGCTCTAGAAGGCAAAGCGTTCTTTCCCCAGCAGGCCCTGCAGATGTTTCCTTAGGGTATGGCAGCAGCAGAAGAAGCGACGGGAGTGATGTTCTCAGCAGCCCAGGAAACTCTCCCTACCATATTGCAGTCATTTCATTCCACCCAGGTGGGGCCCTTCATGGCAGAGCCGGATGAGGAATATGCAGTGGGTTTTGGTCGATCCTGCCATAATTTAGGAAAAGGATCATGGAAGCGTCCTGCCCTTCCCACATTTCAGTGCCCTCCGTTTCTGTGAATTGTTGATGTTTTATAAGTTGCTCTGGAGTGGATTCATACTGATGGACAGTAAGTGGTGGAGGGAAATAAAGTGAGGTGACTCCTTTACACAAAGAACTTTTGGTTTTAGAAGCTGCTTGTTCAGCTGTTTGGACAGCAAGAACTTTCCGGCCAATCTCTTCATCTTGGGGGACTTCCTTCAGCAGGTGAGTTTGTGTTTTTATAACAGCTATGTTAGAAGGGAGCAGTAAGATATCTCAAAGGTCCACTCCCCAAATTCCATTTTTTTTCCAAATTCCATATTTTTAATGATAGTTCCAGAAGAGGCTAGAAATCTCTGTTTCCATAACATACGGAAAATAATATGCAATTCCATAACAACACCAGGAATCTGTAAACATCTCCAGACTTTCCAGAGGCAATCCCACAGGCTCTAGGATGAGACCATTCAGTTCCGTTTGTTGGGCTGAAGTGACTGGCTTTGGGGAGAGCCCGACGTTCAAGGCCTTCAATAGAAGTTGTGATAGCATGCCTAGCTTGATAGGGCTTGTCAGCCTCTCTCTCTCTCTCTCTCTCTCTCTCTCTCTCTGTCACTTAGTCAGAGTTTAAGTCCTTTCAAGAGACCCATAGTTGTTGGGTTAGATCTAAACAGTTACGAAAAGACCAGGCATCTTCATTAAAATAGAAGTGTTGTTGGATTCAATCCAGCCCCAGAATGGAGTTGACCATTGGAAGCGGGTTGGAGGATAAGGGCTTCTTAAGAAGTAAGTCTTCTGTGAGACAGATGTTGAGTGAAAACCAAATTGAGTAAAGTGGTTATAGTGTGTGGCACACAAACACCTGGGCAATCACCCACACGGTATCAGCCAGTTTCTAGTAATTTGATAAATATACTCTAAGCTCTGGAGGGTAGCCTTGAGTCTTGGGGCTGAGCTGCAGCCTGGACTAGCCTGCAGATGCCTCCCCCCATGTACATGCGTTAAAAGATCTCAAGCATTTGCAGATAACTCATGTACAAATAGAGAAAAATCTAGAAAACCAAGGGGAGTGTGTCTCCTAAAGCTTAGTTCTTGTCCCGAATCTGGCTCCCAGACTTTAAAATCTTCCTTTGAAGGTTACATGATCAGAGAAAAGTTGGGGTGGACACCATCACAAAGGTCTAAAAATCCTCATAGTTGTTTCTTCGTTTCTTATGGGAAAAGCAGAAGTAGTTCCTTTTCGTTTAGGGTCAATAAGAGATGCCTTTTGAAGAAATGAAGTACTCTAAACTGATGAGAGAAGGCGGTGCGATTGGAGTTTTCCTTAGGTTCTATTTGTCCTCTGCTGGTGTTTTAACAAGATGGCTCTCTTCAACGTACGTCCACTGGGGGCAGGAGAGACTCGTGAGTCATCAACGGCTTCCAGCAGACTGCAATTTGCATGCAAAACCTGAGAGAAATTTGTGGGGAATTCAGTAAAGCTAAGTCCGTTGTTGGCTTTTCCAGGTGAAAGCAAACAGGTGTGGACTCTCAGGATGCTTGGGAGCACGGAAAAAGGTGGCACAAAGATCCACGACAGAAAAAAATGAGCTGTGTGTTTGGAGCGCTATTGGAAAATAATAATGGGGATTCAGAATTACAGGGAATCGAGAATGACGGTGTGGTTGATTGTCCATAAACCTCCAGCCCCTATGACGTGGTTTCTGACCAGGGAGGGCAGGAGTGTTACACAGGGCGGGTGCGGGGAACAATGAATGGTTTTCAGAAGAAAATCGTGTATTACTGGATTGTTACTTCTTAGCTTCTCAAGTGAGAAGCTACGGGGAGATTTTTGTGAACGGTTTGGAGAAATCTACTTGGATTAATTCACTGCTTCTTGAGAGATGACTCATTTTTTTTCTTTTCTTTACATTTTATTAGGGGCTCATACAACTCTTATCCCAATCCACACATATACATACATCAATTGTATAAAGCACATCCATACATTCTTTGCCCTAATCACTCTCAAAGCATTTGCTCTCCACTTAAGCCCTCTGCATCAGGTCCTCTTTTTTTCCCCCTCCCTCCCCGCTCCCCCCTCCCTCATGAGCCCTTGATAATCCACAGATTGTTATTTTGTCATAGATGACTCATTTTTAATCAGCAGCTGTGACTTTGAGCTTGGAGAGAAGGCTCTCTGGGTACCAAGGACGAGGCTGGGCGGAGTCTGAGAGAGGTAGAACCAGAACTGGCAGGCAGCGAATATTTCCTGATGAAAACCAAGTGTTCCCAATTTAAGATCTGATACTCTTCCCTCCTTTAGATTAGGATCATATTATTTACAATCCTTGGAGCACACAGGCTGGTGTGCTTTTTCTATGTAATGTCTCGCTTAGATGGCTGCAATGTCTCGCTTAGATGGCTGCTTGTGTGAAGACAAGCTTTTAAGGCTCCAAGTGCAATTCCTTCTGATAGCCAGGCGTCATCTAGTTTCTTCGCCACACTTTGCTATATATAGCACCCATATCATGAGGGTGAACATGAAGTAGGTTCATGTTGTAAGAACTAATTGTTCTGAGATTGGGATGTGAATTAAATGTGGGCCCCAAATCCATTTATCTATTTAGGGTTCCTCTGGGAGACATCTTGTCATTTTATGTTAGAGAACATTATCCATCATCCCCCTGGGGCGTGAGGTAGTTCTATTGGTAGTGCATTAATTTGGCCAATGGGCTAGAATTTAGCACACTATTCAGAGGAGGAAATCTGAGTACAGGCCAGCTATGAACTTCGCTGCATAAGTTGTTGACGTGCACAGGGGAAACGCTCAAATACACAAGCAAGACTGGATATTATGGTAGGGCAAAGCTTTCCATTAACATTCCTTCACACTAGTGGAGCCACACTTACCAGATTAACACGTCATCATAGGGCAAGGAGGCATTAAAACAATAAGTACATGGGGGTCAGCAGGCACTCTCAGGGCAGAGATCTGAACCAAAGTCCAATGACCGCCATTTCTATACCCTTGGGAGAGCAGTCATCTGCTGCTTCTCACACCAGCGAGTGTCAGCCCTAAGTCAAAAGGCTACAGGTGAGTTTGAGGTGAGGCCTAATTCACTTAGTGGGGTTTCCACATTGTCTTTCTGGTGTGGCCTGTGAAGAACGTTGTGTGCCTCGAAAGAACAGTCTAAAGGCCCAGTAGTCTCTAGCCCACTGACGGAATCAAGTCAGACATTTTCTACCATGTCAAGTACCCCAGTTTTAGAGTGCCTTCACACCTTCTGGTGTGGTTAATATTCGCCCAGAGTCATTTCATCAGCAGCACAAACTCTCAGGTGTGATCCAGGACCCTGCACAAATAACCAACATTCCAAGGATTCTCCCAGGAACCAGGGATAGAAGCCAATTCTTTGGGTAAGTTGAACTCTCCACTGCCTAGCCTACTATCTTCATACTCCCATTCAGGCTGTTATGAGATGACTATCATTCTATGTAGGGCAGAAAAGCCTAACTTCCCAAAGTAGAAAAGTGTTAGGAGGCACGTGGTTACTGGCATGGATTAGCTTATTTAGATTTCTTGATTTGATTGGTCTACAAGAGGCACAGGGACAACGTCTGACCTCTGCTAGCTCCAGGAAGGGGAGAGAAGACCACCCTGAGCACAAGAAGCCCAAGGCTTCCTAGGAGGCAGAGGTCAGGGATGCTTCCACCCTTCCCACAGTACTCACTGCTTGCTTTTGCTGGACACGGGCATTCTTTGCAGTGCTGCACAGAACTCATGGACCCCACACATAGTTATAGGTTTTGTCAGAGAAGTCACGGGTCATACGTCGACTGGTGGACTTGTGGTGATGTGAGCCACGAGCCTTTCAGCTCACCTGCTGACCTTGGATTCATTCATGTCAGCTGACTATGGTCTGACCTGCCCGTCTTGTGTCCATCAACTCCTGCAGCTGCATGAGTAGAGAGAACTCTGTAGGCTAAAATCTGATCCATGGACTTGAAACTTGCCAGCCTCCACAACCAAGCGAAATAGCTCCTTGAGACAAATCTTTCTCTCTTTAAATATATACATAAACATACACATTGAAACTTTGCTGCTTTTGCTTCTCTAAAGAATCCAACCTTAAAAATAATAATTTATAATTTATCAAGGGGTCATGAAGGTGGGGGAGCAGGGAGGGCAAAAAGAGGAGCTGATACCGAGGGCTCAATAGAAAGTAAATGTTTAGAAAATGATGATGGTAACCTATGTACAAATATGCTTGATACAATTGATGTCTGGACTGTTTTAAGAGCTGTAAGAGCCCCCCAAATGATCTTTTAATAATAATAATAAAAATAATCCAATCTAAGACACCTATTTTAATTTTCTTTGTTCAAGAATGAAGAAAAGAAGGTAGAATGGACAGGGGCATTGACAAACCCAAACCAAACTCATGCCATCAAGTCAGTGTTGGCTCACAGTGACCCCTTGTGGGGTTTCCAAGACTGTAACTATGTACTGGAGTAGAAAGGCCAGTCTTTCTCCTGCAGAGCTGCCAGTGGTTTTGAACTGGCAACCATGCAGATCACATAACCACTGCACCACCATGGCATTCAGAAGGTGCAGTCAGTGGTGGCAGGGAGAGTATGTGAGTTTGGAGTCAATCCCTATTTGTGTTTATTGTACCACACCAACAAGGGCATCCACACTCATGTAGACACTTCTCACTGACTCTTCCTCTCCAATTTTTTAACAGCAGTTCAACAAGTAAATGCTTGTGAGGTGGCAGACAAGCATCGATGAACTATTACGGTTCCTTCACTGAACGAACTGCAGATCTATAAAGACACATAAAGCCGCACTGTTAACACAAGACAGAGGGAGGTGCTAAGAAAGTACTGCCATCATGATCGCGGGTATTCACGAACTCCTCACCTATGTGGCAGACAGTATTCTGCGTTCTTTATCTGCAATGACTCGTTTCCCACAATCCTAACATAGGACAAGTGCTCCTACTATTACTGTCCCTGTTCTACGGGTTAAACAAATGAGTCACCAGAAAACTTGCAACCATCCAGTCAATTCTCATTCATAGCGGCTTACAGGACAAAGTAGAGCTGCCCCTGGTTTTCCCAGGCTGCAAATCTTCATGGGAGCAGAAAGCCTCATCTTTCTCCTTCAGAGTGACTGGTGGGCTTGAACTGCTGACCTTGGGGGCGGGGGCGGGTGTTAGCAGTCCAAATATAAGTCACTAGCAACCCAAAACAAACCCAAACATTCACTCACTCACTCACTCACTCACTCACTCACTCACTCACTCACTCACTCACTCACTCACTGTCACAGAGTGACCACGGGACAGGAGAGACCGCCTCTACAAGTTTCTGAGAGTGTAAACTCAAGTCTTTTATGGGAGTCAAAAGCCCTTTCTCCCTCAGAGCAGTTGGTGGTATCGAACTGCTGACCTTGTGGAACTCAGACAAACATGCAACTTCTATGTCAGCAGGGCCCCTTAAATAACTTGCCCAGTGTTACAGAGCTCACGGGAACAGAAGAGGGATTCAGACCCCAGCAATCTGGCTTTAGAGTTTGAACTCTTCGTCACACCACCAGCCTGCCTTTCTAAAAATAAAATGAGTGGTTAAGTGAAAAGGAAGCTTCTATTCTTTAGGGGAAGGCAAGGTACATGATGTTCACGAAGGCTTCATTGAGGAAATTACTTTAAAGCTGATCTGAGGATATGAACGGACAGAATACCAAGTTAAGGGTTATAATTCTCCTTCTGAGCTGACAAGATAGGTGCAGAAATGAGTATTTAGTGTTGTGGTGGGAAATAAATATTCATTAAATCTGTATGAAGTACCAGAAGTCAGGGAAAGCCAGGCAATGAGTTAGGCCAAGTGAGGGCGAGAAGAGCAGATCTTGGAGGACAGTGAAGGTTGATGTGAGGGTTTGGGGAGTGGGGCTGAAGCCATGCATGTGAAAAGAAAACCTGCGTGCAGGACAGGCTCACAATAAAAAACCCAGCGAAGGCGCCATCAGTGGTGAGTTATGAAGTGTGGGGGAAAGGCAGCCCCCCACAACTAATTGCGGGTTTTATAGGCGCAATTGTACGGTTGAGATATAGAAATATTAAAGTCCTAAAGAGCATGAGATAGAAGAGAGATTGCAATAATAGAGTCCGACACATTTCATGGTAGCATGCTCACCTCAGCTTGGCTTGGTTGTCCACGTGGAGAGGGGGAGGGGAAGGAGGACAAGGGGAATGGGAACAGGAGAATGAGCGAGGACCGGAGAGGAAGGGGGAGCCGATGAGAGGCCAAGAGGGGAGCCTGAGAGAGCTCTTTATCGCTAACCCAGGCTTATATACTTTGAGGGGGGGGCATGCACGCCACCTAATTACAGGTAAAGACATACGTCACAGGAAGGGGTTGCACTATAGGTTATACCTCAATGATAGGGGGACAATCTAGGGATATACACTCAAGAAGGAGGGATTGGAGCACACGTGTGACAAGAAGGGCGGATCCTAGATTCAGGATGGCGGCCTAACTTTGGATGTCACTGAGCCTGTTTGACCTGTCCTCTAGATCTCCATAGAAACCATTCTCAGTGGGGTGTAAACCCCACCTACAGGAACCATGCTAATGGGCACAAGCCTTTAGGGAGAAGTAGCCCATTGTCCTTAACAGCAGGGAGTAGGGCCTGCCTGTGGTGGGACCAGACAATAGTCTGGCAGCTGACTGCTTTCAAGGAGGTAACTTAACAATCATTTACCACTAGCTGCAAGCAGTGTCCTAAGTCTAACATATATTTGGGGAGACGACTTGGGAGAAATAGTTGTTTCCCACGCTGAAGCCCAGGGGGAAGGTGGTGAGAAGAGTGAGTTCAGTTAGAAGCCCCCAGTGCTTAGCTCACTGTGGATCTTAGGGGAATGAGCAGCCTTTGTCACAGCGGATGGAGCGAATTCAGTGCGCCAGTGCTTGCCAAACACAGTATGTGCCAGGCCCAGGGCTAGGCTTAGGAATCCAATTATAAGATGGACGGATGTAAAGACTCAATGTGGAGAAGACCACAATCCTCACAACTGGACTGATAGATAGCATCGTAATAAATGGAGAAGTGGTTGAAGCTGTCAAGGATTTTGTCTGCCTTGGATCCACAACCGATGCTCATGGCGGCAGCAGCTAAGAGCTCAAAAGATGCACTGCATTAGGTGCATTTGCTGCACACGACCTCGTTAGTGTAGTGAAGGGCACGGGGTTACTTTGAGGACTAAGGTGCACCTGACCCAAGCCATGTTGGTTTAAATTGCCTACTATGCCTGTGACACGTGGACAACTGAATGAGCAAGACTGAAGAATTGCTGCACTTGAATTATGATGTTGGCAAAGAATATTAAATATACCATGATTGCCAGAAGAACGAACAAATCTGTGTCAGAACGTTTAGCAGCCAGAATGCTCCTTAGACGTGAGGATGGAAAAAAAAAAAGCGAAGATGGTGAAACTTGGTGTACATACTCGGGACATGCCATCGGTGAGACCAGTCAGGGAGAAGCAGCACGTGATTGGCAGAGGGTCCGTGAACAAGAGGAAGACCCTCAGCCAGGTGAGTTGATAAGCGTAGTTGAAACAACGGCTCACACACAGACAGGAACGGTGGAGATGGCGTGGGGTCAGGCGGACTTTCATCTGTTGCGGGGAGGTTGCTAAAAGCTAGTAGTACTCACTGGCACCCAACAAGGTGCTGCAGAGTCGCCTGGTGTTTAAGAAGCAACTGGAATGGTCCTTTTAATTGATGGCTCCCTTAGATATATGTGGTTTGGCTTTGAAAGGTGTATCCTGCCTAAACTGCTCCCAAGGAGGGCATAGAGAGTAAAAATGTGCAGTCATAGGAGGAAGGAATCGAAGTCTTTGGGTTTCTAGGCAACCCTAGGGGACCCACTGGTCAAACACCATTTTCAAGTAGAAAAACACAGAGAAACCTCTTAAGAGGTCACGACATTATGGGCAGAAGGGGTTTGGGGAAAGGTGTTTTTTCCTTTAATGTTTTATGGAGACTTATTTGTATTAGTCATGTTTAAATCTTATTCCATGATCATCCACCCGATCGTCTTTCAGTAGGGAGTTGGATGGCTTCATGGTTGTGATCATCACAAATTCTCCAGTTCTCCAAAAGGATCTTATCCTTTTTTGGGCAAGGATGCTTTTAAGGTAATCATATTATATTGTATTAACTTGCGGAGCTTCAGAAGAAACCTTCTAGATAGAAGAGAGATTTTTCAGATGTTGGCATAGGTATAAAGTACACCAGTCCACACACGAGGTCCAATAATGAAAAAATATATTCAGAAACAAAAGCAACGGCACAAGCATGCATCTACTAGAGTCTCTCTCAAACACTAAACCCTCTACCCCAAAGCCACATTCCCCAAAGCGAAACCGGAGTAGCTGTTCTTTACAATGGTCCAACACATTGTTTATTATACTGGTCTAGAGGCATTAGAAGATATTATAAGCTTATCCTGAATCAATTAAATTGTTGGAAGTGACTCGGTTCTTTAAACAGTTGAATTCACGTATCCCTGTTCCAAGGGTTACAATTATCAGTCAAAATGCTTCTCCTTTCATTCTATTTGGCACAGTGGCGTCACTAGCAGGGAGAGGTGGTGCATGCTGCAGCCAGCACCATCAGTGTGATATCCTCTGACTCCAGGGGCAGATGGACCAGCACCACAGGGGCAGGGGACGCCAAGGCAGAGGCATCTCTAGGGTTGGCATCACCTACCACCCAGCTTGGTTAAATCCTCGCCACCAACCTTCCCATCTCACCCTTCAGGGTATGGCTGGCTGGCCCTGCTCACTGTGTGCGCCCGGGTGTGAACCATAAGTGGCTGCACCAGATGACACTAACTGGTGACACCACCGCTTTGGCATGCAACAGTTCGGCTGTACAAAAGGCATGGCCAGTGTGGTTTCCTGGCACCTGAGGTATGGCGACTTTTCAAAATGCAAGCGAGGCGCCCATTGAGGCCCTGATTGCTCAGGGACTCCTTGATGCTGAGAGGAGGCAAAAGCCACCAATACAGTTTATACTGTAATGACTAGGTTTCTTCTTTGCGTCTATATTCTCAAAGTAAAATGTAAAAAGGTGTAGACGAGACAGTTACAGTATTTCCCCCTCTCCGGTGTGGACTCTCTGGTGTTTGGAAAGATTAGACTTACTACAGAAGGTTTTCCCACAATTACTACACCAATAGGGCTTTTCCCCAGTATGGATTCTATGGTGTTTATTAAAATTTGAGCTGTGGTTGAAGGCCCTGCCACATTCCCTGCACTTATATGGCTTCTCGCCAGTGTGGAGTCTCTGGTGTGAACTGAGCCCTGCGTGCTGACTAAAGCGCTTCCCACATTCCTTACACTGGTAAGGCTTTTCCCCAGTGTGCGTTCGATAATGGCGAACGAGGCTGGCTTTACCACTGAAAGATTTCCCACAATCTTTACACTGGTACGGTGCCTCTCCGGTGTGGCTTCTCTGATGTTTCAGGAGGTCGGCGCTCTGACTGAAGGCTTTCCCACACTTGCTGCAGTCGTAGGGGCGGTCCACCATGTGGGTTCTGTAATGAAGGGTGAGGTTCGAGCTGTGGCTGAAAGCCCTCCCACATTTGGTGCACACGTAAGGCTTCTCCCCAGTGTGTGTTCTCCGGTGTTTAGTAAGATTTGAGCTGTTGCTAAAGCTCTTCCCACACTCGGCGCATATATAGCGTTTCTCTCTCGTGTTAAGATTCACAGGAGCTAATTCAGTGACTCCTTTGGGACCTAGGTCTTGGTGAGGTTTTGTCCCTCTCTCCCTTTCAAGGATTGCCCATTGCCTTTCTAAGCTGGCCTCATGCGTGTCATCCACAATCGTGGGGATGACGTCCCTTGGGAGCGCTTCAGGCTGAGAGTCTTCTTCAGGCTTCTGCTGCCTACTTGTTGACTCCTCATTCTGGGTGTTCGATTTATAATCTGAAACAACAAACAGGATAGAGATGTTTTCGGATTTTTCTGCTATGAGGAAAACCTGTTAAGGAGAAATAGGATCAACAGATGCAAACAATCAATTCCGAAGTGATTAAATACAGCTCTGTGAGAGGTCACACGATCCCACAGCATATATCACATACTATATATAAATTATACACATGATATGTCATGTATGTATAATATATATACAAAAACTCACATAAACTCTCACTGACCATACTGTACTTTCTTTTTTTATTTTATTTTAAAATCATTTTATTAGGGGCTCATACAACTCTTCTCACAATCCACACATACATCATTTGCACATTCATTGCCCTCATCATTCTCAAAACATTTGATTTCCACTTAAGCCCCTGGCATCAGCTCCTCATTTTTAACTCCCTTTCCCTACTCTCCCCTCCCTCATGAGCCCCTGATAATTTATAAATTATTATATTGTCATATCTTACACTCTCCGACGTCTCCCTTCACACACTTTTCTGTTGTCAGTCCCCCAGGGAGGAGGTTATATATAGATCCTTGTAATCGGTTCCCCCTTTCCACCCCACCTTCCCTCTACCCTCCCAGTATCACTACTCTCACCACTGGTCCTGAAGGGTTCATCCACCCTGGATTCCCAGTGTTTCCAGTTCCTATCTGTACCAATGTACATTCTTTGGTTTAGCCAGATTTGTGAGGTAGAATTGGGATCATGTAGTGGTGGTGGTGGTGATGGAAGCATTTAGGAACTAGAGGAAAGTTGTATGTTTCATTGTTGCTACACTGCACCCTGACTGGCTCTCTACTCCCCGAGATCCTTCCAAAGAGGATGTCCAATTGCCTACAGATGGGCTTTGGGTCTCCACTCCACACTCCCCCTCATTCACTATGGTAAGATTTTTTTGTTCTGATGATGCCTGTACTTGATCCCATAAACACCTCATGATCGCACAGACTTGTGTGCTTCTTCCACGTGGGTTTTGTTGCTTCTGAGCTAGATGGCCACTTGTTTACCTTCAAGTCTTTAAGACCCCAGATGCTATCTCTTTTGATAGCCGGGCACCATCAGCTTTCTTTGCCACATTTGCTTATGCACCTGTTTGTCCTCAGTGATCGTATCGGGAGGTGACCATACTGTATTTTCACAGAAGCTCTTCTGCCATACTCAAATTGTATTCCTTTGAAATGTTCTTTGCACTTTGGGAACAAAAGAGAAGCCTGCAGGGGCAAGATTGGGTCTATAGGAGGGATGGAGTAAAGCTTCCCAAGGAAATTCTGACAGGAAGCCCTCGCTATCCTTGAAGAATGACCAGGTGCATGGTCACGATGGGGAAAAATAAATCCCTTGGCATAACTCTCTTGACATTTTCCTCACCATTACAGTTTCCATTTTCTTAAAACCTCCTAAGCCCCCATGATCATTCCATGTCCTTCCAGAAAAGTATCCAGATTATTCCTTTGGCCCCCAAACAGTCACTGGAACCTTCTGAGAGGATCTCTGCCTTCGACTGAACGGGTCCGGCAGCAGATCCCCTCAGAAGCCAGTTTTTGTTGGACTTTTTTTTTGAAGGCGCCCTCGTGCGGCTGGGCTGAGTGCATTACTGAGAGTTATTTGATGGCAGCGACATGTTGAAGTACATTTGGTCTGGAATAAACCCATGCATCTATGAACTGGAACCTCTATAGCAATACTTATACATGGAATACTTGTACAATCATTCTAGTGCCAGGCCCTTATTAATTTAAGTGGAAGTGCTTCCCACGAGGGTTTCACTCTCATATTTAACTTACATTGGCTCTGTCTCCATTAATTCTTTTAGTTATAAAGGGGGTTGTAAGGACAGAACTCAGATTTACTGTATATACTTGAGTATAAGTCGACCTGAATATCAGTCGAGGCACCTCATTTTACCTCAAAAACTACAATAAAAATGTGCTGCAAAACTCGGCTAATCCACTTGTGGTCACCAATCTCTCTTTTTGGAGTATTTCAGCAGGCAGTCGCACTTCTGCATAGTCCATCCAGGAGTGAGAGAAATCCAATCATACAGCTCCCTCAGCCCCACTGTCCTTTCTTTGTGAGTCCCAGCCTTCCTTTCCCACAGAGCTTCCTTGATGGTGACGTTAGTCACCTGCCTCGTGGCGGTCAGCGTGCTTGAGCGCCCTTTCTGGCTGTGGTCACTTCATCTCCTTGCGGGTTTCCTCATTCTCACAGGCCTGCTGCTTCTCCTCCGGGAAAGACTGACAGCCTCGCACGCCCACGGGCAGCTCTGACTCCAGTCTACAGGGCCACTGTGTCTCACTGGCAGTGAGGATTTTAGTATGATAAACGGAGAAAAGATTT
Source organism: Tenrec ecaudatus (assembly GCF_050624435.1). Lineage (NCBI taxonomy): Eukaryota > Metazoa > Chordata > Mammalia > Afrosoricida > Tenrecidae > Tenrec > Tenrec ecaudatus. Next base: position 131,402,784 of record NC_134541.1, read on the forward strand.
ACCCTTCGATGGACTTCTCCCTTCACTCGGATCCAGAATCAATGCTCATCAGAGCAGCAGTCAAGGTCAAGTGACGGATTCTATTGGGAAAATCTGCTGCACGAGACCTCTTCAAAGTGCTGAGACGCACGGGCGTCACTTCGAGGCGCAGGTCCACCTGACTCCAGCCAGGGCATTCTTCATAGCCGCCTCTGCAAGACGAAAGGGGGGCAGTGGCCCAGGAAGGCTGGAGGGGACGCAACTCATTTGGAGTGTGGTGAAGAACACAGAAGGCACCAGGGACTGCCCAAGCACAAGAACACCTGCCCGGAAGGGGGACGGCCACAGTGCTCCTTTGAAGCGAGGGCGGTGCGTGTCCATCTCACATATTTCGCACACACTGTCAGGGGAGACCAGTCCCTGGAGAAGGACATCATGCTTGGTCAAGCAGCGGCGGCTCTTTTGAAGGAGGATGCCTCTCAACGAGGACTGACACAGTGGCTCCAACACCCCAACAATGGGAGGGTCTGGGCAGTGTGTCTGTGGGTCACGGGTCACAAGCAGGTGGAACGGGAGCAGCGGACGCAGACGATTCTGTAAACTGTGCTTGGTGGGGATCCGAGCCTCGTTTTGTTTCTCTTGCCCTCTGGCTTCTACGTGGCTCTGCCGACGGAAGCTCCAGCAGATGGTCTGCGAGCGAGGTCTGGGCACGCGCTCACGCTTTTCTTCCCGCCTGCAACTGCGGGGCCTGTCGCCACGGCTCCTGCCCTGTGAACTCGCTCAAGGCAGCAGCTCTGGCGTGCTGGGTGCAAGGCCCTGCAGCCCCTCGGGCTTACTGCGGGTTCCGTGCAGCACCCTCTGCCCGCACCTCCTGCAATCGTCCCCTCATTAAACACACTCCGACGGGCACCCTTGGCACACACTTGGCAGCGTGAGGCATCTGTTTTCATGCCAGGACTCTGACGGAGACAGAAGCATCCTGGGGAGATCAAGAACCGAATCCTGCCTAGCCAAGTCAACGTCGGCGATCACCCCAGAAGTGGTCACCAATTAATTTGTTTCTCCAACCGCACAGGCCCCAGGCACGAGCGGCCGCCGGGTCGGTGGTTCCTACCTTGGCTCTTTCTCAGGGCTGGGGTGAAAAACTGCACCTCATCCGCCTCTTGGATGTGGAGAGGCTCCTGAGGCTCATATCTGTGCCTGGCCTCCGCAGGGGGCGGCTGTTTGCTGCTCAGGGAGTCTTTGCAGGTTCCTGAGGAGGGCCTCTGTTTCCATCGCTGCTTCCATTCCTCTGGAGGAGCCGAGACCTAGAGACAATTGGGGATGGCTGAGTGTGTGCCAAAGGAGGAGGGCGCTTTCAGCAGCGCTATGACTGGAAGGGCGGCGCAGGATCGCATGCAGCTTCACTCTGCTGGGAGCAGGGTCTCCATGGGTCGTAACTGACATGATGGCACCCAACAACAATACCAAGAACAAGTAGGAAAAAGAAAACAAACACACCACTCCATTTAATTTTAAAGCCTAAAATGTTACCTTGAAATGTTACTTTCGAAGAAAATGTTACTTGAGTGGTCAGAAGGAAACAGGGCCTAACATAGTAGAAACTTCCATTCAGCGCTTCTTATTGTATGGACACCCCCTGCTCTTCCCTGGCACCCCCTGCACCCAATCTCCTTGGACGAAAGAAAAAATACAGTTTCTACCATCCCACCTCTTGTCTTGGCTCATCCAGTTCCTGCTCCAGGTCTTCCAGGAGCGCCACAGCCTCCTCGGCACTCTCGGGGCAGTGCCCCCGCACCCAGGCCTGGAGCTCCGGGGGCAGGATGCTCAGGAACTGCTCCAGCACCAGCAGCTCCAGGATCTGCTCCTTCGTGCGCAGCTCAGGCCTCAGCCACTCACAGCAGAGCACCCAGAGTTGGCTCAGGGCCTCCCGGGGCCCGGGGGTATCATGGTACCCAAACTGCCGGAAGCGTTGGCGGAAGGTCTCCAGGTCTGGAAGGCACCTTTGTTGCTCCTCCTCTTCCTCAACGTTGATAATCATAGACCCAACTTGCTTCTGCGGAGGCCTGGGGCCTGGAATTGTAGCCATGCCCCGTACCTTGGTCATCACACCAACTCAGGACACAGACTGATGAGAGATGGGACTCTGGGTATTGCGGATATTGGTTTCTTTAGTTTTCTGGCTCTTGAAGGCCACACGTTAAACCTAAAAAAACAGGGTTACCATAAAATTACCAAAGAGGAAAAACTGTCTAATAATCAGTTTTTAAACTCCTGGCGTCTGTTGACTTGGATTTTACACTCCCACCACCACTCTCTTGAGAAGCACAGCGCGGCATCAATGTAAATTACACTGAACTTTGACACGCACATCCTTTCAGAATCTCACCTGAGTTCCCAAGGCCTGACCAAGCTCCCTACTGCTCCATCGGTATCTTCAGCAGGGACTCTTCTTCTGAACCCCTGTCTCATCCAGCCACGTACCCATTTAATTTAATAACTCTCCTCGATGCGCTGTCGACAAACATCTCAAGGGTGATATGTCTAAAATTCAAAGTTCCCATCTATCCCCCTGAAGCCGGTCATCGCAGTTAATGGTAACGCCATCATTCTACTTATTAGGACCAAGACACTTGGGAGTCCTCCTTGACTCCTTATTTCACTCTTTGTCCAGTCCATTAGCAAGGCCTAGCCGCTCTACATTAAAAACATACCCAGCATTCAAGCGCTTCTCAGTACCTCCAGTACTCCCCCCTGGTCCGTCATCTCTTCCTGCATTCCATGCGGCCCCCTGTCTAGTCACGAGGAGCACGAGGGATCCCATGACAACAAGATAAGCCAGAGCGCCTCATTCCTCTGCTTCCAACCTTTCAAGGCTTCGTGTCTCACTTAAGAGTAAAAAGCAAATTCACCGCAAGGGCTGAAAAAAATCGAGGTCTCAGCCCCGTCAACTCTCGGATCTTAGCTGTGCAGCCTGCCTCGTCCACGCTATTTCTTAAGCCAGACACACTTCCACCTCCCACCTGCGGGCTCCTCCTCTGATTGTTCACAGCATCCTCTCTCACCTCCTCCGGGGTCTTTACTCTGACGTCACCCTCTGGGCCTGTTTCCGCTTTGAAGACAGCTAGGGTTGTGGCTTGTTAAAATACAAGTCCGCTCACATAATTCCTCTGCTCCCAAACCTTCGAGCCAAGGCAGCATGTCTCTCTCACACGGAAAAGCCACAGACATGGCAATGGTCACCTGATTCTAGTCCAACATCAGCTCTTGGGGGAAAGAACTGCCGCCTCCCTTGTTCACGTCACTGCTAAATTTCAAATGTCTACAGGCTGCCTAGCAGGAGCTCACACATCTGTGAAAGGAATGTGATCAAAGGACCCACACAAGTTTACACTTTGAAAAGGACATAAAGAAGTCATTGGGCATTGTAGGATCTTCCTTCCCCCCCCCCCCAACCATCACCCCCCCCCCACAGGTGGATAGTCCCATCAGAGGGCTGAGGGATACTGGTGAGAAGGGGGAGTCAGGAGAGGGAGGGGAGCACGGCTGGGGGAGCAGACGTGCAAGGCTGTTGGTAGGAGATGGGAGAGGACCAACCTCCGGGTGGGGGAAGAACCACTGAAAATGCTTCTGGGGGCCCTGGCGTGGGAGTGTCCCTTCGGGGCACATCCTGGGAACCCAGTCCAGTGACCATGGAACACGGGCACGGAGTCCTGGAAGCTCCTGGGCGCACGGCATGCGCTAGAGTCTAGAGGCTGCATCAGTGAGATCGGAGGCGGAAACTCCACTGGGAGCACTGGACTCTACCTCAGACACACTTGTAATCTGAGGACATAACACTGAAGATTCATGGTGGCCGAGGAAGCGGAAGGCAACTGCACCAAACTTGCTGACCTGCCAATAGGCAGACATCTGGGTCTTGCTACATCAATGCCCTCGATGCGGTATTAAGATAGACATTATTTCAGCCAACCTGCGACAGACATTCTCAATATTACTGACAGTTTTCCCTGACAACCAACTCCCATTGTTTGTGTAAATAGTGTCCAGCCACGAAAGGATCGATTCTGTACAAGTGAATAATTAAGGTATTGCGATATGGAGTTACCCTACAGTGGCCCAATATCCCTCCCTTAACTGGGCTTTAAAAAATTAGGACTGGGGGCTAATGAAAGACAACATTAAAGGACGATATCTATGCCCCCGGAGATGATCAATAAGACTCTCTACCATAAATTAAGAAGGAGGGTTTGAAAGGGAGCCAAAGGCAGATAAAAAACAAACAAAAACATAGATTCCGGAATGGGTCTGGGGCTCACACGAAATCCTAGCTCCAATTTATGAACACTTCTTACATCTATACTCGCCTTCGGGACGGGAACAGGGAAGCTATGGGTGATACAGCAAGGTGTGGCAAAGAAATTAGATGGTGTTCGGCTAACCCAGAGAATAGCACCTAGGGTCTTCAAAGCTTGTTTCTAAACAAGAAGCCATCTAAGTGAGATGTCCACTAAGTCCACTTGGAAGAAGCATGATAACATCAGTCAACGAAGGATTGTAAATCCTATAATCTGAAGCCAAAGGAGGGAGTAGCATCAGAGCCTAATTGTGAGATTCTGGACTGCAGAAGGCTGTGGGTGGCAGTGGGAGCCCGAGACATCTGTGACATCTACACAGGAAATACGCCTCCGGTGATTGCCCTGTATCCATAGTAGAGGGCTGGGTGGAAACCAGTTACCAAACAGAGAGCACTGGAGAGATGACGGTAGCTCAAAGTGATAAACCTGACTTGAAAGGTTAAAATCTTGTCAGTTGATTCCCCCACTCTGATGCAAATTGGGACTGATGTGGTTTTCAACATTTTCTGTATTATTTATTTGTTCACATAGGGTCATCTCAGAGGTCATTGGGGGTGCCCCTCTTGAATTTTTGTTGTATGTTTTTCTGTTTTTCAGTGTACGAAACTCAGGATTGAGGAACCTATAGGGACAGCAAATAGAGTAAGAGTTTCTGGGAGGGCGGTGGGGTGGGTATGGTGCAGGGAGTGGGGTAAAAGGGAGCTGGCTTCAAGGAGTTCAAGAAGAATGATTTGACACTGCGGTAGCAATTGTACAATACTGCTTGATGTGATTAAACCATGGAACGATATCTGCATCAGCTACCAATAAAATGGTTTTGGAAAAAAAAGTTCATGGAAAAATGCAATTTTAAGAAATGGCATTTCCTCACAACCTTTTTAAAGCCCCTTCTGCATCATTCTACCTACCACCTTTTGTGATACTAAGTGGATCCCTGGCAGCCTTCCCGTACCTGAAACCAATTGTCTGCCTCCCAGCTCTTTCTCTCCTCGGTTTATGCCCAGCTCTCTCTAGCTCTCATCTCTCTCAACCCATTCACACATACAACGTGTTCACACACAGTTTGATTGGCACAGAATCCACCCGGCATACAATAGTTCAACCATATCACCACGAAGAGATGTACGATCATCCCCACAATCAATTTTACAACATTTTCTTCTTCTTGGTACTCTTTGTTATTAGCTCTTCACACCCCCCCCCCGCCCCCCAACTCGCCTTGCCATTAATCCAGTTACTGTCTCGACAGATTCACCCAACCTGGATTTACACTCTAACCGCATCAACAATAAAATAGAAAACGAACCCCAAACCAAACCGAGCGCCATGGGCGGGAAAACGGCCAACACTGGGGCAACTTTCAGGCGCCCACCGCCGCTCGGCCGGCCCGCCCTTGGCAAACTGAGGGCGAGACGTGCACGCGTCCTCCTCGGGACAAAGCCGACGCGGGCTTTTCTCGGGGGACCTTACCCCGACTCCCCGGAGCTCCAGGGCGGCCTGGGTTGGTTCTGGGGGCGCACAAAGAAACTTCGGGACGGGAACCGACTCGGGGCTGCAGGGCCGGGCGCGCTCCTCTCGGGGTCCCCGGCCGCCGGGCTCGCTGCCGCTCGGAGGCCGCCGCTCCCGCCCCGCCGCTCACCGGGCGTCCAGCGGCTCCGCGCCGGGCCGCGGGCGCACACGGCCAACCGGAAACGCGTCACCAGCATCCTCCCCGCGACCCCTCGAGGCTGGGAGGTCTTCCCGGGGTTCGGGCGTCCGCGGGGCGCGGGCGGCAGCCCCGCCTCCCGCCTGTTCGCAGGGCGCTCAGGACGCGTGAAGCCGCCGGCCGTTGGCCAGGATGGTCGCGCTCGCTGCGGACCGCTCCGGCGGGAGAGGGGGGGCACAGGGGGGTCCCCAGCCCCGAGACACAGCGAGGCAGGGGCTTGGTCCAGCTAGTGTACCGCGTGGACTTCCGACCCCAATTCTTTGTATCCTCCGGCCCATCACCGCGTGAGACCTCGGTCTGCGTCCGGGGACGTGGTGCCTAAGGGGGGGGGAGGGCGGCTCCAGAAGCCCAATGTCGGTACCCCTTTCAGACTCCAGTCCCCGGGTGTGTGTGTGTGCTTTTGGGGGTTCTACGTTCCGTATTAGAGTGGTGTAGTCGGAGGAGACTCTGCACTATGGACTGTCGAAAGAAGTACAGCCAGAGGGCTCCTTAGAGGCAGGGATGGAGAGACTTGCCCCACTTTCTTTGGACTTATCAGATGAGGCCGGGCCTAGGGAAGGGCACCATGCTTGGGAAGGAGGAAGACCCTGGACAAGATGGATCGACACAGTGGCTGCAAACATGGGCCCAGCCTAACAGTGGTGAAGATAGCGCAGGACCAGGCTGGGTTTGCTTCTGTTGTGCATCGGGTCGCTGAGTCGGGGCAATCTTGGTAGGATGACCATGGGCGCGTAACAACGCAGCTTTGGGGCCATTGAAAAGGGCTAGTGAGAAAAAAGGCAGGGGATGGTGCTGAAGAATTGTCCCCCCCCCCCACGGTGGCCATGCACCTGCGCATTCAAGGGCAGCAAGGGCTATTCTGAGAACTTAGTGGGAAAGCTGACCCCTTCTGCTCCATCTCGCCCTCGCCAGACTTCTCCAAGTTCAATGGACATGGCACAGGAACACAACTTGAGAGCCTGGAGGATGCCAGCATTACCATTGTGTGGTGGCGAAAATCGAGGGATGCAACATCTTTGGGGGACGGGTTAGAGATGGAAACACCGCCTTCAGAAAGGGATAGACCTCAGAGGATGTTGAGAAACAGTAGCATCACATTTTGTATTTTTAGTAAAGGTGTCTAAGTTAGTAGGAATATTTTAACTACCCTCATATACACGTGTATGTGTATTACAAGGAAATGGCTCTCAGCTGTGGAAGCTGAAGTCCAAAGCCACGCGTCATGTCTCATCATTCTCGCTGCCCATTGTTTGGGTTGCCCCACCGATGTTGGCCAATAGAGGGTGAGCAAACCCACGGGTAGGTAGTCTTCCTGCCAATTTCAGCTCTGAAAATGCCCTTTTCTTCTTCCCAAAGGAACACACCCATGCAGCATGCTGGGAAGCTGTAATGTCACTTGCTACAGGAAACGAACGGGGAGAATCCTAGGTCTAGCGTCTGACCCTGTGAGTCTGGAGATGCGACTTAACCTGGAAAAGGGAATAAAAGGCCTCAAAACGTTCATGGAAAATTAGAATGAAAAGCTAATGGCATTTTTTTTTCTTGAGAGTTTTGAAGCCCCTCCAGTAATACCTGCTCTTACAACCTTTTACGGGCTGGGAGAAATTCATTAAATGATAGGTATATGTAAGCTAGCTGATAGAAGGGACGTTTAATTCTCAAAAATCTGTACTCTTCTCTACAGAGACTGCTCTGCTTTAATGTCAGTCCTCCCAAGGGATGGGTGCTGCTCCAGCTACGAGGTCCTTTGCTACCATATCTGGAGAAGGTGGCGTGTCTTTTCCTTAACCAGGGAGGGGATTTCCCCTACAGCTGTAGGTTTGTGAAATAACCTGGAAGATAGGCATGACCTCAAAGGGTATCTGGCCCAGCCTTCTCCTGTGCAAATTCCCTTACTTACCAGTGACCACCCCCAGTGGGCACCAAACTAGTCCCCCCCCAAAAACAAAACCTCAGTGGGCACCAAACTAGTCCCCCCCAAAAAACAAAACCTCACTGCCATCACATGGATGCTGACTCACTGTGACCCTTCAAGACATGGTAGAACTGCCTGTGGGTTTACAAGATGGTAACATAACTCCATTGGAGTAGAAAGTCTCACCTTTCTGCCTCGGAACCACTGGTGGCTTTGAACCGCCGATCTTGTGTTTAGCAGCCCAATGTGTAACCCCTACCCCACCACCAGCCACACGTACCTAGATGCTGAATGCATGCAGTGACCCACTCTGGTGGGCTCCACGTGATTTTCCTTCTCCTGGTGGCTTCCAACTCTTGGTCCAACCATGCACTGCATAGTCCTGAGTTGCCCTCCACTAAGGGGCAGAGTTGGATTGGAAAACCAGGGCTGCCCTAGCCATCCGGTTCTTTTAATGTTTCATTGTTCTGCATCCCTTTTGCTCTTTTTAATTGGAATTGGAAGGTTTAGGGCCGTTCAGTTCTCAGCCCAGCAATTCATAATCATTGTTTCATGCTGTCAGCTGCAATGCTTACCATGTCACATCACTTATCCCACAGCCTCCCTGTTCCCATTCTCCCCCCCATCCCCTTTCCTTACCCTTCAGGGTAAATGCTGCCCCTGCCTGTGATCTCAAATCGTTGATTGCCTCTCTAGGGCTGCTCCCCTTATGGATGGACGTACTGTTGGGCTGAACACTGAGCCTCAGGGGGAGTACATTTCCAACCTGAAGGGTGAATAAGGGCCAGTCTCAAGGGAACGTCTCTATTTGACTAGGACACCTGGCTTTCTCCCCACCCTCTTGTTCCACCTTTTTCTCCCACTCTACCCAGGGGCTTCCAATGAGAGTCCTCCCAGAGCAGTCAGTAGTGGTAGCCAGGCACCATTTAGTTCTTCTCAGGGTTGTTTAGATTGAGGCTTGTGGCCTTAAAAAAAAAAAAATTTGGTGAAGGTTTACAATTTTTGTCGTCAACCAAGTCTCTCCCTAAGTTGTTCAGCGACAACGGTGGGTGAACCCTTTCAGTTGTTTCCTTTTTACCCGGTTTCCTTGCTTCGTGTGTTGACGTTCTCGGCCGTTTAGTCATGCATAGGTGTTACTTTTCAAAGGGGCTTTTCACGAGGACTTAAGCGGTCTATGACTTTGAGCCAATTTGTGTAGCTACAGGGTGACTTCTGGGTTTCAGTTCATGGTTGGAAGTGTTTTCAGTAGTTGGATGGTCCTCTAGTTTTAACCCATCGGTAGACTGTGGTCAGAGGATGTCTGATCCACATTTCTCCCTTCCATCCTGTGGTCTTCGTTAGAGCAGGTGGTGGCGGCTGGGTACCCTCTGGTCTCAGTTAGAGGAGCCAGTGGTTCATGGATACAATTTGTTCTATGGACTAGTTTCCTCCTACTCTTCTTTGGACAAGTAGGGACCTATAGTTCTTAGATGGCTGCTTGTGAAGTTTTAAGACCTTATCTTCAATTTATAAACTTTTATTCTTCCAACATTTGGGAGTACATTTAATGGACTTTAATTGTAGGTACAGTCCCTGGGTTTTCCATCTTGTCCCAGTCCTGTTCTCTAGGACCATTTTCTGAAGTAAACAGTGTGCATGAAAGCCCTTCAGGTTCTGTTCTTTGGACAGGGGCTTGGGTGGGTACACTAAAATAGAATGGGGTGAAGTTCACTTGAAGCAGGGTTTTGTTGAGGACACCTGGGCGAGGGGGTTCAGTAGAACCCTGGCCTTCTGAGACAGACCTGGGTTTGATTCCCGACCAAGGCACCTCATTTGTAGCCACCGCCCATCTGTGAGGAAGCTTGTGTATTACAATGAAGAACAGGTTTTAATGGCGCTTCCATGACCAAAGTGGAATAGTAAGAAAGGTCTGCCTATCCAACTGACACCCATCCCCAAATCGGCTAACAAAACACTGGGCAAGTCTGATCCACACCTTACCTGGCAGCACTGTGTTCCGTTGGGCATGAGGCGGGTCAATTTGATGACAGCTAACAAAATCTTTTCTTTAGATCATTTCTTAAAAGGCTGCTACTGTCTCTTCCGACCTACTGCACTCGAGAAGACTCAGACTCACGCCCACCCATGGAGAACGGAGCTCCAGTTTTCAAGGATGTCGCCTTTTAGAAGCAGTGTCAACCTGTATCTTCTCGGTCACCTACAGGTGGATTCACACTGGCAACCTTCCAATTAGTAGTGGAGCACTGCTTAGATCACACAAACAAGAATGACACCCACTGTGGAGTCCATTCTGACTCGTAGTGATCCTGCAGGATAAAGTAGGGCTGTTTCCTATGGTTTCCAAGGCTGTGAATCTTTACAGCACCAGCCAGCCTCATTTTCCTCCTAGAGTACTCCTATCTCTCACCCCCCCCCCCCCCGCGCTGCCTTAGAGTCAGTGCCAACCCACTGGGAGCCCCAGCTTCCAGGGCTGTCCAGCTTTATGGGGGGTAGGGGTGGAGGTGGCATCTTCCTCCGGAGGCGTGGCTGGTGTTTGAGCAATGCTGACTTGAGAGCAGCGCAGCACAGCTTCACAGAAGTGCAGCAGGGGACTACAGAGCACTTAGCCCTTAGGGCTTAGCTTTTACATAAGCAGAATTATTTAAAATGTAAACAACCAAACAAAAACTAACCACTTCCCAGTATATTTCTATTCATTACGCAATAAAGAAACAAGGTTATTAGTTTGAAGGTCTCTATCATATTACAAAGACTCACCAATCCTTAGGTGCCGACCAGAAATGGTTTTCTGGTTAAAAGTCAGATTACAAAAAAGTCTAATTAAAAAGCCTGCATTACCCACACGAACCAAGGGGTTGGGTTTTTGTTTTCCTCAGAAGCCCTCTAGAGCTCCAAGTCTGCTTTACAGGGAAATTTCTCAAACGTGCTCTTTGTACAAGGAATTTATTTGTGAGCAGTCTGGTTTTTTAACTCTGAAATTTGAACTTTTTTCTTTACCCAGCATACATACAGTCATGCAACCAAGGAAGACAAAGCACATGCGTAAATATTGCCACCTAGAGATGATAATTTATTGTTTTACCATGACCCGGAAGAGAAACAACAGAGTATTACAACCCCACTTCCCCCCAATTTCCTCTCCCAGTTACACTACCCTACTATTCCTTTTGCAGACACTGTGGTCTCCTGAAGCAGACTGCAGACTTAGTTGAGTATACATTTTATTCTGTGGCTACTTCTCGTGCTTATCATCCCAATCAAGGGTTCAAATTAATGCTGAATGTTAACAAACAACAAAACTTCCCCTCTAAGATCCCATGAGCTCTTAAAAGAAATCCTTCTAGAAAATTCATGAAGATTTTAAACAAATTTAAGTTAAAAATCATGTATGTACTGAGCAGCTACCAAGCATTTGGCTTCTTCAAACTACTTAAAAAAGAAAAATCTTTTAACAGCAATAACTTAATTCTGCGGGTATATGATAAATTTCTTTTGGTCTAGTTTTTTTCTAAGAAACTGAAAAAAACAAGAAAGGCTGTTTTACCCAGTCTACAATAAACAAGACAATGCCTGAGTTAGCTTTCTCTCTCTCTCAATAGATTTAGGCTTATCATGTTGACCTGGTAATATAATAATCTATATTTAACGAAATGTTAATAAAAATACATATGTTCATCTTAAAATAATTACCGATTTTGCTTACATATCCCACCCTTTACCCCTAAACTCAGTGTTTTGAGAACAAGATTTTCCTGTTTAATCACAATCCTCTTCTGCCCACCCGACCCTCTTCTTGGATACCTGTTATCAAATTAGAACCCCTGCTAGTAGCAGAAGCATTTCTAGTCTAACTTGCTTTGTTTTTGCTAGAGCAAACAATCTAATAGCAGCTGAAAGCTGTTAGCTGGTTTGAGGTGAAGGGGGAGGCAAGTTAGCATTCAGCCTCAAGCCACCACGAATGCATCTTCTCTGTCTTTTTAACAGGATGATGGGGTCACCACCCTCCTTCCTCTTTCCCTCCCTAATACATCTAACCTTGTTGGGCAACCAAGTGGTTTGGGGTTATTTCAGCTGCAGGTCCCCCTTCCTGGATCAAAGGAACATCAATCTGGAAAGGGAATGCAATTCAAGTTCCAAGACCACTTTCCAATCACCAGAGGCCTTACTCGTAGATCTTAAAAGGTTCAGCCTCACAGCTGAAGGAGTGACTGGTGAAAGGAGACAAGGGAAGCGGCGGGGCCAGTGAGCACTGCGGCTGAGTGCCGGAGGAGAGGCCTGCGGGACCAGTGCTGAAGCTGTCCAAGCTGAGCTCAGCGGCACTCCTCACTCTTCCACAAGAACCGAGAAAAGAACACGAACCAGAACCAGGCGGTGGGAGACCCAGGTCTCGAATGAAGACACTCTGCATCAGGGGTGGCGAAAGCATTTCCCAAGTGTGTGTGTGTAACCCGAGAACTTCAAGTTTGACAGAGCTGTAAGATGTGAAACAGCATTTCGTTTTTGGATATAATCAAGAATTTAACCTGAATAGCAGTCGTAAGCAACTGCATTTGCAATGTAGTGTGTCCATTCTAAAAGTGAAACACATGTTAAGAAAGCTTTTAAAATTCAAATTTCCACGAGTGAGATTTAAAAAATAATCTATTTCTATGAAATGATCTATCTGGATTTCCCTTTCTCTGATTCGCGATGTCATGTTAACAATGTGCAGACCTTTATGCGGTTTCCTGGACTGGGAGTGCCAGGCACCCATCAATCTCCCTGAGCCATGGCTCAGAGCAGGACCCACCGAAACATGGCTCCGGTGCGAAGTCTCGCTGCCACTGTATTAAAACGCCCTCCCTCAAGTCAATTCTGATCCACAGCACCCTATCTTACCACCTACTAACATGATGCACTTCACACAGCACAGCGTCTTTATGAAGACGGGAGGTGGAGCTTAGTGTTGGATGGGCAGGTTCGAATGACTTGACAGTGAGATGAAGATAAAGAGATGATGTGTCTTTCGAGCTAGCTGCGAGTCTCACAGACCTCCTCCTCCTAAGCATCACAAAGCTGGGCGGAGTAGGAGCAGGGAGGCAACCAGCTGCACTGCTTCCTGCAAGCCAAGAATGGGGACAGAGCTGTGCTTACCTTCCCAGGAAAAAGGCCAATTTGGGGGTGTGTCTACCCCCAATGAAGATTTGTGTCAGGAGGGGAAGCAGGGCTACAGCTGACAGGCTGGCCGAGCTAAGTGGTCCCACTGGACTTCCCAGTATACTCCCTAGTCTCAGTTTTGGGGAGAAGCCCCTTGTACTCCTGGTTTTGAAGAGAGAGAAACAGAACTCTCAGGAAGCTGCACATGTTCACATGAACTGTTGCTCAGGAAATCTCTACTCTTTTCTGGATTTGGTACGCATCAAACGATGGCGCTTTTTATTCATCCCGCCTCCCCCCCCCCCCCCAAGCCCCTTCAGTTCTGTGAACTGCCTTTTTGTCGATACCCACACCGATTTCTTCACTAGGCATATCCCACTACGCTGATCTTTTAGAGTGAGGTGTTCGGTCAAAGAGATGAAAACGAAATCTGTCACCTGTCTACAGGGAATTGACAAAATGACAATGGACGCTGGAGGCAAACACAGTGACGTTCTGGCCGTCCAAATTGGATGGTCAAGTACCCAGCGTTAAGCTTTGCTGTCAGAAGGCAGAGGCCCCCCAATTTCTGGAGCAGGTCCCAGCATTTGCTGCTTTCTGTTCTGTGCATCCTCCGGAGTTGTCAAGGTTGGAGCTCCCTCTGCAGGGTTTCTGGAATTCACGACATGATTCAAACAGGGTGACGGAATTGGGTGTCAATGCACTGAGCCCTGCAGGTGGGACTCTTCATGTACAGCCCTGAAGAAAGTCTATTTACAGCGTAAGCTCTCTGCTGCGAAGGACCGAGTGACCAAAGGCTTGGCCAGTCATAACATCGAAGAGGGTCCTTTCTGGAATGAATTTGCCGATGACCACTTGATGGTTCCACCGATCAAGAACGTCCATCCCGCTGCACACGTGTAGCGGTTTTGCTTTTATCCTGTGGATGAAGTGAGAAGTGCCTTCTAGGTCAAGATGCCCCCCACTGTCTGTTACAGGTTTTAGCCTTGTCTGGCGGGCCGAAGTTAAAAAACAAGTACGTACTTGAAGCATTTTACTTCTCTCTCTGGCAAGGAAGGTATGTACATATACATATCATTTTTTTTAAGTTTCCAAAAACTTCCATGAGGTCAGCTGGCATGTCAATGAATAACCACAGAATAAACTGGGATCCCACTTCACATTGTGGACTGATCATCCCGAGCACGGATTGGGCCAAGCTATGGGCCTTTTGGACCATGACCCAATTACGCTTCGCACTGGGCGCTTGATAATAAACTCCATGCCAGTGCTTCTCAAACGGCTGCAGCCTGAGATTTCTCAGAAACACATCTTCAAATAGCTTCACCTGGGGGCGAGCTGCTGGCAAGCTGAAGCTTCACCAGTGGCTACCCCACAGAGTCAGTACTGTCTGCCAGTAAAATGTGAGTTGAACGCAGGGGATGCTGGGGTGGGGGTGGGGGAAGGGAGCATGGGTTATAGTTCACTGTCACTAATTAAAAATATATCTGTGTGCGCACGGGTGAATTCTGATGTCGGCAAGTGGCTGGAGCTAAAGATAAAAGGCCAATGTGGGGACTGGCCAAAGTGCGAAAGGTCTTTTTTCTGAAGAACAGAGGGGAACCAGTGCTTTGATCGATCAGTGTCTGGGGTTACCATTCAAGTCCCTGCTTTCGGATACCTCTTCGTGAGCCAGAGCCTCATCCAAAAACACTGGCAGTTTTCTGTGCAACGTCACTATGGCTTTCTCCTTCTGCCTCCACTTTAGGATACAAAGTTATGTAGGGGTACTTTTTTGTTTGCATTAAATTGGATAGACAGAAATATTCTGGTAACCAGTTAATTTACTATTGGACATTTCCCAGGCGACACTGATGAGCCTGCTTGGAAGTTACGGTCAATTTGCGTTAAAAAGTCAAAGAGCAGCCCCAAAATCACTACTGTGTAGAACTTGCATGAGTCTGGCTCCCCATGAAGTCATGTTGCTGCATGGATTTTTAGTTGTTGGTCCGTGAACAAATGAAGAGTACATTGTAGCTGTTATTTGAGGGGAAACCTCAGATTTTATGTGGGTCCTCCAGTTGTGGGGTCATGCTGGCCTTCAGGTTTGCTGTTAAGTCTATGTTCCTGAGTTTCTCCAGGCCTTCCCATCAGCACTTGCTTGTCTGCAGGAGCAGTCATCTGCCTGTATACACGGCTTGACGAGTGCCTCCGTAGTCAATACACCTGTGTGCACATGAAGAAGTCCCCATCATGAGCTTCCAGGCAGTCAAGTGCATCCTCCTGCTAAGAATTAAAGATGCGTTTTCTAGTCTCACCTCAGCCTTCAGTTACGGAAAACAAAAAGTCACTGGGCGGTTATGACCATGATACAACCCCGACACCTAGTTACACCAGTGAACGTTGGAGTGCAAGAGAACACATTTAGGACTAGCCGGGTGACGATTAGTCAGGTAACGATGTCAAATCCATTGCAACGTTGCTAGAAACGTGTAGGGAAAGTGCTACCTGAAGCTTTCCCAGTCCTGAAAAGCAGCAAAAAGCTGATCTTCCCAACTGTACTAAGCACAGTTGTAGAAAGTGCCCAAAACCACCCTGCTGCTCGCAGGTACTGGCACAGATTCTGGCTTGAATGGTTGCCCGAGGAAGATGGCAGAGATCTGACCTTCACCTTCATGGTCTTCTTTAAGATGATGACGTGGAGTCATTTTTGCCATGTCATGGTAATCTGCTCCCCAATGCATGTTTATAAGTAGTTTATGAAAAAAAAAAAGTAGATGTTTGTGCAGGCAGCTAACAAGCACCTTTCCTTACGATTTTGGGCAAATTTGGCATTAGACCCTATAGCGTGCCCCATCACACTAATGGTCCTCTTCAAAAGCTGGGCCAGGTCCTGTGTGTGAGGCACCCAGGATCACAGGACTGTCACACGTGCAAAAGCTCTGTTCGAAGGCAGTCACAGGATTGCCTTGGGTGCGCGGCACCACGTGCAGTGCGGCAAAGGACAGAGACCTATCCCGTGACCACTGAAGCATCTCATTTGGGGTTGCTGAACACTCACACACAGAACAAGGATTAGAAGACAGCGCACAGGCAAGTGCTAAAATACGGAGAAATAGCATTTCAGAGTGCGATACTGCTTTAGGGACTTCAAGAAGGGAAAATGTTTTTGTTTTGTTTTGTTTTAAATCTTTGCTCCCATTTCAGTAGACTCTACCTCCGCCATCCGGAGAGAACCATCTACTTCTGTGGCAGTCCTTTGGAACTGCAGACTGGTGCACCTACCTCCTTTGGTTTGAGACCGATCAGTACAGTCCTAGATTTCTACAGCTTTGGCAGGCTACCAGCGATCACACCTAGAACTCATTGTATATATAACTAGTTGAGCAGCATACCCCAACGACATTTTTAAAAACGGTCCCTCTTTTTTATGAGAAAGCTATTGGCCAAGCTGGGTTCATTTGTAGCGAGTAGCTTCTTAACCTCAGTGTCATCACAGAGCCTCAGAAAAAGATGACAAGCCTTGCGGAAAAGCTTGTCATCTTCCCGTGTGCGCGCTTTCACCTGGGTGGAGCTAGCGTGTGGATTACCCATCTGACAAGGGGCTACCCAAAGGGCTAGGTTTTCCCTGCAGGAGCTATAGGCTCCTTAAGGGTAATTTTCTTGTTGATATTAGTTTTTAATTTTGAGGCTCTTCGCCTCCCTTCATGGGCATACTTACGTCTCTGAAATAATTTTAGAACCAAAGGGGAAAATGGCTTGTGGACAAATTCTCCCTTTACACACAACTTTTCAGGAATGCCCCGAAGGCATCTAGGGAGGCGGGGGTGTAATCAGAGGCTCTCTCCCGTGTGTGAATTCTATGGTGCAGGGTGAGGGTTGAGCTCCGGGTGAAGGCCTTGCCACACTTGGTGCACTTGTAAGGTTTTTCTCTGGTGTGAATTCTCCGGTGCAAAATCAGGTAGGAGTTGCGGTTGAAGGCTTTCCCACACTCCGTGCACTCATAGGGCTTCTCCCCCGTGTGGATCCTCTGATGCTTCGTCAGGTCCGAGCTCTGGCTGAAGGCCTTCCCGCACTCCGTGCACTCATAGGGCTTCTCTCCGGAGTGGATCCTCTGGTGGAGGATGAGGTTGGAACTGTGACTGAAGGCCTTGCCGCACTCGTTGCATTCGTGAGGCTTCTCTCCCGTGTGGATTCTCTGGTGGAGGACGAGGTTGGAGTTGAGGCTGAAGGCTTTCCCACACTCACCGCACTCATAGGGCTTTTCTCCGGTGTGGATGATTTTGTGGCGGATGAGGCTGGAGCTCCTGGTGAAGCATTTGCCGCATTCATCGCACCGATGAGACTTGGCTCCTGCTGGGGTTTCTTCGGGGCTATTAAAGTTGGAGCTCAAACTGAAGCTTCGTCCCAATCCTTTACCCTTCTCCCTGGGGCCTCTCTCTCCCGTGGTGGGTTTTTTCCCTTTGACTGCAGCCGGCCCAGAATCTTTCTTTTCTCCTCCAGTTTTCTCCTCAGAGTTTCTCTGTTGCCTTTCTACTACTCTGCCTGGCTGTTCACGTTTTTCTCCAAATGCTTTCTGAGATCTTCCGGTTGTTTCCCCACGTGATGCTGAGTCTTCGGCAGTTTTAGCCTTTGAGGATGACTCCTCGGTCTGAGACTTGTTTCCGCAACCTGATACAATAAACAGAGAACACAAATAGCATCTTTCTCTTTGGAATAGGTTATCAAGAGACCGCCTTCTCCAGGAAGTGTCTACATGCCTGAGAAGCGACTTCAAATTCTTAATTGACGATAAAACAGAAGGGAGAAGAGTTGGGAAAAGGAGAGGGCAGGCAGAGTGGGAAGGAAAGGGCAGGTACAATGGAGAGAGGCTGACAGAGGGTGGAAATAAGCAGATACACTGTGGAACGAGAAAGACCAGCAAAGTAAGGAAAGGATGAAGAAACTAAGGAACCAAGGTGGGTGGAGGTGGGGAGTGTTACAATTCTATGATATGGTTACCCTGTAATTAATGTGAAGTAATGCATATGGTTTCAAAATCATGTTATATTTCTAATATAGGTGTATAGAAGTTAAAAAACCATAGAACAGACAGGGCCTTCCAAGAACGTGGGAAGTAGCATGAGCAGAAAGGAAGGAGAAGAGTTAATAAAGATAAAGAGAGTGCTCTTTCGGTTCTGTAAGGTTGTTGACCGGCAAAACAAGAGCTCTGAGCCTGGGAAGCTGTGAGGCCCTTCGACAAGGGGAAACGGCTCCTTTCTGCAGAAGAGCTGGGCAGAGCTGACAGCAACCGAGCGACAGAGATGGGTGAGAGAGTTGGTTGGAGCATTAAGCAGAAAAGCCCATCGAGTGGATTGACTCAGAGCGACCCCACAGGACAGAGTAGAACTTTCCCATTAGGTTCCCATGGTGGTAAATCTTCACAGAAGCAGACTGTTGCATCTTCCAATGTGCCAAAGGACTCCTACTGTGTGTGTGTGTGTTTGTCTACTTTGTAACCCACTGGGCAAAATCTTCCCAGGGAACCAAGTGGTTGAAGAGGTGAGAACTCAGAACATGATCATCTATTTCTCCTTTCAAGAAGCAAAAACTACCAATAGCTTAAAAAAAAAATGAAGTCAAACCACGGAGCCACAGTATCATGCTTTGGGGATGAAATGATCACAAATGTTCTTACTCTACTCGGTCCAAATGAAGGGGATCAGAATTCTCTAGATTCTTGTCTACACTCAAATGAGAACATCAATAATTCCACAACTAACAACGTAGCAAAGAAATCTTATCAGACAATCATCCTGCATCAGTCTTACCCTGGGAAAGCATGTTCCCACAAGTCTCCTGCCTGGTGTCCCTATTGAGATTCCTCCGAGCCAGGTTCTGACATCCCCATTCCTCCAGGATGAGGGACACGGCCATGTCCTCGATCTTCACCATTGCCTGAAATAATACAAGATTCCACAGTCAGGTAACATCATGACAAATGGAGAAAAGCTTGAAGTTGTCAAGTATTTCACCTTGCCTGGATTTAAAACCAATGTGCCTGGCAGCAGCAGTCAAGAGGAGTCAAGACGCACAGTACTGGGTAAATCTGTTGCACAAGACCTCTTCAAAGTGTTGAAGAGCTAGGGGGTTACTTTAAGGACTAAGGTGTGCCCAGCCCAGGCCATGGTATTTTCAATCGCCTCATACGCATGGGAAAGTTCGACAGTGAAACAGAAGTCTGAGAGAAAATCGATGCATTTGAACTACAGTGTGGGCGAGGAAGACTGAAAGCACCACGGACTGCCAAAAGAAACAAGTGGCTCTATCTTGGAAGGATGCTCCTTTGAGGTAAGGGTGCCAAGTCTCATATACTTGGACATGTTATCAGAAGAGACCAGTCCCTGGAGAAGGACATCATGTTTAGTAAAGGGGAGGGACAAAAAAAGGAGGGAAGGCCGACAATGAGAGGGCTGCAACAATGGACTCAAACCTAAGAATAGTTGTGAGGACGGTGCAGGATCAGACAGTAAATTTCAACTGACTCGATGGCATCTACCACCGTCACCACCACCAATCAGTTTCCTCAAAGCTCAGGGACAACTCCATCGCCCGGACCTGGAGTCAGGGAGAGTTATCTGTTCTGTTGGGAAAGAAAGTAAGACCTTAGCAGACTCTGGAGGATGGGGCCTTTCTCTGTGAATGGAACTTCTCTGTGGGAGGGGCAACAAGAGTGAATGTCTTGGGTGGAGGTGAAAAAAGAACCCAGGAAGAGAGACTGATACAAAGGGCTTACGAAGGTGAAGGGGCCCACCGCTCACCTGGGAGTCTGCTGTGAACAGTGCCGATGCCATTGCATGGTCTCTGGGACTCTTGTCCGGATGAGGGGCAGGTACGTGGGAGGCAGGCAAAGCTGGGGGAGGAGAAAGGAACTGTGAGATTGATACCAGTGCTGCTCTGAGGCCCCTCCTCAAACAAGAATCCGGGGTCACTAGCTCGCCTGCACTAGCACACTGTGTTCAGTCACAGAAAACCCCAAGGACTATAAAAAGGACAGCATGAGATCCATTTTCCATAACCTCAAGCAAGAGTCATGCGGAACCATAAAAAATAATGTCCTTAATATTGCCCAGTCTGAGCCCTTTATTTGAAAGAGGACACGGAGGCCTGGAAAGGATAAAAGACCTGCCTAAGGCCACAGAGCTAAGAGGGGCAGAGGAAGCACTAGACCTCTGCTACCGAAGTGAGATAGGTAATCAGCCCCCATCCCAATCTGGCTCTTAATTTTCCTCTAGTTGAAAAAAGACGACCAGGCTATTAGAATCCCACTTATACCCAGAGTTATGTCAAATGCAACACAGCTTTAAAACCCTTGAAAGGAAGGAAGGAAAGGGCTCTTCTTACCTCGGGGATGTTTTTATCCCTCTACTTTCCCCCTCATTTGGCCACATAGACAGTTTTTGAATTAAACGCCACATAGAAGGAAATGCTGATGAGACAGATGTTTACCAGTGTGTAAAGGTAGGGAGTCACACTGATATTAAAGTGACACTTCTGTAGTCAATACAATAAAGATATCTCTAATATATGATCACATTAACTGAACATTCAAAGAGACAAGAAAATCTTGAAACTTAAATGAAAATCCACCACCCATGCAACCAATATTCGATTTGGAAATGATATGGGTCGAGAGATGAGGTTATGGACCGTGAGGATGTTAGAGAAATAAATCTAAAGTGGAATCGCTAGCCCCTGTAACTATTTTAAACTATACAATCATAAAGGGAGGCAAGAGCAAAGTGTGCACGAAGATCAAGCGTCTAGCACTCTGACCTGTGAGTTAGGAAACACTTTGGAGGCGGAGTAGGACAAAGAGCTAAAATGCATACACCTCCATTCACTCAGAACTGCTTACGGAGCGGCAAGTCAGGGTTTCTAACACATGGCTCTGCTGCCCCCCAACGCTTGAATCCAGCGCTTGACTATGGCCTCTCTAGCTTCCTAATTTGACTTTTGCTGATGAAACGTGGAAAAGCCGTGGGCACCCGGGGAGGGTAGTAACAGTGATGGAGTCAAACACAGCCGCGTACATCGCTTTACAGGGTTTCTCCCCCACCCGCCTGCTGCTAGTCTCAGAAATGCGGAGAAGCCAGAGCTTCCTCAAGCTCGGCCAGCTAGCGGTTCTTTCCATCCCAACTCCACATGGCGAGTCCACACTGTGCCTACGGAATATGCTTTCTCCCAGTGCTCCTTGCGCCACTCTACTTTTGTCACTCAGCTGTTTTACTGTCATTCTGTGACCTGCCTTGGGGACACGATTTTCTCAACGGAAAAAACACAAACATTCTTAGTTATAGGACCCTGAACAGACTTTATTTTTTGCCCATTTCCCTCGGCCAAGAGCAAATTAAAAAAAGAAAAAAATTTTGGCATCTTTTCTCACTGTTTGATCTTCTGGACTCTTTTTATATTTCAAATAAAATGGATTTTCAAGATTTATGATCCTTTCCCAGAAAATATATATCATACTAGAACGTTTCAAAACCCAGGCTGGGAAGAATACGTCTTCTCACCACTTTCCCGTTAAAAACCTGCTACAGATCCAGAATGCTAACAATCCAAATCAATCATTCAATCAACCAACCAACCAATAACGGGAGTTCTAACCAAGGCCATTAAACATATTTCAGTTCCCTCTTTCTCGCTGCCATCGAATTGATTCTGACTGCTAGTGACCTTAAGGACAGAGTAGAACCGACCCTCTGAGTTTCCAGGACTGTAACTTTTTACAGGAGTAGAAAGCCCCATCTTTCTCCCTCAGAGTGGCTGGTGGAATCGAGCCTCGCAACTTGCAGTTAGCAGCTCAACACAGAATCCACTATGCCACCAGGGCGTCTACAGTTCACTCTTCAGTAACCTAATTTAACTCTTGAGATTGGTCTGTAAGGATTAAGACTATTTAGGAATAATAACAGGCATGTTCCCCCTCTGAGACACTCCGTGAAGAGGACGAGGCCACCTGAGTAGTCTAATTACTCTGAACCAATTCAGTTACTACCAGTCCCCCACCCCCACTCCCACGGAATCTGGCTCCTTACCCCGTGACTGCAAGAGGCGGGGTTTCCGAGATGAAGGCTTGACATGTGATTGGGTGGCCTCGGGATGAAGCTCGAAGCTGGAGGATTCCTGTACTGGATCCATAGGGACCACCCCCCTTGCCAGCATCTCAGGTCCATGAACTTGACCTGGGACCTGAGGAGCAGCACATGAGCTTTTGAGTTCAAAACAGGAATGAAAATATTCGCAAGTACCTAAAATTGGCCAGTGGATGCTGGAGGGCAGCCAAGGCCAGAACCTGCTTTCCTTTGCCCGGGGCCTGGGCTCCTGACTGACATCCGCCCCTGTCTCCGTGCTCCAGCCTGCTCCCACGAAGTAGGTTTTCCTCTTACCTGCTGTCCCGATAGATCAAGCTCCAGGTCCTCCAGCAGGGTCACAGCCTCCTCCCCACTGTCTGGCCGGTATTCCTGCAGCCAGACTTGGAGCTCCTTGGGCAGGATGGACAGGAACTGCTCCAGCACCAGCAGCTCCAGGATCTGCTCCTTGGTGTTTACTTCTGGGCGCAGCCACTGATGACACAGCTCCTTAAGTCGCCTCAAGGCCTCTCGAGGCCCGAAAGTGTTCTGGTAACAGAAGTGCCGGAAACGCTGGCGGAATATCTCTGGGTCTGGGGGAGCTGTCTCCTGCAAGTTGGAATCCTGCCCCCACACGTGGTCTTCCTCATCTTCCTCTTCCACCTTCACGATCACAATACCATCCTTTTCCTGAGCAGCCTGAGGGGACAGACCCGTAGCCTCCCTGGATTCAGCAGTCATCATTCAGACTTGATCCAAATTAGGGCCTCTGTTGTCCTTCTGTCCTAGGGGATGCGGGGCGAGGTGGGTTTCTGGTCTATCCCTGAAGTATTAAAACGGTATTATTAGTCCGGCTCTACAAAGGAGAGGTGTCGCTAACACTTTGCAGGAGGTGAAGAAAAAGAAAACTGACAGTTAGTTGGACCATGGTCATGGTCACTTTAAATATACCATATGTACTGGTGTATAAGCCGAGTTTTTCAGCACAGTTTTTCTTCTTAATTGTTTTATTAGGGGCTCATACAACTCTTACCACAATCCATACATACATCAATTGTGTAAAGCACATCTGTACATTCATTGCCCTCATCATTCTCAAAACATCCGCTCTCCACTCAAGCCCCTGGCATCAGCTCATTTTTTCCCCTCCCTCCCCGCTTTCCCCTCCCTCATGAACCCTTGATAATTTACAAATTATTATTTTGTCATATCTTGCACTGTTCGACGTCTCCCTTCACCCACTTTTCTGTTGTCTATCTCCCAGGGAGGAAGTTATATGTAGATCCTTGTAATCGGTTCCCTCTTTCCAATCCTCAGTACATTTTAAATGCAGTTTTTGTGATAAAATTGGGTGCCTCAGCGGACATTCGGGTTGGCTTATACTCGAGTATATACGGTATTAAGGTTTGCAAATAGGAACCTCTAACAGGTGAATTCCACCCATGGAGTGTTTGCTTGGAGTGAAACACATCACATCTCCAGGGACACAGCTGGTCAAGAGCCATGCATTTACAGTACTCCACCGTGTGCCAGGCACCGGGCTTAAAAGAGTAAGCGTATAGTTGTACAGTTCAGCCTCACAACCCCAGCAGTTAGGTCACTCTGCAGATAATCGAACCGAGCCTCTGCATATTATGTACTATGCTCAGGCCCAGGGGCTAACTCTGGAGCCAGCATGCGAGGCAACCTCAAAGGTCCAGGGGTGGCCGATGCACCATCTTGTTATTTCAGTGCTTCGTATGGAGCCCACCTAAGGCTAGTGCTGTGGTCTCCCACACAAGAAGCTGGCTGGGCCGGCAGGAGGAAGATACCAGAAGGTTTCGACTGTAGAAGTGAGAGAGAACTCAAGCTATATTCAATGTACACGAAGCAGCAGCACCCTCCACACTGGGCAAGTGTTGACCTGTCACATCGCACAGGGCAGGTGATGGGGACTGAGAGACAAGCCCCCCACAGAGCCGTTGACAGGACTCACCATGGACTTTTAGATCCTGTCCTGCATCCAGTTATGGAAATAATGGATTACTTTACCCAGCTTGCTTAATGTTACCGTCATGAAAGACACAGGTGCCTTAAAAGATCCGTGCGGACAAATCCCAATAGGGGGAATGATGCAAACACAAGTGAAGGACAAAGCAGGTGAGTTGAAGCTTATAGCCCCGCACAGTCTTCAGCAGCCAGATCAGAGGGCAAGACACAACACCATCTGTTAGCAAACACGCGAGCCACTGAGCGAGAACTTAGCTGTTAAAAACAAGTGTTAGGAAAGAACCATCTGGAAGCAGATGCAGGTTGGGAAATGCTCCTGTTGTGAGGGAACTGTAATTTCAAAAGTGACCGTGGGCAAACTCTACCATCTGTTCATCTAATAATTTGAAAATAGATTCTGACCCATTTAGAAATTTTCCACGTGAAGAATCCCAACGATCTGGTGATAGAGACGCTATGTACTGGGCTGCCAACAGCAAGGTCAGCAGTTCGAAACCACCAATCTCCTGAAGGGAAAAAACGATGGGGCTTTCTAATCGTGTGAAGTTACTTTCAGAAACTCACAGGGACAGTTCTACCCTCCCTGTAAGGTTGCTATGAGTCGGCAACAACTCAACGGCAGTGAGTTTTTTTTGAGAACGATCTTGAGCTTATTTGTTACAATCGTAAAACACCACCTTCTGAATAGTGTGTAAGAAGAGTTGTTCAAAGGTTAAGGAAACACACCTACTGAATTTCAACAAGAAAAATCTAACACGGACAATACTCGAGACATTTGCATCCTAGTGATGGCAAAGAATATCGAATAAACCTCTGTTGGAATAAGTACAGCCAGAATGCCTCGAAGTGAAGACGTCGAGATGCACGTACTTTGCGCCTGTTAGCAGGAGGGACCAGTGCCTAGAAGAGGACATCGTGCTTGGTACAGCAGAGGGTCAACGAAAGAGGATGACCCTCATGCGATGAATCGCCACAGCCACCGCAACAATCAGTGAAGCCTAACGGCAATGTGAGACTGGTGCAGGCCCGGGCTGCGTCCGGCTGTTGGACACAGTCACGGTGAGTCCAAAGTGACCTGCTGACTCGACAGCACCTCAAGATGACAGCACACAAGGAGCCCTGGTGGTGCTGTGGGTACACGGTAGGCTGCTGTGGGGAAGTGAAATTATTTGGTTCGGCTCTTTGATCCATAGTCTCTGTAGCTCTCACCAAACACCTGGGTGGGAACATACAAACAGGTTGTGTGAAACTTTAACATGGAGACTGGTCAATTTTGCCATTCTACTGGGTGTCAAGTGAACCACCTCGGTATCAGGAATGAGAAGCATCACCGAGCCATCAGGAAGAAGAGCCACAAGAGGAGCACCCCCAAGACTCCTGTGCAGAGCCGTGGCAATGGCAGCAGAGGCAGGAGCAGTTGAAACCACCAGACAGCTGTTTCCTGGCCCACACACCAAGAAGAGTAGCTAGGGACTGGAGGTTGGCTTGGAGTGGGGTACTTATCTGTGCTGACGGAGTCATGTAACACGTGCCCTATTAGGGCAGAGGCCAAGTGGCTATCTGGTTGAGAGGCCAAAAACCAGAAAGCGTACCTGTGGGAATGGTGGACAAGAGGTACTATGAAAAAAAGAACTATATCCCTAACATTTCTAATGCTAGTTTGTAACCTGTTAGCTTCACTGATAAACTCTATAATCACCGACACTGCCTTGCCTGCGAGTCCTGTGTGGCCATTGCAAGGGACGATCTAACCCAGCAGAGAAGTGGAGTGCCGTGAGAGGGACAGTTGATGTCAAAATACAATAAAGGAGGTTGGGAGGCAGGGAGTATATCTGCGAATCTGACCTCTGCCTCACGGAGACTGGCCTGGCGCTGATGTGAGGTTAGTCTCTTTACCCTTTGTCAAGTCAGAGGAGGTCAGGTGTGGCCTCCGCACTATTGCCTCACTGCTACCGCAAAGCCTGTGATTCGAGCCCACCGAGCTGCTCCGTGGAAGGGAGAGGAGGCTGTCTGCGCCTGTAAAGATTTCCGTAAATCTTTGAACAGGGATCCAAATAGAGACAAGACTCCAAAGGCTTAATTTTGAGTTTAAATAAAGGGAGTGGCGACTATGTTCTTAGTGGTGCCAGCATTTGAAGTGGACCCTTAAGCATTTCATCACAACAAAGATTAGAGACTGATACAATTGTGCGTGTGTATGTAGGTTTCGTTTCAGAACCCTTACATTGGGTTGCTGTGAACGGGTTTGGGTTATTGCAGCAGGCATAACAGTAAGAGCCAAAGCGCAGAGTGCTTTCAAGCTAGAAGGCAGTATTTCACGAAACCACACAGTAACATTCTCACTCTATGAGGACAAAACAGAGGCTCACTGACCCGAGGTCACACAGCAAGGAGATGGCAGAAGTGAGATCTGTGGCTCCTCAGAGCAAATTCTTTTTTTTAAAACGTTTCAAAGGTGAGGTTGATATCAAGCGGCTTTATTTTAATAAATCATTTTATTGGGTGCTCTTACAGCTCTAATTAACAATCCATGCATTAATTGCATCAAGCACATTTGTACACGTATTGCCATCATCATTTTCAAAGTTTTTTTATTTCTTCCTCTTGGAGCCCTTGGTATCAGCTCCTGCAAATTCTTTAGCCGCTGTACCTCACTCCATCTGTAGGCAACCACGGGGTCCAAAAGGCTATGGTGAGGATACAGGTTCTTTCGAAAACTAGGGGCAAGGAAGGAGAACCAGTCTACTCAGGAACGGGCAGTCACCGGTGTGGCTGAAAGTCTTCCTTTAAAAGGGAGGAGACAGCATGAGACGCACGTGTAAAATTTCAACAGGTGAGTCCTTCAAACAGGTGCACTCCATAGAACAGCATCAGTAACCCACCTTCTGTAATCATTGTGTCCTGTCCTCTCCCCGCCCCCCAGCCTCTGGTTTTTCACCCAGAAATCAGGCCTGGAGAGAGTGTCATTGGAAATATATCCCATAGAGAAACGCATTACACAGAAAAAGACAGTCAGTGCCCCTGAGTTGATTCTGAGAAGGCAGCAAAGGAATTCTGATTTGGGATCAGACCCAGGCCATACTTTTAAAGAGCAGCATATTCTTGGTCAGAAGAAATTAATAGGAAGAGGAAGCGAGGCCCAACGGGGCAGGAATGAGTGCCTGGGCACATTCCCTCTCCCTACCCCTCCAGCATTCCTCTGCTGTTCTCTGGGTCAGAGAAGAAGAGTCACAGTGATGGTGGAGGTATGGGTATTATTTCAGGTTTCCAAGGACATCTCAGCACATAATCCTCTCAATGCACGGTCCTGATGGTGTAGTGGTTATGTGTTAGACTGCTATCTGCACGGTTGGCAGTTCTAAACCACCAGCAGCTCCAAGGGAGAGAGACTGGGCTTTCTATTTCCATCAACGCTACAGACTTGGAAACCCACAGGGCACCACTGTGAGTCAGCACTGACTCAATGGCAGTGAGTTTGGAAGGCCTGGTGGCATAGTGGTTTCATATTGGTCTGCTAACCACAAGGTAGGCAGTTTGAGACCACCAGCTGCTCCCAGTGAGATGACGCCCACGGTCTGGGAACCCCATAACGGCAGCTCTCCCTGTCTTACAGGGTTGCCGAGTTGTCAATAACCTGCCGGCAGTGAGAATGAGCTCTGGTGACTTAAGGGGTTATGCTTTGAGCTGCTAACAAGGTCAGTGGTTTGAACCCACCAGAAACTCTGAGGGAGAACGATGAGGCTGAGTGTTCCGGTGGTGATTTAAAGTCCTGAAGGCTCACAGGGTAAAGTTCCCCTCTGTCCTGTGAGGTAGCCATGAGTTGGAGTGGCTGTGGGGAGTGGTCTCTGCCAATCATTTGGCGTGCTGCTGTTTCTTTCACTGTAATTTAACTTTCATGCTTTTCTACTCAACCGTTGGGCGCCATCCAGGCAGTTCTGACTCGGGGGGCCCTTGATGTAGGGCAGAGGGGAACTGTTCCGTAGGGTTCTCCTGGGATAGTCTTCACGGCAGCAGATTCGTCTTCCTTTCCTGGAGAGCTCCCGGTAAGTTTGGACTGCCGATCTTCCCATTAACGGCCCAGTGCTTAGCCTCTGCACCACCATGGTTCCTTATAATGGTGTACTCCTTGACACGTCTTAAAACTACTGAGCATGACTTCCTACAAGAATTAAATTTTAAACACACAAACACCCACACAGACTTTTGGGTTTATGTTGTCATTATTTTGAATGGGGACACAAACAGTTAAGCATTCTTGGTTCATAAAGTTGTGAGGATTAAGTGAGCTCCTAACTACAAAGCACTTAAAACAGTGCCTGTCATCCCTGAGGTACCACACCAAACCAAAGCGCTCCGCCGGTGAAATAGGCTACATGTGGGGCTGCTAATCCCAAGGTCAGTGGTTCAAACCAAAAGGATCTCCACAGGAGATAGATGAGGCTTTTCTGGAAATCTATGCAGATTTCCAGCAGCGTTGTGAAACCTACCGGGGCAGCTGTGCTCTGTCCTGGAGGGTCGCAATGAGTCAGAATCGATTTGATGGCAGTGAGGTGTTTTTCTTTTTTAAAAAAATACCAAGTCACACTCACTGCCATCAAGTCAATCTTGATTCACAGTGACCCTGTAAGACAGAATACAACTGTCATTTTGAGTTGGTTGTTTTTTTTCAAACTATATATCTTTCCAGGCGCAGAAAGCCATGGAATCAGTGGTGAACTGGGAAAATCTGCTACACTGCAAAGACGTCACTTTGAGCAGGAAGGTGCCATAGTATTTCAATCACTTCATATGCTCGTGAGAGCGGGGTAACGAATACAGCAGACTACAGAGGAACGGGGGAATCTGAATGATGGCATCCGTGGCGGGGTATATGGAATGTACTAGATTGCCGGAAGAAGGAACATGTCTGTCTTGGAAGACGTGTAATCAAAATGCTCCTTGGCAGGGAGAATGGCAAACTTTCATGACTCGACTTTGGACACCTTATCAGGAGGGGCCAGTCCTGGGAGAAAGACGGAAGGACTGATAAAAGTAGAGGGTCAGCAAGAAAAGAGAATAGCGCTTATTAGCAAGATGGATGAACACACAGAGCTCAAACAGAACTGTGAGACAAGTGCAGGGCCAGGCAGGGTTTCCTTCTGCGGAACACGGAGTCACAACAAAAAGGAGCTGACTTGGGGGCAACTGATCACATAATAGTCACAAGGCGCCCTGGTGGCACCATGGTTCAAAGCATTAAGTTGCAAATCACAGTGTCAGTAGTTCAAACCTACCAGCCACTCTGTGGAAGAAAGATTTATAGTCTTGGAAACTCTATGGGGCGTCTCTGAGTTGGAATTGACTCAGACAGCAGGAGGTTAGGGGGTTCATTTTTAAATGGGGCTCTGGTAGCACAGTGGTTGAAGCACTCTGGTTGTATCCAGAGGCGGGTGGTTTGAACCCACCAAACTTTGAACTCACTAGCCCGGCTGCTCTTCAGAGTGCGGCAGCCGCTTCCGTGAAGATTACAGCCTTAGGAAGCGTATGAGGCAGTTCT
Organism: Tenrec ecaudatus; assembly: GCF_050624435.1. Lineage (NCBI taxonomy): Eukaryota > Metazoa > Chordata > Mammalia > Afrosoricida > Tenrecidae > Tenrec > Tenrec ecaudatus. Next base: position 131,432,494 of record NC_134541.1, read on the forward strand.
ACTATGAGTCGGCAGTGACTGGACAGTAATGGGTGTGATCTGATTTTAATAGAAGCCATGATATTTAGTTTTGGGGAAAACTTAAGAGGTGTAACTATACATTTCAATATCAGTCTGCTTAAGAGAGTAAGCAGCAGGTGACATCCAGTACACGAGAGCAGCACAGACCCGAACACCTGTGAGTATGGCACATTTCCGAGTGATTTACCCTCCATACTCTGTGCCCTATTTGTCAAGTGGAGGGTCGAGGAGGGGGGAGGGTCAGACAGGGTAGGGAAACTACCTCTGGGGTCCCTTTGAGGTGAAAAACAGGGCACCCCCCAAAAAAACCAACACTCTGACATCTGATCAGCTCAGAGCAGATTATTCCCAGAGACCAGATTTCAGCAAGGATAAATACGAACTATTTTCTGACCAACGGGGCTTGCGCATCACTTGCTCAGTTTGGTCTAAAGATAATTTTGTGAGCAGGTCAGCATCTCTTCTCAACCCTCACTGGCAGGAGTCAATGCCTGACTCATAAGTGACCCTACAGGGCAGGGTAGAACTGCCCCTGAGGGTTCTCGAGACTGTTAACTCTTCAGGGAGGGTAAGAAAGACCCATCTTTCTCCCGACGAGCAGCTGGTGGTTTCGAACTGCTGACTTAACACTTGGCAACCCAATGGGTAATCAATCCGCCACTAGGGCTCCTCTTCTAGGGAAATACTAAAAGTTTAAATAAGTTGCACCCTCATTTTATAACAGCTAAAAAAATGTCTTAAAGTATGAAAAAAACAAAACAAAATGGAGCTATCCTTGAAAGACAGCTACCCATCCAAAGCAAAGGGATGCGGCCTCAGAGTGAAAAGGGTACCATGTGACATGATTGCAGTTGGTATGTAGATGCAATACAGCCAGTGAGAACAATCTTAAACTTCTAAGATGGGTGGAAACAGCCTGAAATGGTGAACAAGAACGGCATAGTCATTCAGCATCAGTACACACCCGGAACGGCATTCTGGGAGCCTTCACAATAAATTTCTCCACAATTGGCCAGCAGAGAGTAACAGTGCTTTGTTGCTGGGCACAATGGATAGACCACACTCTACAAGTATTTATGGGAGGTCTCCCATCCGCCTAGAGAGGGCCTGTACTGCTTTCTTTGGTCCCTGTCCATGGAACACACTCTATCATGGAAGAATCACAGTGGACGGGAGGCACAGCAGGAGAGGAGGGAAAGGGGGCAACGTCAGGCAAGCGGTGGCTGAAGTTTCCAAATGAAATAATTCCAAATTGGCAGGGGGCCCCTTTGCGGAAAGGAAAGCTGGTTCGTTTTATTGATGGCAACACTGAGAGGCGTCGAAGGTCTGGCTTATCCAAGGTCACTCGGCTAGCCAGTCTCCCAATGGCCCAACGACAAGTTCCTTCACTCTTCACGCACTCCAAGTAAAACAGAGGAACTACCAAAAATGAAGAACAAAACCAAAAAACGCCATCGAATCTCCCTACAGCTTAAAAAAAAAAAAAGTCCCCCCGATAAGGCTGGCAGAAAGACTGTATCACGGGGGTATATCCAAGCTCTAATCGATCCGAATCACTCGGCCCCGGGTTCTTAATCCCCATCCGGCAGTGGGTTGGGGAAAAACAGGTGGTCTGAAAACACAGAAGCGGCACCTTCCGCATTTTATACACCTTGAGGTCCCTAAGGACCCCCGAAATGAAAAAACAAAACACCCCAACAAACTCTAACCGGAATCAAAGCAAACAGCGACGAGTTAAGAGCAGCAAAACGGGGTCGCGGGCGACCCTGTTTACAGAGACGTCAAACGATCCGGGCGACCCTGCGGGCCAGGCACCCCAGGTCTCCGAGGCACCCCGCGGCAGTCTGGCCAGTAAACCCTCGCTCGCTTCCCGCCTAGGCCCGGGGCGGGCGGGAAGGTCTCCCCGGGGCGCGGCCAGCCGGGCACGGGCGGGGGCAGGGGCATGGCCACTCATCACACTGCGCCCGGGCCGCCTGGAGGGGACCCCGGGGGGGCGGCTGCCGAGCCCGCCCGCGCACGCACGTCCCTGCGCCCCCGCCCGCCCTCCGCAGAGGCCAGCCCCACGTCTCACCGTGAGCCCCGGGAGCGGCCTGGGGAGCTGGGCGAGAAAGGGGTGCTGACTCTGGGGTTCGGGCCGGCCGCAGGCCGCTGGACACACACCTAGGCCCTCCTGACGCCTCGACACAGACACAATGAGTCACAAAGACCGGAAGTGCGTCAGCACCTCACCTTCCGGGCCTGCGCTGCGCTTCCGGGGCCTCTCTAGGAACGCGGGAGGACTTGCATCTCGGTTGCTGACACCTCCAGGGTGTCCAGCCTTTTTGACATTCTCTGGTCTCAGCTTTTTTTTTTTTTTTTTTGCGCAGAGGAAATGCGGGGGAAGGTGGGGATGAGGCTCAGGTTGTCATTGATCCAAACAGGCGCTCCAGTTCTGGCACCGGTCCATATGAGAATTCGATTTCTCCCGTCTTCCATCTCTGGCCGACCTTGTAACAATTAGAGTTATCAAGCAATAAAGAACCATACTTACTAATTGTATGTCTGGGCCAGAGAAACCGAAACAAGCCTGCAGAGAGAGAGAGAGAGAGATCAAAGCGAAGTCGCAGTACTGCCACGGTCGAGTTTGGGATCCCGGGGATTCGTGAAATGAGAGGGTGGCATTTTCAAATCCTTGGTCTGTGGGCAAAGGGCGTCTTTCTACTATAACAAGATAGACGGTTTGATGTCTTGCTGATGTGTATGCTCTCATAGCAGTTTGAAGGGATTTTCCTGAGGAATAACGAGTACTTTTGCTGTCACCCTGCGACCATTATGGTCTTTACACCGAAGCCCTGAATTAAGTCAGGAATAACTCCACCTTCTTTGAAGCGTGTGCTCTCAGCCATCTAAATGAGGCGTCAAATAAGTCCACGTGGGAGAAGCACACCAGCTTGTGTGATCCAAAGACGACACTGACAAAATGCAAATATGACGAAGGGAAAAGTATTCTGAATTGCAAACACCCAATTCGTTGAGGGATATGGAGGACAGTGGGAACCCAGGACCCATCTACAGAGTATCTAGTCAGATTAAGCCACTGGCAGATCCCTCCTCGTCACAGACAAGGGTCTCGAACAGCTTTACTGTCAGACAGAGATCATTGTAATCATGATTTTACTGGATAGAACTTGAAGCCTGAAATTCTTTTAGGTGCTAGTATTTCTTCTTCTTTTAAAAATCATTTTATTGGGGGCTCATACATCTCTTATCATAATCCATATATCCATCCATTGTGTCAAGCACATTTGTACATTTGTTACCATCATTAGTCTCAAAACATTTTCTTTCTACTTGAGCCCTTTGTATCAGCTCCTCATTTTCCCTTCCATCCTTGCTCCCCCTCCCCCATGAACTCTTGATAATTTATAAATTATTATTTTTTCATGTCTTGCACTGTCTGACATCTCCCTTCACCCACTTTTCTGTTGTCTGTCTCCCAGGGAGGAAGTTATACGTAGATCCTTGTAATCGGTTCCCCCTTTCTAGCCCTCCTTCCCTCTACCCTCCCAGTATTGCCACTCTCATCTCTGGCCCTGGAGGGATCATCTGTCCTGGATTGTCTGTGTTTCCAGTTTCTATCTATACCAGTGTATATCCCCTGGTCTAGCCAGATTTGTAAGGTAGAATTGGGATCATGATAGTGGGCGGGGGGTGGGGGGCAGAGGGAGAGGAAGCATTTAGGAACTAGAGGAAAGTTGTATGTTTCATCATTGCTACCCTGCTCTGTGACTGGCTTGTCTCCTCCCTGTGACCCTTCTGTAAGGGGATGTCCAGTTGCCTACAGATGGGCTTTGGGTCTCCACTCCACACTCCCCCTCATTCACAATGATGATTTTTTTTGTTCTTTGATGCCTGATACCTGATTCCTTCGACACATTGTGATCACACAGACTGGTGTGCTTCTTCCATGTGGGCTTTCTTGCTTCTGAGCTAGATGACCGCTTGTTTACATTCAAGCCTTTAAGAACCCAGATGGCTGGGCACCATCAGCTTTCTTCACCACATTTGCTTATGCACCCCTTTGTCTTCAGCGATTATGTTAGGAAGGTGAGCATCATGGAGTGCTAGTTTAATAGAACAAAGTGTTCTTGCATTGAGGAAGTACTTGAGTGGAGACCAATATCCATCTGTTACCTTAATATTAAACTTATAAATATATGTACATATATCTATTTCCCCATCATCATATAAGTATGTTTACATAGGTGCATGCCTGTATTTAGACCTCTGTAAGTTCCCTTTGCCTCCTAGCTCTTTCCTCTATTTTTCCTTTTCCTTTCCTCTTGTCCCACTATCATGCTCAGCCTTCATTTGGGTTTCAGTAATTCCTCTAGGTTACATTACCCTTGGTCAGACCCTACCAGGCCTCTTACACCCTTCTCACCACAGATTTTGGATCACTTGTTGTTCCCTTGTCTCTGGGTTTGTTAACACCACTCCCTTTCCCCCATCATCCCCTCTTCCATCTCCCCCAGAACTGGAACTGTCTGTCCTGTTGTTTTCTCCTCCAGATTGTTTATCCAGTTGTCTTATCTAGCTAGACCTGGGGCGCTAGTATTTCTTGCTTGTTCCATGACAAAAAAATTCTTCCCTGGCCTTTTAAGTACTGATGGTAGTCTTTTCTTTCTTACTCATTATTTGTATTTTTATATTTGTATTATTATTTTTATCCTTAGCACTTTATTTTGTTTCTGTTTTTTATTGTTTCTGTTGGGTTTCCAAGTTTGTGACTGAAGCACAGAAGGAGTAGATGCATAGAGATAAGACCTGATGAAAGGGCTGTGGGGGCAGTTAGGGGTTGGGGGTGGGAGATGGGGAGGGTGAGGGGCTTCGGGGAGTAAACAAAGCATTTGGGAGAGGGGAGGGAGCACTAGAACTGATGGTGATTAAGCAACTCATTTTAAAAGCAAATTATCCCTAATAAAATGTAAAAGAAGAAAAGAGAAAAAAATGATTAGGGCAAAGACTGTACAGATGTGCTTTATACAATTGATGTATGTATATGTATGAACTGTGAAAAGAATTGTATCAGCCCCAATAAATTGTTAAAATAAAAAAAAAATAAAAGCAAATTAACCAGGAGCAAAAGGTTCAAAAATTGATTGGAGTAATGACTGCACAATTCTTCTGGATATGACTGAACTGTTGAATTGTATGATATGTGGGTTCTGGGCCAATAAAACTATAAAATAATAAAATAAGAGTGTGCACTCAATGTAACTTACTCAACTACTAACCTTAAGTTTGGTGATTCAAATCCACCCAGCAGAAAGAATGCCCTGGTAATCAACTTTCCTTAAGATCCCCCAGTCAACTCAATTTTCAACTCCTAACAAGTTGATATGAGAGAGTAGATTGGCCTCATGAGATTCTGTAGACAGACCATCAGGTTTTTCTCCCACATACCCACTGGGTGGTTTCGAACCATCAGCCTTTCTGTTATCACCTGCAACAATGGTATGGAGTGGTGGGGGGACAGTGCCTGACCTCCTGTACCTTCATTGAGGTGAAGAAGCATCAAAACCAACAGCAGCCCAAGGCCCCTTCAAACAGGTTGGAGGGTGAACACATGTCTCCCCTCCACTTCAGAGGAGTGGGCCTTAGGCTGCTGTTGGTTTTGATGCTTCTTCTACCTCAGTGAATCAGCTCTGACACCAATCATATCTCCTGTGACAGTCTCTACTTCTCTGTTGGGCTTGATACTTCATTACCATGGCCATACAGAACCCACAGACAATCCTCACGATTGTGGACTTCACTAAGGAAGTTAACAGGTTACAATTCAGGGTCAAGAAGGCTCTGTAAATTGATGAATGGAATGTTGTAAGAGCCCCCAATAAAATGATTAAAAAAAAAAAGAATGCTCTGGATACAGTTCTTCAATAAGGAGAGTCTTCTTATAGTTGTGCTTTAAAGCATGCCTCTCTCTGGCCCTGAGACTTTCAGCAAAAGGTCCCTGGCCTCTGTCCTGCTGGGCAAGGGTTACAAAGCTCTTTCACTTCTGCCAATTATGTGTCTTAAGTCAACCCACTCCACCAGCAACCATGCTGCAGCCTGAAGGCCCTCAGCTCTCTTGTTTTATAGGACAGATGTCCATTAGTTTTTTTTTTGGGGGGGTGGTGGTGAGACCCAAACCAACCCACCAATTGTGAAGGTACTGAAAGTGTATGAAAAGGCTTTTTGACAGAAATATCAGTGAAAAGACCCATTCATAAATTCACCCCAATTCTAATTGAACGAAAGTTAAACTAATCTTTGACTTCATGGAGAAAAGAACAGAGTCCAAACTTGGAGGAATAAGTATGGCTTCTTCCACAATATTAGGGTGCAGGGATTCCACATTGGGTGCTCTTTGAGTTTGACCGACCCTCCTCTATCTGCCTAGAGTAAAAGAAGTGAGCGGTCTGCCCCTAAGAGATTTTCTCTCTCTTTCTCTCTCTCCCTCCTTCCCTCCCTCCTCCTTTCATAATCTAAGCTACAGCTTTGCTACGTGTTGGGTGGAAAGGTGGAAGCTCCCCATTGGTTGTAACTGCACACCTAAGTAACACAGTGTTCTGGTTACTAGACTTTGGCTGCAAAACAAATCACCCCAAGGTTTAGTGGCTTAAGACAATGAGAACATTGATTTTGCTTGCAAATCTTCTAGTTGGCAGGGCTCAGCATGGAAAGCTCCTCTCTATTCCATTCAATTCAGTGAAGGGAGGCTCATGAGCTTGGGACTGGACACATTGGCAAAGTTTTGCACCCTCACTGGTAAGTCTGGTGATTGATACTGGCTGCCAGTTGAGATCGTAGGTGGGGTTATTGATCAGAACACCCACGCTTGTCCTCTCTATGTGCCTTGGACTTCCTCACAAGATGGCTGGCCTCCAGGGAGAAACTTCCAGAGTGAATCAGCTGCAGGGCATATTGTCTTTTCTGACCCAACCTTTGACGTCACCCGGCATCATGTTCACTACATTTCGTTCCTCAGATCCAACGGTCCTCATGTTGATTCCAAGTCCTCCAGGAATTTGAAAACAGAAGCACTCCATGGGGTTTTCAAAGGCCGATTTTCTTTTCTTTTTTTTTTTTTAAAGAAGATCACCAGACCTTTTTTCCCAGGCACCTCAGGATCGACTGGAACCTCCACCCTCGCATTTAGCATCTTCCAGGAACTCCTTCCCTCCCGCCAAGCGGTCAGAAAGTCACCCAGTTCCAAGGGAAAGGAGGAATCAGTGTAAATATGCGATGGGGGATGGGGATGGTAGAATTCTAGAAGTGTCTGTGGGACAAGAGCTAGTGCTGTAGTTGCTTTTGGAAAATATGATCTGCCCTCGACTGAAAGTCCATGTGTCAGATCGCCAAACACGAGCTGATCGAATGTTGTTGATAGTAGGCGCCATCGAGTCTTGTCTGACCCATAGCAACTGATGTACAGCAGGACCAAACACCCCCTGGCCTTACACCATCCTCACTATTGTTCCTATGTTTGAGCCCGTGTGAGTCCGGGGAGACTAGAGAAACAAATCCAGGGAGACTCATATGTGTATAAGAAAGACCAGAGCAGTTGAATATCAAGAAAACATCCCAGTAAAGTCTAGAGCAAGTCCATAAGTCCGGTATTAGCATATATGTCCAATACCAATCTATAAAGTACTCTTCAGACTCACGAAATGCATGCAATGATACTGAATGCAGGAAGATCACAGGCCAATGGGTGGAAAGTATTGTGGATCCAGTGGTGGTAGAAGCATCTCAGCACTAGCTGGGGTCTCCACTTGGCTTCTCCAGCTCAGGGCAATAGCATAGTTCTATGTGTCTTGTCGGCTGCGATGTCTTCCAGGGAGTGAGTGTGTGTCTCATCTCAAGTGAGCTATTTATCTCCTTAGCGCCTCCAAATGAGGCCATCAAGCTGCCACCTGATTGACAGGCTAAACTCTACCCCTTTGTTTTTAATTCTCGCAAATTAACAACAGATTATGTGACTACCACAGAGCCCACTATTGCAACCACTGTGTCAATCCATCCTTCCTCTTTTTGCTGCCTCTCTACTTTACCAAGCATGAAATCCTTCTACAGAGTACCGGTCTGTCTCTTGACAATGTTCAAAGTATGCAAGAGGAAGTCCCGCCCTCCTTGCCTCTAAGGAATGTTATGGTTGTACGTCTCCCAAGACAGATGTGTTTGTGCTTTTGGCACTTCCAATATTGTTCACCAGCACCAGAATTCAAACATATCGATTCTTCTTCAGTTCAATGGAATACACTTGTGAAGTGTTCAGGGGTCTCTTGGGGCCTGCTTACTATCCTGTCCTTACGCCTCTGGCTCTGGCCACCAAGAAGGCACAGCACAACTCCTATTTGCTAGGGTGCCTCGCAAGGGTCCTCTTGATTGGTGGGAAACTCCAGACTTCCTTGGCCATTCAACGTAGAAGAACACGAACCATTAGACTTGCCCCCTCTGGCCATCCTCCTATCTTAGGCAGCAGGCTTGTTGTGTCACCCTCCTTCTGGGGGATAGTGGGTTGTCTAAGATAAGGTCCAACCAGAGGAGATGCCAGCTTTCCCCTGTTTCTGATATCCCTTTCCATCTCACTCCCAGCATTTGGAGTAGTTTTTCTCTTTAGCTTCAGAAGGAGGTCACCCACGGGGGAGGAAAAGAAGGCATCCGCTAGCAGGCAGAAACCATTTTTCACAAAACCCTTTCTCTCCTTCTTGCCAATTTCATTTAGAGCCGGAGAGCAACAAACAAACAAACAAACAAACAAACAAACAAACAACCCCAAACTGGTCCTGGGCTTCGCTGTCGTGCTAGCAGTTTCTGAGATGTCCCATGTCCTGCGCTGTGGTCTGGAATTGTCCTCAAGGATTTTGTGTCTCTTTGTTTTCCTCATTGGACTCGACTCACCAATAATATTGCCCCGGTTCATACCCAGGTGCACAAGCGCAAAACCATCGGAGTGTGAGTGGGGGTGTTTGTGGGGATGTTGGTGCCCAATAAAATAGTCATAGAAAAAAAATAAGCAAGCCGTTTGGTCTCATTCCCAAGGAAGCTCAAGTCATGGCTTTCATAGCTGTCGCCTGTAGAGCATGAGTCATGGTGTGTAGAGATTGCCTTGCTTCTGACCCTGTCCGTACCACTTACTTGAACTTTTGGAGCCTCAGTTTCTTTGTCGATAAAACAAGGATGGTAAGATCATCTTGAGCCCCTGGCTGGGTGGTGCCTATGGTTAATTGGCTCAGCCAAGAGCCCAAAGGTTGGGAGTCTCAGTCCATCCAGATGAGCCTTCTAAGAAAGGTCTGATGATTTACTTCCCCCCAAAAAACAAAGCACCAGTAGAACCTACATGGTACAGCTCCACTCTGACACACATGGGGTTGTCATGACTTGAAGGGGACTCACCGGCAACTGGTTGGGTTAGTGACAGCATCTGTCCCATTGACTTGTCCTGAGACTCACTGAGGTCATGTATGTAGAGCCTTGGCACAGTGGCTGGCATATGGTGAACGACTGCTGTTGGGCTGAAAAGACCACGGTTGCTACGATGATTTAATCCCAGAGACTTGGGAAGATGCGATCCAACTCGGGTTCTTTGACAGGTACTCAGTTGGGACAGGACGAGGCTTCCTCTGCTTTTCAGAAACAAAGTCAACAGTGATAACATGGGGCTGGTCTTGATTCGCCCACGTTCTGTATACATTTTGAATGATCCTCTTTGAGATCCTAGGGTTCAACCTTTCCCATTGAAAATGAAAGACATTATACTAAGACTTCTCTGGTCCCTGGACTTTCAGTCACAGACAGACTGGGAGTCGTTTATAGCAATGCCACCCCGATTTTGCCTCTGGAGTAGGACAGATGCAGAGGAGGGAGAACGCACAACATTGAGACTCAAACCCGGAGGGCAGCTGGACCAACTACCCAGGGCTTCCTGGAGCCTAAGGGGAGCTCATAAAGGACAAGGACATCGCCATCCCATGGAGCTGACCGTGTCAGGCAGCACACAGTGAGTGGACAAATGCTTGGTCATACAACGAAGGGTTATCTACCCACCTCCACCACCATGTGATCTTTAAGGCTTCTTGTTCCAGAAGTCACAATCGGATGCTAACAATCTTTGGCAGGCACTAGAGCCCTGGTGGCAAAGTGGGCTATGCATGGGGTTGATAAAAGCAAGGTCAGGAAGTCTAAATCACCAGTTGCTCCCAGAAGAAAGGGAAGGCTTTCTGCCCCTACAGAGATTTACAGGCTTGGAAGCCCACAGGGGCAGTTGTACAGGAACTCTGCTAAATGAGTTGGAGTTGGCTCGATTGCAGGGAGCTTGGTTTTGAGTCTGATGGCAAGGCCTGACCTTGCAAAGAGAATGCACGAGAAGGCTGCTGAGAATTTCTGGAGGAAGGGAGATGAGGCCTTTACATCAGGAAGTGTGCTCAAGAGCTTCCAAATAAGATCCACCCCACCCCCATCCCCCTGGACAGGGAATCAAAGAGCTGAATGCAGGCAGGTAAAAGGAATGATGGCAGACAAAATTCAGGTGCACTGAGGGGCCAGGCAAAAGCCAAAGCACCATATTTATGGTAGCTTAGGCAAGACATGAATAGAGATGGGGGAGAGAGAATTTCCACAGTGAGACTCTGTGTGAATGTATGTCGATGAAAGTATTTTGAAAGGTGCAAAGCACAACAATCCACTCATTGCTGTAGAAAGGTGGCCACGGAAGGATACATGGGAAAGAAGAGAGGAGAGCCAGCATTTGACAGTGGCAAGAAACCAGACCAGGCAGGAAGCCAGGCAGTTGAGTTTAGGGATAGTCCTGTGCTATGGGTGATCAGAGGCCAGCTGAAGCCTTTGGATGGCAAACAAGTTCTAATCAGCAGGGCAAAGCCATTTGGGTTGAAAAATGAACTTGGAAGAAAAATAAACAGATTGCAGTGGATGAAGAAAGGGGAGGAAATAAAGGATGATGCTTGTGGAGTGGGGTTGGTGCTCTGGGTTATAAAGGAGGATAAAGAGCAGAAGAAACAGCTAGGACCGAAATTAATATTCAGGTGATGGCTTCAGGTAGATCTGTACAGGTTTGAATGCACTGAGCCCAAGAGAAGACTGGAATAAAGGAACCTGGATCGAAGGTTCAGAGAGTCTACAGAGCACACTCCCTCGCCTCTTCCATGATTGTATTAGGTGATCTAACATTCGATATGTTGCGTAGGGTTGCCTCTAGGCTGGTCCTCAGTCTCTCTGCCTGAGACTTGGTCCGGCACAGAGGGAATGCTCCACTGGTCATACTCATTGAGAGACTCCAATAGCCTTGTCTCTGGGCCCTTGGGACTTTCTCCAAGAAGCCATCTGCAAAAACGGCTGCATATTTGGGCCTCCTTCCTGCACGGCTCACCTTACTGTAAGGCCATGAAGAGCAGGTAGGAGACAAAGTAGAAACAGCATGAAATTTGGGGTCAATCTCTTCTGGCTGCTGCCTCTTACTGGTTGTGTGTTTGGGGGCAAGCGCTTGACCTCTCTAAGTCTCAAATTTTCATGTAAAAAAGGATTCCTTCCCCATCTGTTCATAACCCAGGCTTTGTATGGTGCAGAGGGCCTTGCCAAAGCCATTCTTTAAATGCATTCTTACCGCCTTGCAAAATAAAACGTGAGGTGTCCCCCCCCCACCACATTTACTTGGTTTTGATAGTCATTAAAGGGCAAAAACCCAAAGAAGCCACGCTTTAGGGAATTTTACCCAATTGTCAGCATTCTCTCTCACAATGAGCTCCCCCCACATCTGAAGAGCACCTCAGGGACAGGGTTGTCTGGAAGCTGCCTCCCCGAGGCCCTGGAACATCAAGAGCCTTGACCTTTACATGCTCCCCAGCTCAGCCAGAGAACAGCCAGATGGCAGCTGTGAGCTCCCTCCCTGTGCAAACATGTTTCGCCCAGCCAAGTAAACAGGCCTCCCTGTGTGAAAGGCTCTTCGATGCTGCTTCTGTGTGATGTAGCCTAGAAACAAGGGAGCCGGGGCTCTGGACTTTGGTGATGCGTTTAATTTGGGCCCCAAGCAACAGGGCCATTCATCTTGGTGCCTTCTCTCTCTGTGCAAACAGGGCTGGGGGCCAGTGTGGTCAGAAGACAGCTCTCACTACTCCCAGTGCAAACCCACTACGAAGAATCTCTGTCACTGTCCAGGCAGGATGGGCCCACCCAGAGCAAGAAAACCTGAATCGGGAAGGAAGGGTGGGTGGGATGGGGGCTTCGGGGGGGGGGGGGGAGAGTAGTGGAGGAGGCAAAGGGGTACCGTGTGGTACCACCTCTACTATTCTATGGAGGAGACAGAGAGCGGGTCAGCTTTGCCCAGTCTCTGACCACAGGGGCAGGGTGGTGCTGGACAAGCAGGAGCAGATCTAACATCTCACAACCCGGGCAGCCCCTTAAGGGGGTGGGGGCTCTGGCACCTGGAACATCCTCTACCTTAGCGTTTCAGGTGTGGTAAAAATGAACTACGGCCTCTCTTCAAGCAGTGGAGACTAGGGGAAAGGGTACTCGGTGGAGAGTGGACATGACAGAGAGTGGTCTCCTTTCTGCCCAGAGGGGGCTTTGTGCTCTTTCCCTGAGTGTCCCTGTCTACATAAATGAGAATAATAACAGCTGCCGCGTGTCGAGCCCCCGCTGATGTGACGGGGCTCGGACGTCGTGTGAGTTAGGGATAATTATCCCCACTTTGGAGATAAAGTTGTTGAGAATCCGTAAATGTAACCGACTCACCCGGGAATATGCAGTAAGTGGCAGAAGCAGGGAGCGTGCACCCTGCTCTTTTCTGTTCTAAGCCCCCATCCCGCCCCAGCAACACCAAAAGGTGGGCTTTCAAGCCTCGATCATTTGAAAGATGAGACTTGACAAGGACTGGCCTACTTAGACCAATCTTTATTTGCTCAGAGACAGAGGTTCTGACTTAGGCGAAGCTCCTCCCATGTCTGGGCGGCAGGACTGTGTGTCAGAGCTAACACCCTTCCCATCAATCTCCTCCTCTTCCACTTATTTATCATCTTGGTTAAAAGCCAGAGCAAGGGAACAATCAATACCTTGTCCCACCCCAGGAGAGAACTTGGCAGCCACTCTTGGAACTGCTGCTAACACCTTTTGCATTCCAAGGCGATTCACAAACAGTAACTAAGTTTCCCCGATACATCTTTGAGGCTACATGAGACAGAGAGAATGAGTCCCCCTAATCCCCACAGACAAGTATTGGTGCTGAGAAGCATTGTTAATGGGGAGGGTAAGCAAAGCTTTGAACAATATGCGCGCAACAATCATGTTCGGGGGCAGGGGCCAGCAAACTGCCACCTCTTTTTGTACAACAACTGATGCCTTTTACATTTTTAAATAGTTGGAGGGGGACCAAAAGAAGCATAGCAAATAGAATTTATTGTGTTACATAAATTTATATTAAAATGTAAATGGAAAAAAGAAAAAAATTATATTAAAATGTAAATGGATATAAAATGCAAATTTCAGTGTCTGTAAATAAAGTTTTATTAGGATATAACCTTATTCTGCTTATGTGTTATCTGTGGCTACACTAACACTATAACTGACAGGTGAGTGGCAGCCAAAGAGACCACGTGGCCCGTGATGTAGTAAAGACTTAACTACCTGCCCTCTAACAGAAAAAGCATACGCCTGGCACAGGTGTAGAGGGAGCATCTCACCATTCAGGTGAGATATACTTCATTCCCTTGTGTTTGGTATAGGAGCCCTGGTGGCACAGTGGCTAAAGTGCTTGACTACTCACCCAAAGGTTGGCAGTTCAAACCCCCCTATTGCTCCACTGGAGAAGGAAATGGTCACCTGCTTCCATAAAGATTCACAGCTGTAGAAATCCTACGAGGTAACCCTATTCTAGCCTACACACTCTCCGTGTGTCAGAATTGGATTTGGTTTGATTGGCGTTCCCGTACAGCACCTCCACCCTCGCAGTCCAGTTGAACATGGTAGGAAGGCAGTGCAATGTGTGATCCACGCTGGGTAAGTGCCCTTGGCTTTCTCCTCTTCCACGTCATGGCCCCTTCCTCTCTCAGTGTCCACAGCCCCATTGGTCTTCTTCACAGAGACCCTGGAGGTCTGAAGTGAACGTCACAAGGGAGAATAACTTCCAAGCTAAAAGTAGAGACACAGACTGAAAGCTAGTGGTGAGATGGCACAAAAGGGGTAGAAAGGGGGAACCGATTACAAGGATCTACGTATAACCCCCTCCCTGGACAACAGAAAATTGGGAGTTGTCGGACAGTGTAAGATATGACAAAATAATAATTTATAAATTCTCAAGGGTTCATGAGGGAGGGGGGAGCAGGAGGGAGGGGAAAAATGAGGAGCTGAAACCAGGGGCTCATGTAGAAAGCAACTGTTTTGAGAATGATGATGGCAACAAATGTACAAATGTGCTTGACACCAAGGATGGATGTATGGATTGTGATAAGAATTGTAAGAGCCCCCAATAAAATGATTTAAAAAACCCCACACTTTCAGATGTGCAGGGTATGAAAGTATTAACTGCTCTAGCCCCCTTCCTCATGAAGCTTATGGGAGAATTGTTGTGTGTGGTCTAGTCAACAATTCCAGGCCAGAGAGTAGAACTTCGAGCCCCAGGGTTTCCCAGGCTGAAATGACACCTGGAGTTGATTGCCAGGTTTTTTCTCCTGCAGAGGCTCTGGCTGGCTCGAACTGCTGGCTTTCAGTTAGTGGCCAAGTGCTTAACCATATTTCACCAAATGAGGAGTTCTCAGAAGGAGCAGAGATCCAGTTCAGAGCCAGAGAGGGCTAAATGCTGTGGCAGGGAGGCGCCCCGACAGAGAGCTGCACAGAAACCCGGCGAGGAGCCAGACCACTGTGGAGCAGCAGCAAATGTCCCAGGACATTTCTGAAGAGCGAAACTAAGTTTTGTCTCAAAGCCTTGATGGACAAGAAGGTTTTAATATTTATTGAAAAATTGCTTAGTTTGATTTTGCTCAGTCCTTGTTTGATTGTGTCTCTTTGATAATATGAGTGCTGGCACTAAGATTCCCCCTACCCCCCCATGATTAAGTTTGGGTACGAACTCATAAGCTTTATTTGCAATTCATGGATTGGCGGGTGTCTGCTCTGGAAGTCAGACAAGAACGCCGAGGAGGTGCACAGCAGAGGGCTTTGAAAGTGCAGACACACAGGATGAAGATGTCACCCTGGGCATACTTCAGATCGACGGGCCTAATTTGAGGTTCAGGGGAAATATGAGTTAAGATGAGTAGGCAAAATGTGAATTGATTAGTTTAGGGTAGGTTTCTGGGAACGCTGAGCACTTATAAGAAATAGAAATTTATTTAAGTTTTGGCTTGCTTATGTAGGGCTGAGCACGATTGATTCTTTCTTGGGCCTACTCTAGTCTGGTTAACATGGCCAAGATAGAACTTTGATAAAGAATATTGGGTCTCTGGCTATTTCCAGAATGGAATCTCATCCTACGCTCATGCCGCAAGCATCAGCATTTCACTCAGTTATGTAGCAAAACTATAAAAAAATTACACAATCCAAAGGTTTTCAGACGGCCTGGTTGTGTTCTAGCATGTAAACATTGGTTATAGAAATTCTGAGTGCTCTTCTGCCAACTCTGGTGGACTAGCTGATTATTCGGGATTTTAAAAACACTACTGTTACGCCATCTGCCATTGCTTAACCACTTTAAGTACTGTTCTTACATTCCTTCTGGGTAGGTACCAAAACAAGAGTTTGTGTCAGAAAAAGGATTTGAAAGATGAGCCTGAATTTTTAACCCAACCTGACTGAATTTTCTAGCTGTTGGACTTTCACAACTCTCTGAACCTCAGTCTCCTCATTTATACACTGGACATTATCATTCCAACCTTTTGAGTGCTCTTTTTAAAAGGTGAGCAGATAGATGGTTATTGTAGATAGAAAGGATTCCTGACGATTCTTGCCCCGCTCATCTGTCCAACTGCGGTGACTTGCATGTTACTGGAAGCTATGTCCTCTATACTTCAAATACCAGGGGGGCACCCACTTGAAACAAGTCTCAGCAGCATTTCCACACTAAAAACAGACTAGAAACAAGGCCTAGGAAGTCCACTACTGAAGGATTCCCCACAGAACATTGGCTGATGGAGTGCCAGATGAGCATCCCCAGGCTGGAAGTCATTCAGAATGTGAGTGTGGAAGCACTGCTTCCTCAAAGTGGAGTCAATCTCAAGGACATGGATGAGCGAAGCTTTGGGGACCGTCACCTGCTGATGGGGCTTGACTCAAAATGAGAGCAGCTGCAAATTTCCATTCATAATCAGAATGTGGCGTTATGAAATACGAATCTAGGAATATTAGATTTCATGAAAAATGAAATGGAATGCATAAAGACCAATAACAGACATTAGTGAGCAGAAATGGACTGGTACTGGCCATCTTGAATCGGATAATAATGTTGTTTACAATGAGGGGAAGGGTAAATCCAAGAGGATTAGCGTCACATTAATTGTCAAAAAGAACACGTCAAGATCATCTTGAAGTACAACGTTGCCTGTGATAGACAATGTCTAAATGCCTACAAGGAGGACCTGTTAATATCACTCAACTTTACACATCAACCACAAAAGCTAATGATGAAGAAATTGAAGAATTCTACCAACTTTTTCATGGAGAAAGTTGAGGCTTTCTATTCCCATAAAGATTTACAGTCTCAGAAACCCACAGGGGCAGTTCTACCTTGTTCTATAGGGTCACTATGCATCAGAATGGACTTGATGGCAGTGAATGACCAATTTCTTCAGTCTGAAATTGATCAAACATGCATGCATGGCTAACTATTAGAAATTGGAATGAGAAAGTTGGAAACAGAGGAGAGAGCAGTAGCTGGATAATAGGGTGTTGGTAATAGAAATGACGCTGGAGAATTGCATATTAGAATTTTAAGATCAATGACTTATTTGCTGTACATATATATTTTTAAAAAACATAAATGGTGAGTATATATTTGGACCTTGCTGGATGGAATACACAAGAGTTAAATTGACTGCATCTGTTAGGAAGAGAAGATGGAGAAACTCAATATGATCAGTCAAAATGAGGCTAGGAGCTGTTGGTGGAAAAGATCATCAATTGTTCATATGACAGTCCAGATTGAAGCTGAAGGAAATTAAAACAAGCCCATGAGACTTGTTTTATGCAACCTTGAGTCTACCCCATCTGAATTTAGAGAACATATGAAGAAGAGATTTAACACACTGAATACCAGAAGACCAGACACCTTGTGGGGTGACATGAAGGACAAGCAAAAAAGCCATTAAAAGAAAGAAGAGACTACAGTGGATGTCAGCAGAGACCCTGAAACTTGCATTCGAACATAAAGCAGATAAAGCATATGGAAGAAATGATGAAATAGCGCTTCTCGGCCTTTTGGCTAAGATCAAGTGCAGAAATGATGAAATAAAAGAGCTCAACAATAAATTTCAAAAGGCAGATTGAGAAGACAAAATAAAGCATTAAAATAAAATATGGAAAGATCTGGAGATAGACAATAAAAAAAAGAAGACAGGCAGCATTTCTCAAGGTGCATAATTCAAGCTTTGAGTTGCAATTTGAAGGAGTCTGTGGGTAAAATGTTGAACAGTGTATGAAGTATCAAAAAAAAATCAAGGAATAAATACACAGAGTCACTGTAACTAGAAGTACACTGTGTCAAGAGGTAATATATAATCAAGAATTGATGAGATTGAAGGAAGAAATCCATGCTGCAAATTAATGTAAAAGAGGCTCCATGAAGAATCAACAGAATAGTAGAAATGTTTCAACAAGCTGGTGCAGCACTGGAAGCACTCACTCATCAGTGCCAAGAACTTTGGGAGACAGCTGTCTAGAAGAGCACATACTTGTGCCCATTCCACAGAAAGGTCACCCAACAGAATGTGGGAATTATCAAACTATATCATTCATATCATAGGCAAGTAAACTTTTGCTTAAAGGGTAGATAATCCAAAATGGTTTCAGCAGTACATTGGTAGGGAACTGCTAGACATTCAAGTTGGATTCAGGATAGGATACAAAGTGAGGGATATCATTGCTGATGTCAGATGGAGCTTAGCTGAAAGTAGACTGTGTCAAGCCACGTTGACTATAGAAACATACCCAGTGACATCCATATACATGTGTAAGAGAGCGCTTTATATTAAGAAGTAATTATATATCAAGCAGACACCCCAGTCCAGTGTAGATCGAGTCCGTAAGTCCAATGCTAGTCCACAATTCTGATACTAGTCCATAAGTCCCTCTTCAGACTCACACGCCACGTGTAATGACGCAGAATGCAGGAGCCTCACCAGTCGGTGGACACAAAGTCTTGTGGATGCATTGGTGGTGGTGACATCACAGGGCTCCGGCAGCTCCCAGCTTGGTTTTTCAACAGGAAGGTAAAGGCAGAGAGAGAGAGGGTGAGGCTCCTAGGATTCTTCTTATGAGGAGGTCCCCCCCCCTCCACACACTTCAAGTTGACACAAAATCATGTAACCAACACATAGCACATTCCAGAAAGATGCTTACTTGTGTTTTATTCACTAGGCGAAGGCAGTCAACTGCATGGATTATAACAAACTATGGATAACATCGAGAATAATGGGAATCCTGCAACACTTCATTGTGCTTACGTGGAATCTGAACATGGATCAAGAGGCAGTTGTTGGAACCGAATAACAGGATATTGCATAGCTTAAAATCGAAAGGTGTGCCAGGGTTACAAATCAGGAAAGTTTTGAAAATGATGGCAACATATGTACAAATGTGCTTGATACAATCGATGTATGGATTGTCATGAGCTGTAAGAGCCCCCAATAAAATGATTTACATTAAAAAGGTCAGAGAAGTTATCTGTTTCTAATGTAGAAAATATAATGCATCCCTGGTGGTGGAGTGGTCACCGGTTGGGCCTTGGTCTGCATGTTCACCACCATCTCCTGAGAAGACTGGGAACGGTACCTCCCGTGAACACGGACAGTTCTGGAAACCCACGGGGGTGTGGGTGGGGGCTAGGGGTCACTATAAGTCAGCATTAACTCGATGACACGCAGTTTGGTTTTTGGTTTTATTGTCCAAGTGGTGTACCTCTAAAGGAATGGGATCCCACAGTGAAAAGATGGTTAAGAACGTAGCACACACCTGGTGATTCAGCTCAGAGAGAAGTGAAGACGATTTTAAGTGAGGACACCAATCAAGAAGCAATATGGAAATATCTTAAATAATAGTTTTATTGTGTTTGGTCAGGTATTATTTTAATATTTTTTTCATGAATATTTTAAAACTTTCTTACAACACAATCTAGTACCTCTTTTTGCGTTATTATTTAAGTTTTAACTACATGAAATAAACTATCTTTTGGTATGTTGTTTTTGAATAGTTAAAACCACCACCAGGGCAGCGAAGCATTTGTTAAATTATTTGAATTACACCACTGCACGGGTCTCTCTCGACAGGTCCAACGTACAGGACATGATGTCTTGCCATCCTCGCTTATAAGGAGTATTTTGTTTGTCTTTCTTCCAAGACAGATATGTGTGTTCTTTGGACAGTCATTGGTACTTTGCCACGGACCCTCACAAAACTCGGGGATAAAGTCGGCTCTATTTCAGGTTTTCTTTCCGAAGGTTGTCCGTGGTGAGTCCCTCAGAAGTGGGTCACCTGGGTCATCTTCCGGGTCTGCTCTTAGTCTGGAAGCTCCACTGGAACCTGTTTACCTGGGTGACCGACCCTGCTGGCATTTGAAAGGAGACAGCATCCCTGTTGAAGTAGCCTTTCCTGGCATAGTAAGCCAGATGTTTGCTGGATTAAAGATGGCCAATGCGAGTCCATTGCAGCTCACTGATGCCTATGACATTGATTGTTGTATGTTCCATTTCATTTCTGATGGCTTCTGAATTTCCCAGGTTCATTCTTCTTCCATTGCATGTCCTGGTCATCAGAGGCTGTTGCCAGCTGTTTCTCCTCATTTGTGTCATGCCCCATCAGCACACAAAGGCCCTAAAAGTTTTCCTCCATGCATGTCCCTGACTTTGAAAAGACAGCACTTCCACAGTTGTATTTTGAGTCCATGCCCACATAAGAAGCTCATCCTGCCGCCACTATCTCTGCTTTGGATGGAGAGGGATCAGCGGCTCTACCTTATTCTTGTTCCTCCCTGTGTTGATGCAGGACAGAGACCTTGTGCCCCACTTGATGCCCAAGACCCAGTCCCATTCATTTTCAGGTCCTCCCCCTTGTCAGGCTGGTGTGACTCTCCTCTCATGGCAATCTTCCCACCTCTTATTGGCAAGTGTCCCAGCCTTTCCACTTGATCTGAAATGTGAATCTCTCCAGGAAGTTTTCTCTGGGCGTGAGGGGCTCTGCGTTGCTCCCTTCCATTTCAACACCCGAGTACTCTGATATTTCCTCCTCCACCCTGTTCCCTCTCTCCAGACTCTGGTGGTTCTCAATCTCAAATTCCAATCTGCTTCCCCCGGCCCTGTTCATGTTGACTTTTTGGTTTCTCCTTGATTTGAAAATGCCATCCATTTATTTATTCAAAGTGTCATAGTATTTTGTTTTCAAATAACCACTGCTGTATGTTTCCATGTTGACTCTTGGCTTTTCTTCACTCAAACCTACCCGCTCTTCAGATAGGACTTTGTCTCAGAGGAGGGGGATGTGGAGTTCCTGTTGACCAGACAAGCTGTTTCTCAGCTTTGGCTTGAGTCAAAATATCTGTATAAGAATGCTTCAAAGAGTTCATGGAACAATTCCATTATCTTTTAATTCCATTTTAAAGCAAACTTCTCGAAACCCATAGATATATATGAAGTTTTCAAATTTAGCCAAATCTCAGAATTTTAAAGAACCAAACTGTGAGGGTTGACTTTGGAGTGATCCAGAGTTGGGGCGATAAGGCTAGGATGTAAAGAAAATTATTTTTGTATAAGATGGAAATGCACAGTCATAGGTAGGTGATATTTTTGGATAGTGGAATGAGAGTAGAATGCAAAGATGTGAGAGTTCTGCTCGGTCCTTTGGGAGTTAAACCTGTAGCGGATGATGAGTAACTCAGTTAAAAATAAACAAGATAATCACACACACACACACACACACACGATTTACAGCCCACCCAAGAACAATAGGGTCAGTTCCTTCTTGCCTTATGTCCTGTGGAGATCGAAATCTCTCAATAAAGCTTCCAAGACCAACATGGTTTGGGAAAGGTAGAACAGTTGAGGTGGAGGGCGATGTCTCCCTGGGAGAGAGGACGTAGTGAGAGGAATGGAGGCACAAAACTAAGCGGCTTGTATTGAAAAGGTAGGTTCCAGAGTTCTAAGACATTACAACCAGAGGGGCCGTGGTAATATCGGTGGACACCAGCAGTGGACACCTGAACAGTCCCAAGGGACTAAGTGGCAGGTACCTTACACCGCTTTGGACACACCTTTGGGAAGGACAAGACTGAAGGATAAAACCTTGTCCAGGGAAGAAAATTGAACTGTGAGAAATTGGATGTCAGAGAGCATTTAAAATGGAAGAGAGTGTGGAGTTATTTTTACTGGGTAAGAGTTCATGTTTTCAGTTTTCATGAGGGTCTGAGACACATGTTGGCTCACGTACAATGAAGAGAGGCCTCTTTTCTTCCGCACATATGTCTCAGAGGGTGAAAAATGTAGCCCTTGCTCGTGACTATAATTCCTAAAGAGCCTTTGCTGACACTTTGTCATTCCTTTGGTCCAAAGGACACTTCTGGTCGCCTGAGCATTTCAAAGATGTCAAATGTGCTAGGGACAGAATGAAAAATACGTTCCACACATCTATTTACAATATTATACTCTTTAAAATTGCCTTTCAGTGTTGTGTCAATTAGGTGAAGCAATCATTGGTTTGATTTTATAGAAGAAACAACAGGTCAGGTGATTTGGCAGCCAGAGGCAACTCAGTTCTCATCCAGCCTTTTGTCTCCAAATTCCCTCTGTCCCTTTAAACATCTTTCCCGGATCTCACCGATGGGGTTGGCACTGATGTCTCAAGTCTGTCGTTCTCATGCCAGGCAGAAAGGGTGATTATTGGGCCTTAGCCCCCAAGCCACCTTCACCCCTGGCTTCTTGTGTCCCATCCCACAGCACTCTGTGAGACTGGCTCATTCTACTGTGTTCCACGTGGCAGGTGTAGGTTTCTCTGTCTTCAGGAGGGACTGCCAGCACCACCGCGCGCTGGTATGCACCATTTCCGCTGGGAAGAACATCCTTCTCTGTCCCAGACCTGTTCATCTCACTGGCCCGCGTCCAGTACATATCAATTTCTCGTGGGTAGAAGTCATAGGCCAGGCATCTGAGGGTCCTCGTCTTCCCTGGGCCCGTGTGGCTGGTGAGTGACACAGAAGGAGGGTCTGTGGAGGAGAGAACATGGATCGTGAGGCTTTGGCATAGATGTCTCTCTGCCCTTGCCTCTTCCCACTCTTCCTCCTTGTTTGTCAGCGACTAGTGAGGGTCAGTACAGAGCTTTGTTGTTATCTCCTTTAAGAATTCTTTGTGAATAACCTTCCTATGAGCTTTGGATCCCTGTTGGATCATGGAATCCCCATGGTCATTTGCTGTTGTTGTTGCCAGTTCTCCCTACCCACCGTGGAGTAGGGATGAATTCCTCCGGAAACATTCCTATTTTACCCCAAATCTTTGAGGAGACTTTGCAGCCCCTCCCTTCCTTCGATCTCAGTTTAGACTCCTGGCTCGATCTGCGCTCCTATGCAGCAAAACCTTCCCGCTCCATCTGTAGACTGCTTTCTCATTACTTCTCAATCGCCAATGTCTGGCGATCAATCTTGCTCCCTTTTGCACCTTTTCATCCTCCCGGGCATTGTGCATACTCCCCTTCCTCTCTTCAAAACCAAACCAAGAAGGCAATGATCATGGGATGCTATCCTGGATCGAAGGGTACAGACCCCTCACGTCCCTCCCCCAAATTAATGCCCACCCAGAACCTGGTCTTTGCAGATGTAGGTCATCAGGTGAAGGTCAGGTCATACTGCGTGAGGGTGGGCCCTAATCCAATATGACGGATGGCTTCTGAAGAAAGGAGAGGACGCGCAGAGATACACGTATAGAAGGAAGATAGCATCTAAAGATGGAGGCAGCGATCGGCCTGATGCGTCTACACGCCAAGGAATGACTAGGATTACTGCCCGAAGTTAGGAAGAGGCAAGAAAGAATATCCTTCCGCATCATGGCCGTGCTGATACTTTGCTTTTGGCCTCCCGAACTGTGAGAGTAGCCATTGATTTAAGACACGTGGTTGGTGGCACATTGCTACGGTCACCCTAGGAAACAAATACCAATTTGCAATCTGAAATACTGAATTTGAGTCCC
This sequence comes from Tenrec ecaudatus, assembly GCF_050624435.1. Classification (NCBI taxonomy): domain Eukaryota; kingdom Metazoa; phylum Chordata; class Mammalia; order Afrosoricida; family Tenrecidae; genus Tenrec; species Tenrec ecaudatus. The sequence continues at coordinate 131,455,926 of NC_134541.1, forward strand.
GGCCCTGAGGCTTATAGACGGCGCTCACCTAGCTTTCCGGACCGCTAGCATCCTCATTCATACCCTGGGCACCATTGTTTGGTTAGGTGCCGCTGAGTCGGTTCCAACTCTTAGCGACCCTCCAGACAACAGAACAAGATACCGCCCACCTCGCGCCATCCTCACACTTGTTCCGATGTTTGAACTCCATGCCCATCCATCTTGTTGAGGGCCCTCATCTCTTTACGTTGCCCCCCCCCCCCACTTTACCGAGCATGATGTCTCTATGCAAGGACTGTGTCTCCTGATAGCATGTCCGAAGTACGTGATAAGAGATGGTGCTATCCTTGCCTCTAAGAAGCATTCTGGCTGTATTAAAGCCCCCAACTTACTGCCACAGAGTCATTCTGACTCAGAGCAACCCTGCATGGGATTTCTGGGATGGTCAATCTTTAGAACAAACAGTTTCATCTTTATCTCGTAGAGCTGTCGGTGGGCTTGAACTGCTGTACTTGGGGTTGGCAGCCTAATGCCTAACCCATGGGCCACCAATCCCCTCAAACCTAGACCCACGGCCCTCAAGTTGATTCTGACTCATACTGACCCCATATAGGGGTTCTGAGCTTGGTTAGTCTTTGTAGTAGCAGATAACCTAATTTTTCTCCTACAGAGTAGCTGGTGGGTCTGAACAATTGACCTTGTAATTAGCAGTCCAACGCTTCCCCGACAGTGCCATCTGAGCCCCCCAAATTGGGTATTAGGGAATCCATTCTATTAAATCAATGCTTATCTTGTCTTAACCTGCCTGAAATTTTATCACTGTTCATTTTGGGCCCCAACTCTTGTCCTTCTAGGGAAGCAAAGAGTCTTAGGATGTGAAAGCCAAAAGGCTCAAGGGAATTTCAGGGCTGATAGGAAGCAGTGTGAGGTCACCTGGGTCTTTCTCAGATCAATCCTGGGGAGCAGGGCATAGGCAGGAAACAGTGAGTACCTTGTTGGTCCAGGTGAGTCTTGCTGTATTCCAGGTATGTCTGCAGCATCTCAGGACACTCCTCCTCCAGGTAGGCCTTGGCCCGTTGCACATAGACTTTTTCTGCCTCCCACTTCTGCTTGGTGTTTTGGGCTGCTGGGTCCGATGGAACCCAGGCTGGAATTTCTTTGTTGAACTCAATGAAGTCTTGTCCATCATAGGCATACCTCCAGAATGCTCCACTGCTTTTGTTGTTCCAAAGTTTACAACCAAACATTCCCTGAAAGGTGTGAGACCCTGAAGAGATGTCAGTTGGCTTAGTATCAACTCCATCTTACTTTTATTCCTGTGTAGTTTGCTACCCAATAGAAAAGTTTAAAAATATATATATATATTGAAATATACACTCCCTTTTGCTTGACATATAACATATTAGCCAGATACATTGTTGAGAAGGAGAGGAAAACTATTCACTTTAATATTTGAGGCTAATCCGAGATAAGACACGTTCTTCCAGAAATTTAAGAGGACTGTGTACTTTAGATAGACTTCTAGGCCTTCTGCTTTGTGATTGATTTGACGATGCTGAGTTCTTAGAAACCCACCACAACCATAAGGAACTGCATTTCTGAGTGAATTGGAAGGCATTTGGGCTTCACTTAGGTCATGAGACTCTCTCATTATCTCTCTTTCAGTGCAGTTGGCTAGACAATGCGATTACTCCCTCTTTTGCCCAACTTTTGTTATTTTTATTCCAAATCACTACCTCCCCTTAAGGAAATGGAACACAGTCTTTTCATTTAAGTCATAAAAGTAGGCACTATCCAATACTGATTAGTGATATTGGCGTAGATTCTGAATTCAAGATTTCTTAGATACCCCCCTCCACCCATGTTTCATGAACTTGAACCTTAACTCCTTTGTGCTTCAATGTCCTCATCACTAAAATAAGAATGCCAAAGAAAGAGAGAGAGAGAGAGAGAGAGAGAGAGAGAGAGAGAGAGAGAGAGAGAGAGAGAGAATGTCAACAGTACCTATTTTAGAGGATTGTGATGAGTATTAAATGTGTTAGTACAACTGCCAGGCATATAGTAAGTGGTCAATAAATAGTTACTGTTATTCTTGTCCAAGTGCTCTGTTGCCATTTCTTTACCTTCTTGGGTCATAATTGCTCACGCCAGCATTTCCATTCCAGCCCATCTCCCACCATCTTTACCTTCTTCTTCCAACACACTCGAAGCACAAGCCCCTTTCCTTACCAAGAGCCTTCCCATTCCACATCTTTCTGATTTCTGTACGACTCTTGGCCTCTTTTGGAAATCTTACCTCATTTGGATTCAGATTACATGTAACTTCTTGGACATGTTTGCACCCAGAAGCCAACCTTTCAGCACCCACTCTATAGTTGGTGAGCAATTGCCATTCACCAGACTTGAGTTGGCTGACTTGGGGCTGGACGCGGAAGATAGGATTCAGAGAAAAAAAACACCAGGTTGGGAGACACGAGAGCCTGTCTCTCTGCTTGGCTCTGTCAACATCTCCTTACACACGAAGACAGATGATCTGCTCTATGTCTGCAGTTTATAATTAGGAGGAATTTTAATGATTCCGTGGAACTCTGCCAGTCTGTGGTTTTGATTGGACACTTACCGAATATTTGCTGTGGACCATGATCTGTGTTGGCTGCTTTATTTCTCTCTATTCATTCAACAAATTTCTATGGAACAAGTATTATTGGCTGCCTGTCCCGATAGGTATAGGTGCAGATGAATCTAATAGACTCTTCTAGCCCTCGTGGAATTGATGTGAATAAATTATGTTAACTTTAATGATCGTGAAATTATGGAAGGCAGACCTCAGTGCTCAAATTTTTACAAGTGCAGCTCAGATCACTAAGGCCTTTGCTCCCTGTCAACCAGCTAGTGACTAGTGGAGCCACAGTGGGAAGCTAGGGCTGTCAAACTTTCAGGGTGCCACTTTCCCCCCAACATCCTGGACTTGGATGAGTCTTCTACCTTCAGAAGGGGTGGGTGGGTTTTGGGGGTGGGGCGCCAAGGGGTGGGAATGTACCTGAGTGAGAACAGACTCTAACATCATGTCCCATGTGGGTTGAAGCAGTATAAGGTGGTGTGTTGCGGAGTAAGGGGGATGCAGAAGTGCCTGTGCATTTCCACTTGAATCTTCCGTTCTTCCTCTGGGATCAAGACGATTCCTACCCTGCTGATTCCCTCTGACTCGTCATTGTTAGGTGGTCTCCTGAGCCAAGACCCGCCCCTCCAGCCGTCCTTATCCACTGACCTTCTCTGTCTTTGTAATAGTCCATGATGTCGTTCAGGGTCACCATGAATATGTCCTCCCTGGCCTTCTGAAGTTGGCTTTCCTTCTCCCAGTTCTCCATTCCTTCCACCTGACTCCAGGGTCCTAGGGGCTCAGCCTTTCTGCTGTCACTATTGTAGCGGAAGAAGGGCTGGTCGTTGAGGTAGGCCATGGCCTGAAAGCTGGGGAAGCCTTCCCTGGGCTTGGATAGGCCAGTGTAAAGGAAGGTCAGAGAGTAAGACTCTGCAAAAAAAAGAGAGAAAAAAGTGTGAGGGATGGGATTCTTCCACTTAGAGTAGTGTGCTGCGAGACAGCAGAGGGCAAGGAAGGAAGACTTCCCTCCCCAGCTCTCTTGTCCAGGTGGTCAACTTCATACATTGTAGGCCTTGTTGAATGAAAGGGCTCTACTTTTTCTTCTAGAAATGGTTTGGAGATCACTCTATTCCTGTACTCTATCGTTCCATCTTCTTGGAACAGAAGAAGGTACCATGTCTCAGTCTCCTTGTAGGCACACTGGGAGCAGGGGACTGAGTTCTGGCCAAGGGGAACGTGAGCATAAGAGAGGCCTTTTGTTTGGTTCAAGGTCTTTATGAGTTGGCTGACTTCCTCTTTCTCCCTCCCCTGGAGGCAGTAACTGGAGGCCACAGGTAAAATGGAAGACTCCCGAGAGACTGACAACTCGGATCTCTGCGTCACCCAATGGAGCTGGGAGAGTTTCCTGATGGGGAACGTGTTTTACTTGAGCAAGAAATAAATCTTTGTTGGGTTAAGTCACTAATAGCTTTATATATTATTGGAATATAACCTCGTCTGACTTGACAAATATAGCTAGAATTCGAGAAGAATAGAAAATTCAGAAAATGATCCAGATGGAACCAACACAAGGTAAGATTAGGATGGGTCTCAGAATCCTAGGACATATTTTGCATTTTGGTATGAGCTAGGAGATGGGTGAGTAGAGGGGAGATATTGCCTCTGCTTCACAATGAACTCACTATATGACTCCCGTGGGAATTGGTTAATGATGTTGGAGGTCATGTGGAAGAGTCTTAAACCAAAAAAACCCACCCCCAAACTCTCTGCTATTGAGTCAATGCTGACTCATAGTGCCCTACCTGTGTGCTTCTGCAACTAACTGTTTATGAAAGTAGAAAGTTCAATCTTTTGCCGACGGAGCTGCTGGTGGTTTCAAACTGCTGACCCTGAAGATGGCAGCCCAATGTGTAACCACACCACCCAGGCTCCTGGAAGATTCTTAGTGTTGGCATTATTCCTGTTAATCAATTTTAGATGTTATTATAAGACCGATGTAAAATTAATATTCTGATAATTTATAAATCAAACCTATTTTAAACAGGAACATCTTAAACTGTGAAAACCAGCGTACATTTCTTTGCTCTGAAAAGTTTATGTTTTGAATGCCCTGTTCCCCTTGTCCGAGAATGGCCGCTGGGTGTTCCCAAGCTCCGGGTGTCTTTTCTTTGAGGTCCCTTGGAGTACCTGATTGTGGGGGTTAAGGAATGGGTTTCCTTCTAAAACAGTGGTTCTCAACCTTCCTAATGCTATGACCCTTCCATACAGCTCCTCCCGTTGTGGTGACACCCCCCCCCCCAACCATAAAATTATTGTCATTGCTACTTCATCAGTGTCATTTCACTACTGTTATGAATCGGGCGACCCCTGTGAAAGGGTCGTGACCCACAGGTTGAGAACCGCTGACCTAGAAGCATGTCTCCAGTAATTCGCTTCTACATGTCTCCTTTTCAGAGACAGGCAGCTCCATCCAGCCATGGGAGGGAAAGCGGACATTAGAAAGAACCAATAGCAGAGGGATTCCTGCCGTGTCCTGGCTTGTGACCTTGGGAAGGTCCTTTAGCCTCTCTGGGGTCTGAGATGCTATTTTAATGATGATTATTTGCACTTTAAGGGTTTTAGATGAGAGGTTATGTAAGGATTTGAGCCCAGAGGCTCTCTGGATTCGAGCGTGGGAGCTGAGTTATGACCCTCAGACCCTCACACCTGTCGCCCTTATGGGGAGCTGAGCTGTTTCAGGAGAGCTTCTCCCAAACCCATGCATCCTGTCTTCCCCTCCCCTCCCCTTGCAATCTTCCCCCACTCACGGGTCTCGGTCTCCTGGGGGTCTGCAGGTCTCAGAAGCAGCAACAGCCACAGCAGCACAGCCACAGGTGTCCCCATGATGACTGGTTGGAAAGTGCCAGCCTTCCCCGGGTCCTGGAGCTTAGAGAAGGCTACTTGGAGAGAGAGCCAGGTGAAGTTATGGAAATGGCTGGGCTCAAAGCCAAGAGTAGGAGGAGGTGAGAACCTGTGAGCCAATGAGCATGCCAGGAGGGGCCCCTCCCCTGACAGGCAGAAGACAGGACAAAGAGGTTGTGATTCGTGAGTCAATAGACAAAGTCTGCAAATGGAGGGCTGAACAGGTTCATTACAGGACGGTGGGGGGTGGGGCTCTGTGTGGGAGATACACTGGGTCCTCCAGCTGAAAGTCGGCCAGTGGGATTGTTTGAGCTTTGTGCTCTGGCGAGTGGCAGATGCCAAGAGATGTGTGTCACCCATCCAGCGTTGGAAGGCAATCCCTTCCGGTCTGAAGTTCCCAGCTCCCAAAGTCAGCACAGACTGTACTTTGCAGGGGAATTTGGACCTTGCCGGAACACGGTGCAGTTCTCCCTTCTGGAAAGGCTCTTATCATGTTTGGAACCAGGGATTGGGACATCCCAAGTAGGACGCCTCCTGCACTGGTCCATATCCACCCCCCAAAAGCTCTGTCTGTAGGACAGTCATCCCTTCCCCTTCCTCCATTTATTTGTATGGCTGACATGGAAACAGCAAAGTTGTCCCTGCGACCAAATAGCTGTGTGTGGCTTGGCATTGAAGTCATTGACCAGCGGCATCGAATCAGGTGTTAAGGAAACAAAACAGCAGGAACACCAGGCAAAGCTTTCTGGTGATGCTGGGAGTAGACACAACTCCCAGCTCTTAGGGAGAGAGGGATAGCAGCACCCATTGGAGCATCCAGGGTGCACTGGGGTGATGTCATTGGTCCATGCAGTGGCGACTGGCACCACAGCCGCTGTGTGCTTACGGCAGGGCCTTGGGCTAGTTCGTTCCAATTCAAGTCAATTCCTGTTGAGCATTTGTTAAAACGTAGATTCTGATCCAGAGAAAGGCAAATTCTCAGCAGGGGGTCAAATTGGAATGAGCCAGTCTGAAGTCTTGGTTTACGGGACTGGTTCTGTGGTATGATTTTTTTAAATGGTGCTTTTGTCTGTCCAGTTCTAGCCTCTCCAAGAACTCTGGGAGCTAGCTGAGAACGTTTTTGGATTGTGATTTTTGCTTAAGAGATACCGTCGCAGCAACCCAGAGGGGGCAGTTCTGCCCAGTCCTATAGGGCTGCTGCCACTTGGCATCCAGTGGATGGCAGAGTTTGGCTTTTAGGAACACTTATGGATAATCAATATTTAGAAACATAGGTGAATGCTTAAACGGGCAAAGGTGAAAAGAAACGGTACCAGACACATTTGAGAGTAATTATGGACACTTTGGTGGAAATAGAGTTTGTCTCAGTTATCTAGTTAGTGTAACATAAATGTCACAAGTGGATAGCTTTTAACAAATGGAAATTTATTTTCTCTCAGGAGGCTAGAGAGGAAGGCTGTAGTTTTCCTAGACTCTGGCAGAAACAACCACAAAATCTCACTGCCAACAAGTTGATGCTGACTCACAGCAACTCTGAAGGACAGACCCCTATGGGCTTCTGAAACTATGACTCTTTATGGGAGCAGAAAGCCCCTTCTTTCTCTTGAGGAGTGGCTGGTGGTTTCAAACTGCTGACCTTTTGGTCAACAGCTCAATGAGCAATCACTGCACCACCTGGGCTCCTGGCAGAAGGCTGTTGCATCTTTTCAGCTTCAGCTGTTTAAGTGATCTTGAAGTGGCTTGCACCTATCTTACCCCACTTAAGCTTTTGTGCTTAATTTACTCTTTTATATCACAAAAGAGATTATTTTAAACATGCTCTCTGTTAGGCAGCCGGAGACAGGGGCAGAGGGATTGTCCCTCTCCGTGCCTGAACGACCGCTACAGGAGGTTGGAAGAGAATCAGGCGAGCCTAAGACAGCCATAAAGACTATCTGGGCATGCTCCAATTCAAGCCCGAGCTACGGGGGCGGTACACCTGGGTGGCTCAAAGGAGACCCAGATGGGCTTAATTCAGCCAATGGGGTCAACCAATACCTTCAACCACTCCCCCCAGCCAGAGGCCTCAAATACCTCGACTGCGGGGGTATGCGGGCTCTTTATCTTCACCCTTCGCTCCTGTGTCCGCTTGGCATGCTGCGGTCTCTCTGGCCTCCGTTCACCGAGTGTGGGTGCTCAGTCCCATGAGGTTGCCCATGTTCAGTGGTGAGCCCTAGCACGGCCTATGCATGGGCTGGCATGCTTCCCTGAAATAACGTGTACTATTTTGAGACTGTAACATCCGAAACTTCTGTCCTTTATGAAAACCCACTTGGATCACAAATCAGAATTTGGCGTGAATTCTTTCTCATGTGAAGCCAAGAACCGAGGTATTTCCCACCCAAGAAACCTAACATGTGCATTCAAATGATCACTGTGTTAGTCTGGGTAGATTAGAGAAACAAATTCATAAACATGCATATGTATATAAGGGAGAGGTTTCAATACAAGAGGAATTGAACATTGAGAAAACATCTTAGTCCAGTCCAAGGCCATAAGTCTGGTATTAGGCCATATGTCCGATACCAGTCTATAAAGTCCTCTTCAGACTCATGAAACACATGTAATGAAGCCAAATGCAGGACGATCACAAGCCAGTGGGTAGAAAGTCTTTGGGTCCAGTGGCGTTGTAAGCATCTCAGCGCTGGCAGGGGTCTCTCTGTGGCTTCTCCTGCTTCTGAGGTCTGGTGGTTTCCATGTGGCTTGTCTTCTGCAATGTCTCCCAGGGAGCGGCAGAGAGAGAGAGGTGTCTCCTGCCTCCAAGGAGGAAGTACCAGATTTCCCAGAATCCTCAGGAGAAGGCCATGCCCACACAGAAGTCTCATTGGCCATCTCCAGATTGACAGCCTAGACTCCACCCCTCCACTCTTAATCCTTAAATTGACACCAGATTAGGTGGCTACCCCAATCACATCAAAATGGTAAAGGAAACTCATTCCCAGATGGGGTTGCGGGTGTAGGTGTGCTGCTGTTTTTGTTAGGGGCTGTTCAGTCCATTCCGACTCATAAGGACCCTACTGACAACAGAACAAAACACCGCCTGCCTTTGCACCCGCACCACAAACGTTCTGAGGTCTGAGTCCAGAGGTTTAGCTGCTGTATAAATCCATCTTGTCGAGGGCCTTCCAGGGAATGATCTACATTTGGTTCTTTAGACCCTTTTACCCTCCCTGTGTTGAGGCGGGGTAGAAGCCCTGGCCCCCAGGTCATGACCAAGGCCCAGCCCCATGAGCCAGTCATCTTCCTGGTCAGGCCCATGTAACTCTCCTCTCACAGGAATCTCATCCCAACCTATCAGGGACAATCTTTGTACTTCTTGGCAAGCTTTCTTGGCCTTCACACTTGATTTGAAATATGAATCTCTCCAGGCTCAGTGCTGCTCTCTCCTCGAATACCTGGCCAACACCTGGGTTCTCTGAGCAGCCTACACCCTCTACCCACAGAGGTGGGTCTGGATCTCAAATTGTAGTTTCCCTCTGCCTTGCCCTGCTCATGTTAACGTTTAGACTTCTCACTGGCCTGAAATTTTTATCCCAACATGTGGGACTATTTGTTCAAAGTGTCATAAGTTGCTAATATACTCCGTGTATATTTCCTTTTGAATGACTTAGTTCTCAATTTTTCCCCTTTTGATTAAGTTGAATAAATATATCAAAGATGGAATATCCACATAAGAAAAACCAAAACAAAAAAAAAAAACTGAAGTGGGAGAAAAACCTGGGACGTATCCAATGTTTCCTGTCTGTTTTTGTTGCTATTGGCTGTCATACTATCGGCTCCACCTCCTGGTCACCTCATGTACAACAGCATGGAACATGTCTTGATCCTGCATGGTGGTTCACACACACGTTATAGCAACGGTATCAGTTCATCTTGTTGAGCCTCTTCCTCATCTTTTGGTGACCCTCTCCATTACCAGGCGTGATGTCCTTCTCCAAGTTCAAGGCATGTGAGACAAAGTCTTGCCACCGTCCCTTCTAAGGAACATTCTGCCTGTGCTTTCTCCAACACAGACTTGTTTGTTCTGGCAGTCCATGTTGTGGTAAGGTGCCATCGAGTCGGCTCTGACCCACAGCGACCGTATGCACAGTAGAGTGAAACAGTGCCCCATGCAGGGCCACCCTCCCCATCGTTCCTTTGCCCGAGTCCACTGTTGCAATCACTGTAGCCATCCATCTTGTTGAGCCTTCCTCTGTCCTTCCACCTTATCAAACACGATGTCCTTCTCCAGGGACTTGTCTTTCCTGACAATATGTCCAACGTATGGGAGATAGTTAAAGTTTATTGTGCCAACCTGGCCCATAAACACATGTGAGGTTAATTGAAGGGCAGAGAGATAAATGGCTCCGTGAGCCTCGCCTTTTGAGTTCTTGGGTGTCTGGCTTTGTGGTGGTCGGACCAGGGTGCAGCTGCCTTAGCCAGTTCCCTGCTTCAGCTTACAAGGCTCACTTCCTGTAAGACATGTCCAAGGAGAAGCCACATGGTCCTACCCTGATGCAGCCCTGGGTGCTGGAGCAGCCGTGTGGAGACCCCTGCCAGCATTGAGATGGTTACACGTTCACTGACTCGGAGTTCCTCTTGCAGTCAGTGTCATAGTGCGTGTTTTGTGAGATGGAGGAGGACTTTGTGGATTGGTGTTTGGGCTGCACTGGGTTAGGTTGTTTTCTTGATGCGTACTCGACCTTTATATAAAACTCTCTCTTATACACGAGTTTCTGTGGATTTGTTTCTCTAAAGTACCCAGACTAACACGGTATGTAAGACGACATCTTGTCATCCTTGCCTCTAAGGAGCACTCCAGCAGTCCATAATAGACTTAACATTCTTCACCGCACCATAATTCAAAGTCGCTCAGTCTCCCTTTGTCCTCCTCCTAATTGGCCAGCTTTCACAAGCACATGAGGAGACTGAAGAGACCAGGGGTTGGGTCAGACACACCTTGGTCTTTAGAGTGACAGGTTTGCTTTTAAAGTGACATGTCTGTCCAATCTTATATGTCACTTGATTTCCTCATGGCTTCTTCCATGGCCGCTAACTGTGGATACAAGTAAAATGAAGCCCTTGGGCACGTCATCCATATCTTGCTGCTGATGGTGAGCCCCGTTGTGAGGATTGCGGTTGTCTTTATATTGAGATGTAACCCATCCCGAAGGCTGTAGTCATTGCTCTTCAACAGCAAGGGCTTCAAGTCTTCTTTGCTTTGGGCCTGCAAGTCTGTTTCGTCTGCATATCACAGGTTGTTAGTCTTCCTCCTATCCTGATGCCACCTTCTTCTCCATGGAGTTCAATGTCTCAGATGTTTTGCTTTGCATATGATTATCTCACTATGGTGAAACAATACAACCCCGACATACATTTCCTGATTTGAAGCCAGGTCTATCCCTGTCATTGTCTCGTAGTGATGCTATAGGACAGGGTAGAACTGCCCCTGTGAGTTTCTGAGACTGTAACTCTTTATGGGAGTGGGAAGCCCCATCTATATGACTCAACATCAAGTTGATGGCAGTGGATTTGGTTTGGGTTTGAGTTTCCTGGTTTGGGTTTGAGTTTCCCCTTGTTGTGCTTGAATGCCTGTCTCTTGCTCTCTGTATATGTTCTGCATGAGCAAAATTAAGTGTCCTGACTGTCCCACTTTTGTGCAGTGTTATCCAGAATTTGTTACAATCCCTACAGTCAAATGCCTTTACATAATCAATAAATACAGATGAACCTCCTTCTAGTATTCTTTGCTTTCAGCCGAGACTCATTCTATATAAGCAACGAATCCCCCTGTGTGTTGTTGTTAGGTGCCAACAAGTTGGTCCTGACACACAGTGACCCTATGTCCAACAGAACAAAACACTGCCTGATCCTCATGATTCTTCTTGGGTTGGAGTCCATTTTTGCAGCCACGGTGTCAGTCCACCTTGTTGGGGACCTTCCTCCCTTTTGGTGCCCCTCTACGTTACCAAGCAGGATGTCTTCTCCAGGGACTTGTCTCTCCTGACAACATGTTAAAAGTATGTTAGACCAAATCTCGCCATAAGGAGCCTTCTGGTTGTTTAAGGAGCCTTTTCTTTAAGGAGCCTTCTGGTTGTTTCTTGGGCAGTCAATCTTCAATTTTCTTCACCAGCACCATAATTCAAATGCATCGATTCTTCTTCGCCTTTCTTCTTCAATGTCCAACTTGAACGTGCACGTGAGGAGATTGAAAATACCATGGCTTGGGTCAGGCACACTTTAGCCTGCAAGTAAATTCTCTATGCCTCATTTATATTTTCCTCTCTTGTTTGACTTTTTCAGGTGCATGGACCACATTATCAAGAAGCTTCTGTAGGTAATTAAATTAATCCTTGTTGGTCTTAGAATGGTTTTATTTGTTAAAATGGTTATTTGGTAAATAACCATTTGTAAAAATGGTTATAAGCTAGGAACGGAAGTGGAAAGCAGTGCTCCGTTATCTTAGAGCTTTCTCTGGTGCAGGGGAATTGTCTGAAGTCATTTGGACCTTTGATTCCCTTGTGTGCTGTATATATTTTTGTCCCCTCTAGACACTCGTCAAAATGTATCTTTTTTCTAGCCTTGACATTTTCCATAACTATATGTCTTAGTGTGAGTCTATGCCTACTTCTCTATTCATTTTCAATAGAACAGATATTCTAGAAGATATAGGGGCTTCCCACACTAATTAAGTTTCTTCTTTGCTCTCTCCTTTTTTTTCCCTATTTCTTTTTATGCTTATTTCTGGGAGATTGCCACAACTCTACTTCCCATCCTTTCTACGGAGTTTTCAACACTCTGCACCCACATCATTAATTTTTAAGAGCATCCTCTGGTTATTCATTTTTATTTTACAATTTAATGGCATTGATTATGCTTTTTCGTGTGTCACCATGTTCACTATTTTTTTTCCCTAAAATATCCCATCACCAACCCATCCTCCAACCAACCAACAACAACAACAACAAGCCTGGTCTTTCGTGGTCTCAAAACCCATTTTTGTCTCTCTTTACACTCAGCAGAGTACAACCACACTGTTCTGCCATGACTCCTGGTGGCTCTCCATTCTGAAAGTTTTCGTTTTAACTTGCTAATGAACCCTCGCAGGTGATGATGGAAACTGATGGTTAACACGAAACTGCTCAGGGACACCCAGGACATACCTGCCACGTCCTCACTGAAGCAAGGTCCCAGCCAGACACAGCCTGCTTTAAATTTGGGTTTCTTGACTTTTAGAAGGAGCCCTAGTAGAATTCCATAGGGGTAGTTCTACCTATTGGGTCGCTATGAGTCAGCATCCATTCAAAGACTGAGATTTTCTTTTAGTTTCTTTTAGAGGTAATACTATATTTTGCCACAAGAGGGAGCCTATCGGCCTGCAGAGGTAGGAAAATCAGCTTTGCAGCCCTCCCTCCTGAAACAGTCTCTCAAGAAGAATGCAGACTGGAGGAAGGCGTATATGAAGATGTGTGTGTGTGTGTGTGTGTGTGTGTGTGTGTGTGTGTGTGATATGAAGATGACCCAGCCTTGCTTGCTGAAAGCGACGAGGACATGAAGGTCAAGGATCGCGGTCTTCAGGATGGGTTACAATTCCATGTAAAGACCCCAACCCTCACAACAGGACCGATAGGTCACATCACGGTAAATGGAGAAAAGACTAAAGTTGTGAGGATTTTGCCCTGCTGGGATCCCCAGTCAATCCACAATCAATGCTCAGTCAAGAGATCAAACGGCGTGTTGCACCAGAATCTGCACCAGATGTTGAAGAGCAAGCCTGTGACTTTGAGGACTGAGGTGCACTTGACTCAAGCCGCGGCATTTTCACTTGCCTGCACGCACGTGAGTGTTGGGCCCTGAGTAAGGAAGATGAAGAAGAATCAGTGTATTTGAATTGTGGTGCCGGTGAAGAGGATCAAAAGTACCTTGGGCTTCCAAAAGAAGAAGCACATTTGTCTTGAGAGAAGTACAGCCATAATGCTCCTTCGGGGCAAGGATGGCCAGACTGTCTTACACACGCTGGACACGTTGTCAGGAGAGAGTAGTCTCTGGAGAAGGACACCATGCTTGGTCAAGTGGAGGGGCAGGCACAAAGAGGAAGGCCCTCCAGGAGATGGATGGACACTGTGGCTGCAGCCATGGACTCAGGCAGAGGAACAATGTGGAGGATGGTGCTGGATGGAGTAGTGTTCTGTTGTGCATAAGGGGGGGCTATGAGTTGGAATGGACTGGGTGGCACCCAACAACAACAACAACAACAAAGCAGCGTGTGTTTGTTGTTGTTTTACATGGCTCATTTTAGAGTTGGTTTTTGAGAAATGGATTTTTACCTAGCTTGAAGTAGTCTTAAAGCTTAGTAACTATCCCTCCCTGTCCAATACACACTCCTTCATTCAAGAGCCTGGGTGGTGTAGTAGGTTATGGGTTGGGCTGCTAACCTCCAGGTCTGCAGTTTGAAACCACAAGCTTATCCATGAGAGAAAAATGAGGCTTTCTACTCCTGTAGAGAGTTCATCTCAGAAACCTACAGGTACAGTTCTACCCTGTCCTGTAGGGTCACTGTGAGTCGGAATTGACTTGATGGCAGCGAGTTTGATTTTTTTCCCAGAGTCATTTGGTTTGAGAGTTTATTTATTTTGATAGCTTCTTAATATCGAGGGAACAAGACACAGCAACAACTGTCTGTGCTTCCGAACCAAATGAAAATTATTATCTTATTTAGATTATCTGTCACTTTTTCTCCCTCTCAATTTGCTCGAGTTGATTGACTTGCCTGAATGACTGCAGACGGACTATTTTCTACTCCTTGGTGTTTTTTTTCACCCCCTCTAAACCCCCCCCCATTCTCAATAATTCCCCTTTGTCTTTCTTTTGGGAGCCCCTCCCCACTGGGATCCATGCAACCCCCATTAGGGCTCCCACTTCTTTCTGATGATTTGAAACTATCTCCTAACTAGCGTTTTACCCAACACAGAAAGTCAATGCCATGGTTCATGTGAGTCCTGGTGGTTGTGGGTCATGTGTGCGACTGCTAACTACAAGGTCAGCAGTTCAAACCCAGGAGCTACATTCATGGGTAAACGTTAAGGCTTTCTATTCCTGTAAAGCCCTGGAAGCCCTCTACACAGGGCCACTGTGGATAACTCGGTGGACTGCAGGGAGTTTGGTTGATGTTGTTCTTTTGGGTGGTGGGTGGGTGGGGAGCGACAGGGTTGAGATCCAGGAGTTAAGGACTGTGTATCTGGAGTTGAATGCCTGATTTACCACCACCTGCTGATTTTGTGACCTTCAGCACATCAGTCTCTCGGCATTACAATTTCCTCAACACCAACGTGGAAGATCCTCCGAGGGATGGATTGACACAGTGGCCGCAATCATGGGCTGATACATGACAACAACTGTGCGGATGGGGTCAGACCAGGCAGCTCTCCATCTGTTACACACAGAGTCACGATGGGTCTGAACCAACTCATGGCAACCACCACCAGCACCGTGGCCACCATGGGCCATTTCATCGTTCATGTTTGGTGAGCAGTAAACGACCTAACAAGTATTATATATCTACTTCTTGCTCTAGCAACACCATTGATTACAACTAATTAGTGCCCCTTCGTTGTGTTTTAGCCTCCCTCCTGCGACACAGGATTTCTGACTGTCATTTTCTGTTCTGGTCAGCGCCCCCCAACCCCCTGTGGTGCAATCACTCCCGATCTACTGGCATTGTCCAACCCATTTTCCTGATATCTCCCCCCAGAAGCCGTATTTCAGTTTTATCCAGATTCTCTGCAGCTCTTGAGGCACCCCCCGCCCCCCAAATCCCATCCTTCTTCCTTGCCTTGATGTCAGCACTAGGTCCTGGTTCACTAGGTCTGAGAAGTGGACTTCTAGTCTTGCTTTGCATCTAGCAGTCTTTGCAACCTGCACGGACAGCGCATATTATGAGCGCTTCCTTCTGGGGGCTGGGGGAAGCTTGAAGTTCCAGGTCGCTAAAACAATCTGTGGAATGGAAAACCACCCTTCCTTTCGGAATGGATGGAGTCCACACCATGGAGGGCAGTCATTGAGCAAGTTCTCAAGGCTGAGCCGCGGAGCTACAGGACAGATCAAGAGAGACACTGATCCTCTCCTCAGGAAGCTTGTAAAATTCTCACAACCACTGCGGGAGGACCCATGGATACAGCCTGGATATTTGCAGGCTCAATTATGCAGCCTGGATAATTGAGTCATTTGTTCACTGGCAAAGAGCTTGTGACAGGGCTAACTGACACCCATGCTGGCACTTGTCACTCAACCTCCCTGGACAGAGTGGCGCCTGAAACCTTTTGTGTGGGCTCAGCCACAGATGGGTGTGGATGAGGAGCCGAGGGGTCTGAATGCACCAGGAGTACTGACTCTGACCTTGCTTTCTGTGTGTTGCAGCAGAGTAATGACGGGGCGGGGAGGGGACGGTCTCTTTGTGAGGAGGAGGAAAAAAGAGGTGGGGTGGCATGGAGGGAATGCATAAATGTTTGTGCGTTGCTGTCTGTGCCTTTTCTGGGTCCTTCGGGGCGCCGATGATTTCCATCCTGCTAACTCTCATTTCACCACCACTTGGGGGTTGCCGTCTTGAGCTTATAAAAATCACCATGAGTATTTCTTCGTTGGTCTTTTGAAGTTGGCTATCTTCTCCTCTGGCGTAGTGGTTACGTTTGGGTTGTTACCCACAAGGCCAGCAGCTTGAAACTCCCAGCTGCCACATGGGAGAAAGGCGGGGCTTGCTACTCCTGTGAAGAGTCACAGTCCCGGAAACCCACAGGGGCAGTTCTGCCTTGTCCCATGAGGTCACTATGAGTTTGCATCTACTCGATGGCAGTGAGTTTGCTTTGGGTTTGGGCTGCTAGTTGCCAATCCCTACCTACTGGCTCTAGGGCCCCAGAGGATCAACCTTCCTCCCAGATGAAGCATACCTGACCAGTGGAGTGGACCATGGGACCTGGGGGAGTTTTTGCTGGGCCTGAACAATTTGAGGTAGAGAAAGGCCAGTGACAGATGTCCTGTAAAGGAGGAGAGGCGTTAGAGGTATGAGGTCAACCAGGGACACTCAATGTGGGGCAGTAAGGAGTCAAGACGGAAGACCTGGTTACTGGAGCTGCCCATGTGTTCCCATCTCCAACCTCTCCCTTCCGGTCTGCCTCTCAGCATGGCGGACCAGCCTCCACAACCGAATGGGCTCTAAAGGAGCAGTTGTGTAATTAAAGGGTAAATTAAAGAAACCTCAGACGGGGCAGGCAAAGGCTCATGTCTTCCATGGAGCCCCGAGCCAGAGAGTGTGTGAACATATTCTCTCCCAGGCTTATGTAACCTCAGGCACGCAAGCCACATCAGACACATATAAACAGGGAAGGGATGTGTTAGAGGCATGCGCGTAACAGAAGGGGCCATGCAGGGGGTAGGCACACAAC
The DNA here is from genome assembly GCF_050624435.1 of Tenrec ecaudatus. NCBI lineage: Eukaryota > Metazoa > Chordata > Mammalia > Afrosoricida > Tenrecidae > Tenrec > Tenrec ecaudatus. The sequence goes on from NC_134541.1 coordinate 131,472,861, forward strand.
AGGAAGGGAGGTATCAGAGGCATACACGCAACAGGAAGGTACATACGCCACACGATGGGCGGGTTCTAGAGTTAAGATGGCGGCTTCACCTTGGCCGTCTCTGAGCTGGCTTGACCTTAAGTGTCCCTAAACTCCTCTCCAGGGGAGCAATCTATGATCCTTATCAAACGGGAGGGGGCTATACTTAGGGTGGGCTGATCTGATTGCTTTTGCTGGCAGACAGCCTTCAAGCAGTTAACCTTCAACCATAGAGTGGCAACCAGGGGCTTGCAAGTGCCATCTTAAATTTAGCATTATTTGGTGTGGGGGTGGGGTGGGAAACACTGTGGGGAACCTCTTTAGTTAGGAGAATGTGATTGGGATTCAGCCTCCCTCCACCAGTCTGCCTCCTAGAATCTTACTTGTGGATGTAGAGAACTAGTCCACAGACACTCTCTTCCCGGTCCTCAGTTTCCCGAACTGCAAGCCGACACACGCAGAAGAACTCTATTTATATGGTCAGAAGGACAGGAAGAAGAATTTCCTAGAAAATGCAGATAGTAAACCAGTTTGGATCAGCCCGGACTTGAGCTGGGATGCATCTCTGGATGGCTAGGTCTTCGACGTTCACTTGTTGCTAAGCTGAATCTTTACCATTCATTGCTGAGCTAGGCCTTTGCTGATGTCACACATTTTAAACCTTCGATAGGTCAAGAAGTCCTTAGCTGGGCATCTTTCCTCCAAGTGTGGACCCGCTCACGGAACGGCCTAGCTCTCGCTCCCTGGTCTTCATCTCGTGTCGTCTTTGTCGGACTTGGTGGATGGTGGTGTCCTGCAGTCTGGGGTGTCCTCTCTGCTGATCCTTCTTCAACCCTACTTCCCGGCGAGCACCTACTCTCCCGAAACCCAGGTGATGTTGTTGATCTCTCGTGAGACAAATACCTCGGTCCTTGGCTTCATGGGAGAAAGAATTCATTCCAAAGCCTAGTTTGTGATCCAAGTGAGTTTATAGAGGATCAAAGCAGCACAAATGCATGGGATCATGGCCCGGCCACTGGGGCTGCAGCCCGGCCACATTACACTGTGTGTCGGAACCACTGGGAGAGAGCGGGCCAGAGCAAACTTCTCCCTCCATCCCCATTCCGTTGGGAGGCATGGTCGATGGTACTGGTTAACCTCATTGGCTGAATTAAGCTCACCTTGTCCACATGATGGGCCAATCCAAGTGTAACGCCCACCTAGGTGTGCCACCCCTTCCTGGCCGGAAGCTCGAGTTGCTGAGCATGCGTAATTGACACCCCAGTCCCTATGCTAGCACCTAACAATGCCCCTGTGGAAAAGAAAGATCTCCTCCCATCATTCTGCAGGCGCTGAGCTCGTGGGCCTCCCACTTCTCTTCACTCCCTCCCCTTGGGTGATCCCTGTCCCCTGAGCGCCCTGCTGCCCCAGGTTCTTGCACAAGTCCTCAACAGATGGCTGTGGGAGGAGGCTGGTCTAGTCTGGTGGGAAGAGGAATCACAAGGAAGGCATTGTGGGTGAACTCAAGATGTGGACTGAGAGCTCTATTTACCCTGGGGGGCTTCTTTTCTGGCACAAATCCTCAGAAAGTTATTGTGAAAGAGAAGTTTGTCTTCAAGCTTTAAGGTCCTGTCAGAAGCTAAGAAATAATTAGGCAGATCTCCACCCACCCCCGCCTCCAGTCCTCAGCACCAACCTTAGCCTTCCTTGATACTCACAGGGACGGGGGCTGTGAACATTGGTCAATGGAGCTATTGAGGAATGGGGAGACATTCATGCAGCCTTGAAAAAGTCCCTGTTTTCTGAGCCCTGCATGTCCCCTCCTGCCCTGTCCTCACGTCAGACATGTAGCCCAGGACTTTAATTACTTTGTCCATCAACACAGTACTCAGAGAAAGACACCATGCTTGGTAAAGTATGGAGGAAGCGAAAAAAGAGGAAGACCATCGACTAGATGGGCGCAAGCATCAGAACACTGGTGTGGATGGTGCAGGACCCGGCAGTGCTTCCTTGTGGGGTGCATCGGGATCACTGTGGGTTGGAACCACTCAATGGCACCTGGCACCAACAGCAACAGCTGTTGCTTCAAATCCAGACCCTTTTCACTGATCTTTGAGTTCTGAGAACTATAAGTAGTCTGAAAGGGTAAGATCAGGGTTGGGGGTAGATGGGGTCAGGTTTAGCAAGCAAATTCTCATAGGACAGCACTTGTTACCCTAAACGCATGCGCAGGTGAGGTGCATTGTCATGTTGGGGAACAAAGGCACCCCAAAACTGGCAGACAACCTCATGTTCTCCTCAGGGGTGGCTGGTGGGCTTGAACTGCCAACCTGCAGTTAGTAGCCCACAGCTTAACCTACTATGCTAGCAGGGCTCCTTAAACTAGAAATGGAAGGGAAATATCTTAGCATAAGGGTGCATGCCAAGCCAATGATCTGCACTGTCCTCCACGGAGAAAGGCTGAGATTCTTCTCCTTGAGGACGGAAATTACACAACAATACCCCCCCAAAACCAAAGCAAAATTCACTGCCACCCAGTTGATGCTGACTCACAGTGACCCCACAGGACAGGGAAGAACTGGCCCATGTCACTTTCCAAGACTGCAGCTGCTTACAGGCATAGAAAGTCCCATTTTTCTCCTGAGGAGCAACTGGTGGTTTCAAACTGCTGACCTTGTGGATTGCAGCCCAACTGGTAATCACTCTACCACCACGGCTCCTACAGGGATGCCCACTAGCACCTGATTCAGCATTTTACTGGAAGGCCAAGCCCGAACAACAATGCAAGAAAGAGAAACAGAGTGTCTACAAATCAGAAAAGAAATAACACAATCCGTTTCTTAGATGACAAGATACTGTGGGGAGAGGCCAGATGCTCACAGGCATCCTCCCTGAGGACGATCAGTTGCCAGACTGCAGTGGGCCCCACATCCTGCTGTTAAAGACAATGGATGCCTGCAGACATCTATTTGGTTCCAGTAGGTGGGGTTTACACCCTACTGACAATGGTTCCTATGGAGATCTAGGGACTAGGTCAAAGTTAAACCGCCCATCCTAAACCTAGGATCTGCCCATCTTGTCACATGTATATCTCCAATCCCTCCTCTTCCTATTGCGTGTATGTTCCTAGACCACCCCCTCTCATTACTGTATTACCTATAGCACAGCCCCTTCCTGTGACATGTCTTCACCTGTAATTGGGGGGCTTGCATGTCTCCAGAGATTATAAAAGGCCTGGGCTAGCATTAAACTCTCTCTCTCCCTCCACGTGGACCATCAAGCGGGCCTGAGGTGAGCATGCTACCATGAATTGTGTCTGACTCCATTTATTTCAGTACTTCGCTTCTATCTCTCATGCTCTCTATAATTTTACTATTATCTTTACTTATTATCGCTGTACAATTACGCCTACCGGACCCATAATGATGTGTTAGGGGCTGACTCCCCCTGACAAGATACCACACACAATCCCGCAAAGTCCCACACCAAAGTTTGAGGCTCTAATACAGGATTTCTCTAATGCAGGAGGATACAGGATCAGAGCACAAAATTCAACCGGGTCCTTTTGCACTGATGGGGAGAATCCTAAAAAGGGAATTGAGATGACACCACTATTTCTAAGAATCCCCCGAATACTGAAATTCCTAAAAGGAAACCTAACCAGAGATGGAAAAGACAAGGAAAACGATAAATCATTGTGGTTGTTAGGTGCTACTGAGCCAGCTCCCCCCTCCAGAGATGTTATGTTCAACAGAAGGAAACTGCCTGCTCCTGTCTAACCTGATAATTACTGTTTGTGTGAGTCCATTGATGCAGCCATTGTGTCAGCCCACCTTGCTGAGAGTCTTCCTCTTTTCTGTAGCTCTCCTACTTCCCCGAACATGATGTCCTTGTTCAGAGACTAAGCTCTCTTGACCACAAGTCCAAAATATGTGAGGTGCAATGGGGCCATCCTGGCTTCTAAGGAGCATTCTGGCTGCAATTTCGCCAAGGACAGATTGGGTCATTCTTCTGGGAGTCTCTGGTATATTCAGAATTCTTCACCAACACCACGTTCCACATGCAGCAGTTCTTCCGCATCCTTCCCGATTCATTGCAGAGCTCCCACGCACATGAAGCAATGGGAAACACCACGGCCTGGGTCAGGCACACCTCAGACCCCAAAAGACGTCTTTCTGCTTTAATATTTTAACACGGTTTAAAAAATCATTTTATTGGGGGCTCATACAACCCTTATCACAATCCATCCATCCATCCATGGTGTCAAGCACATTTGTACATATGTCGTCATCATCACTTTCAAAACATCTTTTTACTTGAGCCCTTGGTGTCAGCTCCTCATTTTTTCCCTCCCTTTCCCACCCTTCCACCCTCCCTCATGAACCCTTGATAATTTATAAATTATTATTATTTTTTCATGTCTGTCACCCACTTCTCTGTTGTCCATACCCTGGGAGGGGGTTATATGTAGAGCATTGTAATTGGTTCTGCCTTTTTCCTCCCACCTTCCTCTTACAGTCCTGGTGTCCGTATTCTCAATATTGGTCCTGAGGGGTTATCTGTCCTGGATTTCCTGTGTTTCCAGTTCTTATTGGTACAGGTGTACATGCTCTGGTGTAGCCAGATTTGTAAGGTAGAATTGGGGTCATGGTAGTTGGAGGAGGGGTAGGGAGTAAGCATTAAAGAACTAGAGGAAAGTTGTATGTTTCATCAGTGCTATATTGCACCCTGACTGGCTCGTCTCTTCCTTGTGACCCGTCTGTAAGGGGATGTTCAATTGTCTACAGATGGGCTTTGGGTCTCCACTCCGCACCCCCCCTCATTCACATTGATATGATTTTTTTTGTTCTGGGTCTTTGATGCCTGATACCTGATCCTATCGACACCTCATGATCATACAGGCTGTGTGCTTCTTCCATGTGGGCTTTGTTGCTTCTCAGCTAGATGGCCACTTGTTTCTCTTCAAGCATTTAAGACCCCAGATGCTACATCTTTTGATAGCTGGGCATTATCAGCTTTCTTCACCACATTTGATAATGCACCCACTTTGCCTTCAGTGACTGTTGGGAAAGTGAACATCATGGAATGCTGGGTTACTAGAATAAAGTGTTCTTATGTTGAGGGAGGACTTGAGTAGAGGCCCAATGTCTTCTGCTACCTTAATACTTAACATGTACATATATGCACAAAAATCTATTTCCCTATCATTATATATAAATATATGTACATATGTACATGCCTGTATTTAGACCTCTATAAATGCCCTTTGCCTCCTAGTTCTTTCCTTTATTTCCTCAAAAAGGTCTTTTGCAGAGGCATTACCCAACGCAATATGCCATTTGATTTCTTGGCTGCTGCTTCTTCCATGAACATTGATTACAGGTCAACAACAATTTTTTTTTAAATCTTTGTGCTTTGGTTTTTAAACCTGTTCCTAGGGTTATTTGGGGGCACTGATTCAGATAATTGCAATGGATAGACCCCATCTGCTCTAGTTTCTTAGACATGGTGTTCCACTGAATTTTCAGCTATTAGACCAATTTATTCACTTATCATCTCAATTTATTCATTTATCATTTTAGTTTTACATATGAGAAGCATCCAGACCCACACATTATAGGCTAAGACAAGAACGGTAAGAAATAGTTGAAGAAGAACTAGGTATTAAGGGACTTCCAAGGGAAGCTGTATATGGACCCAGGGCAGCTCGTCGGTTACACATTGAGCCGTCAATCATAAGGTTAGTGGTTCAAACCCATTAGTTGCACTGCAGCCTTTAAAGGGGTTAAAGGTTTGGAAACCCACGGGGGCAGTTCATCTGTGTGCCATCAAGTGTCTATAGGGTGAGAATTGAACCCATAGCAGTGAGCTTTGGGATGACTGGAGTGCGAGGCATTGGTGGTCCAGTGGTAGCGCTCTCAGCCCATGTACGCTATGTGCAGCCCACAGCTGTCTGTCAGGGGAGGTTTATATGTGGCCATGATGCTCAACAGGTTCCAGTGTAGCTTCCAGACTGAAAGGGAATAAGAAGAAAGGCTTGGAAGTCCTGGATCACGTGAGCTGTTAACAACTGCTCAGGGGGCCACTGCGAGTTGGGGGCTCCCTCGACAGCAGATAACAGCAATCCTTCAAGTATGACTCCAGTCAGGCAAATTAAAAAGAAATCCGGAGATGGAATAGCCAGCAGGAGACTAGAAACAGATTTAGCCGCATTAAAATTGGCCTGGATGCCCAGTTTGTTGATCCAAAGGGTGTACAAGTCTCTCACTGGATCAGTTGTGAACTATGTCCAAAACAGCCAGTGTGAGATTATTTTATGTGTGATAAGTAGAACTCCCTGAAGCTCTGAATATGCATGGAAAAACTGGGGTGGGGATGGGGGGAAGAATCCATTTGCAATTTAAAAAATTTTGTTAAAAGATGAAAAAAATCAAGCTAGCCTTATACTTCGTAAGATTAAGTACTGAAAAATAGTGTGACAGTGTCCAGAATGCTCACAAAAATGCAACAAGTGTGATAAAGTGATTTTAATCCAGCTAAATTGTGAATCAGGTATAACAGTAACAGGAAAGCAACTGGGATGTAAATGAACTTTAGTATTTTGTTCCCCTTGATTCTTCCTTAAACAACAACAACAACAACAAACAACTTGCTGCCATTGAGTCAATTCTGACTCATAGTGACCTGACAGGGCTGGGTAGAATGGCCCCTGTGAGTTTCTGAGACGGTAACTTTTTATGGGAGTAGAAAGCACCATCCTTTTTTCCCTTTTATTGTTTTGAAAGCCTTGTCTTTGCCCCAAGAAGCTGGCTGGTGGTTCAGAACTGCTGACCTTACAGTTAGTAGTTGTGATAGTTAAGGTTTATTTTGCTAATCTGTCTAATGAACACATGTGGGATTAATTGAAGGGTAGAGAGCTAAATGGCTTGGCAAGCCTTGCCTTTCTTGTCTCTTATTCTCTGATGGTCAGACCAGGGTGCGGCTGCCTTAGCTAGTTCCCTGGTTTAGCTGGCAAGGCTCACTTCCTGCGAGACATCCCTGAGGAGAAGCTAAGTGGACCTAGTCTGATGCAACCCTGGGTGCTGGAGCAGCTGCATGCAGACTCCTGCCAGCGCTGAGATGTTTACACGCGCACTGATTTGGCTTTCCTCCTGCATTTGGTGTCATAGTGTGTGTTTTGTGAGATGGAGGAGGACTCTGTAGATTGGTGTCAGACATATGGGTTAATGTTGGACTTGTGGCCTTAGACAGCACTGGGTGGGGATGCTTTCTTCATGTACACTTACCCTTTATATATAACTCTCTTTTCTAAAATCTGAGTGCCTATGAATTTTGTTTCTTTAGTCTACCAGGACTGACACAGTAGTCCCACGTGCAACCATTAAGTCAGTAGGACTTCTTTTAAAAATACAACAGTTTATATACCTCAGTCTATAAAAATTAAAGCACATGGTAATCTAACATATTTCTGGGAGACTGAACTCAATTCATAACAGTGTTCTTGCCCAGTTTATGCCGTGGGGCACTTAGAATGAACTTAGAATATCGCTCTTATGCTGTTAGTAGATGCCCTTCCATTGTCCTATTTTCTGTTATTGGTTTTCTCTGCTTTAGAAAAAGACATGCTGGGAGGAGACAGCCCTGATTGTTCATCATTTGGAGCACTGTGACTCAGAAGGGACCGTCGTCTGGGTAGGGTCTGGGGAAGGGTATCAGAGTAGGGGATGATTGGCTGTAGATATCCAGTCCAGTCCTGGGGCGGGGGGTGCTTTTGCACCAAGGACACAGTTCTTCACACAAACAGGGGGTGCAATGAGCGTGCATAGCTGTATCCAGAGCTAGATTTCCTCTTTTGGAAAGCTCCACGTTTGACTCAGAGAGCTGCTTCAAGTTTCCAGATAAACCAGCAACGCACGAGCAGGGAATTATTCTCCCCACCCATGTGCCCAGATTTGACTTTCCCCATTCTGGCTCATATCTGGCAAGGGGACAGGAATGGGCTCAGCAGTAGGCATCACGGTTCTCATTGGGCGTGGTGGAGATGGGCTGGGTTCTCTGTGGTGCTGAGGGGAACACAGAACAGGGTCCCATTCTACTCTGAGGGGAAGCCTGTCCTATTTCTCCCAGCCAACAGCAGATGACAACCACATGCTGAAGAGTATGATAAATTCTAGAACAGGTACTGCCAGCAGAATGAAGCCACATGCCTCTCTCTCTCTCTCTCATACTTTTCTGTGAGTGAAATAACAGTGTGAGTCTTTGGGGGAGGAGAGTAGAGATTCAGTAGAGGTTCAAACATATGGAAATTCTGTCTGCTGTCATCTGAGGACTCCCACACTGGAAAAATACTGACAGCGTCGCCCCCTCTTTCAGACAATCTGAAAATCCTTATTTTATTTAATGTAGAAACAATACTCTTTGCTCTCGACAACAGGGAACTCCGTGGGCAAAGTTGCTAATCTACCACTGATAATCTCCTACTCTGTTTTGTAAGGTCTCTGCAAGTCAAAATCGATGCCAGGGACACAGTCACAAGGCTGAGAGGAATGAAAAGGGGAGGGAGAAAAAGTGGGTGGTGGCAAGAGGCTGGACCTCCGAAGAAATGGGATTCTGCTTTGCTCCAGCTTGAGGATCCTTCTCTTTCTGTCCCTGTTGGTGTTCCTGCTCAAGGTTTCCAGGTGAGTGCTTGGACAGAGTGTAGCTGAGGCAGCATAGGACCTGGGGAGAGCCAGGGGGTTGCTCTGGGCTGTACAGAGTCCTTTTGAAACCTTAATGCATATGTGAATCACCTGGAGATGTTATTAGAATTTGCATATGAGTTAATTAGCCCAGGATCCCTGGTAGTATAGTGGTATAAGGTCAGCAGTTCAAAACCAGCAGCTGCACCAGAGGAGAAAGATGAAGCCTTTTACGCCTGTAAAGAGTGACAGTCTTGGCAACCACAGGGCCAGTTCTACGCTGCCCTCCGGAGCTATATGAATTGGAGTCCACTGGACGGCGACAGCGAGTGATTGGTTTGGGAGTTCTGAGTTAGTCTAGAATGTGCCTCAAAATTCTGCATCCCTGCTGACAGCAGTGCTGCTGGTCCACAGACAACGCTTGGAGTGAAAGTCTCTAGAATGTTCTCAAGGTGAGATGGGTGGGTTTAGAACCAAGAGTCTGTGTCTAGCCCTGTTGTGTCCTCCTTCACTGGACATTTCCTCCACCACATCTTGTCTTTGACATGGATTCTGTTACCAATGGACTCATGAAAGTTTCCTAAAATAAGCCCCTCCAACCAAACAAAAACCAGGAGCTGCTTAGAGAAACTTGGATCAAGGTCTCATTGGGCTCTCCACCATGGACTGGCCGGTGGGTTAGTCCCACCAGCCCCTCCATGGGAGAAAGATGAGGCCTTTTGCTCCTGGGAAGACTTATAGCTTCAGAGACCCACAGGGACAGTTCGACTCTGTGAGTCAGAATGGACTCAATGGCAGTAAGTTTGGAGGGTTGGGCTTGAACGAAAATGAGATGAAAGCTACCAAATTCACATTGCTCACTCTCTAGAGTAGGCCAGGGAAGAGCCGTCAGATCCCCGGGTCAGCGTCCCCCGAGGCCAGAGTTCCTGAGAGTGCAGGCCTCTCACAAATGGAGCTGGGCTAGAGAGGATGTGCCCCAGCCTAGGGGGGAAGGATGGGACCAATGATCTTGACCCCACCAAGAGGGAGGCTAGAAAATCCCGTTGAGACCATCTGCTACAGACGTCATGCTTTAGAGAGACAGTGATTGAGGCCAAGGTGGATAAGAGACGGGCTAATGCAGTGTCTCTCAGTGGAAGTGGATCAGCCCACTGGGGAGCATACAGCAATGGCTGCAGGCATTTGGGGTTGTCACAGTGGAGGGAGGCATGCTACTGACATCTAGTGGGGAGCCAGGAGCAGAACAATGCCCAGCTTTCTGGAGTTTGAGAAACTTGGGGGCTATGGGGTGGAATGTCTTCAGCGTCGACATATGGTCTTCCCTTGAGTTCCTGCTGGAATTCACAGTTCTTCCCCAAAGGTTGTATTCAAGCATTCATGGAGAAACTACTCCCAGGCATTTCTTGAAGTGCTTTCTCATCTGATAAATAAGATAGTGATTTAAAAAAATGATCGTCTTACTTTTCAGATTAGAAAACATGCATTCATTTGTTCCTACATATATTTACCTCTCTCATGATTTTTAATGACTCAATCTTCCTCTGGGTTCTGGAAGAGTTTACCAAGTGGGATTTCCTGGATCCAAATTTGATTTTCCTCAGAATCTATTCTACTGCCTGGATTTTAATTCTGCTGCTGACCATATTGAACAAAAAGACGTTTACAGTTGTAAGAATGAGGGGGTGGTGATGGACAATTTAACCATGAGTGAAATTTTATATATTTTTTGGGTTAGAATGTGGACTTCTAAAAATGTGAACGCATTTTTATAGAAAATAATTTTCAAAGTCCAATTCTTCGTCCTAAATCTTCACAATCCAAAACGAAGGTAGAAAGAATCTGAGGGCCAGGTGGAGGGTCCAAGTGCAACTCTTAACGGCTCAAAATGTACCATTCTCACAGGCGTGGACAGCAACACAATTCTCTGATCATTCAGATCTTTGGACAGGTCCAATGGACCTGTTCTAATGAGAGACTAGTCCCTGGAGAAGGACTTCATGCTTGGTATAGGGGGGGAAGGGAAAAAGAGGAAGACCGCGCCCAAGATGGATGGACACACTGGCTGTACCAGTGGGCTCTGACGTGAAAGCAATGGTGCAGAGGGTGCAGGATCGGGCGGTGTTTCCTTCTGTTGTACTCGGGGGCCCTATGAGTTGGAACTGACTCAACGGCACCCAACAACAACAACAACAACAACAACCACAACCACTGTAGCAAAAAGAACAGAACCATCCTTTGGAAGCATCTCAGCCCAACCCCTTCACACCTCGTAGAATCGACCATTCTGCCTAAGTTTTGGAAGATGGTCTGTTCCCATCCGTACCTCACCGCATTGCTGTGAGCTGTGGCTGGGTCTGCATACAGCTCCTGTGCTTGAGTCCACCCCTGGCTGCAGCCGTTTATCAATCCATCTCATTAGCACCCACACACACTGCTGTGTGCCTCCTTCGGGATGTTATCATTGGAAGCTGATACAAGACAGACAAGGCAATGTCCCTATTTTTGGGGAGGTTAACTTAAGAAGTCAGCTGACTATTCAGTAGGGTAAAAAGGGAGACACCTGAGTGTATTCATATCCACAAGGGAAACAGGTTGGGAACCAAAGCCTGGAGGAAGCAAGAAAGGAGACTTGGACAAAGACCCAGAAGGGGCAGGTGTGGGGATGTCTCTTTCTCGGATATGCTAGAGACAGGCATGTCAGGATGAACAGAGTAGTAGCTGAGGGTTTCACGTCAAAGAGCTTCCATTTCCGCTGTGTAACAAGCGGTGTGCTTGGCATTTTGAAGAGGAGAGGAACCAGCTCTGGACAGTGTGAAATAGCTGCTGGCTATTGAAGACGGCAGCTGATTGGGACAAAAATAAAAGGCGGCCAACTTGGCATTATAGTTGAATGGTTTTTTGACTGGGGCATGAGGGATTTCTGAAATCTGCTCCTGCTTATCTCTCCCCCTGAGGGATTGAAACACCCAAGGAGCAATCCCCCACACTGACTGCCGTTGTGCCGATTCATATTCACAGCAACCCTGCAAGACGGGGGACAGAACTGATGCTGTGGGTTTCCTAGACGGCAACTCTTTATGGGACCGAAAGGCCACATCGCTCTCTCTCAGAGCAGCTGGTGGATTTGAACTGTTGACCTGTGGTTACCAGCCAAACATGTCACCCACTATGCCATCAAAGTACAACAGCAAAGGATAGCAAGGTTTAAATTTGTATATAGTCATTCTGAGGTCGGTCCCAAACACATTGCACTTAACTCTGCTAAACTCTTTGGAGAGGGGGGAAACCTCCCCCCACAAACAAAAGTCAAAAAAGGAGCCCTGGTGGCGTCATGGGTTAAATCCTGGGCTGCTAACCACAGGCTCGGCAGTTGGACCCCCCCCCAGGCCCTCTGCAGGGAACGAGGAGGCTTGTGGAGCAGCTGTAGAATTTAAATGACTGACTTTTCTGTTAACAAGCCAATGCTTACCCCACAATGCCACCAGGGATCCTTAAGACGTATAATAGTGAAACATATTAGAAGTGTGATTAAGCATGAGATATGAGATTAAACCTCCTTTAACAAATTTGTACAAAAAATATGCAAGAAACACCTTGTGGTAAAAAGTGAAAATGATATGACCTATATTTGAAAAACTATGTTAAACTTGTGAATAGTGTTTGCTTGTCATAAAAAGGCATCTAAGAAACTGCTGCTAGCTCGGTGGGTTGTATTCAAATGCATATGCTTACTCATTAAAGCCTGAAACAAAGATGGATGGAAGAATAAGCAAAAGAGAAAGAAAGTAAGATGTGCAGTCTCAGAACTCAAAGGTCAGTTCTACTCTGTCCTGTGGGGTCACTATGAGTTCAAGTTGGCTTGATGGCGGTGGGTGTGTGGTGTCACACTCTACGGAAGGAGCCCTGAAGGGGCAATGGTTAAGTACTTGGCTGTTCATGGTTGATGGTTTGAGCCCACCAGCGGGTCCACAGGAGCAACCCCCCTGGCAATCTGCTCCTGTAAAGGCGAGAGCCCAGGAGACACTATCGATCGGGTCTAATCTGTCGGATAGGGTGCCTATACATGGAGATCAAATCAGCCGCACCAAACAATAACCATAACAGAACTCTGTTGGGGCTCCTTCAAGACCGGCATCCCCTCCACGCCCAATTTGGTTAGGTATAAAGAGCACCAGATGAAGAAGCTGTAGACTCACTCATTTACTTTCTCTATCACCCCCTCTCAGGTGCCTAAACTTAGGGCATTTTAGTCTTATCACTGTGATGGGTCTTGCCAACATACCTGTGAACACCTGAAGGGATGGTCCAGGAGAAAAGGAAGACCGTAGGAGAATGTATCTCTCTCTCTCTCTCTCTCTCTCTCTCTCTCTCTCTCTCTCTCTCTCTCTCTTTCTCTCTCTCTCTCTCTCTCTCTCTCTCTCTCTCTCTCTCTCTCTCTCTCACACACACACACACACACACACACACATACACAGTTAACACTAATTTGGTTCAATTGAAGCCCTACATCTAGCTGTCATTCCCGGAAGAAGCAATCATTTTCTTGCTTAAAAAAAAAAGAAAAAGAAAAGAGATGAATTACCAACATAACACTCTGGTCTCTTACCATTCAGCTTTTGATCCAGGGAAGAAACAAAAAATTAAACTCACTGCCTCTAAGTCCATTCTGAAGCCAAGTCTTTGTCCTGTGGAGCGCTGGTGGTTTTGAACTGCTGATATTGTGGTCAGCAGCCCAACATGCAACCAGTATGTCACTAAGAAGTGGGGAGAAAAGTGAGAGACAAAGGCAGTCTCTGGTGAACACATGGGCTGCATTTCTTTTCATGCTAGCCCTTCAGAAGGGGAAGAAGAGAGCAACATCCACAGGCACTCACATGTTCTTTTACAGACATGATTCCAGTCATTAGCAAATAGGTGCAATTCGGTGTTTGACCAGCTAAATCCTTGGGGAGAAAGACAAAATCCATCCTTGAATTAAAGGTAAAGAGGTGGCCTGAAGATTGCTCTAAGGGACACTGAGCGACATACCTACAACGGTCACCTTTCTCTGTTCCACAGGAAGATGTGTGGCCGGTACTTGTGGCAGCTGTTGGCTGAAGAGAGTCGACACTCGACCCCGGTGGGCCGGCTCCTGCTTCCGGTGCTCCTTGGGGTCCGCCTCTTGCTCTTGGCTGCCACTGGGACCGGGGTCTATGGGGATGAGCAGAGTGAATTTGTGTGCAACACCCAGCAACCCGGTTGCAAAGCTGCCTGCTATGATGCCTTCCACCCCCTCTCTCCGTTACGCTTCTGGACCTTCCAGGTTATCTTGGTGGCTGCGCCCAGCATCCTGTACATGGGGTTCACCCTGTATCACGTGATATGGCATTGGGAAGAATCGGGAAAGGTGAAAGAGGAGGTGCCCCTGGTCCAAGAGGGTGTGAACAGCACAGATACCACGGGTCCGAGGAGTTCCAGGCTGCTTTGGGCTTATGTGGCACAGATCGGGGTTCGACTGGTCCTTGAGGGGGTGGCCCTGGGTGCTCAGTACTATCTGTATGGGTTCAAGATGCCCAGTTCCTTTGCGTGCCGTAGAGATCCTTGCCTTGGGAGTATAAGCTGCAATCTGTCTCGGCCCTCGGAGAAGACCATCTTTCTAAAGCTCATGTTTGGGGTCAGTGCGCTCTGTCTCTCGTTTACCCTTTTGGAACTTGTATTTCTGTGTTTGGGGAGGCTGTGGAGGGCCCAGAAGAGCAAATCTTCCAACAAGGGCCTAATGTCAGAGAGCAGCAGAAGGCACAAGGAGGCAAGTGATCACCCCCCAGCGGTGGAGACGAAAGGGCAGTCTCAGGAAGCAGGTAAAAGCAGGGGTGCTGAGGGCCCTCTTTCCCTTTTCTCTGTTGGAACACTCTCCTCCTAGGGCAGGTCCTGCACCCTTCCGGGGAGGACCACTGCACATGTTACAAGTAGAAAGGCCGGTTCTAGACAAATGTGTTCTGTCCCTGCTCCCACCTCTTCCCCTGTCACTTAAAGTTTGTCTTCCAATGCACCAAGACTCGAGTGCTTCTTGAGTTGGAAATTCCAAGCATTACCTAAACCTCCCAAACCCCCTACCCTCCTTTTTAGAATTACGGCGATTTAGAAGCTTATGCTTGATTCCCTACCTTACAGTGTTATGATGTCACCTGGCTCACCGCTGAAGATAACCCTATGAATGGATCTTCCACCAAACATTCAGTGGGCCGGGCTTTATATTCAAGACAAGCTGGAGGCTGTGGAGGGACGCTTAAAGGTCACGGTTTTCTCTGCATTGTCTGAGGGATTGTCCTGGATGTCCCTGATGGTGCCTTCCCACCACAATTCTCTGAGGCCAGCACGACAAAAATCTCTGTTGACAGCCAGAAGATGTCTCTAGTACATCCGTGCCTCCCCACACCCTGCTCAGCAAGTGCTAACTATTGCCTTTGACCTTCTTCAGTACTAATTCCTGCCATTGGCCTTCCTGAGTACTAACTACTGCCATTGGCCTTCCTGAGTACTAAGTACTGCCATTGGCATCCTTGCTTTTAAGGCAATGGTCTTTTTTGTCTCGGTGACCCATTTCTTTTACTGTTCATCCACACTCTCCGCTCCTCCCAAGGTCAATGGCCTGTAACCCATGAATGCTCCTACCTCAGCAACCTCTGGTCCAACCAAGAACTCCAGGTCTATACAACTCAATGTCCTTCACTATTTAGATGAGATTGATTGAAACACATAGTCACATCCATTGTGAAGATTACTCTGACTCCAGAGCTTAAATGCATTTGACCACTGACAGCCCTCCTTTCTGCTGAGTTCTCATTCTTTGCCTTTTACTGTCAAGCTGCTCGAGTCTCTCCAACACAGCAGCAACTCAAAACAAGCTCCCTGCCACCGAGTTGATTCTGACTCATAGTGACCCTCTAGGACAGGGTAGAACTGCTCCTGTGGGTTTCGCAGACTGTAACTCTTTAGGGGAGTAGAAAGCTGTCTCCTCTTTCTCCAGTGGATTTGAAAGCTGGTTTCAAACTGCTGACCTTGAGGTTAGAGTGCAGCAAGAACCCCACTACGCCATTAGCTCATACTATTAAGGAGTGGACAGTGGACTTTATCGCACTGATTCAGGGGTAACAGCAAACGATGTTTGCATCACAGTATGATTCAGCACATCATTCCCATTTGAATATTAGCCTTTTCTTCTCTTGAGTCTCTCCTAGCTGTTTCTGCCCAAGAGTGCTCCAATCTCTGACTGGATTGCCTCACCTGTTTCTCCTTCTGTTCCTATCAAATTCTTCATAAAGAGCAGTTATCTACTTCTGATTTACTTTCAGACTCTGAGATTGTCCCCACGTGAGTTAGGAAGTCTCCTTTCTGAGGCAAGACATTTGGCTCTCCAAGGAACACTTTGCCAAGTACTAATAAAATAAAATCTTTCTTTCTGCACCACAATTGTTTCATGGAGAAACCCTTATCTTCTGGATGAGGAGTCGGCCCAAGGTAACCAAGGAAGAAAGCAGGCCACCATACAGCATTTCGTTGGACACCTCCAGCACTTTTCAAACAGATTTACTGAGCTGTAATTCATCTGCCACATGTATAATTCACCAATATAAAGTATATAATTAAATGAGCACTTTTACATCCACGGATGTTCAATCCTAAATCAATTTCAGAGCATTTTAATTAACCCCTGAAAGGAATCCCCTACTCCTGGTATTCACCCTCCAACCTCCTCGTTCTTCCGTCCTCTATTCAGGCCCAGGTAACCACTAACTCACTTTCCATGTCTACAGATTTGTCTATTTTGGAAATTTCATATGAATGGAATCACTCTCTGTGTGGTCTTAGTGAGTGGCTTCATTCACTTACCATATTGTTTGTGAAGTTCCTCCATCTGTAGCATGTATAGGAACATCCTCCTTCTTATTTCTGAATAAAGTTCCATTGGATGGAAAACTCTAGTTTGTTTTTTTCCATTTAATCAGCTAATAGTTACTTAGGTTGTGTCACTCTGTTTCCTGGAAAGTAAGACATCCCCCGAAAATAAGACCAACTTACATTTTGCCTCTCGCTGAAATATAAGGCATCCCCCTGAAAATAAGCCCCCCCCCCCCAAGCTACCGTAACTCTGGAATCTGGAATGTAGAGGCGGGAGACACCGCACAGCTCACTGTTGGCCGCAGTGCAGCCGGAGCAGACAAGAAGTTTGAGGTCTCTTTTAATAAAACAATAAACAATAAATGTGTACCATATTCTTCTTCATGGAAAAATAAGATATCCCCTGAAAATAAGACCTAGCGCATCTTTGGGAGCAAAAAATAATAGAAGTCACTGTCTTATTTTTGGGGAAACAGGGTAGGTAGCTACATTTAGGAACAGGGGGGTTGTCCCTTGCATGTCTGAAAAGGCCCCCATAGAGGAGGTTGGAAAGAAATCAGGCAACCATTGAACACCTGTGAGGAAGACCCCAAAGTGAGCACACAGAGAGACAAGCCCCCCTGACCCAGGTAAAATCAATACCTTGGACACACCCACCTTAGATACATCACAGGTGGCCTAATTCAGGCAATGAGGTCAACCAATACCTTCAACTATGCCTCTCCACCCAGAGCTGTTAAAAGCTGGCTCTGGGGAAAGCCAAGTTCTCTCTTTTGCTCTTGTCTTGTGGCAGTCAGAGGGTGGGGGTACACATGTCTCCCAGGCGTCCTTCCTCAGGGTCTGCTCTGGGCCTGCTAAGAGGCCACTTGAGCTTGGGGTCTTAAGCCCTTTTGCCCTCTTGCCGTACCCTCTAGCCCGCTTGCTCTCTTGACCTCTCAGTCCCCAGATTCCCCAGTTCTGCACCTGTGGGTGTTCTCCACGTGATTTTTCATGCTCAGTTGTGAACCCCAGTGTGCCTTCTGCATGGCTTAGCATGATTTCCAGAAATAGCGTGCACCCTTTCGATGCTGTAAAACCTGAAACTTTTCTGTTCCTTCATAAAAACTCGGATTACAAAACCTGCTTCAGAATGAATTCTTTCAGTTTGCAAAGCAAAGATTGGAGGTGCAACCCTCTCCAGAAACTGAACAGTTGTTTGTACTTTGTGTTATTATGACTATTGCTATTAGATATGATGAACATCCATGTGAACTTTTAAAAAAGTTTTGATAAATAATTTTATTGGGAACTCTTACAGCTCTTATAACAATCCATGCATCAATTGTTTCAAGCACATTTGTACATATATTGTTATCTTCATTTTCAAAACATTTCTTTTCTACTTGAGCCCTTGGTATTAGCTCCTCTTTTTTCCCTTCCTCCCTCACCCCTAATTAAATGATCAATTATTCTTATTTTTGTATCTTACACCGCCCTCTGTCTCCCTACACCCACATTTCTGTTGCTTGTCTTCATTGGGGGTGGAGTGTCATGTGAAACATGTATGGATACGTGTTTATTTGCTTCTCTTGGGGACCTGTTTGGTTTTTGTAGCTGCAGCCTTCTCTTTTCAGAATCTGTTGTTGCTTTACACCCAGTGATGGTTCACAGCTTCACCCCAATGACTCTCTCTTCCAAGTTTACCCAATCTTGTTTAAAGGGAAAGGGTGAGTAACAAGAAAAGAGTAAATAAAGGGAACAAAAAATATCTGAAAATACCCATGACCTTGTCATGATAACTAAATAGTTTCTACATCTTCCTTCCATTCTTTATCCATACCCATTTGTCATTATTATTTTGGTTTTGTAACGGTTTTATTGGCACTTCATCTAGAAATCATACAATTCAACAGTTCAACCATATCAAGAAGCGTTGTATAACCTTTACCACCATTAATTTTAGAACATTTTCTTTTCCCCTCACACTCATTATTATTCATGCAATTTTTAA
The DNA here is from genome assembly GCF_050624435.1 of Tenrec ecaudatus. Classification (NCBI taxonomy): domain Eukaryota; kingdom Metazoa; phylum Chordata; class Mammalia; order Afrosoricida; family Tenrecidae; genus Tenrec; species Tenrec ecaudatus. The sequence continues at coordinate 131,491,404 of NC_134541.1, forward strand.
TACTTTGGCAAAAATATACACAAGAAAACATTAATCAATTCAACAACTTCTACATGTATAATTAATTTGGTGCCATTGACTACACTCTTCGTGCTGTACAACCATTTTTGTGATCTCCCTCCAAATTGATCCACCGCCATTAAAATGAACTCTGTGCCCCCTCAGCAAAAACTCCTCTTCCTTTGTAACGTTAGGTAACCCAGGTCAAGTTTGGTTTCTTTTTTATTCAATAGTTTTCTTGATATAATATTCACATATCATACACTTCCATAGTTAAACTGCTTCTAGAAAGGGTTGTTTATGTAACATCACAATCATCTCTAATATCCATAGATTATAAACAGTTGAATTTATATATGATCTTTTCTATAATGTTTTTATTATAAACAAAACCAAACATTCTGCCATTAGTTGATTCCAATGCAAATACGATTTTTAGGTTTTTTTCTCAACAGTTTTATTGGCACATAATTTACATACTATACAATCGAGTAGTTCAATCATACAATCATATCAAGGGGAATTGCACAATCATCACCACATCTATCTTAGAGCATCACCCCTCTCACGCCGGTTAATTCACCTTCAGTATGAGTGGTGCAATCACGATCAGTTCTAGTGCTCCAGCCCACCTCCCACCGTTATTAACCACTTCCAAAATCGATACTCCCCTTTCTTGCCCTATTTCCCATCTCCCACCCCTTTATTCCCGATAAACCTGTGTCAATTATCATTATACATCCACTCCTCCTGTGTTTCAACACTGGAAACAAACAGAAATAATGAAAAATGAATCACCCTAAGATAGTAAGGATAAGCCCTTCCTGGGCTTCTTGATGTCATCTCCTTCATATCTCCCTCACCCCTCCATATCACCCCTCCCTCCAAACCCTTGTTTTGTTTTCTTTCCTATAGTCTCAATGTCCCTGGTTTTCAATTACTGAGAAACAGTGAAACAAATAATACAGCTTCAAGAGGGTGACTGCCAATGGCAGCAAACCTCTGAGAAACACCCTAAAATACACAAGCATAAGCAAAATAGAGTAGACTGGTCATCACAGGATTGCCAGAATAATACGTCTCTTCATATGACATACGGGGCATTGATGTAGCATGTTCCTGTTTGTCCACCTCAAAGAATACATAAAAAGAAACCCAGCCCTACAAAAGATCCTTGCCGATCCAGTATGGGGAGAAGATCAACACTCACCGAGGGCAAATAAGAGACCATCACATAGAACAAGGCCACCCATAGGGCGACAAAGATGAAACAGCCCCCAGGATAGCATCAGGCCTATACTGGAAAGAAGGCAAACATAAGCCACACACACAACACAAGCAGATAAGAAAGGTAGATAGGAAAATATCCAACACAAAAGGTACACGATGACATCACGGAGTCCACAGATGGATATAATAACACTGAATATCAATGACCGGAACTCAGGCATTAAGAGGCAGAGGCTAAAAGACTGGCTCAGGAAACATAACCCATCGATCTGCTGCCTCCAGGAGACTCATCTCAAGCTTGTAGACAAAAACAGGTTGAGAATTAAAGGCTGGAGAAAAATATGCAAAAAAAGCAGGGGTAGTGATCTTAATATCTGACCAAATTGACCTCAAGATACAGGCCATAACAAGAGAAAAGGAGGGGCATTATATAATGCTCAAGGGAGCAATAGACCAAGAACCAGTGAGCACAATAAACATATATGCACCTAACAAGAGACCTGTGAAATTCATAAATGAAACACTCCAAAAGATGAAAAAAGAGATCACAGGCTCAACAATTATAGTTGGTGACTTTAATACACCACTCTCTGAAAAAGACAGATCATTGGGAAAGAAACTCAACAAGGAGGTTACAGATCTAAATAGCACAATTGGACGACTTGATCTGATATTTTCAGAGCTTTCCACCACATGCAAAAAATTCGCCTTCTTTTCAAGCCCACATGGCACATATTTGAAAATAGACCACATGCTGGTACACAAGTCGAACTTGAGTAAATTCAAGCACCTAGAGATTATACAGACATCTTCTGATCACTGCACCATAAAGCTGGAATTTTAACAGAAGGACCGCGAATAAAACAAGGGCAAACAATTGGAGGGCGAACAATTTCCTATTGCAAAAGGATTGGGTATTGACCCAGATCAGAGGTGAAATCAGGAAATTTCTAGAAACCAGTGAGAATGAAAATATGATGCACCAAAACCTGTGGGATACAGCAAAGGCATTTATCAGAGGAAGGCTGATAGCAATAAATGCACACATTAAAAAAGAAGAGAGACTCGTGGATGATATGCTGACACAAAACTTGCACCAATTAGAGCAGAGTCAACAGAACAACCCTACTAATAGTAAGAGGGTAGATATAATAAAAATCAGAGCCGAGATACTGGAGAGAGAAAACAAAAAAAAACTATGGAAAAAAGTAATGCTCCTAAAGTTGGTTCTTTGAAACAATTAACAGAATTGATAGACCTCTGGAAAACCTAACTAAAGAAAGGTAGGAACAGATGACATTTGCAAGGATAAGGAATGAAAAAGGGGACATTACAACGGACCCTAATGAAATCAAAAGGATAATTACACAGTATTATGAAGGTCTGTACTTGAACGAATTCAACAATTTGGAAGACGTGGACAAATATTTGGAAACACAATCCCTTCCTAGACTATCCCAGATGGATGGCAAGAGCCTCAACAGACCCATAACAATGGAAGAAATAGGCAAGGTAATCAAGGGATTACCAACAAAAAAAATCCCCTGGCCAGATGGCTTCACAGGAGAAGTCTACCAAGCATTCAGGGAAGAACTGACATCAATCCTATACAAACTCTTCCAGAGCATAGTAAAAGACAGAAAATTCCCAAACTCTTTCTTTTTTATTTTAAACATTTTATTAGGGGCTCATACAACTCTTATCACAACTCTTATCACAATCCATACATATACATACATCAATTGTATAAAGCACATCCATACATTCCCTGCCCCAATCATTCTCAAAGCATTTGCTCTCCACTTAAGCCCTTTGCATCAGGTCCTCTTTTTTCCCCCTCCCTCCCCGCTCCCTCCTCCCTCATGTGCCCTTGGTAATTTATACATCGTTATTTTGTCATATCTTGCCCTATCCGGAGTCTCCCTTCCCCCCCCTCTCTGCCTTCCCTCTCTCAGGGAGGAGGTCACATGTGGATCCTTGTAATCAATTCCCCCTTTCCAACTCACTCACCCTACACTCTCCCAGCATCGCCCCTCACACCCTTGGTCCTGAAGGTATCATCCACCCTGGATTCCCTGTGCCTCTAGCCATCATATGTACCAGTGTACAACCTCTGCCCTATCCAGCCCTGCAAGGTAGAATTCGGATCATGGTAGTTGGGGGGAGGAAGCATCCAGGATCTGGGGGAAAGCTGTGTTCTTCATCGGTACTACCTTGCACCCTGACTGACCCATCTCCTCTCCTAAATCCCTCTATGAAGGGATCTCCAGTGGTCGACACTTGGGCCTTGGATCTCCACTCTGCACTTCCCCCTTCATTCAATATGGTATATATATATATTCTTTTTTTTTTTTTTGCATGATGCCTTATACCTGGTCCCTTGGGCACCTCGTGATCGCACTGGCTGGTGTGCTTCTTCCATGTGGGCTTTTTTGCTTCTGAGCTAGATGGCTGCTTGTTCACCTTCAAGCCTTTAGGACCCCAGACACTATCTCTTTTGATAGCCGGGCACCATCCGCTTTCTTCGCCACATTTGCTTATGCACCCATTTGTCTTCAGCGATCCTATCATGGAGGTGTGCAGCCAATGAAATGATGATTTTTTGTTCTTTGATGCCTGTGATAACTGATCCCTTTGGGACCACTCGATCACACAGGCTGGTTTGTTCTTCCATGTGGGCTTTGTTGCTTCTGAGCTAGATGGCCACTTGTTTATCTTCAAGCCTTTAAGACCCCAGTCACTATCTCTTTTGATAGCCGGGCACCATCAGCTTTCTTCACCACATTTGCTTGTTCACCCACTTTGGTTTCAGCAGTTGTGTCGGGAGAGTGAGCATCATAGAGTGTCAATTTAATAAACGAAAGTATTCATGCATTGAGGGAGTGCTTGAGTAGAGGCCCAAGGTCCTTCAGCCACCTTAATATTAAACCTATAAATGTAGACACTTAGATCTATTTCCCCATCCTCATATATATGTTTGCATGTACATGTCTTTGTCTAGACCTCCATAAATGCCCTTTGACTCCCAGCTCCTTCCTCCATCTCCCTTGACTTTCCTCCTGTCCCACTACCATGCTCCATCCCCACCTGGGGTACAGCTATACCTCTTCTCTACGCAACCTTACCCTTGATCGTTCCCCATCAGGTCTGCCACTCCCCCCTCACTACCATTTTGGGTCCCATGTTGTTCCCTTGTCCCTGTGTTTATTAACACCACTTCCTTACCCTCCCCCCCCCACCCGGAACTGTCTGTCCCCCCGGAACTGTCTGTCCCATTGTTTTTCCTCCAGATAGTTCATCCAGCCTGTCCTATTCAGACAGACCTGTGGAGACACTAACATGCACGAAAACAAGACAGAGTAAAACAAAGCAACAGTATACAACCAGACAACAAAACAACAAAAACAAACCACTGACAAAGAACAAAACAAAACACTTCACAAAAGAAAGGCTTGTAGTTCGTTCAAGGATCGTTTGCTGGCCCTTAGGAGCGTTTTCCAGTCCAGTCTGTTGGGGCACCACGCCCTGGCCCCAAAGTCCACTTTCAGCATTCCCTGGGGACCTTGCCACTCCATTCCCTTGCTGTTCCGCTGCACTCCCCCAGTGATTTGCCTCGGTGTGGTGGGATCAGGTCAGCTGCAATTCCCACACTGTGTCTCCGGTGCTGTCCCCTGTATCGCCCTTAGTCACTGAGGGGCATCATGTCTCATAGTAGGGCCAGCCATGTTGTTCTCTCTGTGGACTGGCTGCTCTATTCAGGAACATCATCCTCACGGCCTGGTGGGCCAGGCTGTGTTCCACTGTCTCCTCCTGCCCCTTCATCTGCTAACGTGTGCTCTGATCAGATATGTCCATCTACCGGAGCTGCAGAATCAATGTCATCCTTTGAAACAAATTCTTTTCGGGGGAGGGGCAGGAATCCACTTAATTTTTGGTGCTGGGGCCAGCCTCCCAGACCTCTCCACTGGTTCCCTACTCCACGCCGGGATATTGCGTTCACACCTTGTGGCACTGGGTTGAAGTCTCGTCCCAAACTCTTTCTATGAAGCTAGTATAACTCTGACACATAAAGTGGGAAAAGATGCCACAAGCATCGAGAACTATAGACCAATATCCCTAATGAACGTAGATACAAAAATCCTTAACAAAATACTGGCCAATAGAATACAAAAGGATATTAAAACTAATTCAACATGACCAAGTGGGATTCATACCAGGGATGCAGGGATGGTTCAACATACGAAAGACCGTCAGCATTTTTCATCAAATTGGCAGGAAAAATGATAAGAACCATGTGATAATATCTATAGATGTAGAAAAAGCATTCGACAACATCCAACATGTATTCCTGTTTAAGACACTCAAGAAGATAGAAATAGAAGGAAAATTCCTCAATATTATACAAGCCATATACGAAACACCAATAGTCAACATGTTAGTTAACAGAGAAACAATGAAGACAATTTCACTGAAAAAGGGGACCAGACAAGGATGCCCCTTGTCTCCACTCCTATTTAACATCGTACTGGAGGTCCTAGCTAACAACATAAGACAGAGGAAAGATATTAAAGGTATTCATATGGGGAAGGAAAGGCAAAATTATCATTCGCAGATGATATGATTCTATATATCGACGATCCCTTAAACTCCATAAGCGGAGTGTTGGAAGCAATAGAGGAATATGGCAGAGCGGCAGGATACGAAATCAACAAACAGAAGTTTATTGGACTGCTCTATACATCAGACAAGATCACAGAAGAGACGATTAAGAAGGTAGTACCCTTTACAAAGCCAAGCGCAAATTGAAATACCTAGGGATATACCTGACTAACAAAATGAAAGATTTGTAAGAGGAAAATTATAAAACACTACTACAGGAAATCAAGCATGACCTCAACAAATGGAAGAATATCTCGTGCTCATGGATTGACAGATTCAATATAGTAAAGATGTCAGTTCGGCCCAAGGCACTATATAAGTTCAATGCTATCCCATTACAAATACCACCATCCTTCTTCAAAGAATTGGAAAACAGATTACCAAGTTCATGTGGAGAGGGAAGAAGCCCAGAATTAGCAGAGAACTCCTCAAGAAGAAGGACAAAGTGGGAGGCCTTGCTCTATGAGACTTTAGCATGCACTATACGGCCACAGTAGTCAAAACAGTGAGGTCTTGGTACAATGACAGATATTCAGACCAATGAAAAAGATCTGAAGACCTAGAAATAAAAACACCAGCATACAGGCAACTGATCTTTTATAAGGGCCCCAAGATATTAAATGGGAAGCAGATACCATCTTCAATAAATGGTGCTGGAAAATACGGATATCTACCTGCAGAAAAATGAAGCAAGACCCTTATCTCACTTCATGCACAAGAATAAACTCAAGGTGGATCACAGACCTTGTGATAAAACCCCAAACAATTAGGGCCATTAATGAGGGAATTGGGACAAACCTGAGAACCTTGGTACAGGGAATACATAGGCTATCAGAAATAGGGAAGAATGCAAATACAGAGGAGCACAAATAGACAAGTGAGATATACTGATGATAAGACACCTGTGTACATCGAAAGAATTCACAAAGAGAGTAATAAGAGAGTCCACCAACTGGGAAAACATCTTTAGCAATGACACATCAGACAAAGGCCTTATTACTAAAATCTACAATACTCTGCTCGTTTACAATAAAAGAAAAGCTAATTGCCCACTGAGGAGGCGGGCAAAGGACCTGAACAGAAGTTTCACAGAGTCTGAAATCTGAATGGCCAATAAACATATGAGAAAATGTTCCCAATCCTTAGCCAAAAGAGAGATGCAAATTAAAACAACTATGAGATACCACCTAACATCCTCAAAGATAGCCCAATTCAAAAAATCAGAAAGCAACAAGTGTTGGAGAGGTTGTGGGGAGACAGGAACTCTCTTCCACTGCATACCTATAGGTATGCACAGCCACTATGGAAATCAATTTGGCGTTTTCTCAAACAGATGGAAATTGAGCTACCATAGGACCCAGCAATCCCCCTACTGGGCATATACCCAGAAGAGGCAAGAAACAAACCACGGCCAGACATCTGTGGTCCAATGTTCATTTTGGCACAGCTCACAATCGCAAGAAGTTGGAAACAACCCAAATTTCCATCAACAGAAGAATGGATTAAAAAACTGGGGTACATACATACAATGCATCGCTAAAAAACAGTGATGAATGCATGAAACATATAACCACATGGGAAGAACTGGAAGAAATAATGTTAGGTGAAGTTAAATCAAGCACAAAAGTACAAGTATAACATGAGTCCGCTGAGGTAAGTTTATATATATATATATATATATATATATATATATATATATATATATATATATATATATATATATATAAAGAAAGAGCAGAAAGGTAAATGCAAAAGAGGCACAGGGAAAAAGTTACTGTACACAAACACTTCAAGGGTGAGGTCCAGGTAGTATGGCAGGGGCCAGATCAAATCCAGGGGTATATATGGTAGCCAACTAAAAAGGGGGCAGGGAGGGAGGAAAAGGGAAAGAAAAAAAAAGATGTGTGGTGGGGGAATATGGCACTGACCCACTCAAGGGGAGGGTATTGTTTGTGTCTCCATAGGGAAAGAGGGACCAGATTTAAAGCCAGTGCCAGATGAATACAATACAGCATGCCGGGGCAAAGAGTGGGAAGCCAGTGGAGGAGCCTGAGGGCTCTGCCCCCATACCAGCTATGTGGGCAACTGCCCCTCCCCACAGAAAAATTTACTTGAGAGGACGGCACTGAAGCTGCAGCTAGGGGAGAAGGGCATGTCTGATCAGAGCAAATGGGAGCAAATGAAGGGGGAGGAAGAGAGAGTGGAGCACATCCTGGCCCACCAGGCCTGGGGAATGATATCCCCACTCTGAATAGCCAATGCACAGAGTGGATAATATGGCTGATCCCACTATGAGACACGCCATCCCTTGATGGCTCAGGGCCCTAAGGAGGACAACACTGGAGACTCAGTGTTGGGACTGGCCCAGACTGACCCTGTGACACCAAGGCAAACCACTAAAAGTGTGTGGCAGAGCAACCATGGGAGCAGAGCAGGGAGCCCCTGAAGGAGTACACAGGACAGACTCAGGGGTCAGAGCATGTTACCCCATTGGACCTGACTGAAGGACAGCCTAGAGATAAAAAATCAGACCTTGGTCTATGTACAGGTTTTTCTTAAATTTTTTTCCTTTTAAGTAATTTATTCTTCTATGGGTAATTGATTTTCTTTTGCTGTTGTCATCGCTGTGTTCTCATTTATCACCTATCTTGCTATGGCTTGATTTTTGGTGCATATTATTATCTCTACAGATCTATCTAGATAAGATAGACTGGATGAATAGTCTGGAGGAGAAAACAGCAGGACCAATGGTTCTGGGGGGACAGGGAAAGGGGGAAGTGGGGGTAAGGAGGTGGTGCTGACCAACCCAGGGACAGGGGAGCAACAAGTGATCCAAAATCAGTGGCAAGGAGGGTGTGCGAGGCCTAGTAGCGATTCAGCAAGGGCAAGGTAACTGAGAGAAATTACTGAAACCCAAATGAAGACTAAGCATGATAGTGGAACAAGAGGAAAGTAAAAGGAAATAGAGAAAAGAACTAGATGACAAAAGGGTATTTATAGAGTTCTAAAGACTGGAATGTACATATGTAAATATATTTATATAACAGTGTGGAGAAACAGATCTACGTGCATATATTTATAGGTTTAGTATTAAGGCAGCAGATGGACATTGGGCCTCCACTCAAGCACTTCCTCAAGGCAAGAACACGTTGTTCTATTAAATTAGCATTCCAGGATGCACACCTTCCAGACATGATTGCTGAAGAAAAATATGTGCACGAGCAGGTGTGGTGAAGAAAGCTGATGGTGCCCGGCTATCAAAAGATGTGGCATCTGGGGTCTTAAAGGCTTGAGGATAAACAAGTGGCCAACTGCCTGAGAAGCATCAAAGCACACATGGAAGAAGCACACCAGTATGTCTGACCATGAGGTGTAGAAGAGACCAGTTATCAGACATCAAAGAACTAAAAATCATACCATTGTAAATGTGGGTGAGTGCAGAGTGGAGACTCAAAGCCCATCAGTAGGCAACTGGACACCCCCAAACTGATCTGTCTTGGATGAAGTATGGACAGAGTACTCCTTAGAGGCAAGGATGGTGAGACTTTTTGTGGAGGACCAGCTTCCACAACCTAATGGGTCCTAGGGGACAGTTATGTAATTGAAGGGTAAATTAAAGAAACATCAGACAAGGCATGCAAGGACTCACTTCTTCAGATGGCAGGATCAAGAGAGAGAGAATGAATGTGTTCTCTCACAGGCTTATGTAATCTTTGGCAGGCAAGTCACATCATGCACGTATGTAACAGGAAGGGGATATGTTAGAGGAATACATGTAACAGGAAAGTACACACCTAACAAGTTGGGCGGGTTCTAGAGTTAAAGATGGTGGCTTAACCTTGGTCATCTCTGAGCTGCCTTGACCTTACGTGTCCCTGAGCTCTTCTCTAGGAGAGGAATCTATGACCCTTATCATAAGGGAGTGGGCTGTACTTAGGGTAGGATGGTCTGATTGCTTTTGATGGCAGATGGCAGAAACCTTCAAGTGTATAGTAGCAACCACGTGCTTGCAGGCAGCACCTTGAACTTGGCATTATTATGGGGGGCATTGTGGGAAGTAACTTTTAGTTAGGAAAATGTGACTCACCGATTCATCCCCGACTCACGAATGTTAAGGCCCTCTTTCCCCAGAATCTACCATACCTCCCAGACTCCTTAAATACGAGTGTGGAGAATTTGTCCTCATACACTCTCTTCCGGGGTCTCAGTTTCCCACAACTTCATCTTTCATACTTTGAGCATGTTGTCAGGAGAGGCAAGTCCCTGGAGAAAGTAAAGATGGAAGGGCAGCCGAAAAGAGGAAGGCCTTCAAGGAGGTGGACTGACACAGTGGCTGTAACAATGGGCTCAAACCTAAGAATAATTATGAGAATGTGTCTGGACTGGGTGGTGTTTTGTTCTGTTGTGCATAAGGTTGCTATTGTTCAGAACCAACTCCATGGCACCTCACAACACCAACTAAATCGACTAATTCAGCTCTTCAATCTTCCTTATTCATTGTTCAGTGGCTGCATGCCTATGAGACCATTCTAAAAACAAGGCTTGGGATAGATAGTATCACCGAAGTAACAGGTCCCAACTCGAGTTCAAGATCAACAAACTACAACTCAAGAGCGAGATCAGGAAGCATGCAGGTAAAGTCTCCCTTTGCCAGAGCAGAGCAGCTCTCTCGGTTAGTGGCTAGGGAGGCTGCATCTCAGCCTCCTAAGGTCAGTTTCCTCTTGACCCTGCTACCTGTCATTGCCGACTGTGCTGTTGAGCCCCTTCCAGGCCTGTAGCCCCTGGATCTGCTGCTAGGTTCCTTCTGGGCTTCTTGCTTTCGTTAGTATTACAGACCTTGACTGATGTTATAATTCTTTTAGAAGGTTTCTTGTTGTGGGTTCAAATAAATGACAGCCACTATAATGTACTGAAATTTAGAAGAGTCTTTTATTCAGCTAGCTGGACGGCATGAAACAAAAAGCGTTTCCTTAGGTTGCAGTCCCGAGTTAAAATACTAACAAGCTTATGTAGGTAAAGATCACATAGATCATTTATCAGGGGCTTCCCTATGAAGCTAGAAGGGGCGACAGAAGCCGGATTAGCAAAGTTAATGTTACCATTCTTTAGATAAAAGCAGGGTCCATCTGCTTCAAAACACATAACAACAGGATTGATGAAAACATCCTGTTTAACAAAATAAGAATAGTAAAATTAATTATACTGGCTACGATACCAAAAGGAATACTATGAAAGTAACAAGATTAATTACAGTGTCCTGGTTTCAGGTACATAAGAGTACATGCTAAAATCAGTCACTAGCTGGGATTTCAGAGATGGGCGGGGGAAGGAGGCAGGTCAGAACAATGGCATTACAGGGCTGCTCTGCCGCATCCGTGCTTCCCTCTCTCCTTTACTTTCTTTCTGCTGCTTCTCTTCTTGTTTCTTTCGGTCTGCGAAACCACTTTAGGGTTCACTGCAAATGCAAGTAACTCCTTGTACACTTCAAGGCGGGTCCCTGTATGGATTAAACCGACTTCCCACTATCTATGTTGTACATTCTAACCCCTCTTCCTGTGGTTATTATAATCCCATTTGGAAATAAATTGTCAGTGTTATCTTTTTAAAAAAATCATTTTATTGGGGGCTCGTACAACTCCTATCACAGTCCAGACATCCATCCATTGGGTCAAGCACTTTGTACATTTGTTGCCCTCATCATTCTCAAAACACTTGCTTTCTACTTAAGCCCTTAGAATCAGTTCCTCAGTTTTTCCCCTCCTTCCCCACACTCCCTCCCTTATGAACACTTGATATTTTATAAATGATTATTATTTTTGTCATATCTTACACTCACCGATGTCTCCCTTCACCCACATTTCTGTTGTCCATCCTCCAGGGAGGAGGTTATAGGTGGGTCCTGGTAATCGGTTCCCCCTTTCCACCCCACCCTCCCACCACCCTCCTGGTATTGCCACTCTCAGCACTGTTCCTGAAGGGATCATCTGTCCTGGATTCCCCATGTTTTCAGTTCCTATCTGTACTAGTGTACATCCTCTGGTCTAGTAAGATTTGTAAGGTAGAATTGGGATCATGACAGTGGGGTGGGGGGGAGGAGGAAACATTTAGGAACTAGAGGAAATTTGTATGTTTTATCATTGCTACACTGCACTCTGACAGCCTCATCTCCTCCCTGGAACCCTCTGTAAGGGGATGTCCAATTGCCTACAGATGGATGTTGGGTCCCCAATCTGCACTCCCTCATTCACAATGATTTGATTTTTTGTTCTTTGATTCCTGATACCTGATCTCTTTGACAACTTGTGATCACACAGGGTGATGTGTTTCTTCCATGTGGACTTTGTTGCTTCTGTGCTTGATAGATGCTTGTTTACCTTCGAGTATTTAGGACCCTAGACAGCTTGCTTTAAGACCCTAGACAGCTTGCTTCACCACATTTGCTTATGCACCCATTTTGTCTTCAATGATTGTGTCGGCAAGGTGAGCATCATGGAATGCCAGTTTAATAGAACAAAGTATTCTTGCATTGAGGGAGTACTTGAGTAGATTGCCCTGGTTTCTACCGAGAGGATTTATTACTTTTGTCCAGGTAGATTAACATTTCCTGGGAAATTTGTAAACAAGTTGGCTTCATCCTTTCTTGTCTGGCCGTAGGCTGAAGCTGGTCCTAAGACAGGTCTGTACCCTGCAGGGATTGGTCAATAGACTGTGCAAATGAGGTCAGTGTAGCCTATGAGGGAAATGAAGTATCTATGACCTACTGAGAGGGCACTGGTCAGTTTGTGGCCCCAATTAGAAGGGCTATTTTAGTTCTCTAATGCTGCTATAAAAAAATTTCACAAGTGAATTGCTACAGCAAACAGAAATTTATTTTCTCACCAGTCCAGAGGTTAGCAGTCTGAATCCAGAGCGGTAGTTCCAAGGAAAGGCACTCCCTCTCTGTTGAACTGGCATTTCATGATGCTCACCTTCCCGACATGATCGCTGAAGACAAATGGGTGCATAAGCAAATGTGGTAAAGAAAGAGGATGGTGCCCAGATATGAAAAGATATAGCATCTGGGGTCTTAGAGGCTTGAAGACAAACAAGTGGCCATCTAGCTGAGAAGCAACAAAGTGTACCCAGAAGAAGCACACCAGCCTGTGTGATCACGAGGCATTGATAGGACCAGGTATCAGGCATCAAAAAACAAACAAACAAACAAACAAACAAAAACATCCCATACCATTGTGAATGAGGGGGAGTGCAGAGTGGAGACCTAAAGCCCATCTGTAGGCAACTGGACATTCCCTTACCCAAGGGTCATGGGGAGGAGATGAGCCAGTCAGGGTGCAGTATAGCACCAATGAAATACACAACTTTCCTCTAGTTCTTTAATGCTTCCCTCCCCCCAACCCCACTATCATGATCCCAATTCTACCTTACAAATCCAGCTAGACCTGATCATGTACCCTGGTACAGATAAGAGCTGGAAACACAGGGAATCCATGATTTATAAACCCTTCAGGACCAATAATGAGAGTAGAGTTACTAGGAGGGTAAGGGGAATGTGGAGGAGAAAGTGGAACCGATCACAATGATCTACATATAACCCCCTCCCTGGAGGACGGACAACAGAAAAGTGGGTAAAGGGAGACATTGGACAGTATAAGACAAGAAAAAAAATAATTTATAAATTATCAGGTGTTCATGAGGGAGGGAGGGTGGGGGAAATGAGAAGCTGAAAACAAGGACTCAAATAGAAAGAAAATGTTTTGAGAATGATGATGGCAACAAATGTACAAATGTGCTTGACACAATAGATGGATGTATAGATTATAAGAGTTGTATAAGCCCCCAATAAAATGATTTAAACAAAAGAAAACAAAAGAAACCCAGGCAAAAGTATCTCACCAGGACTTTTTTTTTAACATTTTATTAGGGGCTCAATCAACTCTTATCACAATCCATACATACATCAGGTGTGTAAAGCACATCTGTACATTCATTGCCCTCATCATTTTCAAAGCATTTTCTCTCCACTTAAGCCCTTGGCATCAGGTCCTCTTTTTATTCCCCTCCCTTCCCTCTCCCCACTCCCTCACGAGCCCTTGATAATTTATAAATTATTATTTTGTCATATCTTGCCCTGTCCGACGTCTCCCATCACCCCCTTTTCTGTTGTCCACCCCCAAGGGAGGAGGTCACATGTAGATCCTTATAATCTCTTCCGTCTTTCCAACTCACTCTCCCTCTACCCTCCCAGTATCGCTACTCACACTCCTGGTCCTGAAGGTATCATTTGCCCCAGATTCCCTGTGCCTCCAGCTCCTATGTGCACCAGTGTACATCCTCTGCTCCATTCAGATTTGCAAGGTGGCATTTGGATCATGATAGTGGAGGTGGGGTGGGGTGGGAGGAGGCATTTAGGAACTAGAGGAAAGCTGTATTTTTCATCGGTCTCACCAGGACTTAGGGGGGAATCTCTCCAGCTGCATTTCCAAAGAATCAACGTAAAATGCCACATCAAGAAACTGATTTCTCCACACAAGATTTCTTTCCTTCTGTCTGTCTTATTTTTATTCATATACATTTTTTCATATCTATAATTTTATTTATCTTGTGTTTGTGGAGAATACACTGAGTAAATCATATACCAGATTATATGCAGTAGAAAATACAGTTTCATCCTGTGCTCTTTATTCACATCGATTGCACTCATTGAGTACAGTGCCCATTCTCATTGGTCTTTTCTGAGTTACTCTCCTCCATTAGCATAAATTGACTGCCCACTAGGGGCCTATCTAATCTTTTGAGTCACTATTGCCAATTTGATCCCAAACACTCACTGTCATCGAGCCCATTCTGACACAAAGCGACCTTATGTGACAGGGTCGGACTGACCTTGTGGATTACTGACACTGCAAATCTTTAAAAAAAATTATTAATCATTTTATTGGGGGAGTCATAAAAATATTAAAGCAATCCATTATTCAATTTATTAAGCACAATTGTACATATGTTGCCATCAACATTTCCAAAACATTTTATTTCTACTTGAACCCTTGATATCAGCTCCTCTTTTTCCCCTTCCTTCTGCCACCCTCCAACTCTTGTGAATCCTTGGTTAATTATATTTTATTATTGTTATTTTTGTGTCTTACACTGTCTGTTGTCTCCCTTTACCCACATTTGTGTCATTCGTCCCACTTGGGGATCTGGGGGGCTGTATATCCAACCTTGTGATGGGTTCCCCCTTTATCCCCTTCTCCCACTCCATACTATCCCCTTACCCTCAAACCATTGATACTCCTACTACTGTTCCTGAGGGTTTTATCTGTCCTGAATTGCATGGGCTGAGATCCCTTATGTATACCAATGGGTGTACTCTCATGTAGTCGGATTTGTAAGGTAGAACTGGTTCATGATAGTGGGGGTTGGGTGTGGGTGGGAGGAAGCCTTCAGGAACTAGAGGAATGATGTATGTTTCATGAGTGCTATACTGCACCCTGGTTGAAATGTCCCTTCCTTGTAACTCTTCTGTGGGGGAATGTCCAGTTGTCTACAGATGGGTTTTTGGTCTTCAATCCAACCTCACTCATTTTCATCGATAGAATTGTTTGTTTTGGAGCTTTTGATACCTGATCCCTGATCCCGTTGACACCTCATGCACACACAGGCTGGTGTGCTTCCTCCATGTGGGCTTATTTGCCCCCTGCTAGATGGCTGCTTGTTTAACTTCAAGTCTTTGATACCCTAGATCCTATATCCTTTGATAGCCAGGTACCATTCTCTTTCTTCAGCACATTTGCATATGCATTGTTGTCTTCAGCAATTGTGTCTGGAAGGTGAGTATCAAAGAGCGCCCAGTTATTAGAACAATATATGGAAGGTGAGTATCATAGAGAGCCAAGTTATCAGAACAAAATGTTCTTGTGTTTAAGGAGGCCTTGAGAAGAGGCCCAAATGGGACGGTAAATCTTTATGGAGTAGAAAGGCCATGTTTCTCCATCAGAGCAGCTGCTGGCTCCCACTTGCGGACCTTGTGGTTCACAGTCCGATGCATAAGCCCCGTGCCACTGGGTCGTTTGGATCCCACATAGATAGCTCTTAAAATCACATGATGCTTCAGGCAGATATTTTTACTAGTTGATCTAAAGTACTGTTTTCAAAAGACTTCAGGGGATGCTTCAAATTATGATTTGAAGATGATCTATGGCCAATAGTTGAGGTATTTCATCAAACTTCATGGCTCTAGGAAGTTTCAGTTCCATGAGAATTTGAAATCACCGAACATTTAAACATTTTCCATGTATTTATTTAAATCATTTTACTGGGGACTAGTACAACACTCATCACAATCCATTCATCCCTCCATGTGTCAAGCACACTTGTACATTTGTTGCCATCATCATTCTCAAAAC
Organism: Tenrec ecaudatus; assembly: GCF_050624435.1. Taxonomy (NCBI): domain Eukaryota; kingdom Metazoa; phylum Chordata; class Mammalia; order Afrosoricida; family Tenrecidae; genus Tenrec; species Tenrec ecaudatus. The sequence goes on from NC_134541.1 coordinate 131,507,696, forward strand.
ATTTCCTTTCTACTTGAGTCCTTGTTTTCAGCTTCTCATTTTCCCCCCTCAGCCCCACTCCCTTCTTGCCTGACCCTAGATAATTGATAACTACTATTTTTTTCATGTCTTACAGTGGCCAATGTCTCCTTTCACCACTTTTCTGTTGTCCATCCCTATGGAGGGGGTTATATATAGATCATTGTGACTGGTTTTCTCTTTCTCCCCCTCTGTCCACTTGCCCTCCTGGTATCACTACTCTCATTGTTGGTCGTGAGAGGTTCATCTGTCCTGTTTTCCCTGTGTTTCCAGCTCACAAAATATTTCTTATCATTTAATATTTCCCAGGATTACCAGGATCATGTAAGAAACAACAACAGCATGGTCAGATCTCTCCAGTAGAATTTGAGCACAACCGTGCCATTTTCAAGCCTGCCTCATGAAACCTCTCAGGGATGCTCTAATATGTCCTTTCCCACTTCCCAGGGTCTGTAACTGTGATGGCCAGAGCAAGGAAGCCATGTGCTGAAAGTCATTTACAATAAGGTTCCCGGTCCCCTTTCAGCAGGAAACACCCACCCTGGCCTCTTCTCCACAAACTGCTACTGTGTTCAAATCATGACATATTTTTATCTATTTTTTTAGAGCAAGTAGAAAACTACAAATAGAACAAAAACTAGTACCCTAAAGTGTGGTGCCACACTGCCTTAGCAAGTAGTGGTGAAACAGATATAGCAGACTACAACGCTATAGATCTTTGCTACACTATTGCATCATATTTAGCACTGTTGCCAGTGACAAACAGGCAGTGAGATCACTTGCCTGTGGAATTTATAGCTCTAGGAAAAATGACTAGAAGGAATCAGAATGATCTAAAATCATAAGCTCTTTGCTTTTTGTAAGTGATTATGAGAAAGAGATGGCTGAGGTGAGGATACTCTGACTTGGAAGCAAGAAAAATAGCATTAAAACATAAGACATCCCCAAGATTTGGATAACTCAATTACTTGTATATTTTATGTAGTAGAATCTAAGGCTGAAAAAGACTTGGAACAGCAAAATCCCATTAACGTTTTTAAGAGACCTGAAGAAATAGATGATGCCCGGCTACCTTTACCAGCTTCTCTGAAACGGATCACCTTATAGCAGTAGTTCTGAACCTGTGGGTCGAGACCCTTTGGGGGGGAACAACCCTTTCACAGGGGTTGCCCGATCCATAAGAGCAACAAAATTACTGTAATGAAGTAGCAATGAAACTGATTTTATGATTGGGGGGTCGCCACACCATGAGGAACTCTATTAAAGGATTGTGGCGTAGGAAGGTTGAGAACCATTTCCTTAGAAGGTTTTGGATAGAGAGGCAGAAAAATGTTGCACAAAACTCATAGTGACAAAAAGAGACCAGACTTCATTGTTGGAAAGTGATGTTGGAACTCCAAAGTGTGGCCTTTGGTCAACCTTCAAGCCACTCCCGTGACTCCATTTTCAGTGAAACAAGAGACAAGTCTGGAGGTGAACTATAACTTTAGGGGTGTATGCACTCCTTAGAGGAATCAAACATTTGAGACGACAAGGGGAGCATTTGCCCAAAGACAAAGGTCAAAGGCATGAAAGGGTGGGAAAGAAGGAGGAAGCGAAACAGGAAACACAGGGAGAAAAGAAGAGGAATTTTCCGTGGATTAAAGGAGAAACCGACTTTCTTCCCAAGCCTATTCCCCTAGGTAGCCTCAAGTCAGTCACCATTTCCCAGTGAGTCAGGAGAGACCTATTGAGAGACCCATGACAGAAAGGGAAGGGCACCTGTGTTAGTCTGGGTTGACCAGAGAAACAAATCCAGGGACACTCATATATGTATAAGAAAGAGCTTAACATCAAAGATTAAGAAAACATCCCAGTCCCGTCCAGGTCAATTCCGTAAGTCTGATATTAGTCCACATGTCCAACACCAGTCTGTAAGTTCCTCTTCAGACTCAACGCTACACACACTATGATGCCGCATGCATGAAGATCACAGGCCAGTGGGTGGAAAGTCTTGTGGATCCAGTGGTGGTGGAAGCATCTCAGCAGTGGCAGGGGTCTCCATGTAGTTCCTCCTGCTCTAGGACTCTGGCTGCAATCATCACAGATTCCTGTGGTTTGCCAACAAGGATGTGTAGCGGAGAGAGTGTGTCCTGCCTCCATGGAGGAAAAGAGGGTTTCCCAGAATCCTCAGGAGAATTCCATGCCCACACCGAGGCACCATTGACTATATGACCTGATTGACAGGCTCGACACCAGTCCTTAGCTCAAGGTGATAGGAGATTATGTAACTGCCATGCCCCATAGAACTTTTCCTGTTGCTGTTGGCACATGATACTGACTACAGGCAAATGGACTAGCGATCTAGAGTTTGTAGAAGAAATGGTATCACCAACAAAACCTCTGTAAGCTGGGCTCAACAGGTGTGTCTCTTCCATCATAAAAACACTCCGTAGAGCCATAAATTTCTACCATGGTGGCTATATGATGTTATATGTTTGTCAAGCTTCTCAGAGCTTCCCAGCACAAAGAATAACTATTTTTAAATTAAATCATTTTATTGGAGCCCTCATGGTGCAGTGGGCTTGGCATTGGGCTGTCAACCACAGTGTATGCGTGTGTGTGTGCGTGTGAGCTAATAATTCTGAAAACACTCTTCTCAGGGTATCCTGGAATTGAACAATCAAGCAAATGAATAGTGAATGGCAGAAGCTGGGTTTCTCACTGCTGAGTGGGAAGTGACAGGCAGACAGGAAGAGAAGGCTTGACTGACCCACGTGGTGGAGAATGAGAGTGAAGATGAGGAGACTTCGCATATTCTATGGACATGTTGTCAGGAAAGGCCAGCCCCTGCAGAAGGGCATCATGCTTGCTAATGAAGAGGGTCAGCACTAAGAGGGAAATACCTTGAAGGGGATGAATTGACACAGCAGCAACAACAATGGGTGGACACACAGGGAAGACGGTGATGCTGGCACGAGACAATTGTCCGTGGGATTCCAATGAGTTGGAAAGAACCGGACCACCTCTAACAACAACACATGACTGAAATGTGCATCGGATGGGGTGCAAAACAGTAGTGCTGATTGCATACCTCTTTTAAAAATAGATCATTTTATTGAGGCTCATACAATTCTTATCACAATCCATACATCAATTGAGTAAAGCACCCTTATACATTCGTTGCCGTCACCATTCTCAACATTCGCCTTCCGCTTGAGTCCCTGGAATGTGCTCATTTTGCTTTTTCTCTACTTCCCCCTCCCTGCTCTCCCTCCTTCATGAACCCTTAATAATTTATAAATTATTGTTTTATCTTATCTTACACTTCCCAGTGTCTCTGTTCACCTACTTTCCTGTTGCCCATCCCCCAGAAACGAGGTTATATGTGGATCCCCGAGATCGGTTACCCCTTTCTACACCCACTTCCCTCCCACAATTGCCACTCTCAGCGTTCATCCTGAGGGGTTCATCTGTCCTGGATTCCCTGTGTTTCCAGATTCCCTCTACCACTGTGCATCCTCTGGTCTAACCAGGTTTGCAAGGTAGAATTGGGATCATGATAGTTGGGACGGGGCGGGGGGAGGAAGTGTTTAAGAGCTAGAGGAAGGTTGTGAGCTTCATTATTGCTACACCGAACCCTGAGTGACTCATCTCCTCCCCACTACCCCTCTGCAAGGGATGTCCAGTTGTCTACTGATGGGCATTGGGTTCACATCATGCACTCCCCTCATTCATGATATGATTTCCCCCCCCGCCTTTGTTGCTTAAAACCTGGTCCCCTCGGCCCTTCATGATCACACATGCTAGTGTGCTGCTTCCATGTGGACTTGGTTGCTTCTGGGCTAGATGGCCGCTTGTTTCCTTTCAGGCCTTTAACTCCCCAGACTCTATATCTCTCAATAGCCGGGCACCATCAACCTTCTTCACCACACTTACTTATGCACACATTCATCTTCAGCGTGTATGTGGGGAAGGTGATCACACAATGCTGATTTTTGTTCTTTGGTGTCTGCTGCCTGATCCCTTCAACACTTCATGTTCACTTAGGCTTGTGCGCTTCCTGTCTGTGGACGTTAGTGCTTCTGAGCTAGATGGCGGCTTGTTTGCCTTCGAACCATTAAGACCCCAGAGGCTATAGCTTTTTGATAGTCGGGCACCATGAGCTTTCTTCACCACGTTTGCTTATGCACACGCCTGTCTTCAGCGATCATGTCAGGAAGGTGGGTATCATGGAATGACCGTTTAGCTGAGGAAGGTGCTATTGTATTGAGGAAGTGTGCGTGAGGAGGCCCAATGTCCACCTGCTACGCTACTATTGAACCTCTAAATATATGCACATAGGTCTATTTCCCCCATAAGCATAAATATATTTACATATGTGCATGTCTGTATTTAGGCTTCTATGTATGCTCTTTGCCTCCTACTCCTTTCCTCTATTTTCTTACTTTCCTCCTGCCCCACTACCATGTTCAGCCTTCATCTGGTTTCAGTAATTCCTCTCATTTACCTTGCTCTTGGTCACTCCCTGCAAGTCCTCCCACCCCCTCCCTAAGCTGGTTTTGAACCACTTGCTGTTCCCTTGTCCCTGGGTTGGCCAACACCTCCACCCTTCCCTACCTCCTTCACTCATGTCCCTCTGGGACCATTGGTCCCATTATTTTCTTCTGACATTGTTTGTCCAGCGTATCTTATCTAGGTGGACCTGCAGATATAGTAATATGTGCATAAAAAGGCTGATGTCTTTGACATACCTCTTTACCCTTGGACTCATTTATATGTTAGGGAACATTGGAAAAGAGACTAGAAAGTCCTTAGACTTTGTCTTCTCCACAGAATATGATGGAAAGGGCCTAGAGACATCTGTACCTCGAGAGGAAAAACAAATCTGGTTAATGGACCGCTAGAGAGAATGCCTTCAGAGTCACCCTCCCCCAAATGTTTCAGTTCCCTGATTCCTATAAGTGAACTCCAAGCAATGCCTTTGGGGAATTCTTTATCTTTCTTTCTTCCAAAGCATGCAGCACTGTCTAATTGTCCCATGGAATAATCACATCCAGAAGGGATCTAGGATGTGTCCTCTGGGATGAACTCCCTGATGCCATTGATTTAGTGTTTTCTGTTTTCCTCACCTGACATCACTGGTCCTCTAGGCTAGAGGGATGTTTCATTTGTCATCAGTGGTGATTCTCTACCCTCATGATTAGCTTATGTCAGACAAAGGCCATACAATTACTGCTGAGGAGACAGTTATGCAGCCAGCAGGAAGCATATTTCAAAAGCAGCGGGAGTAGCATCAAATCCATAGTCTATTAGGTAGGTAAGGATGTGTCAAGTGCAGAAGAAAGAGTCTGGGTGACCCAAACCATCAGAAAATCCCAAACACATTTTCTGTGGACTCTGGACACTTTGATGATGCAGCTGGCTTTAGCTACAGCTTCTTAATCAGGTAAAATTCATAGAAATGTTTATTGCTTCAGCTCTCCCTGTTATCTTGGGGATAGAAGGTGGTTCACTGCGATGTAAAGAGCATATTCATGATGAAAAGGCAAAGCTGATCGAGGTGAAGAAGTTCAGTCATTGAATGTGTCCTGCTGTGTGTTGATGGAACTCAAAATCCTAGCACAGACAGAAAGGGCAATGCAGAATCAAGGTCATGTTCGCTCCTGTTAATGCTCTGGCCCAAGAATAATAAGAATAAAAAATGTTGGCTGTGTCATGGGTAGTGTCCATGATACCATTCCATCCACCAATGGAGATTTCCATGGGTAGAGAATTCCGTTTTAACCTGATCCACTACATCTCACTTCACTACTTGTTCTGCTCATAAGTCTCTGAAGAGGAAGTCAGAGGTAAATGATGTTGGGGGTTCAGGGGTCTTGGAAACCATTCTGAGGACCTGGTGCATGCTCCAGTGTTGTCAGCTTATCTTCCTACCTCTTGGTCCTCCATGAGGAAAGCACAGGAAGTAGCAGAGGGAAGCAGAAGTGCAACATAGCAGCATCGGAGCTATCCGGAAAGGTTCCTGAAGGAGGAGGAGAGGCATGAGACTGATGATAAGAAACTTACATTATGGATCTAGACAGAGAAAGGTGGGCACTGATGGGGAATACGGGACATAGATGGATCCTTAAGTCAACTGCTGACATCTAGAGTTGGATTTCAATGATCAGGGAGAGTGTGGGGAAAGCTGTGCTCTTAGTGGATAAGAAGCTGTGTTTCAATTAAAAATGTGAGGTGATAGTGAAGGGGACACAAAGCTGCATTAGACGGGGAGGGAGAGAAGGAGGCAGAAAGAGAGAATATGAGCAAGACTGTTTCCTACTCCCCAAATTGTGCTTTGGAATCGGAAAGTTACATCGTTCTGAATTCCTTGCTTTCAAAGTGGTAGGTGATCTGGAATACAAGAGTCTCTAGGGAGAGAATCTTAAGATCGAAAGCACACAGAGGAATAGGGTCATCTTGAAGCCCAATACAGGTTTTTCCATCTTGAATCATGCTGCATCAAGTAACTGAAGTTAGGTCTCATTCTGATTAGTATGTATGCAAGAATTGAATGACATCTGGCTGGGGAGATGGCATCAGCCGCATTTTATTGTCCTTAGCGATTGTGGTTTTTTAAAAAAATTCATACTCTTAAGAACATCAGGGAATTTGTCTCGTTTGCCTTCAATGTACCTAAGTATGGTGGTTTTGTTATGAGTCAATGTAATACCTGCACATATCGCTTTAAATCATACTTATCTTCAAATAAATATATCAAACTGATCTTTATATCTAACTTGGTACAATTCTCCCATATGGTAGTAACCCAGCTCAGCATGAAGAACTAAATTTCAAACTGCCTTCGACCTCCTCCTGTCCCTCCCTGCTCTCCTGACAGACCGTGACTTTCCTGAGATGTCTCTGCACAATGCCTGCCCAATTAGCAAGAACTATCCTGTTAAACCTTGAATTATTACCTGCAACTGTGCTGTTCCTCCCCAGCCCTCCCCTCACTCCCATTCTGCCAGTTTGATAAGATTGCAACTGCTTGAATATCTCTCCCCTGAAGCCAGCCCACTACTTCGACCTATATCTTGTACTTTCTTTGTCCTGTTTGAGCCTTTTCCTGGCTCTAACCTACTCTCAAACCAGCTGTTTATAAAATCTTTAATCAACAATCATACTTATTTAATTAACATAACTTCATAATGTCATAGTAATTATTAGATGTGGTTGATCTTGCCTGGCACAACAATATAAAACCAAAGTCAAACTAACTCCACACTATCCCTAAAGGGAGCACAACAGAAAAGAAAAAAAGACACCCACTCAACTTTTCCCCATAAAATGGGACAATGTGCCTTTCCAGTTCAGGTCATGTTTATTCCTCTGTCTGATTCTTGCCTCTCCTATTATATCCTGGAACTGAAATTGCTAAGATTACTATTTTTCATCAAGTTAAGCATTTTTAATACATCTATGTTAACTAAGGGGATGACAGGGGATGAGAAAATTTAAATATTTGGTCAATATATGTATAAAACACATCAAAGTAGGAAAGAAATATGCTGAACTATTACAATTTTGATTTTACAACTAGACACGTGTCCTTGCTGGCTCTTAAAGCTACCTTCTTTCACTCCACATTGCTAGTTCCTTCACCCTCAGCAAGAGTCTCACGTAGTGGAAGTCCTTCTCTGAAGGATGATTCCCAACCTTCATACCTGAGGGATCCTGGTCGTTAGCATTAGTGCCTAAATTGGATGGCTTCCATGGCAAATTTAATCACATAACATGGGCCTGTAAAGATGCACTGTTGAGAATCTCTTGTGCTTCAGACTCATCTTTGTTCCCACTGAGGACTGACAGCCCCACATCTGCCCATGGACGTCATGACCCGAGTCAGGCTAGGAGCCCATCTCTTGTCCTCTGATTCAGAAGTATGAACATTCCCTAAGTGGCAAGTTGCCTCTCACAACTTAAGTACAACGAGTCATGGCTGTGTGAGCGGGTAGAGACGTTCTCTCTTTGGAATTTTTCTTTGATTTCTTTTCCATATTTCAGTGCAGCCTGGGTGAAAGTTGACAGAGCAGACAACAATTAGTACAGAGTTTGTTTTGTGATATTGGTTGCAATCCTCTTCCTCCCTGGTTTCCTCTTTCCATTCATCCCTTGTCCCTGCCCCTTACTGTGTTCTGAACTTTTGTTTTTAGGCAAAGGATTCCCCCGCCCTTGCTGTTTTTTTTTTTTACTTCTATGGTAGTGGTTATGCATTGGGCTCTCATCCACATGTTTGGCAGTTCAACACCACCAGCAGCTCTTCGGGAGCAAGACTGTACTTTCTCTTTCCATAAACACGTACAGTCTTGGACACCCACTGGGGGTCGCCATGAGTCAGCACTGATTCCATGGCTGCAAGATGCCTTATTGCACTGAGGACTGCATTCTTCCCTGATGTAGTTCTTCACTTTATAGACCTGTGTAGTGTGTGGCTGAAAGCTGATCCTGGGGTGGGCTCAGTTTTAGGTGGAAGAGCACGTAAGAGTCATGGTCTTGAGTGTTTGCTCATCTCCAGCAGACCAGGAAGCCTGGTCCTCTTTTGTTTTTATTATTTCACATTTTTGTCTTTATTTTTCTCCCTCAATCTCTCGCACCTCCTACTGTGTGTGTTCCTTGTCAGGGCCATCAGTACTGGTAGCCAGGCCCCGCGTAGTTCTTGTCTCAGAGTGATGTTTACTGAGATTTGCAACCCCCTCAGGCATCAAAGAACAAAAAATCATAGCATTGATTTTTGTATATGCACAAAATAGGTGTATGTGCATATATTTATAGGTTTAGTATTAAGGTAGTAGACGGACATTTGACCTTCCCTCAATGCAAGAATATTTTCGTCTATTAAATTGGCATTCTATGATTCTCACTTCCTGACACAATCGCTGAAGACAAAGTGGGCGCATAAGCAAATGTGGTGAGAAAGCTGATGGTCCCGGCTAACAAAAGCTATAACACCTGGGATTTTAAAGGCTTGAAGGTAAACAAGTGGCCATCTAGCTCAGAAGCAAGAAAGACCACACAGTAGAAGCACAGCAGCCTGTGCGATCATGAGGTGCCAAAGGGATAAGTTATCAGGCATCACAGAAAAAAAAAACCCCATATAATTGTGTGCTCACCTCCCTGATACAATTGCTGAAGAAAATGGGTACAAAAGCAAATGTGGTGAAGAAAGCTGATGGTGTCAGGCTATCAAAAGATACAGCGTCTGGGGTCTTAATGGCTTGAAGGTAAACAAGCAGCCATCTAGTTCTGAAGGAACAAAGCCCACACGGAAGAATCACACCAGCCTGTGTGATCACGAGGTGTCTAAGAGATCAGGTATCAGGCATCATCAGACTAAAAAGTCCTATCATTGTGAGTGAGGTGAGGGGAGTGCGAAGTGGAGACCCAAAGCCCATCTGTAGGCCAATGGACATCCCCTTGCTGAAGGGTCTTGGGAAGGAGATGAGCCAGTTATGGTGCTATGTAGCAACGATGAAACATACGACTTTCCTCTGGTTCGTAAATGTTTCTTCCATCCCCAGTATCATGATGCCAATTCTACCTTACAAATCTGGCGGAACCAGAGGATGTACACTGGTACAGATAGGAACTGGAAACACAGGGAATCCAGTGTGGATGATCCCTTCAGGACCAGTGGTGTGAGTAGCAATACTGGGTGTGTGGAGGGAGAGTAGGTTAGAAAGGGGAAACCAATTACGAGGATCTACGTGTGGCCTCCTCCCTGGGGGACGGACAACAGAAGAATGGGTGAGGGGAGATGTCAGACAGGGCAAGATATGACAAAATAATAATTTATATTTTATCAAGGATTCATGAGGGAGGAGGGAGTGGGGAGGGAGAGGAAAATGAGGAGCTGATGCCAGGAACTTAGGTGAAGAGCAAATGTTTTGAGAATGATGAAGGTAATGAATGTACAAATGCGCTTTACACAATTGATGTATGTATGGATTGTGATAAGAGTTGTATGAGCTGCTAATAAATGATTTAAAAAAAAGAAAGCACTGTCCCCTGCCATGACCAAAATTGGACAATGTACTCAATCTGCCACTGGGCTGTTGATCCTGGAGGGATAGTGCCACATTCAGAAGTCCATGTTGGGCAGACTGTGCAGTCAGCACTGGCTATTGCAGTCAGATTCCCTTGGTGAATGTGAGCTCACGCTACTGAGCCCACGCATTGATTGCTTCTACCTCTACTTCAGTGGCTGCTTTCTTCAGAGTCAATTGAGTAATGGCAGGGTTGCCTGGGTAAGGGGAAAAATTGACACATAAAATGAGAGACAGTGTGGATGCTTTGAGAATAAGCCAAAGGCTGCTGCTTGGGCAATAGAAGCCATTCTGTGTATAATCGTTGTTGTTGTGAGGGGCCATTGTGTGTGTTTTAACTAACAGTGCCCCGGTGCACAATAGAGTACAAGATTTCAGTATTCAAAATCTATAATTTACTTTGTATAATCGCAATGAGCACTTTATTACAAATATTTTTTTTATTTAAAATTGTAGGTTCTAAAAAGAGTATGAAACGGTAAAGGAGAAGAAAAAAAAGGATGTGTGCTGTGGAGGAAAGATATAAAACAGTTTTAATTGCATGCAGGCTGATTGTATAGTGCTAGATAAAAAAAATGCCTTTGCATTGTCTTTCTGTGGACATTAGGCAAACCTTAAGGATATAGTTACGAGCCCAAGTTAGCTGTGTGGCTTTGTGGAATTTGTCAACTTGGCTAGAGTCATCTTCATGGCCCAGAATTCTATTTCTGGGTGTATGTTTCTGGTTAAGGGGTGGTACGGGAGAGGTTTGTGGGAGACCTAGAGATCAGAAGGGAAGCAACCCTTTTGTATATTTCCCACATCAAAGCCGATTCATTGACTCAATTCATTGACAAAAGCACCAACTGAACCTGCAACTGTGCACCTTCCCCTATGCCCTTTGACCATCTTTGATTTTGGGGGACAGGTGTGTGGATTCAGTTCCATAAGAGCACCAGCTATGTCAAGATGTCCACATCACCAATTCCAGCGGAAAAAATGAACAGGTTCGTCGGTAGATTCAAGCCCGTTCTTGAGATGCGTTGTATTCATCTTCTTTATCTGACCACCTGACCTGCAGACTTCAATTCCATCATCACACACAAAGGCAAAAGTCTTACACAGAATGCTAAGAAGCTGCATGCATGCGCGCACGCACACACTCGCATATTTATATAGACAGACGTACACACACATATCTAGAATTAGCTCATGAGTTCAGTTCTCTCATTCAACCTTGACAGATACAATAAACTAAGAGAAGAGACTGTGGTTGAATAGAGTCTAGATGTTCTGGAATTCCAGAGTTTGTGGGGTGAAATAGTAAGTTTTCCCTTTCATTTTTAAAGGTTACTTTAATGACCAAAGCTATTGAATAATTATTGAATAGAAACTGAATAAGTAGAAAAGAAATTCCATAAATTATTTGTTAGATTAAAGGATTGATTTGATCAAATTCCTTAGATTGTCAGGTGTGGTGATCCCCAGTATTTTTTGATATCATATCAACTTTCTATTTCCCTAGGGATTAAGGAAGGAGAGATGTGGATGAGGAATCACACTTCCTCTCGGGAAGACTTCATCCTTGAAGGGCTCTTTGATGACTCTCTCACCCACCTTTTCCTTTTCTCCTTGATGATGGTGGTTTTCTTCATTGCAGTGAGTGCCAACACCCTCACCATCCTCCTCATCTGTGCTGATGCTCGACTTCATACACCAATGTACTTCTTGCTCAGCCAGCTGTCCCTCATGGACCTCATGCATGTCTGCACTACCATCCCCAAGATGGCGATCAATTACTTATCTGGCAAGAAGTCCATCTCCTTTGTGGGCTGCGCCATCCAGCACTTCATGTATTTATCTGCAGGCGGTGCCGAGTGTCTCCTTCTGGCCCTCATGTCCTATGACCGCTATGTTGCCATCTGTCATCCAATGCACTATACTGTTCTCATGAGCAGAAGGTTGACATTGATGATGGCTGTCATATCTTGGTTAGGAGCATCCACGAACTCCCTAATTCACACAGTGATTTTGATGCACTTCCCTTTCTGTGAACCCCGGAAAATCTCCCATTTCTACTGTGAACTTCCAGCTGTTGTGAAGGTGATATGTGAAGACATCACCGTTTATGAAACCATACTGTACATCAGCACCATCCTTATTCTCCTCTTCCCCATCTCCCTGGTCTCTACGTCCTATGCCTTCATTGTCTACAGTGTGATTCAGATGCGGTCAGCTGGGAGCAAGAGAAAGGTCTTTGCTACTTGTAGCTCTCACCTCACTGTTGTTTTCCTCTGGTTTGGTGCTTCTATATACTCATATATGAGACCCAGGTCTCTGCGCACTCCATTGCAAGACAAGGTTGGTTCAGTGGTCTATAGTATAATCACTCCCACAGTGAATCCTCTGATTTACACTCTCCGGAATAAGGATGTCGCTAAGGCCCTGAGGAAAGTGCTGGGGAGGGGAACTACCACTCCATGATATAGAGTTGAATGATATAAAACTCTTAATCAATAGGTGAAAAGTTCTGAGGTTCCAGACTGATGGACAAATCCTTCAAGAGTGCTGAGTGTTCTTGCGGTTTGACCACTTAAATTGTATACAGCAGGTGCATTGTACTTTCTTAGAAGTAAATGATTAAAACAAAACCCCATTATTGGTTAAGCATCCAGCCACCATGGAGCATGAAAACAGAGAGTACTTAAAAAATCTCTTCAAAATAGGACATTTTCTGTAAACAATTGGCCTTCTACCTGAGAAGCAACAAAGCCCACATGGAAGAATCACACCAGCCTGTGTGATCATGAGGTGTGTATGCGATCAAGTATTAGGTAACAAAGAACAAAAAATGGTATATTGTGAATGAGGGGGAGTGCGGAGTGGGAACCCAAAGTCCATCTGTAGGCAACCGGACATCGTCTTACAGAAGGACACTGGGAAGGAGACGAGCAAGTCAGGGTGCAGCATAGCACAGATGAAATGCTAACATTCCTCTACTTCTTAAATGCTTGATCTCTCCCACTATCATGATCACAATTCTACATTAAAAATATGACTCTAGCAGATGATGTACACTGGTACAAATAGGAACTGGAAACACAGGGAATCCATGACAGATGAACCCTTTAGGATCAGTGGTCAGAATGGGAATGCCAGGTGGGTGGAAGGAAGGTGGGGTAGAAAAGGGGAACAGATTCCAAGGATCTATGTATAACCTCCTCTCTGGAGGATGGACAACAGAAAAGTGGGTGAAGGGAGACATTGGACAGAGTATGTTATGACAAAATAATAATTTATAAATTATCAAGAGTTCCTGAGAGAGGGAGGGGAAAGTGAGGAGCTGATCCCAAGAGCTCAAGTAGAAAGCAAATGTTTTGAGAACGATGAGAGCAATACATGTACAAATGTGCTTGACACAATGTATGTATGTATGTATTGTGATAAGAGATGTCCAGTGGCCTACAAATGGGCTCTGGGTCTCCACTCCACACTCACCCCTCCCATTCACAATGATATTTTTTTATTCTGATGATGCCTGATACCTGATCCCTTCGACACCTCATGATCTCACAGGCTGGTGTGCTTCTTCCATGTGGGCTTTGTTTCATCTGAGCTAGATGGCTGCTTGTTTACCTTCAAGCCTTTAAGACCCCAGATGCTTTATCTTTTGATAGCCAGGAACCATCAGCTTTCTTCACTGCATTTGCTTATTCACTAGCTTTTTCTTCAGCGATTTTGTTGGGAAGGTGAGCATCATAGAATTCCAATTTAATAGAAGAAAATATTCTTGCATTGAGGGAGTACTTGAGTGGAGGCCTAATGTCCTTCTGCAACCTTAATACTAAACCTATAAATGTATGAACGTAGATCTATTTCCACATCCTCAAGTTGTGGGCTGTTTTGAAAGGACAGGTGGATGATACAAAAGTTATATTCATAGACACTTAGAATTCCTTGAATCACAATGTATAAAAGTCAAAAAGGCGGGTGGGGTGGGGGTTAAAAATGTGGAAAAGGAAGTAATTGTCATATCATTTTTGTGATATTTGCTATACATAATGAATATTTTTTCAATGCCTACTTTTGTCCAGACATTAAACTTAAGTGCTTGTGATGTGTCAGGAAAGAAAAGACTATGAGTTTTTTACTTTGAAAATTAATATTCTTCCAACATATACATACTTGTGTCTCTATTCTAAACTCGACCTAGGTTTCTGCATCTGCTATCACTGTGAGGGATACAAGTTACTTTACTTTGAAGACCTCAGAGATCTCATATGTTTAAAGTTGCCTAATATTTGTGTGCAGGAGGGGCTGTTAATTTCAAGTTTCAGAAATGGTCTCTGAATGATGGAAGCAGGGGTTGGGTAATCTCTGAACAAACCAATGGAAATACTAAAGAACCAGATGTAGAGGCCATTATCCACTCACATATCTAGCTACAGTCAAATTGTGCCATTGAACTAGTTCAGACAGAGGACAATAGAAATCTTATCTGTTGGGAGCAAGATGATTTTGGTTTGCAATATTCGGACAGGCTAATATTGAAATCATACTATCTGCAATGCTGGGGACTCTTATGTACAGACATCTCCTCTCATACAACCAGTCTTAAGGATCTTGCTTCTGAAATTACCCTTGCTCTTTCCTGTATCATCAGTTTTCTTCTTTATTCGAACTACATCATCAACCTACAAACATGCTTTAATATCCCTCATATTAAAAAGACATTATCTTAACTGTGCAAACTCTATAAAATCTCACAGAAAACATTTTTAGAGCCAGTTTTGTCTTCTCCCATATTCTGCATTTTCTATTTGCACTCTCTCTTGAGGCCACTTCAGTTGACTTTTGTTATTATTAATATATTGAAACCGCTAGTGGAAAGTCATCACATGCCTCCACATGGCCACATCAGATAACCAATTTTAAAGTCATCCAATAGCATTTGATTCAGTTGTTTATCCTTTCTTTCTTGAAACATTTTCTTCGATGCCAAGGGCTTAAGTGGAGAGCAAATGCTTTGAAAATGATGAGGGCAAAGAATTCACAGATGTACTTTACACAATTGATGTATGTATGGATTGTGATAAGAGTTGTATGAGTCCCTAATAAAACGTTTTTTAACAAAGAAACATTTTCTTTATTAACTTGCCAGGCAGTACACTCTATTTCGCTCCAAAATTCCCGACTCTTCGTTTTCAGACTCCTTTGCTTCAATCTTCTTATCATCCTAACTTCTCATTGTTGCATTAGCCCAGGGCTAGTCCTCTGGGTTCTTCTCTGTGTTCATCCATTTCCAAAGTAGTCTCGTGCAATTCTGTTATTTAAAGTAATTTTCAGTATCTCGCTGATGTACACAACCCCAATGATATTAAATTCAGAGAGGGGGAGAGAATTTCAAAATAAAGCAAATGCTTGGCAAATTTTATCAATTTCAGATAGCCAAGGATCAATGCCATGCCAGTCCAGTGCTTTCTCAAGGAGCATCAAAAGTGAACAGCAAATTTCTGTACTTTGCTTCTTTTAGTTAAAAAACGTAGGAAGCATCTTAACAGGAAAACAGCATTGAACGCACTTAAGATCTGATAGCAAAGCCATGCTCCCTTTGAAAGCAAACTCTTCTTTCCAGAAGCAGCTTTTGGCATCCTGTAATATCTTGAAGGCCATCTGTCCCAAGAATGGATGTGTCCTATAACCCTCTAACACGAACTAGGATTTATTTTACAGATGTAGACCTGAATATTTCAAAAGACCTTTTGGATTCTTTGGGATCTTGGTGTGGCATCAGAAATGAGCTCACAGCCCCAGTTTTAGAGGGCGTGCGTGTGTGTCATTACTTTGCTACCTTTCCCTTCATGCACAACGAGGACCTAATGAAGAACCCTGAGTGACTATCTCAGACTGCAGCTGGTGGTTTTGAAATGTGGATGTTGTGATTAGCAGCGCAAAGTGTAACCCATTATGCCAACAGAGCTCTGGTTGTGAGCTACAAAGAGATTAAACAAGAAAGCAGAGGGAAATTGGAGTAAGGTAAAGCAAAAAATAACCAAACGAACCAACACACTGCCACTGAGTGTATTCTGACTCATAGCAACCCCATCGGACAGAGCAGAATTGCTCCTGTCAGTTTCCAAGACTGAAACTCTGTACAGGAGTAGAAAGCAGCTGGCGAAGTAGCTGGTGGTTTTGAAATGTGGACCTTGTGGTTAGCAGCCCACAGCATAACCCATCATGCCACCACGGTCCTATAGAGTAAGGTAGATGCCGCCCCCAAACTTGGAACTCAAAATGAGAAGCTGAAGAGACGACAGCATTCCTCCAGGGTGAACAGAGAGAAAGTGCCTTCTCTTGGAACCACTGCTCTGATTCAGACTGCTGGCCTCCGGAACGGCGAGGAAATATATTTCTTTTTGCTAAAGCAATCCACTTGTGACATTTTGTTATAGCGGCATTAGATTATTAAAATAGCCCTTCCACGTGGGACCACAAACTGACCAGTGCCCTCTCAATAGGTCATAGATACTTCTTTTCCCTCATAGGCTACACTGACCTCATTAGCACAGTCTATTGACCAATCCCCACATGGCCCAAACCTGACATAGGACAAGCTTCAGTCTATGGCCAGACAAAAAAGGATGAAGCCAACTTGTTTACAAATTTCCCAGAAAATGTTAATCTACCTGGACAAAAATAATAAACCCTCTAGGTGGAAACCATGGCAATGTACTCAAGTATTCCCTTAATGCAAGAATACTTTGTTTTATTAAACTGGCATTTCATGAGGCTCACCTTCCCAACATGATCACTGAAGACAAATTGGGTGCATAGGCAAAAGTGGTGAAGAAAGAGGATGGTACCCAGATATGAAAAGATATAGCATCTGGGGTTTTAAAGGCTTGAAGACAAGTAAGTGGCCACCTAGCTGAGAAGCAACAAAGCCTACCTGGAAGAAGCACACCAGCCTGTGTGATCATGATAGGACCAGGTACTAGGCATGAAAAAAACACATAAAAAGACATACCATTGTGAATGAGGGAGAGTGCGGAGGGGGGACCCAAAGCCCATCTGTAGGCAACTGGACATCCCCTTACCAAAAGGTGATGGGGAGGAGATGAGCCAGTCAGGGTGCAGTGTAGCACCAATGAAATACATAACTTTCCTCTAGTTCTTTAATGCTTCCTCCACCCCACTATCATGATCCCAATTCTATCTTAAAAATCCAGCTAGACCTGATCATGTACACTGGAATAGATAAGAGCTGGAAACACAGGGAATCCAAGACTTATAAACCCCTCAGGACCAATTATAAGAGTAGAGCTACCAGGAGGGGAAGGGGAAGGTGGGGGAGAAATGGAAACTATTGACAATAATCTACAGATAACCCTCTTCCTGGAATTGACAACAGAAAAGTGGGTAAAGGGAGACATCTGTCAGTGTACGACAAGGAAAAAAATATAAATTATCAGAGGTTCATAAGGGAGTGAGGGTGGGGGAAATGAGAAGCTGAAACCAAGGGCTCAAGTAGAAAGAACAGGTTTTGACAATGATGATGGCAACAAATGTACAAATGTGCTTGACACAATGGATGGATGTATGGATTATGATCAGAGTTGTATAAGAGAAAATGATTTAAAAGATAGAAAACAGAAGAAACCCAGGCAAAAGTATCTCACCAGGACTAGGAGAAATCTCTCCAGCTGTATAACCAAAGAATCAATATAAAATGCCATAAGACATTGATTTCTCCACACAAGATTTCTTTGTGTCTGTCTGTCTTATTTTTTAAATTCATTTTTTCATTTCTATATTTTATCTATCTTGTGTTTGTGGAGAATACACTGAGTAAATCATACACCAGATTATATGCAGTAGAAAATACAGTTTCATCCTGTGCTCTTTAGTCACATCGATTGCACTCATTGAGTACAGTGCCCATTCTCATTGGTCTTTTCTGAGTTACTCTCCTCCATTAGCATAAATTGACTGCCCACTAGGGGCCTATCTAGTCTTTTGAGTCATTATTGCGAATTTGATCCCATACACTCACTGTCATCGAGTTGATTCTGACACAAAGTGTCCCTATATGACAGGGTAGGACTGACCTTGTGGATTACTGAGACTGTAAATCTTTAAAAATATATATTAATCATTTTATTGGGGGACTCATACAAACCTTAACGCAGTTCATCATTCAATTGTATTAAGCACACGTGTACATATGTTGCTAGCAACATTTCCAAGACATTTTAGTTCTACTTGAGCCCTTGATATTAGCTCCTCTTTTTTCCCCTTCTTCCCCCACCCTCCAACTCTTGTGAATCCTTGATTAATTATATCTTATTATTATTATTTTTGTGTCTTACACGGTTTGTTGTCTCCCTTCACAACCATTTGTGTTATTCATCCCTCTTGGGGGCTTGGGGGGCTGTATGTCCAAACTTGTGATGGGTTTTCCCTTTCTCCACTTCTCCCACGCTGCACATTCCCCTACCCTCATAACATGGATACTCCTACTACTGTTCCTGAGGGTTTTATCTGTCCTGAATTGCATGGGCTGAGATCCCTTATGTGTACCAATGGGTGTACTCTCTTGTAGCCGGATTTGTAGGTAGAACTGGTTCATGATAGTGGGGGTTGGGTGTGGGTGGGAGAAAGCCTTCAGGAACTAGAGGAATGATGTGTGCTTCATCAGTGCTATACTGCACCCTGGTTGAATTGTCCCTTCCTTGTAACCCTTCTGTGGGGGGATGTCCAGTTGTCTACAGATGGGTTTTCGGTCTTCAATCCAAACCCACACATTTGCATCGATAGAATTGTTTGTTTTGGAGCTTTTGATACCTGATCCCTGATCCCGTTGACACCTCATGCATACACAGGCTGGTGTGCTTCCTCCATGTGGGCTTATTTGCCCCCCTGCTAGATGGCTGCTTGTTTAACTTCAAGTCTTTGAGACCCTAGATCCTATATCCTTTGATAGCCAGGTACCATTCTCTTTCTTCAACATATTTGCATATGCATTGTTGTCTTCAGCAATTGTGTCTGGAAGGTGAGTATCAAAGAGCGCCAAGTTATTAGAACAATATTTGGAAGGTGAGTATCAAGGAGAACCAAGTTATCAGAACAAAATGTTCTTGTGTTTAAGGAGGCCTTGAGAAGAGGCCCAAATGGGACGGTAAATCTTTATGGAGTAGAAAGGCCGTGTTTCTCCAGCAGAGCAGCTGCTGGTTCCCACTTGCGGACCTTGTGGTTCACAGTCCGATGCATAAGCCCCGTGCCACTGGGTCGTTTGGATCCCACATAGTTAGCTCTTAAAACACATGATGCTTCAGGCAGATATTTTTACTAGTTGATCTAAAGTACTGTTTTCAAAAGACTTCAGGGGATGCTTCAAATTATGATTTAAAGATGATCTATGGCCAATAGTTGAGGTATTTCATCAAACTTCATGGCTCTAGGAAGTTTCAGTTCCATGAGAATTTGAAATCACAGAACATTTAAACATTTTCCATGTATTTATTTAAATCATTTTACTGGGGACTAGTACAACACTCATCACAATCCATTCATCCCTCCATGTGTCAAGCACACTTGTACATTTGTTGCCGTCATCATTCTCAAAACATTTCCTTTCTATTTGAGTCCTTGTTTTCAGCTTCTCATTTCCGCCCTCGGCCCCACTCCCTTCTTGCCTGACCCTAGATAATTGATAACTACTATTTTTTTCATGTCTTACAGTGGCCAATGTCTCCTTTCACCACTTTTCTGTTGTCCATCCCTATGGAGGGGGTTATATATATCATTGTGACTGGTTCTCTCTTTCTCCCCCCTCTGTCCCCTTGCCCTCCAGGTGTCCCTGCTCTCATTATTGGTCCTGAGAGGTTTATCTGTCATGGATTTCTGTGTTTCCAGCTCACAAAATATTTCTTATCATTTAATATTTCTCAGGATTACCAGGATCATGTAAGAAACAACAACAACAGCATGGTCAGATCTCTCCAGTAGAATTTGAGCACAACCGTGCCATTTTCAAGCCTGCCTCATGAAACCTCTCAGGGATGCTCTAATATGTCCTTTCCCACTTCCCATGGTCTGTAACTGTGATGGCCAGAGCAAGGAAGCCACGTGCTGAAAGTCATGTACAATAAGCTTTCCGGTCCCCTTTCAGCTGGAAACACCCACCCTGGCCTCTTCTCCACAAACTGGTACTTTGTTCAAATCATGACATATTTTTATCTATTTTTTAGAGCAAGTAGAACTACAAATAGGACAAAAACTAGTACCCTAAAGTGTGGTGCCACACTGCCTTAGCAAGTAGTGGTGAAACAGATTTATCAGACTACAACGCTGTAGATCCTTGTTACACTAGTGCAACATATTTACCACTGTTTCCAGTGATAACCAGGCAGTGAGATCACTTGCCTGTGGAATTTATTGCTCTAGGAAAAATGACTAGAAGGAATCAGAATGATCTAAAATCATTAGCTCTTTTCTTTTTGTAAGTGATTATGAGAAAGAGATGGCTGAGGTGAGGATACTCTGATTTGGAAGCATGGAAAAAATAGCATTAAAATATAAGACATCCCCAAGATTTAGATAACTCAATTACTTGTATATTTTATGTAGTAGAATCTAAGGCTGAAAAAGACTTGGAACAGCAAAACTCCATTAACGTTTTTAAGAGACCTGAAGAAATAGATGATGCCTGGCTACCTTTACCAGCTTCTCTGAAATGGATCACCTTATAACAGCGGTTCTGAACCTGTGTGTCGAGACCCTTTGTGGGGGGACAACCCTTTCACAGGGGTTGCCGGATCCATAAGAGCAACAAAATTACTGTAATGAAGTAGCAATGAAACTGATTTTATGATTGGGGGGTCGCCACACTATGAGGAACTCTATTAAAGGATTGTGGCGTAGGAAGGTTGAGAACCATTTCCTTAGAAGGTTTTGGATAGAGAGGCAGAAAAATGATGCACAAAACTCATAGTGACCAAAAGAGACCAGACTTCATTGTTGGAAAGTGATGTTGGAACTCCAAAGTGTGGCCTTTGGTCAACCTTCAAGCCACTCCCGTGACTCCATTTTCAGTGAAACAAAAGACAAGTCTGGAGGTGAACTATAACTTTAGGGGTGTATGCACTCCTTAGAGGAATCAAACATTTGAGATGACAAGGAAGCATTTGCCCAAAGACAAAGGTCAAAGGCATGAAAGGGTGGGAAAGAAGGAGGAAGCGAAACAGGAAACACAGGGAGAAAAGAAGAAGAATTTTCCGTGGATTAAAGGAGAAACCGACTTTCTTCCCAAGCCTATTCCCCCTAGGTAGCCTCAAGTCAGTCACCATTTCCCAGTGAGTCAGGAGAGACCTATTGAGAGACCCATGACAGAAAGGGAAGGGCACCTGTGTTAGTCTGGGTTGACCAGAGAAACAAATCCAGGGACACTCATATATGTATAAGAAAGAGCTTAACATCAAAGATTAAGAAAACATCCCAGTCCCGTCCAGGTCAATTCCGTAAGTCTGATATTAGTCCACATGTCCAACACCAGTCTGTAAGTTCCTCTTCAGACTCAACGCTACACACACTATGATGCCGCATGCATGAAGATCACAGGCCAGTGGGTGGAAAGTCTTGTGGATCCAGTGGTGGTGGAAGCATCTCAACACTGGCAGGGGTCTCCACGTAGTTCCTCCTGCTCTAGGACTCTGGCTGCAATCATCACAGATTCATGTGGTTTGCCAACAAGGATGTGTAGCAGAGAGAGTGTGTCCTGCCTCCATGGAGGAAAAGAGGGGTTCTCAGAATCCTCAGGAGAAGGCCATGCCCACACCAAGGAACCATTGACTATATGACCTGATTGACAGGCTCAACAACAGTCCTTAGCTCAAGGTGATAGGAGATTATGTAACTGCCATGCCCCATAGAACTTTTCCTGTTGCTGTTGGCACATGATACTCACTACAGGCAAATGGACTAGCGATCTAGACTTTGTAGAAAAAATGGTACCACCAACAAAACATCTGTAAGCTGGGCTCAACAGGTGTGTCTCTTCCATCATAAAAACACTCCGCAGAGCCATAAATTTCTAATATGGTGGCTATATGATGTTATATGTTTGTCAAGCTTCCCAGAGCTTCCCAGCACAAAGAATAACTATTTTTTAATTAAATCATTTTATTGGAGTCCTCATGGTGCAGTGGGCTTGGTATTGGGCTGTCAACCACAGTGTGTGCGCGTGTGAGCTAATAATTCTGAAAACACTCTTCTCAGGGTACACTGGAATTGAACAATCAAGCAAATGAATAGTGAATGGCAGAAGCTGGGTTTCTCACTGCTGAGTGGGAGGTGACAGGCACACAAGAAGAGAAGGCTTGACTGACCCACGTGGTGGAGAATGAGAGTGAGGATGAGGAGAATTCGCATTTTCTTTGGACAGGTTGTCAGGAAAGGCCAGCCCCTGCAGAAGGGCATCATGCTTGCTAATGAAGAGGGTCAGCACAAAGAGGGAAATACCTTCAAGGAGATGAATTGACACAGCAGCAACAACAATGGGTGGACACACAGGGAAGACGGTGATGCTGGCACGAGACAATTGTCCGTGGGATTCCAATGAGTTGGAAATAACGGGACCACCTCTAACAACAACACATGACTGAAATGTGCATCGGATGGGGTGCAAAACAGTAGTGCTGACTGCATACCTCTTTTAAAAATAGATCATTTTATTGGGGCTCATACAACTCTTATCACAATCCATACATCAATTGAGTAAAGCACCCTTATACATTCGTTGCCATCACCATTCTCAACATTTGCCTTCCGCTTGAGTCCCTGGAATGTGCTCATTTTGCTTTTTCTCTACTTCCCCCTCCCTGCTCTCCCCTCCTTCATGAACCCTTAATAATTTATAAATTATTGTTTTATCTTATCTTATACTTCCCAGCGTCTCCATTCACCTACTTTCCTGTTGCCCATCCCCCAGAAACGAGGTTATATGTGGATCCCTGAGATCGGTTTTCCCTTTCTACACCCACTTCCCTCCCACGATTGCCACTCTCAGCGTTCATCCTGAGGGGTTCATCTGTCCTGGATTCCCTGTGTTTCCAGATTCCCTCTACCACTGTGCATCCTCTGGTCTAACCAGGTTTGCAAGGTAGAATGATAGTTGGGGCGGGGGGGTGGAGGGGCAGGAAGTGTTTAAGAGCTAGAGGAAGGTTGTGAGCTTCATTATTGCTACATTGAACCCTGAGTGACTCATCTCCTCCCCACTACCCCTCTGCAAGGGATGTCCAGTTGTCTACTGATGGGCATTGGGTCCCCATCATGCACTCCCCTCATTCATGATATGATTTCCCCCCAGCCTTTGTTGCTTAAAACCTGGTCCCCTCGGCCCTTCATGGCCACACATGGTGGTGTGCTGATTCCATGTGGGCTTGGTTGCTTCTGGGCTAGATGGCTGCTTGTTTACTTTCAGGCCTTTAACTCCCCAGACTCTAAATCTCTCAATAGCCGGGCACCATCAACCTTCTTCACCACACTTACTTATGCACACATTCATCTTCAGCGTTTATGAGGGGAAGGTGATCACACAATGCTGGTTTTTGTTCTTCGGTGTCTGCTGCCTGATCCCTTCAACACTTCATGTTCACTTAGGCTTGTGTGCTTCTTGTATGTGGACTTGGTGCTTCTGAGCTAGATGGCGGCTTGTTTGCCTTCGAACCGTTAAGACCCCAGAGGCTATAGCTTTTTGATAGTCGGGCACCATGAGCTTTCTTCACCACGTTTGCTTATGCACACGCCTGTCTTCAGCGATCATGTCAGGAAGGTGGGTATCATGGAATGACCGTTTAGCTAAGCAAGGTGCTATTGTATTGAGGGAGTGTGCGTGAGGAGGCCCAATGTCCACCTGCTACGCTACTATTGAACCTCTAAATATATGCACATAGGTCTATTTCCCCCATAAGCATAAATATATTTACATATGTGCATGTCTGTATTTAGGCTTCTATGTATGCTCTTTGCCTCCTACTCCTTTCCTCTATTTTCTTACTTTCCTCCTGCCCCACTACTATGTTCAGCCTTCATCTGGTTTCAGTAATTCCTCTCATTTACCTTGCCCTTGGTCACTCCCTGCAAGTCCTCCCACCCCCTCCCTAAGCTGGTTTTGAACCACTTGTTTTTCCCTTGTCCCTGGGTTGGCCAACACCTCCACCCTTCCCTACCTCCTTCACTCATGTCCCTCTGGGACCGTTGGTCCCGTTATTTTCTTCTGACATTGTTTGTCCAGCCTCTCTTATCTAGGTGGACCTGCAGATATAGTAATATGTGCATAAAAAGGCAGATGTCTTTGACATACCTCTTTACCCTTGGACTCATTTATATGTTAGGGAACATCGGAAAAGAGACTAGAAAGTTCTTAGACTTTGTCTTCTCCACAGAATATGATGGAAAGGGCCTAGAGACATCTGTACCTCGAGAGGAAAAACAAATCAGGTTAATGGACCACTAGAGAGAATATCTTCAGAGTCACCCTCCCCCAAATATTTCAGTCCCCTGATTCCTATAAGTGAACTCCAAGCAATGCCTTTGGGGAATTCTTTTTCTTTCTTTCTTCCAAAGCATGCAGCACTGTCTAATTGACCCATGGAATAATGACTTCCAGAAGGATCCAGGATGTGTCCTCTGGGATGAACTCCCTGATGCCATCAATTTAGTGTTTTCTGTTTTCCTCACCTGACATCAGTGGTCCTCTAGGCTAGAGGGATGTTTCATTTGTCATCAGTGGTGATTCTCTTGCCTTATGATTAGTTCATATCAGTCAAGGCCATACGATTACTGCTGAGGAGACAGTTATGCAGCCAGCAGGAAGCGTATTTCAAAAGCAGCGAGAGTAGCATCAAATCCATATTCTATTAGATAGGTAAGGATGTGTCAAGTGCAGAAGAAAGAGTCTTGAGTGACCCAAACCATCAGGAAACCCAAAACACATTTTCTGCAACCTCTGGACACTTTGATGATGTAGCTGCCTTTAGCTACAGCTTCTTAATCAGGTAAAATTCATAGAACTGTTTATTGCTTCAGCTCTCCCTGTTATCTTGGGGATAGAAGGTGGCTGACAGCTATGGAAAGAGCATATGCATGATGAGAAGGCAAAGCTGATCTAGGTGAAGAAGTTCAGTCATTTAATGTGTCCTGCTGTGCTCAGATGTAACTCAAAATCCAAGCACAGACAGAAAGGGCAATGCAGAATCAAGGACATGGGCACTCCCATTAATGCTCTGGCCCAAGAATTATAAGAATAAAAATTTTTGGCTGTGTCATGGGTAGTGTCCATGATACCATTCCACCCACCAATGTAGATTTTCATGGGTAGAGAATTCCGTTTTAACCTGATCCACTACATCTCACTTCACTACTTGTTCTGCTCACAAGTCTCTGAAGAGAAAGTCAGAGGTAAATGATGTTGGGGGTTGAGGGGTCTTGGAAACCTTTCTGAGGCCCTGGCGCATGCTCCAGTGTTGTCAGCTTATCTTCCTACCTCTTGGTCCTCCATGAGGAAAGCAAAGGAAGTAGCAGAGGGAAGCAGAAGTGCAACATAGCAGCATCGGAGCTATCCGGAAAGGTTCCTGAAGGAGGAGGAGAGGCATGAGACTGATGATAAGAAACTTACATTATGGATCTAGACAGAGAAAGGTGGGCACTGATGGGGAAGATGGGACGTAGATGGATCCTTAAGTCAACTGCTGACATCTTGAATTGGATTGCAGTGGTCAGGGAGAGTGTGGGGAAAGCTGTGCTCTTAGTGGATAAGAAGCTGAGTTTCAATTAAAAATGTGAGGTTATAGTGAAGGGGACACAAAGCTGCATTAGAGGGGGAGGGAGAGAAGGAGGCAGAAAGAGAGAATATGACCAAGAATGTTTCTTACTGGCCAAATTATGCTTTGGAATTTGAAAGTTACATCGTTCTGAATTCCTTGCTTTCAAAGTAGTAGGTGATCTGGAATACAAGAGTGTCTAGGGAGAGAATCTTAAGATTGAACGCACACCTGGAAATAGAGGGTCATTTTGAAGCCCAACACAGATTTTTGCATCTTGAATCATGCTACACCAAGTAACTCAAGTAAGTTCTCATTCTGATTAGTATGTATGCAAGAATTGAATGATATCTGGCTGGGGAGATGGCATCAGCCCCATTTTATTGTCCTTAGTTATTGTGTTTTTTTTAAAAAAAAAATTCGTACTCTTAAAACCATCAGGGCAGGTGTTTTGTTTGCCTTCAATGTACCTAAGTATGGTGGTTTTGTTATGAGTCAATGTAATACCTGCACATATCACCTTAAATCATACTTAGTTTCAAATAAATATATAAAACTTTATATCTAACTTGGTACAATTCTCCCATATGGTAGTAACCCAGCTTAGCATGAAGAACTAAATTTCAAACTGCCTCAACCTCCCCGTACCCCTCCCTGCTCTTCTGACAGACCTTGACTTTCCTGAGATGTCTCTGGACAATGCCTGCCCAATTAGCAAGAACTATACTGTTAAACCTTGAATTATTACCTGCAACTGTGCTGTTCCTCCCCAGCCCTCCCCTCACTCCCATTCTGCCAGTTTGATAAGATTGTAACTGCTTGAATATCTCTCCTCTGAAGCCAGCCCACTGCTTCGACCTATGTCTTGTACTTTCTTTGTCCTGTTTGAGCCTTTTCCAGGCTCTAACCTACTCTCAAACTAGCTGTTTATAAAATCTTTAATTAACAATCATACTTATTTAATTAATATAACTTCATAATTTCATAGTAATTATTAGATGTGGTTGATCTTCCCTGGCAGAACAATATAAAACCCAAATTAAACTAACTCCACCCTATCCTGAAAGGGAGCACAACAGAAAAGAAAAAAGACACCCACTCAACTTTTCCCCATAAAATGGGACAATGTGCCTTTCCAGGTCAGGTCACGTTTATTCCTCTGTCTGATTCTTGCCTCTCCTATTATATCCTGGAACTGAAATGCTAACATTACTATTTTTCATCAAGTTAAGCATTTTTAATACATCCATGTTAATTAAGGGGATGACAGGGGACGAGAAAATTTAAATATTTGGTCAATATATGTATAAAACACATCAAAATAGGAAAGAAATATGCTGAGCTATTACAATTTTGGTTTTACAACTAGACACGTGTCGTTGCTGGCTCTTACAGCTACCTTCTTTCACTCCCCATTTCTCGTTCCTTCACCCTCAGCAAGAGTCTCGTGTAGTTGAGGTCCTTCTCTGAAGGATAAGTCCCAACCTTCATGCCTGAGGGATCCGGGTCATTAGCATTACTGCCTAAATTGGGTTGTTGTAATTTTCCTTGTCATATTTAACACAGGACATGGGGCTGTTAAGATGCACCGTTGAGAATCTCTTGTGTTTCAGACTCATCTTTATTCCCACTGAGTACTGACAGCTCCACATCTGCCCATGGACGTCATGACCCGAGTCAGGCCAGGAGCCCATCTCTTGTCCTCTGATTCAGAAGGATGAGCATTCCCTCAGTGGCAAGTTGCCTCTCTCAACTTTAGTTCGAGTCATGGCTGTGTGAGTGGGTAGAGGCATTCTCCCTTTGGAATTTTTCTTTGATTTCTTTTCCACATTTCAGTGCCGCCTGGGTGAAAATTGACAGAGCAGTGAACAATTTGTAGAGAGTTTGTTTTGTGACATTGGTGGCAATCCTCTTTCCCCTGGGTTTCCTCTTTCCATTCATCCCTTGTCCCTGCCTCTTCCTGTCTTTTGAACTTTTGTTTTGAGGCAAAGGATTCCCCCCACCCCCCAGCTCTTTTTTTAACTTCTCCCATAGTGGTTATGCATTGGGCTGTGATCCACATGTTTGGCAGTTCAGCACCACCAGGAGCTCTTTGGGAGCAAGACTGTACTTTCTATTTCCATAAACACGTACAGTGTTGGACACCCACTGGGGGTCGCCATGAGTCAGCACTGATTCCATGGCTGCAAGATGCCTTATTGCACTGAGGACTGCATTCTTCCCTGATGTAGTTCTTCACTTTATAGACCTGTGTAGTGTGTGGCTGAAAGCTGATCCTGGGGTGGGTTCAGTTTTAGGTGGAAGAGCACGTAAGAGTCATGGTCTTGAGTGTTTACTCATCTCCACCAGTTCAGGAAGCCTGGTCCTCTTTTGTTTTTATTATTTCACATTTTCATCTTTATTTTTCTCCCTTGATCTCTCGCACCTCCTACTGTGTGTGTTCCTGGTCAGAGCCATCAGTACTGGTAGCCAGGCCCCGCGTAGTTCTTGTCTCAGAGTGATGTTTACTGAGATTTGCAACCCCCTCAGGCATCAAAGAACAAAAAATCATATCATTGATTTTTGTATATGCACAAAATAGATTCATGTGCATATTTTTATAGGTTTAGTACTAAGGTAGTAGATGGACATTGGGCCTTCCCTCAATGCAAGAATATTTTCGTCTATTAAATTGGCATTCTATGATTCTCACTTCCCGACACAATCGCTGAAGACAAAGTGGGCGCATAAGCAAATGTGGTGAGAAAGCTGATGGTCCCGGCTAACAAAAGCTATAACATCTGGGATTTTAAAGGCTTGAAGGTAAACAAGTGGCCTTCTAGCTCACAAGCAACAAAGACCACATAGTAGAAGCACAGCAGCCTGTGCGATCATGAGGTGCCAAAGGGATAAGTTGTCAGGCATCAAAGAACAAAAAAATCATATAGTTGTGTGCTCACCTCCCTGATACAATTGCTGAAGAAAATGGCTGCATAAGCAAATGTGGCAAAGAAAGCTGATGGTGTCAGGCTATCAAAAGATACAGCGTCTGGGGTCTTAAAGGCTTGAAGGTAAACAAGCAACCATCTAGCTCTGAAGGAACAGATCCTACGCGGTAGAATCACACCAGCCTGTGTGATCACGAGGTGTCTAAGAAATCAGGTATGAGGCATCATCAGACTAAAAAATCCTATCATTGTGAATGAGGTGAGGGGAGTGCGAAGTGGAGACCCAAAGCCCATCTGTAGGCCAATGGACATCCCCTTGCTGAAGGGTCTTGGGAAGGAGATGAGCCAGTTATGGTGCTATGTAGCAACGATGAAACATACGACTTTCCTCTGGTTCGTAAATGTTTATTCCATCCCCAGTATCATGATGCCAATTCTACCTTACAAATCTGGCGGAACCAGAGGATGTACACTGGTACAGATAGGAACTGGAAACACAGGGAATCCAGTGTGGATGATCCCTTCAGGACCAGTGGTGTGAGTAGCAATACTGGGTGTGTGGAGGGAGAGTATGTTGGAAAGGGGAAACCAATTACGAGGATCTACGTGTGACCTCCTCCCTGGGGGACGGACAACAGAAGAATGGGTGAGGGGAGACGTCGGACAGGGCAAGATATGACAAAATTATAATTTATATTTTATCAAGGGTTCATGAGGGAGGAGGGAGCGGGGAGGGAAGGGAAAATGAGGAGATGATGCCAGGGACTTAGGTGGAGAGCAAATGTTTTGAGAATGATGAAGGCAATGAATGTACAAATGCGCTTTACACAATTGATGTATGTATGGATTGTGATAAGAGTTGTATGAGCTCCTAATAAATTTAAAAAAAAGAAAGCACTGTCCCCTACCATGACCAAAATTGGACAATGTAATTAATCTGCCACAGGACTGATGATCCTGGGGGGATGGTACCACACTCAGAAGTCCGTGTTGTGGCAGACTGTGCAGTCAGCACTGGCTATTGCAGTCAGATTCCCTTGGTGAATGTGAGATCACGCTACTGAGCCCACGCATTGATTGCTTCTACCTCTACTTCAGTGGCTGCTTTCTTCGGAGTCAATTGAGTAATGGCAGGGTTGCCTGAGTAAGGGGAAGAATTGACACTCATAAAATGAGAGACAGAGTGGATGCTTTGAGAATAAGCGAAAGGCTGCTGCTTGGGTAGGAGAAACCATTCTGTGTATAATCGTTGTTGTTGTGAGGGACCATTGTGTAGGTTTTAACTAACAGTGACCCAGAGCACAATAGAGCACAAGACTTCAGTATTCAAAATGAATAATTTACTTTGTATAATCGCAATGAGCACGTTATTAAAATATTTTTATTTTAAATTTTTGGTTCTAAAAAGAGTATGAAACAGTAAAGGAGAAGAAAAAAAAGGATGTGTGCTGTGCAGGAAAGATATAATACAGTTTTAGTTGCATGCAGGCTGATTGTATAGTGCTAGATAAAAAAAATGCCTTTGCATTGTCTTTCTGTGGACATTAGGAAAACCTTAAGGAGATAGGTACGAGCCCAAGTTAATTGTTATGGCTTTGTGGTAAGTGTCAACTTGGCCAGAGTCATCTTCATGGCCCAGAATTCTCTTTCTGGATGTATGTTTCTGGTTAAGGGGTGGTAGGGGAGAGGTTCGTGGGAGATAGAGATCAGAAGGGAAGCAACCCTTTTGTATATTTCCCACATCAAAGCTGATTCATTGACTCACCTCATTGACAAAAGCACCAACTGAACCTGCAACTGTGTACCTTCCTCTAGGCCCTTTGAGTATCTTTGTTTTGGGGGCTGGTGTGTGGATTCAGTTCCATAAGAGCACCAGCAATGGAAAGATGTCCACATCATGAATTCCAGCGGCAACAAGAACAGATTTGTCTGTAGGTTCAAGCCCGTTCTTTTTTTTTTCCATTTTATTAGGGGCTCATACAACTCTTATCACAATCCATACATATACATACATCAATTGTATAAAGCACATCCGTACATTCTTTTCCCTAATCATTTTCAAAGCATTTGCTCTCCACTTAAGCCCTTTGCACAAAGTCCTCTTTTTTCTCCCTCCCTCCCCGCTCCCCCTCCCTCATGAGCCCTTGATAATTTATAGATTGTTATTTTGTCATATCTTGCCCTATCCGGAGTCTCCCTCCCCTCGCTTCTCTGCCATCCATCTCCCAAGGAGGATGTCACATGTGGATCATTGTAATCAGTTCCCCCTTTCCATCCCACTCACTCTCCACTCTTCCAGCATCGCCCCTCACACCCCTGGTCCTGAAGGTATCGTCCACCCTGGATTCCCTGTGCCTCCAGCTCCCCTATGCACCAGTGTACAACCTCTGCCCTATCCAGTCCTGCAAGGTAGAATTTGGATCATGGTAGTTGGGGGGAGGAAGCATCCAGGATCTGGGGGAAAGTTGTGTTCTTCATCGGTATTACATTGCACCTGACTGATCCATCTCTTCTCCTAAACCCCTCTGTGAGGGGATCTCCAGTGACCTACACTTGGGCCTTGGGTCTCCACTCTGCACTTCCCCCTTCATTCACTATGGTATACACACACACACACACACACACACACACACACACACACACACACATATATATATATATATTCTTTTTTTTTTGCATGATGCCTTATACCTGGTCCCATTGGCACCTCGTGATCGCACCGGCTGGTGTGCTTCTTCCATGTGGGCTTTACTGCTTCTGAGCTAGATGGCCGCTTGTTCACCTTCAAGCCTTTAAGACCCCAGACACTATCTCTTTTTATAGCCGGTCAAGCCCGTTCTTTAGATGCGTTGTATTCATTTTCTCTACCTGGCCAGCTTCCCTGCAGACTTCAATTCCATCATCAGACACAAAGGCAAAAGTCTTACACAGAATGCTAAAAAGCTGCATGCATGCGCGCGCACGCACACACTCACATATTTATATAGACAGACATACACACACACATATCTAGAATTAGCTCATGAGTTCAGTTCTCTCATTCAACCTTGACAGATACAATAAACTAAGAGAAGAGACTGTGGTTGAATAAAGTCTAGATGTTCTGGAATTCCAAAGTTTGTGGGGTGAAATAGTAAGTTTTCCCTTTCCTTTTTTAAAGGTTACTTTAATGACCAAAGCTATTGAATAATTGTTGAATAGAGACTGAATAAGTAGAAAAGAAATTCCACAAATTATTTGTTAGATTAAAGGATTGATTTGATCAAATTCCTTAGATTGTCAGGTGTGGTGATCCCCATAAATTTTGATATCATAGTGTATATCAACTTTCTATTTCCTAGGGATTAAGGAAGGAGAGATGTGGCTGAGGAATCACACTTCCTTTTGGGAAGACTTCATCCTTGAAGGGCTCTTTGATGACTCTCTCACCCATCTTTTCCTTTTCTCCTTGATGATGGTGGTTTTCTTCATTGCAGTGAGTGCCAACACCCTCACCATCCTCCTCATCTGTGCTGATGCTCGCCTTCATACACCGATGTACTTCTTGCTCAGCCAGCTGTCCCTCATGGACCTCATGCATGTCTCCTCTACCATCCCCAAGATGGCGATCAACTACTTATCTGGCAAGAAGTCCATCTCCTTTGTGGGCTGTGCCATCCAGCACTTCCTCTATTTATCTGCGGGCGGTGCCGAGTGTCTCCTTCTGGCCCTCATGTCCTATGACCGCTATGTTGCCATCTGTCATCCAATGCACTACACTGTTCTCATGAGCAGAAGGTTGACATTGATGATGGCTGTCATATCTTGGTTAGGAGCATCCACGAACTCCCTAATTCACACAGTGATTTTGATGCACTTCCCTTTCTGTGAACCCCGGAAAATCTCCCATTTCTACTGTGAACTTCCAGCTGTTGTCAAGGTGGTATGTGGAGACATCACCGTTTATGAAACCATACTGTACATCAGCACCATCCTTATTCTCCTCTTCCCCATCTCCCTGGTCTCTACATCCTATGCCTTCATCGTCTACAGTGTGATTCAGATGCGGTCAGCTGGGAGCAAGAGAAAGGCCTTTGCTAATTGTAGCTCTCACCTCACTGTTGTTTTCCTCTCGCTTGGTGCTGCTATATACTCATATATGAGACCCAGGTCTCTGCACACTCCATTGCAAGACAAGGTTGGCTCAGTGTTCTACAGCATCATCACTCCCACATTGAATCCTCTGATTTACACTCTCCGGAATAAGGATGTAGCTAAGGCCCTGAGGAAAGTGCTGGGGAGGGGAACTACCACTCCATGATATAGAGTTGAATGGTATAATACTCTTAATCAATAGGTGAAAAGTTCTGAGGCTCCAGACAGCTGGACACATCTTTCAAGCGTTCAGAGTGTTCATGTGGTTTGACCACTTAAATTGTATAAAGCAAATGCACTGTACTCTCTTAGAATTAAGTGGTTAGAACAAAACCCCATTACTGGTTTAGGCATCCATCCACCATGGAGCATGCAGACAGAGTACTTAAAAAATCTCTTCAATATAGGACATTCTCTCTAAACAATTGGCCATCTAGCTGAGAAGCAACGTAGCCCACAAGAAAGAATCTCACCAGCCTGTGTGATCATGAGGTGTCTATGGTATGAAGTATCAGGTAACAAAGAACAAAAAATGTTATATTGTGAATGAGGGGGCTTGCGCAGTGGGAACTCAAAGTCCATCTGTAGGCAGCTGGACATCCCCTTACAGAATGACACTGGGGAGGAGACGAGCAAGTCAGGGTGCAGCATAGCACAGATGAAATACTAACATTCCTCTACTTCTTAAATGCTTCCTCTCTCCCACTGTCATTGTCCCAATTCTACATTACAAATCTGGCTCTACCAGAGGATGTGCACTGGTACAAATAGGAACTGGAAACACAGGGAATCCATGACCGATGAACCCTTTAGGATCAGTGGTCAGAATGGGAATGCCAGGTGGGTGGAGGGAAGGTGGGCTAGAAAAGGGGAACTGATTCCAAGGATCTATGTATAACCTCCTCTCCGGAGGATGGACAACAGAAAAGTGGGTGAAGGGAGACATCGGACAGAGCAAGTTATGACAAAATAATAATAATTTATAGATTATCAAGAGTTCCTGAGGGAGGGAGGGGAATATGAGGAGCTGATCCCAAGAGCTCAAGTAGAAAGCAAATGTTTTGAGAACGATGAGAGCAATACATGTACAAATGTGCTTGACACAATGGATGTATGTATGTATTGTGATAAGAGATGTCCATCCCCCAATAAAATGATTAAAAAAGAAAACAGTTGTATGAGCTCCCAATAAAATTATTAAAAATATGACATTCTTTTATTTAGCCAAAAGTATAAAGATATATGCCTTTATCATTATTTTCTCCAATAAAATATAAATAAAAAATGACATCAGGGTTATTGACATCGAATTGCTTCCTACTCACAGTGACCATATCTACGACAGAATTTAATACAACCTGATTCTGTCTCAGACTCAAAAATATTGTTTGATTTAGGCCAATTGTTGTAACCACTGTGTCAACCCATCCCCTTAATTGCCTTCCTCTTTTTCAATGACCCTCAATTTTTTATCAAACATGATGTCCTTCTCCAGGGACTGGCTTCTCCTGATCACATGTCAACGTTACATCAGATGAAGTCTCCCCATTGTCACTTGTAAGCACCCTTCTGACTGGACTTCCACCAAGACAGACTTGTTTGTTCTGCTGGCAGTCCACAGCACTTTCAATATGATTCTCCAACACCATGATTCCACTGCAGCAATTCTCCTGTCGTCTTCTTTCTTTGTGGTTCAGCTTTCACATGCATATGAGGCAATCGCAAATGCCATGGCTTGGGTCAGGGGCACCTTCGTCCTCACAGCGACATTCTTGTCCTTCAACACTTTGAGGAAGTCTTCTGCAGCAGATTACCCCATGCAATGTGTCCTTGCATATACTGATTGCTGCTCCCATGATCATTGACTGTGGATCCAAGCAACATGCAATCCTTGAGAACTTCAACATTTTCTCTATCTTGATGAAATCTCTTGGTCTATTGTGAAGATTTAAATTTTCTTTACATTTCCTTACAATCCATCCTGAAGGTTGCAGTGTTTGATTTTCATAAGCAAGTGCTTCAGGTTCTTCTTGTTTGCATCAAGCAATGTTGTATTGTCTGCATATTGAAGGTTATTAATAAGCATTTGTCCAGATGTTGAGTTGTCCGTCGTATAGTCGAGTTTCTTGGTTTATTTACTCAGCACGAGCAGGAATCCACTCAATGGCAGTTAGGTTTGTTGGGTTTGGTATGCAGATGGAATAAGTACAGTGAGAGGATACACCCCTGATGCACCCCTCTCCTGACTTTGAACCATGCAATGTTCTGTTGTTCTGTTAGAATGGTTTGTTGCTGGTTCAGAGGAAGGTTCCCCATGAGCAGAATGAAATGTTATGGAATTCTTCATCTTCTCCTTCTTTTTAAAATAAATTACCCTATGGTCCTTCTTTTTAATGCTATCCTCGTATTTATGAAACTGGAGTGTGCTGTATCATAGAGCCAGTATGGGCAATAGAGGGTAGTTGTGGGCTGTTTTTTTAAAATCATAGAACTCACAATCCATACATACATCCTTTGTGTCAAGCATATTTGTACATTTGTTGCCATCATCATTCTCAAAACATTTGATTTCTGCTTGAGCTTTTGATATCAGCTCCTCATTTTCCCCCTCCCATCCCGCTCCCCACACCCCCATGAAGCCTTGATAATTTATAAATTATTATTTTGTCATATCTTACACTGTCCAACATTTCCCTTCAGCCAATTTTGTGTTGTCCATCTTCCAGGGAAGAGGTTATATGTAGATCCTTGTAATCGGTTCCCTCTTTCCTCCCTACTTTCCTCTCACCCGCCGGTATTGCCGCTCGCAGCACTCTTCCTGAAGGGATCATCTGCCCTGGACTCCCTGTGTTTCCAGTTCCTATCTGTTCCAGTGTACATCCTCTGGTCTCGCCAGTTTTGTAAGGTAGAATTGGGATCATGATAGTAGAGGGGGGTTGGAGGGAAGAAACACTTAATAACTAGAGGAAAGTTGCATGCTTCATCGTTGCTATACCCTGACTTGCTCATTTCCCTATACCCTGACTTACTCATTTCCCTATACCCTATACCCTGACTTGCTCATTTCCTCCCAGCGACTCTTCTATAAGGGGGTGTCCAGTTGTCTACAGATGGCTTTGGGTCTCCGCTTTGCACTCACCCTCATTTATTATGATATGATTTTTTGTTCTCTGATGCCTGGTACCTGATCCCTTTGACACCTCGTGGTCACACAGGGTGGTGTGCTTCTTCCATGTGGACTTTGTTGCTTCTGAACTAGATGGCTTTTTCTTTACCGGTAAGTCTTTAAGACCCCAGACAACGTATCTCGTGATAGCCAGACAGCATCAGCTCTCTTCACCACATATACTTATGCATACATTTGTCTTCAGCGATTGTGTCAGGAAGGTGTGCATCATGGAATGCCAATTTAATAGAAGAGTTCTTGTATTGAGTAAGTACTTGAGTGGAGGTCCAATGTCCATCTGTTGCCCAAATATTAAACCTATAAATATATGCACGTAGATCTACTCCCCCAACTTCCTATATAAACATATTTACATATGTACATGCCTATATTCAGACCTCTATTAATGCCCTTTACCTCCTAGATCTTTCCTTTATTTCCTTTGACTTCCCTCTTGTTCCATTATCATGCACAGCCTTCGTTTGGGTTTCAGTAATTTCTCTCATTTACATTTCCCTTGATAAATCCCTACCAGGCCTCTCACACCCTCTTTGCCATCGATTTTGGATCACTTGTTGCTCCCTTGTCCCTGAGTTGGTCAACATCACCTCCATGCCCCCGAGAATAAGTGTTAATGTATGGGGAAAAATCACATGGGAGAATGGGGGATTCCAGGGCCCAATGCAGAATTTAATAAAAAAGACTCTCACTGTGTTATAAATGTATGAAACAATCTTACCGTGTGTATTTGGGGAAAAACATGATGTGATCTAAGTAACTCTGGAAAGGAGAGGAGTCTCTATGGTCAAAGGCAAAAGGTAATGCACAAAAGCTCCAGAAAGTTGTTTCTTACTGTGTGTGTGTGTGTGTGTGTGTGTGTGTGTGTGTGTGTGTGAGAAAGGAGCCCTCATGGTGCAGTAGGTTTGGCATTGGGCTGTCAACCACAGTGTGTGTGTGTGTGTGTGTGCTAATAATTCTGAAAACACTCTTCTCAGGGTATCCTGGAATTGAACAATCAAGCAAATGAATAGTGAATGGCAGAAGCTGGGTTTCTCACTGCTGGAGTGGGAGGTGACAGGAACACAAGAAGAGAAGGCTTGACTGACCCACGTGGTGGAGAATGAGAGTGAGGATGAGGAGACTTCGGATATTCTTTGGACATGTTGTCAGGAAACACCAGCCCCTGCAAAAAGGCATCATGCTTGCTAACGAAGAGGATCAGCACTAAGAGGGAAATACCTTCAAGGAGATGAATTGACACAGCGGTGACAACAATGGGTGGACACACAGGGAAGACTGTGAGGCTGGCATGGAACAATTGTCCATGGGATCCTGATGAATTGGAATGAACGGGACGACCTCCAACAACAGCACATAACTGAAGCATAGCCAGCAGCTGTGGTGCAAAATAGTAGGGCTGACTGCAGCCCTCTTTACCCCTGGCCTCGTTTATATGTTAGGGCTCATCTGAAAAGAGACTAGAAGGTTCTTAGACTTTGTCTTCTCAACAGAATTTGATACAAAGGGCTTAGAGACATGTATGCCCCAAGAAGAAAAACAATCAGGTTAATGAACCGCTAGAGAGAATAACTTCAGAGTCACCCTCCCTCAAATATTTCATTCCCCTGATTCCATAAGTGAACTCCAAGCAATGCCTTTGGGGAATGCTTTCTTCTTTCTTTCTTCCGAAGCATACAGCACTGTCTAATTGTCTCGTGAAATAATGACTTCCAGAAGGGATCCAGGATGTGTCCTCTGGGAGGACCTCCCTGATGCCATCGATTTAGTGTTTTCTGTTTTCCTCACCTGACATCACTGGTCCTCTAGGCTAGAGGGATGTTTCATTTGTAACCAGTGGTGATTCTCTTCCCTCATGATTAGGTCATGTCAGACCAAGGCCATGGGATTACTGCTGAGGAGACAGTTATGCAGCCAGCGGGAAGTTCATTTCAAAAGCAGCAGGACTAGAATCAAATCCATATTCTATTAGGTAGGTAAGGATGTGTCAAGTGCAGAAGAAAGAGTCTTGGGTGACCCAAACCATCAGAAAATCCCAAACACATTTTCTATGAACTCTGGACACTTTGATGATGCAGTTGCCTTTAGCTACAGCTTCTTAATCAGGTAAAATTCATAGAAATGTTTATTGCTTCAGCTCTCCCTGTTATCTTGGGGATAGAAGGTGGCTCACAGATATGGAAAGAGCATATGCATGATGAGAAGGCAAAGCTGATCGAGGTGAAGAAGTTCAGTCATTTAATGTGTCCTGCTGTGCTCAGATGTAACTCAAAATCCAAGCACAGACAGAAAGGGCAATGCAGAATCAAGGACATGGGCACTCCCATTAATGCTCTGGCCCAAGAATTATAAGAATAAAAATTTTTGGCTGTGTCATGGGTAGTGTCCACGATACCATTCCACCCACAAATGGAGATTTCCATGGGTAGAGAATTCCGTTTTAACCTGAGTGACTACATCTCACTTCACTACTTGTTCTGCTCACAAGTCTCTGAAGAGGAAGTCAGAGGTAAATGATGTTGGGGGTTCAGGGGTCTTGGAGACCTTTCTGAGGACCTGGCGCATGCTCCAGTGTTGTCAGCTTATCTTCCTACCTCTTGGTCCTCCATGAGGAAAGCACAGGAGGTAGCAGAGGGAAGCAGAAGTGCAACATAGCAGCATCGGAGCTATCCGGAAAGGTTCCTGAAGGAGGAGGAGAGGCATGAGACTGATGATAAGAAACTTACATTATGGATCTAGACAGAGAAAGGTGGGCACTGATGGGGCAGATGGGACATAGATGGATCCTTAAGTCAACTGCTGACATCTTGAATTGGATTGCAGTGGTCAGGGAGAGTGTGGGGAAAGCTGTGCTCTTAGTGAATAAGAACCTGAGTTTCAATCAAAAGTGTGAGGTGATAGTGAAGAATAGGAGACACAAAGCTGCATTAGAGTGGTGAGAGAGAGGATATGCATATGACTGCTTCACACTGGCCAAATTATGCTTTGGAACTGGAAAGATACATAGTTCTGAATTCCATGCTTTCAAAGTGTAGGTGATCTGGAATACTCGAGTCTCTAGGGAGAGATGCTTAAGATGAAAAGCACACTGAGGAATAGAGGGTCATCTTGGAGAACAATACAGATTTCTGAATCTTGAGTCATGCTGCACCAAGGAGCTCAAGTTTGTCCTCATTCTGATTAGTATGTATGTGAGAATTGAATAATATCTGCTGGGGACATGACATCAACCACATTTTATTATCCTAATCTATTGTGTTTTAAAAAAATTCATACTATTAAGATAATCAGGGCACATGTTTTGTTTGCCTTCAATGTACCTAAGTATGGTGGTTTTATTATGAGTCAGTGTAATACCTGCATATATCTCTTTAAATCATACTTATCTTCAAATAAATAGATGAAACTGATCTTTATATCTAACTTGGTACATTTCTCTCATATGGTAGTAACCCAGCTCAGCATGAAGGACTCCATTTCAAACTGCCTTCAACCTCCCCCTGCCCCTCCCTGCTCTCATGACAGACCTTGACTTTCCTGAGATGTCTGCACAATGCCTGCCCAATTAGCAAGAACTATCCTGTTACATCTTGAATTATTACCTCCAACTGTGCTGTTCCTCCCAGCCCTACTCTCACCCCCATTCTGCCAGTTTGATAAGATTGTAACTGCTTGAATATCCCTCCCCTTAAGCCAGCTCACTGCTTCGAACTATGAAAATCCTGTACTTTCTTTGTCTTGGGTTGACAGCTGTTAATGAAGGCTTTAATTATGAGCAAGCATAATTATTTAATCATATAATTTCATGTTTATTAATTAATAACTAATTGGTGTGTTTGATCTTGCCTGGTACAATAATATAAAACTAAAATCAAACTCACCTCACCCCACCCCTCAAAAGGAACGCAGCAGAAAAGGAAAAAAAAACACCCACCCGACTTTGCCCCATAAGAGGGGAAAACGTGCCTTTCCAGTTCAGGCCACGTTCATTCCTCTGTCTGATTCTTGCTTCTCCTATTATATCCTGGAACTCAAATGATGAGATAACTATTTTTCATAAAGCTAAGCATTTTTAATACATTATTCTTAAGTAAGGGGATGACAGGGGACAAGAAAATGTAAATATTTGTTCAATACATGTATAAAACACTCACATCAAAATAGGAAAGAAATATGCTGAGCTATTGCAATTTTGATTTTACAACTAGACACGTGTCGCTGCTGGCTCTTACAGCTACCTTCTTTCACTCCCCATTTCTAGTTCCTTCACCCTTAGCAAGAGTCTCGCTGAGTTACGGTCCTTCTCTGAAGGATGATTCCCAATCTTCATACCTGAGGGATCTGGGTCATTAGCATTACTGCCTAAATTGGATTGTTTCCATGGCAAATTTAATCACGGGACATGGGGCTGTAAAGAGGCACCACTGAGAATCTCTTGTGTTTCAGACTCATCTTTATTCCCACTGAGTACTGACAGCTACATGTCTGCCCATGGACGTCATGACCTGAGTCAGGCTAGGAGCCCATCTCTTGTCCTCTGATTCAGAAGGATGAGCATTCTCTCAGTGGCAAGTTGCCTCTCTCAACTTTTAGGACAAGGAGTCATGGCTGTGTGAGTGGGTAGAGGCGTTCTCCCTTTGGATTTTTCTTTAATTTCTTTTCCACTTTTCAGTGTAGCCTGGGTGAAAGTTGACAGAGCAGTCAACAATTTGTAGAGAGTTTGTTTCGCTACATTGTTTGCAAACCTCTCAGTGTACTTCGGGCTCTTCCTCCCTGGGTTTTCTCTTTCCATTCATCCCTGGTCCCTGTCCCTTCCTGTTTTCTCAACTTTTGTTTTTAGGCAACGACTTCCCTTTCTTTAACTTCTATGGTAGTTGTTATGCATTGGGCTGTGATCCACATGTTAAGCAGTTCAAATCCACCAGCAGCTTTTCGGGAGAAAGACTGGGTTTTCTACTTCCATAAACAGTTCCAGTCTTTGACACCCACAGGAGGTCACTATGAATCAGAACTGACTCCATGGCTGTGAGATGCTTCATTACACCGAAGACTGCATTCCTCCCTGATGTAGTTCTTCACTTTATACGCCCCTGTAGTGTGTTGCTGAAAGCTGATCCTTGGCTGGCTTCAGTTTTAGGTGGAAGAGCACATAAGGGTCATGGTCTTGAGTGTTTATTCATTTCTACCAGACCAGGAAGTCTGGTCCTCTTTTGTTTTTGATATCTCTCATTTTCTTCTTTATTTTTCTCCCTTGATATATAGAACCTTCTAGTGTGTTCCTGATCAGAGCCGCCAGTACTGGTAGCCAGGCCCTGCCTAGTTCTGGTCTCAGAGAGATGTTGACTGAGATTTGCGTGGTCCCTTGTTTCCACCTGTCTTTCATTTGCTTCACACTTCTTTGCTTTGGGCCAGGCAAGGTCAGTAGTAGGATCTTAGATGGCCACTCACAAGCTTTTAGGACCTCTGACATTTACATTCCTCTACCCACTGTTTGGGTTGTTAAACAATGCATATGTTTAAAGGACATAAATATAGAAATATTGGCAGTCAAACCTCTATCTAGTTGTGAACATCATAATCCCTGTTGTCTGCTCATATTTGTTCATCTTACCTGATCCAATTGTGTTTGAAGCATCAATGGCAGATAGAGATTGAGTTTTAAGTCTTTGGCAGATCCATAACAGTGTATTATAGAAATAACACTTAGGATTTGTGAGCAAAGCCTTAGTAGCTTCTATAGATGACAATTCTTCCTTGGAGAAACTGCTTTTGCTCATTCCTGGACCTCAGTAGAGACCAAACTCCTAACCATGGACCGCCAAGTCACTGTATATCCTGAGTTGTATCATGAGTCGGGGACTGCATGACTCCATAGCCATAAATCTGGACATGCACATCAGCATTCCATCATGAAATGGAAGTCCCATGGATCAGTCCAGACTTAAACAGGACCTAAAGACAAGTAAGCTGCATAAGGATGTGGTCCAGATGTTCATGGTCTCTGCTCCTGTCACATTATTCTCCCAGTTTGCAACTCAGGCCCTGTGGGAAATTCCTTATGACTAATTGACTGAGGAAGAGAAATGTTTTTCTTAGATTACACACGAGGCTGCATGGTACACAGACACAACTTGAAGGTGCACAGCAGCAGTGCTGCCTCAATTTCTGGGACCCTCCTGAAAGACAGTGGTGAATGGAAATCCTCCCCATGGGCAGATATTTAAGTAGTGCACCTGGTTGTTCATTTTCTTGGCAAAGAGAAATGACCAGATATGGAATTATACCTGATTCATCAGTTCTGACCAATAGTTTTGGCTGGATTGTCAAGGACTTGGAGGGAACATGATTAGAAAATCAGTGACAGGGAGGTATTGGGAAGAATATGTAGACAGAGCTCTCTGAAAGAGCTAAAATAGAGATGTTCATGTCTCATGTGAATGCTCTCCAAAGGGTGATGTCAGCAGTGGAGGACTTTAGTAATCAAATGTTTAGGATGACATGTTACTGCTGCTGTCGTCAAATAGGCTCCTGAAAAAAGTGGCCCTGGTGACAGCGATGGGAATTACGCATGGGCTCAGCTACATGGTTTCCACTCACTGAGGTTGCCTTGGCTATAGACACTGCTGAGAGCCCAGTAGCTGAGACCAACACTGGTTCCATGACATGACACCATTCCGTGGGGGAGATCCACCAACAATCTGGTGACAAGTTGATTAAATTTGAGCGCTTACACCAAGAAAAGGGCAGTGCTTTGTTCTTACTGGAATGGACACTTTCTCTTGATATGGATATTCCGTTCTTTCACTCCATGCTTCTGTCAAAACTTCCATTTGTGGACTTTTGAACTGTCTCACCCACCATCACAGTATTGCATATTGAATTGCCTTAGATGAAGGGACACACTTCACAGCAAATGAGGTGTGGCAAAGAAGGGTGTTTCTCTATTGTGTAGTGTGATTGATCCTCACTACCAAAGGGAAATTGGGTTAACATTACATAATAGAGATAAAGAAGAATATGTCTGAAATTTAGGAGATTCCTTAGGATGTTCTCAATATTACTGTTCCCTGTGTTTAAATTACATGGTAAACTACAGCAACCCATTTCCAACATAAATACTAATGGCCCAGAACCTTCAGGAAAGAAGATTTGGATCACCTCATACACACACAAAAAAACCCTGACCAGCTCGGGTGCTTGCTGAGTGCCCAGGAATACACCCTGTGTGGTGGAAGAAATGAGAAGAAACCAGTAGCTACAGCCATGTGATCAGTTGTGGAAATGAGGACTGTAGTAGCTATGAATATTTTCTCCTTAGAAGTATGCATCAAATATTTTATATCGTTCACTTACAAAAGTGTACATGGTATGAGTGTATTTTCCAGTTGTATGCATTATTTCCATCACCTTATGTACCAGTGGGAATTTATACTGGTCTTTCTGTAGTGGTTACATATGGTTTCAGGAGATGTGTAATGGTGTCAAATTGCTGAAGGGGGGCTGTGATCATGAAGGGTTTGTGTCCAATTGGCTGAGTCAGGACTCTCAGTGGGTTGGCAGGTAAGACCTCATGTTATTCTATGACCTTCTGGGTAGAAAACACATCCTTCATTGCAGTGTCCCGACCCTTCCTGATGTTGTTGTCTAGTTGGTGCTGTAACTGCTTCAGAATGAAGGGAAATGGTAAGACCGGTGAACCCCATGACTCTAGGTCTACATCTAGACCTCATATGCTGTGAAATGAGTTCATTAGTCTGAAGCAATGCAGTATAGAAGATCATTTCTGTGGACAACTAATTCTGTAAGCACATAGGAGATAGTGTAGACGGAAGCACTGCAGGCAAGGTAGGTAAATCCAGATCCAAATAAGTGTATATTAGATCAGTAAGAAAGCACTGTCCCCTACCATGACCAAAATTGGACAATGTAACCAATCTGCCACAAGGCTGATGATCCTGGGGGGATAGTGCCACATTCAGAAGTCAGTGTTGTGGCAGACTGTGCAGTCAGCACCGGCTATTATAGT
Organism: Tenrec ecaudatus; assembly: GCF_050624435.1. NCBI lineage: Eukaryota > Metazoa > Chordata > Mammalia > Afrosoricida > Tenrecidae > Tenrec > Tenrec ecaudatus. The sequence goes on from NC_134541.1 coordinate 131,551,852, forward strand.
CAGACTCCCTTGGTGAATGGGAGATCACACTACTGAGCCCATGCATTGATTGCCTCCACCTCTACTTCAGTGGCTGCTTTCTTCGGAGTCAATGGAGTAATGGCAGAGGTAACTAGATAAAGGGAAGAATTGATACTCATAAAATGAGGGACAGAGTGGAAGCTTTGGGAATCTGTTAAAGGCTGCTGCTTGGGTAAGAGAAGCCATTCTGCGTATAATCTTTGTTGTTGTTGCGAGGGACTATTGAGTAGGTTCTAATTAGCAGTGACCTGTGCAAATAGAGCACAACACCTCAGTGTTCAAAATGAGTAATTTACTTTGTATAATAGCAATGAGTACTTTATTAAAATATTTTTATTTTAAATTGTAGTCTGTAAGAGGAGTGTGAACTGGTAAAGGAGAAGGAAAAAATAAAATCATGCGTTCTCTTCAGGAAAGGTATAATACAGTTTTAGTTTCATGCAGGCTGATTGTGTAGTGCGAGATAAAAGAATGCCTTTGCATTGTCTTTCTGTGGACATTAGGCAAACCTTAAGGTGATAAGTACGAGCCCAAGTTAACTGTTGTGGCTTTGTGGTATGTGTCAACTTGGCTAGAGTCATCTTCACGGCCCAGAATTCTCTTTCTGGGTGTATGTTTCTAGTTACGGGGTGGTACGGGAGAGGGAAGCAACCCTTTTGTATTTCTTCCACATCAAAGCCGATTCATTGACTCACCTCATTGACAAAAGCAACAACTGAACCTGCAACTGTGTATCTTCCCCTATGCCCTTTGAGCATCTTTGATTTTGGGGGACAGGTGTGTGGATTCAGTTCCATAAGAGCACCAGCAATGGCAAGATGTCCACATCACCAATTCCAGCAGCAACAAGAACAGTTTTGTCTGTAGGTTCAAGCCTGTTCTTGATATGCTTTGTATTCATCTTCTCTACCTGGCCAGCTTCCCCGCAGACTTCAATTCCAACACCAGACACAAAGGCAAAAAGCCTTGCACAGACTGCTAACCAGCTACATGCACGTGCATACACACTCACACATATTTAAACAAACACATATCTAGAATTAGCTCATGAGTTCAGTTATCTGTTTCAACCTTGACAGATACAATAAACTGAGAGAAGAGACTGTGGTTTTGTAGTTCACCACTTAATAGAGGTTAGATATTTTGGAACTCCAAAGCTTGTGGGGAGAAATAGTAACTTTTCTCTTTCATTGTTTAAAGGTTATTTTAATGACCAAAGCTATTGAATAACTATTGAATAGTGACTGAATAAGTAGAAAATAAATTCCACAAATCATTTGTTAGATTAAAGGATTGATTTGATCAAATTTCTTAGGTTGTCAGATGTGGTGATTCCCAGGATTCTTGATATCAACTTTCTATTTCCCTAGAGATTGACAAGGAAGAGATGTGGCTGAGGAATCACACTTCCTCTTGGGAAGACTTCATCCTTGAAGGGCTCTTTGATGACTCCCTCACCCATCTTTTCCTTTTCTCCTTGACGATGGTGGTTTTCCTCATTGCAGTGAGTGCCAACACCCTCACCATCCTCCTCATCTGTGCTGATGCTCGACTTCATACGCCAATGTACTTCTTGCTCAGCCAGCTGTCCCTCATGGACCTGATGCATCTCTCCACCACCATCCCCAAGATGGCAACCAACTACTTATCTGGCAAGAAGTCCATCTCCTTTGTGGGCTGTGCCATCCAGCACTTCCTCTATTTATCTGCGGGTGGTGCTGAGTGTCTCCTTCTGGCCCTCATGTCCTATGACCGCTATGTTGCCATCTGTCATCCACTGCACTATACTGTTCTCATGAGCAGAAGGTTGACATTGATGATGGCTGTCACATCATGGTTAGGAGCATCCATGAACTCCCTAATTCACACAGTGATTTTGATGCACTTCCCTTTCTGTGAACCCCGGAAAATCTCCCATTTCTACTGTGAACTTCCAGCTGTTGTGAAGGTGGTATGTGGAGACATCACTGTTTTTGAAACTACTCTGTACATCAGCACCATCCTGCTTCTCCTCTTCCCCATCTCCCTGGTCTCTACGTCCTATGCCTTCATCGTCCACAGTGTGATTAAGATGCGGTCAGCTGGGAGCAAGAGAAATGCCTTTGCTACCTGTAGCTCTCACCTCACTGTTGTCTTTCTTCTGTATGGTGCCTGTATCTTCACATACATGAGGCCTAGGGCCCAACGCACTCCACTGCAAGACAAGGTTGGCTCAATGTTCTACAGCATCATCGCTCCCACACTGAATCCTCTGATTTACACTCTCCGGAATAAGGATGTAGCTAAGGCCCTGAGGAAAGTGCTGGGGAGGGGCACTACCACTCCATGACAGAGAGTTGAATGGTATAATACCCTTAATCAATCGGAGAAAACTTCTAAGCGCCCAGACAGCTGGACAAATCCTTCAAGTGTTCAGATTACTCTTGTTGCTGGACTACTTCAATAGAATAAAGTAGATGCGTTTCACTTTGTTAGAATTAAGTGATTAAAACAAAACTTCATTACTGGTTTAGGCATCCAGCCACCATGGAGCACGTAGACAAAGAGTACTTAAAAAAATCTCTTCAAAATAGGACGTTCTCAATAAACAAGCGGCCGTATGGTGGAGAAGCAGCAAAGCCCACACTGAAGAAGCGCACAGCCCGTGTGATCATGAGGTGTCTATGGGCTCAAGTATCAGTCATCAAAAAACAAAAAATCATATCATTGTGAGTGAAGGGGAGTGCAGAATGGGAACCCAAAGTCCATCTGTAGGGAACTGGACACTCTCTTACAGAAGGTTCATGGGAGATGAGCCAGTCAGGGTGCAGTGTAGGAGCGATGAAACATACAATGCTCCTCTAGTTCTTAAATGCTTCCTCCCTCCCATTATCATGATCCCAATTCTACTTTACAAATGTGGCTATACCAGAGGATGTACACTGGTATAGATAGGAACTGGAATCACAGGGAATCCAGGACAGATGATCCTTCAGGACCAGTACTCCGAATGGGAGTGGCAGAAGGGTGGAGGGAAGGTGGGACAGAAAAGGGGAACTGATTACAAGGATCTACATATAACTCCCTCCCTGGGGGATGGGAAACAGGAAAGTGGGTGAGGGAGACGTAGGACAGAGTAAGATATGACAAAATAATAATAATTTATAAATTATCAAGGGTTCATAAGGGAGGGAGGGGAAAATGAGGAGCTGATACCAAGAGCTCAAGTAGAAAGCAAATGTTCTGAGAATGATGAGGGCAATAAATGTACAAATGTGCTCAACACAGGGATGTATGTACGGATTGTGATAAGACATGTATGAACCTCCAATAAAATGACTAAAAAAGAAGAAGAAACCAAAAGAACCCTCGGAAAAAGTATCTCACCATGACTTAGGGAGAAATCTCTCCAGCTGTATTTCCAAAGAATCAATGCAAAATGCCACATCAAGAAATTGATTTCTCCACACAAGATTTCTCTCTTTGGTCTGTCTTGTTTTTATTTATATACTTTTTTCATTTCTATAATTTTATTTATCTTGTTTTTTGTGGAGAATACATAGAGTAAGTCATACACCAGAGTATATGCAGTAGAAAATACTGTTTCTTCCTGTGCTCTTTAGTCACATCGATTACATGCATTGAGTACAGTGCCCATTCTCATTGGTCTTTTCTGAGTTACTCTCCTCCATTAGCATAAATTGACTGCCCACTAGGGGCCTATCTAGTCTTTTGAGTCACTGTTGCCAATTTGATCCCATATACTCACTGTCATCGAGCCCATTCTGACACAAAGCGACCCCATGTGACAGGTGAGTTAGTTTATTGTGCCAACCTGGCCAATAAACACATGTGGGGTTAATTGAAGGGCTGAGGGATAAATGGCTTGGTGAGCCTCGCCTTTTGAGTTCTCGGGTCTCTTGCTTTGTGATGATCGGACCAGTGTGCAGCTGCCTTAGCGGTTCCCTGCTTCAGCTTGCAAGGCTGGCTTCCTGCAAGAAATCCCCAAGGAGAAGACACATGGACCTACCCCAATGCAGCCCTGGGTGCTGGAGCAGCCATGTGGAGATCCCTGGCAGTGCTCAGATGCTTACACATTCACTGACTCGGCTTTCCTCCTGCAGTCGGCATCATTGCATCTGTTTTGTGAGATGGAGGAGGACTTTGTGGATTGGTGTTGGACATATGGGTTAATGTTGGACTTGAGGGCTTGGGCATCACTGAATTGGGATGTTTTCTTGATGCACACTAAACCTTTATATAAAACTCTCTTATACGTGACTTTATGTAGATTTGTTTCTCTAAAGTACCCAGACTAATACAACAGGGTAGAACTGACCTTGTGGATTACTGAGACTGTAAATCTTAAAAAAAAAAAATCATTGTATTGGGGACTCATACAAATCTTAAAGCACTCAGTCATTCAATTGTATTAAGCACACTTGTACATATGTTGCCATCAACATTTCCAAAACATTTAATTTTACTTGAGCCCTTGATATCAGCTCCTCTTTCCCCCCTCCTTCCCCAACCCTCCAACTCTTGTGAATCCTTGATTACTTATATCTTATTATTGTTATTTTTGTGTCTTACACTATCTGTTGTCTCCCCTCACCCACATTTGTGTTATTCATCTCTCTTGGGGGTCTGGAGGGCTGTATGTCCTACCTTGTGATGGGTTTCCCCTTTCTCCACTTCTCCCACACCCTGCTATCCCCCTACCCTCATAACATTGATACTCCTACTACTGTTCCTGAGGGTTTTATCTGTCCTGAATTGTATGTGCTGAGAGCCCTTATGTGAACCAATGTGTGAACTTCATTGTAGCCGGATTTGTAAGGTAGAACTGGTTCATGATAGTTAGGGGGGGATGGGTGGGTGTGGGTGGGAAAAAGCCTTCAGGAACGATAGGAATGATGTGTGTTTCATCAGTGCTATACTGCACTCTGGTTGAATTGTCCCTTCCGTGTAACCCTTCTGTGGGGGAATGTCCAATTTTGTACAGATGGGTTTTCCATCTTCTCTCCAACCCCCCTCATTTGCATTCATAGAATTGTTGGTTTTGGAACATTTGATACCTGATACCTGATCCCGTTGACACCTCATGCACACACAGGCTGGTGTGCTTCTCCCATGTGGGCTTATTTGATCCCCTGCTAGATGGCTGCTTGTTTAACTTCAAGCCTTTAAGACCCTAGATCCTATATCCTTTGATAGCCAGGACAATCCTGTTTCTTCACCACATTTGCTTGTGCATTGTTGTCTTCAGCAATTGTCTGGAAGGTGAGTATCAAGGAGAGCCATGTTATTAGAACAAAATGTTCTTGTGTTTAAGGAGGCCTTCAGTAGAGGCCCAAATGGGACTGTAAGTCTTTATGGAGAAGAAAGACCATCTTTCTCCAGCAGAGCAGCTGTTGGTTCCCATCTGCTGACCTTGTGGTTCACTGTTGGATGCATAAGCCCCGTGCCACTGGGGCTCATTTGGATCCCACATAGAGAGTTCTTAAAAGCACATGATGCTTCAGGCAGATATTTTTACTAGTCGATCTAAAGTACTATTTTCAAAAGACTTCAGGGGATGCTTCAAATTATGGTTTGAAGATGATCTATGGCCAATTGTTGAGGTATTTCATCAACCTTCATGGCTCTAGAAGTCTGAATTCCACAACAATTTGAAATTGCAGAACATTTAAAATTATTTATTTGTTTAAATCATTTTACTGGGGACTCATACAACACTTATCACAATCCATACATCCGTCCATTGTGGCAAGCACACTTGTACATTGGTTGCCATCATCGGTCTCAAAACATTTTCTTTCTACTTGAGTCCTTGGTTTCAGCTTCTCATCCCCTCTGCCACCCCCTCCCTTGCTCCCTGACCCTTGATAATTTATAATTATTATTTTTTCATGTCTTACACTGACCAATGTCTCCCTTCACCCACTTTTCTATTGTCCATCCCCCATGGAGGGGATTATATGTACATCATTGTGACTGGTTTCCTCTTTCTCCTCTCTCTGTCCCCTTCCACTCCTGGTATCGCTACTCTCATTCTTGGTCGTGAGAGGTTCATCTGTCCTGTTTTCCCTGTGTTTCCAGCTCACAAAATATTTCTTACCATTTAATATTTCTCAGGATTACCAAGATCATGTAAGAAACAACAACAACAACATGGTCAGATCTCTCCAGTAGAATTTGAGCACAACCGTGCCATTTTCAAGCCTGCCTCATGAAACCTCTCAGGGATGCTCTAATATGTCCTTTCCCATTTCCCAGGGTCTGTAACTGTGATGGCCAGAGCAAGGAAGCCATGTGCTGAAAGTAATGTACAATAATGTCCCCAGAAATAGAGGAAAGAGCTGGGAGGCAAAGGGCATTTATAGAGGTCTAGATAAAGACATGCAAATATATTTTATACGACGATGGGGAAATAGATTTATGTGCCTATATTTATAGATTTAGTATTAAGGTAGCAGAAGGACATTCAGCCTCCACTCAAGTACTCACTCAATGCAAAAATACTTCTATTAAATTGGCACTCTATGATGCTCACCTTCCTGACACAACCACTGAAGACAAAGAGGGTGAACAAGCAAATGTGGTGAAGAAAGCTAATGGTGCCCAGCTATCAAAAGATATAGTGTCTGGTGCCTTATAATCTTGAGGGTAAACAAGCGGCCATCCAGTTCTGAAGCAACAAAGCACACATGGAAGAACACACCAGCCTGTGTGATCATGAATGAGGTGCCGAAGGGATCAGTTATCAGCCATCAAAGAAAGAAAAATCTTATCATTGGGTGTACACCTTCACAATAGAATCGCTGAAGACCACCAACAAAACATCTGCAAGGTGGGCTCCACAGGGTATACCTCTTCGATCATAAAAACACTCCATAGAGTCATAAATCTCTACAATCTTGACTATGTGACGCTAGATGTTTGTCAAGTTTCCCAGCACAAGGAATAACTTTTTTGTATTAAATCATTTTATTGGGGGCTTGTACAACTATTATCACAATCCATACATACATTCACTGTGTCAAGCACACTTGCACATTTGTTGCCATCAACATTCTCAAAGCATTTGCTTTCTACTTGAGCCCTTGACATCAGCTCCTCATTTTCTCCCTTTCTCCCTGCTCCCCCTCCCTTATGAACCCTTCATAATTTATAAATTTTTGTTGTTTTGTCATATCTTACACTGTCCAACATCTCCCTTCACCCACTTTTGTGTTGTTCATCCCACAGGAAGGAGGTTATATGTAGATCCTTATAATCGGTTCCCTCTTTCTACCCTACCTTCCTATCATCCTCCCAATATTGCCACTCTCATCACCGGTCCTGAAGGGATCATCTACACTGGATTCCCTGTGTTTCCAGCTCCTATCTGTCCCAGTATATCTCCACTGGTCTAGCAAGATTTGTAAGGTAGAATTGGGATCATGATAGTGGGGGCGGGCAGAGGAAACATTTAATAACTAGAGGAAAGTTGTATGTCTCATCATTGCTACCCTGCACTTTGACTGGCTTGTCTCCTCTTGGCAACCCTTCTGTAAGGAGGTGTCCAATTGTATACTTATGGGTTTTGGGTCTCCACTCTGTCCTCACCCTCGTTTATAATGATATGATTTTTTGTTCTTTGATGCCTGGTACCTGATCCTTTTGAAGCCTGGTGATCACACAGGTTGGTGTGCGTCTTCCATGTGGACTTTGTTGCTTCTGAGCTAGATGGCTGCTTCTTTAACTGCAAGCCTTTAAGACTCCAAATTCTATATCTTTTGATAGCTGGAGACCATCAGCTTTTTTCACCATATTTATTTATGTGCACATTTGTCTTCAGCGATTGTGTTGGGAAGGTGTGCATCATGGAATGACAACTTAATAGAACAAAGAGTTCTTGAATTGAGTAAGTACTGAAGCATAGCCAGCAGCTGGGGTGCAAAACAGTATTGCTGACTGCTGCCCTCTTTAGCTCTAGCCTCATCTATATGTTAGGGCACATCGGAAAAGAGACTAGAAAGTTCTCAGACTTTGTCTTCTCAACAGAATTTCATGGAAAGGGCCTAGAGACATCTGTACCTCGAGAGGAAAAACAAATCAGGTTAATGGACCGCTAGAGAGAATATCTTCAGAGTCACCCTCCCCCAAATATTTAAGTCCCCTGATTCCTATAAGTGAACTCCAAGCAATGCCTTTGGGGATTTATTTTTCTTTCTTTCTTCCAAAGCATGCAGCACTGTCTAATTGTCCCATGGAATAATGACTTCCAGAAGGGATCCAGGATGTGTCCTCTGGGATGACCTCCCTGATGCCATCGATTTAGTGTTTTCTGTTTTCCTCACCTGACATCACTGGTCCTCCAGGCTAGAGGGATGTTTCATTTGTCATCAGTGGTGATTCTCTTGCCTTATGATTAGTTCATATCAGTCAAGGCCATACGATTACTGCTGAGGAGGCAGTTATGCAGCCAGCGGGAAGTTCATTTCAAAAGCAGCAGGACTAGAATCAAATCCATATTCTATTAGGTAGGTAAGGATGTGTCAAGTGCAGAAGAAAGAGTCTTGAGTGACCCAAACCATCAGAAAACCCAAAACACATTTTCTGTGAACTCTGGACACTTTGATGATGCAGCTGGCTTTAGCTACAGCTTCTTAATCAGGTAAAATTCATAGAAATGTTTATTGCTTCAGCTCTCCCTGCTATTTTGGGGATAGAGATGTGGCTCACAGCTCTGTATAGAGCATATGCATGATGAAAAGGCAAAGCTAATCGAGGTGAAGAAGTTCAGTCATTGAATGTGTCCTGCTGTGTGCTGATGGAATTCTAAATCTAATCACAGACAGAAAGGGCAATGCAGAATCACAGTCATGGGTGCTCCTGCTAATGCTCTGGCCCAGGAATAATAAGAATAAAAAATGATGACTGTGTCATGGCTGTATTGTGTCCATTATACCACTCCAACCATAACTGGAGATTTCCATGGGTAGAGAATTCAGTCTTAACCTGATCCACTACATCTCACTTCACTACTTGTTCTGCTCACAAGTCTCTGAAGAGGAAGTTACAGGTAAATGATGTTGGGGGTTGAGGGGTCTTGGAAATCTTTCTGAGGACCTGGCACATGCTCTGGTATTGTCAGCTTATCTTCCTACCTCTTGGTCCTCCATGAGGAAAGCACAGGAGGTAGCAGAGGGAAGCAGAAGTGCAACATAGCAGCATCGGAGCTATCCGGAAAGGTTCCTGAAGGAGGAGGAGAGGCATGAGACTGATGATAAGAAACTTACATTATGGATCTAGATAGAGAAAGGTGGGCACTGATGGGGCAGATGGGACGTAGATGGATCCTTAAGTCAACTGCTGACATCTTGAATTGGATTGCAGTGGTCAGGGAGAGTGTGGGGAAAGCTGTGCTCTTAGTGAATAAGAACCTGAGTTTCAATCAAAAGTGTGAGGTGATAGTGAAGAATAGGAGACACAAAGCTGCATTAGAGCGGTGAGAGAGAGGATATGCATATGACTGCTTCACACCTGCCAAATTATGCTTTGGAATTGGAAAGATACATAGTTCTGAATTCCTTGCTTTCAAAGTGTAGGTGATCTGGAATACTCGAGTCTCTAGGGAGAGATGCTTAAGATGAAAAGCACACTGAGGAATAGAGGGTCATCTTGGAGAACAATACAGATTTTTGAATCTTGAGTCATGCTGCACCAAGGAGCTCAAGTTTGTCCTCATTCTGATTAGTATGTATGTGAGAATTGGATCATGTCTAGTTGGGCGGATGGCATCAATGGCATTTTTTTGTCCTTATTCATCATTTGTATTTTTTTAATTCATACTTTTAACACCATCATTGCATGTGTTTTGTTTGTCTTCAATGTACCTAAGTATGGTGGTTTTGTTATGAGTCAATGCAATACCTGCACATATCTCTTTAAATCATACTTACCTTCAAAATGGATCAAACTGATCTTTATATGTAACTTGATACAATCCTCCCATATGGTAGTAACCCAGGTCAGCATGAAGAACTCCATTTCAAACTGCCTCAACCTCCCCCTCCCCCTCCCTGCTCTCCTGACAGACCTTGACTTTCCTGAGATGTCTCCGCATAATGCCTGCCCAATTAGCAAGAACTATCCTGCTAGACCTTGAATTATTACCTACAACTGTGCTGTTCTTCCCCAGTCCTCCCCTAACCCCCATTCTGCCAGTTTGATAAGATTGTAACTGCATGAATATCCCTCACCTTCTGCCAGCCCACTACCTCAAACTGTAAAAACCCTACACTTTCTTTGTCCTGTTTGGGCATTTTCCAGGCTCTAACCTACTCTCGAACCAGCTGTTAATAAAAGCTGTAATTAACAATCATACTTATTTAATTAATATAACTTCATATTTTCATAGTAATTAATTGATGTGGATGATCTTGCCTGGTACAACAATATAAAACCAAAATCAAACTAATTCCACCTTACTCCTAAAAGGGAACACAAAAGAAAAGAAAAGAAAAAAACAACGTCACTCAACTTTGCCCCATATGATGGGACAACGTGCCCTTCCAGTTCAGGTCAGGTCCATTCCTGTCTGATTCTTGCTTCTCCTATTATATCCTGTTACTCAAATGAGGAGATAGTTATTTTTCATAAAGCTAAGCATTTTTAATATATCTATCTTAAGTAAGGGGATGACAGGGGACAAGAAAATTTAAATATTTGGTCAATACATGTATAAAACACACATCAAATTAGGAAAGAATATGCTGAGCTATTACAATTTTGATTTTACAACTAGACACGTGTCGTTGCTGGCTCTTACAGCTACCTTCCTTCACTCCCCATTTCTAGTTCTTTCACCCTCAGCAAGAGTCTTGCTTAGTTATGGTCCTTCTCTGAACGATGATTCTTAACCTTCAAACCTGAGGGATCCGGGTCATTAGCATTACTGCCTAAATTGGATTGTTTCCATGGCATATTTAATCACGGGACATGGGGCTGTAAAGAGGCACCACTGAGAATCTCTTGTGTTTCAGACTCATCTTTATTCCCACTGAGTTCTGACAGCTCCACATCTGCCCATGGACGTCATGACCCGAGTCAGGCCAGGAGCCCATCTCTTGTCCTCTGATTCAGATGGATGAACATTCCCTCAGTGGCAAGTTGCCTCTCTCAACTTTAGGACAAGGAGTCATGGCTGTGTGAGCGGGTAGAGGCATTCTCCCTTTGGAATTTTTATTTGATTTCTTTTCCATATTTCAGTGCAGCCTGGGTGAAAGTTGACAGAGCAGTCAACAATTTGTAGAGAGTTTGTTTCGCTACATTGGTTGCAAACCTCTCAGTGTACTTCAGACTCTTCCTCCCTGGGTTTTCTCTTTCCATTCATCCCTGGTCACTGTCCCTCCCTGTCTTCTCAACTTTTATTTTTAGGCAACGACTTCCCTTTTTTTACTTCTATGGTAGTTGTTATGCATTGGGCTGTGATCCACATGTTTGGCAGTTCAAAACCACCAGCAGCTTTTCAGGAGCAAGATAGGGCTTTCTACTCCCACAAACACTCAAGGTCTTCGATACCCACTGGGGTCGCTATGAGTCAGCACTGACTCCATGGCTGTGAGATGCTTTATTGCACCGAAGACTGCATTCCTCCCTGATGTAGTTCTTCACTTTATACGCCCGTGTAGTGTGGTGCTGAAAGCTGATCCTTGGCTGGCTTCAGCTTTAGGTTAAAGGAGCACATAAGGGTCATGGTCTTGAGTGTTTATTCATCTCCACCAGACAAGGAACCCTGGTCCTCTTTTTTTTTTATTTCTCATTTTCTTTTTTATGTTTCTCCCTCGATATCTATAACCTTCTAGTGTGTTCCTGATCATAGCCGTCAGTACTGGTAGCCAGGTCCCGCCTAGTTCTAGTCTCAGAGTGATGTTGACTGAGATTTGCGTGGTCCCTTGTTTCCACCTGTCTTTCATTTGCTTCACACTTCTTTGCTTTGGGCCAGGCAAGGTCAATAGTAGGATCTTAGATGGTCACTCACAAGTTTTTAAGAGCTCTGTCCCTATTCACAAAAGTAGAATAGAGAACATGGTTTGGGTCAACTATGTATACACTGGTATTATGCCAATTGACCTTTAAGTCCCTTTTCAGTTCCCATGGCTCTGGTCTCAAGCCTTTAGGCCCACTCTTTGGTTATGACTAAGGAGTTTACCTTCCTCTTCCCACTGTTTGGGCTGTTAAAAATGCATATGTTTAAAGGACATACAAATAGAAATATTGACTGTCAAATCTCTGTATATTTGTGAACATCACAATCCCTGTTGTCTGCTCATATTTGTTCATCTTACCTGTCTGCCTATGTATTGTTTGTCGATTGCTGTTTATTGTCATTGGTAATGGGCAATTTTGTGTGCAATGTTTATCTCTGTTGTCTGTCTCTCCTGTGGGCTTTTTTTAGTTTTCCCGTTCTTTATTGAAGTTGTGGTTAGCATCCCCTTAATGAATGCTGCCTTTCCTTTCACATGTATTAATATGTAGTCATCATCTAAGTTATTGATTTTCTCTCTCCTCCCCTCACATGCCTGGTAACCTCAAAGGATTTTTTTCCTGTGTGCATCCTTTTTCTGGAAATTTTTTTATAATGTTGGACTCACATAATATTGTCCTTCTGTGATAAACATATTCATCTCATCCTGAGGCCCTTCAGGTTCTGAGGTGGTTCCTGGAGTTATCATTAGTCTTTATGATTGTGTAGCAGTCCATCAAATGGATGCACCACAGTTTGCTCATCCATTGGTCCATTCACGGACCATTTCCATTTCCTATGTGTTGTGAAAAATGTTTCCATTTCCTATGTGTTGTGAAAAATGCTGCCGTTCCAATGGAGTCACGTATCTCTATTAGTGTCTAAGTTCGTATTTCTTTGGGTAATATATCAGTGGAATTGCTAGGTCCAATTGTATTTCCTCTTCTCACTTTTGAAGGAAGCATCGTACCACTTTCCACAGTGGTTGCAGCACATGGTTGCAACCTACCTGCACTGTCCGAGAGTTCCAGTCTCTCACACCACTACGAGCACTTGTTTTCTACCCTTCGTTATGTCAGTGCTGGGGTGAGATGTTGTTTTGATTTGCATTTTTCTCCTGGCCAATGGCCTCAAGATATTCTTCATTCATCTGTTGGTTGCCCAACAGTCTTCTTTAGGGAAGTGTCTGTTCATATTCTGCCCATTTAAATATCCTATTGTTGTCTTTTTGCTGTTGAAAATTTGAAATGACCCATAAATTTTGAAGGTCAGTCCTTTGTCAGAGGAATGTCATTCTCAAATATTTTTCCTACCTACAAATCTTCTCTTTTTCTTCTTTTGAAAAGTCTTGATGAACATAAATATTGCTTTTCAGAAGGTCCCAATTGTTTAGTTTATCTTATGCTGTTTGTGTTCTTTTGTTTAGTCTGTTTATGTTAAAAACCAGGGCCCTAATGGATAACCCTGGTAGCTCTGTTAGCTGATCTATCAACCAGTCTCCGCAGGTAGAGTGAGGAGTCAGTCTGCTTAGACATTGACATAAAATGCATTCGTAGAAGTGGGAGGTGTCCCAAATGTACCAGGAGGATATGGGGAGTGTGTGTGTGTGGGGGGGGGGGACGTGGGGAGAAGGAGTTGTCACTAGTAATCAGGTCTGTCAGGGTTTGGGCTTGCCTCACCATGAAAGTAGGACAGGGAGGTAGAAGTCAAAAATGATTTTTCTGTTCCAGGTTTGCTAGTGTGAGCACTACACAGTATTGGACAGCGACAGGCAAATATCCAGTTCCTGTCAAGACTCAGTGGGATGTGCTCAGAGTCCAGAATCTCCAACGACCACTCCACAGGCCCTTTTCTCCAAAGGAAAGCAGCTATTGGTGACTTGTGCTTTCTCCTTTCACTGGCTTCCTCCGCGATCCATGACCCGGGTCACTAGCGTTCCTTTGCTGTACTTTCTCCAGCTCATGTTCCCTCACCTTGTTCCATTCAGCATCTAGTCACACTGTGTCTCTGTCCTATCAGGGATTCATTTCAGTCGACTTATCCTTGCCTGAGTGTATCGCTTTCTGTGAGCCAACGATACCCAAATAGACGAAGTATCCTCTGCCCCTTCTCCTCCCTCACTAATTTCATTCTGTCTCCCTTTCCCACGGCATTTACAATGGTATTTAATCCAATTCTGTATCTTCTAATTTGATGAGCAGAGGCCCAGGATTCTCATCTGTGCGTTTGACTCAGTTTTCTGGTCTCTGTTGTAGAATAGGACAGGTTGTGTCAGTTGGTCACCATTTTATCTCCACCTTGGGCTTACATTGATTTAATGAGTATTTTGACGTAGCTTTTTCAAGATCCCCTAATTGTGTGGCATTCTGGTGTGTACCATAGCCCAGGGACATTGATCCCCCTCTTTGGGTTCTCATTTTACTCTTCTGATAAAATCTTTTGATTCACACAAGTGTCTTATTTTAGGAGGTCCTAGTCACCTATTTTGTCCTCTGATGTGTGTGGGTTTTCATGGTACTTTATGGTGTGCTTATGCCATGTGTTAATATCTATTACCCCCCCCCCATCTTTGTTGAAGAGCAATTGTGCTGTGTGTCAATCTATGGCAGCATCTTGATCAAAAGCCACAGTGGCTGGGCTTGAGTGGGACCCATAACAGGCTTTGCAATAGGTTCAGATTGCCAGGCAAGACATTCTGGCATTTGAGTCATCTGAGCCGGTAGATCCAACAGTGTTTGAAGTGTCAGTGGCACATAGAGATTGACTTTGAAGTCTTTGGTTGGTCCCTGTGAATCACAGAAATAACACTTAGGATTTGTGAGAAAAGCTCTAGTAACCTCTAAAGAAAAAAATTCTTCCTTTGAGAAACAGCTTTGCCTCGTTACTGGACCTGAGTAAAAGACCAAATTCCTAACAATGGACCGCCAAGTCACCGTATATCCTGAGCTGCATCATGAGTCGGGGATAGCATGACTCCAGAGCCATGAATCTGGACATGCACATCAGATTCCATCATGGAATGGAAGTGACATGTATGAGACTGGACTTGAGCAGGACCTAAAGACAAGTAAGTTACATAAGGGTGTGGCCCAGATTGCTCATGGTCTCTACTCTTGTCTCATTCCTCTCCCAGTTGGCAATTTGGGGCCTGTGGAAAATCCTTATGATCAACTGACTGAGAGAGAAATGTTTTTCTTAGTTTACACACAAGGCTGCATGGTAGGCAGACACAATTTCAAGGTGCACAGCAGTACTGCCTCACTTTCTGGGACCCTCCTGAAGGACAGTGGTGAAGGGAAATCCTGCCCATGGGCAGAATTTTAGGTAGTGCACCTGGGTGTTCATTTTCTTGGCAAAGAGAAATGACCAGATGTGGAACTATATCCTGATTCATCAGTTCTGACTTATGGCTAGTCAGAGGATTTGGATAGTCAAGGACTTAGAGGGAACATGATTAGAAAATCCATGACAGGGTGGTATGGGGAAGAGGTATATAGATAGAGCTCTCTGAAAGAACTAAAATAGTGAAAGTGTTCATGTCTCATGTGAATGCTCTCCAAAGAGCGACGTTCACAAAGGAGGACTTTAATAATCAAGTGGATAGGACGACATGTTCTGTAGACTCTAGTCATCCTCTTCCCCTAACCACTTCTGTCATTGCCAAATAGGCTCTGAGCAAAGTGGCCCTGGTGGAAGCAATGGGAAATATGCATGGGTCAGCTAGGTCTTGGAGTGGACCTCGGTTCACTCACCGAGGTGACCTTGGCTATAGCCACTGCTGAGTGCCCAGTAGCTGAGACCAACACTAGTTCCATGACATGAGATCATTCCGTGGGAGAGATCCACCAACAATCTGGTGGCAGGTTGATTAAATTGGAGCACTTACGTCAAGAAAAGGGCAGTGCTTTGTTCTTACTGGAATGGGCACTCTTGATATGGAATTTCCTTCCTTGCACTCCATGCTTCTGTCAAAACTGCCATTTGTGGATTTATGAAATGTCTCACCCACCATCACGGTATCACATACTGAATTGCCTTAGACGAAGGGAAACACTTCACAGAAAATGAGGTGTGGCAAAGAAGGATGTTTCTCTATTGTGTAGTGTGATTGATCCTCACTACCAAAGGGAAATTGGGTTAATATTACATTATAGAGATAAAGAGTATGCCTGATATTTAGTTGATTCGTTAGAATGTTTCTTAATATTACCATGCCGTGTGTTTAAATTGAATGGTAAACTACAGCAACCCATTTCCAACATAAATATTAATGGCCCAGAGCCTTCAGGAAAGAAGATTTGGATCACTCCCCCCACACACACAAACAAACAAAAAACCAGCCCTGACCAGCTCGAGTGCTTGCTGAGGACCAAGGAATACACAAGGAGGAAAATACTAGCTACAGCCATGTGATCAGTTGTGGAAATGAGGACTGTAGTAGTTATGAATATTTTGTCCTTAGAAGTATGCATCAAATATTTTATATCGTTCACTTACAACAGTGTAAATGGTATGAGTGTATTTTCCAGTTGTATGCATTGGTTCCATCACCTTACGTACCAGTGGGAATCTATACTGGTTTCTCTTTAGTGGCTACATATGGTTTGAGGAGATGTGTAATGGTGTCAAATTGCCGAAGGGGGACTGTGATCATGAAGGGTTTGTGTCCAATTGGCTGAGTCAGGAATCTCAGTGGGTTGGCAGGTATGACCTCATCATCTTCCATGACCTTCTGGGTAAAAGACATATCCTTCAGAGCAGTGTTCCGACCTTTCATGATGTTGCCATCTAATTGGTGTTGTATCTGCTTCAGAATGAAGAGAAATGGTAAGACCCGTGAATCCCGTAAGTCTTGGCTCACATCTAGACCTCATCTGCTGTGAAATGCATCAATTAGTCTGAAGCAATGCAGTATAGAAGTTCATTCCTGTGGACAACTCATTCTGTAAGCCCATAGGAGACATTGTAGCCAAAGAATGTAAATCCAGATCCAAATAAGTATGTATTTGATCAGTAAGAAAACACTGTCCCTACCATGACCAAAATTGGACAATGTAGCCAGTTTGCCACAGGGCTGATGATCCTGGGGGGATAGTGCCACATTCAGATGTCCATGTTGGGCAGATTGTGCAGTCAACACTGGCTATTGCAGTCGGATTCCCTTGGTGAATGGGAGATCATGCTACTGAGCCCATGCATTGATTGCCTCCACCTCTACTTCAGTGGCTGCTTTCTTTGGAGTCAATGAAGTAATGGCATGGGTAACTGGGTAATGGGAAGAATTGACACTCATAAAATGAGGGACAGAGTGGATGCTTTGGGAATCTGCCAAAGACTGCTGCATGGGTAAGGAAGCCATTCTGTGTATAATCGTTGTTGTTTTGAGGGACCATTGAGTAGTTTCTAACTGTTCACAATAGAGTACAACATCTCAGTCTTCAAAATGAGTAATTTACTTTGTATAATAGCAATGAGTGCTTTATTAAAAATATCTTTATTTTAAATTATAGGCTCTAAAAGGATTGTGAATCGGTAAAAGAGAAGGAAAAAAAATCATGTGCTCTGTGCAGTAAAGGTGTAATACAGTTTTAGTTGCATGCAGGCTGATTGTATACTGTGAGATAAAAGAATGACTTTGCATAGTCTTTCTGTGGACATTAGGCAAACCTTAAGGTGATAGGTATGAGCCCAAGTTATATATTGTGGCTTTTTGGTATGTGTCAACTTGGCTAGAGTAATCTTCATGTCTCAGAATTCTCTTTCTGGGTGTATGTTTCTGGTTAAGGGGTGGTAGGGGAGAGGTTCGTGGGAGATCTAGAGATCAGAAGGGAAGAATCCTTTTGTACTTCTTCCACATCAAAGCCGATTCATTGACTCACCTCATTGACAAAAGCAACAACTGAACTTGCAACTGTGTATTTTCTTCTATGCCTTTTGAGCCTCTCTGATTTTGGGGGCAGGTGTGTGGATTCAGTTCCATAAGACCACGAGCAATGGCAAGATGTCCACATCATCAATTCCAGTGGCAACAAGAACAGTTTTGCCTGTAGGTTCAAGCCTGTTCTTGATATGCTTTGTATTCATCTTCTTTACCTGATCACCTGACCTGCAGACGTCAATTCCAACATCAGACACAAAGGCAAAAGCCTTACACAAACTGCTAACCAGCTACATGCATGCGCGCACGCACACATATACACACACACAAGAATGTTTACACAGATACACACACATAGCTAGAATTAGCCCACGAGTTTGGGAATCTGATACAACCTTGACAGATACAAAAAACCAAGAGAAGAGACTGTTTTTGTAGTTTAGCTTTTAATTGAGTCTAGATGTTCTGAAATTCCAGAGTTTGTGGGGTGAAAGAGTAAGTTTTCTCTTTCATTTTTTAAAGGTTACTTTAATGACCAAAGCTAATGAATAATTATTGAATAGAGACTGAATAAGAAGAAAAGAAACTCCACAAATTATTTCTCAGATTAAATAATTGATTAGATCAAATTTCTTAGGTTGTCAGGTGTGGTAATCCCATAAATTTTGATATCATAGTCTATATCAACTTTCTATTTCCCTAGGGATTAAGAAAGGAGAGATGTGGCTGAGGAATCACACTTCTTCCCTGGAAGACTTCATCCTTGAAGGGCTCTTTGATGACTCTCTCACCCACCTTTTCCTTTTCTCCTTGACGATGGTGGTTTTCCTCATTGCAGTGAGTGCCAACACCCTCACCATCCTCCTCATCTGTGCTGATGCTCGACTTCATACGCCAATGTACTTCTTGCTCAGCCAACTGTCCCTCATGGACCTGATGCATGTCTCCTCTACCATCCCCAAGATGGCGACCAACTACTTATCTGGCAAGAAGTCCATCTCCTTCGTGGGCTGTGCCACCCAGCACTTCCTCTATTTATCAGTGGGTGGTGCCGAGTGTCTCCTTCTGGCCCTCATGTCCTATGACCGCTATGTTGCCATCTGTCATCCACTGCACTATACTGTTCTCATGAGCAGAAAGTTGGCATTGATGATGGCTGTCATATCTTGGTTAGGAGCCTCTGTGAACTCTCTAATTCACACAGTGATTTTGATGCACTACCCTTTCTGTGAACCCCCCAAAATCTCCCATTTCTACTGTGAACTTCCAGCTGTTGTGAAGGTGATATGTGGAGACATCACTGTTTATGAAACCATACTGTACATCAGCACCATCCTTATTCTCCTCTTTCCCATCTCCCTGGTCTCTACGTCCTATGCCTTCATTGTCCACAGTGTGATTCAGATGCGTTCAGCTGGGAGCAAGAGAAATGCCTTTGCTACTTGTAGCTCTCACCTCACTGTTGTTTTCCTCTGGTTTGGTGCTGGTATATACTCATATATGAGGCCCAGGGCTCTGCGGACTCCATTGCAAGACAAGGTTGGCTCAGTGTTCTACAGCATCATCACTCCCACACTGAATCCTCTGATTTACACTCTCCGGAATAAGGATGTAGCTAAGGCCCTGAGGAAAGTGCTGGGGAGGGGAACTACCACCCCATGATGTAGAGTTGAGTGATATAAAACGTTTAACAGGAGAAAACTTCTAAGGCTCCAGAATGCTGGACACATCCTATAAGAGTGCAGAGTGCTCTTGTGGTTCGACCACTTAAATAGTATACAGTAGAGGCGTTGTACATTCTTAGAATAAGTTGGTAATACGAAACCCATTACTGGTTTAGGCATCCAGCCACCATGGAGCATGAAGACAGAGAGTACTTAAAAAATCTCTTCAAAATATGACCTTCTCTGTAAACAAGTGGCCATGTAGCTGAGAAGCAACAAAGCCCACATGGAAGAACCACACCTGCCTGTGTGATCATGAGGTGTCTTTGGGATCAAGTATCAGCCATAAAAGAACAAAAAATGATATATTGTGAATGAGGGGGACTGCGGAGTGGGAACCTGCTATAGTTTATTGTGCCAGCCTGGCTGATAAACAAAAGTAGGATTAATTGAAGGGCAGAGGGATAAATGGCTCGGTGAGCCTCACCTTGGTTGTTCTGTGCCTCAGTTTAAAGGGGTACACTACCTGTGGGATGCCTAGCCTGTGGACTGTGTCACTGTAAGTTGAGGTCCCTTTAAGCCCACACGATTGGAATGTTCATCTCTGGAGCTGGGGACTGACAGTTGATGACAGTTGGGGACCTGCCTTGCTGTTTGCTGCCTGGGTATATATAGCCCAGCTCTCTCTACAGAAGGGGACTGGCAACTGGCAGCTCTCAAGCCTTGAAGGACTGCTAGTGTCTCACTGCTTTATAATTTAACTGTTAATTTCTTGTATTATCTATCTCTATATAATTTAATGGCTTATTTCTTGAATTATGTATCTATCTTTATAAATATATTTATATATAATTACTAGCAATCTGGTTTGTCTCTCTAGAGAACCCTGTCCAATACAGACCCCAAAGTCCATCTGTAGGCAATTGGACATCCCATTACAGAAGGGTAGTGGGGAGGACCTGAGCAACTGGTGGTGCAGTATAGCACCGATGAAATACACAAATTTCCTCTAGTTCTTTAATGCTTCCCCTCTCCCCACTATCATGATCTCAAATCTATCTTACAAATCCAGCTAGACCAGATCATGTTCATTGGTACAGGTAAGAGCTGGAAGCAGAGGGTATCTGAGATTGATAAACTCCTCAGGAACAATAATGAGACTATAGCTATCAGGAGGGTAATGGGAAGGTGGGGAAGAAAAGGGGAACCAATTACAAGGATCTACATATAATCCCCTCCCTGGGTCATGGAAAACAGAAAAGTTGGTGAAGGGACACAATGGACAGTGTAAGATATGGGAAATAGTAACAATTTATAAATCGTCAAGGGTTCATGAGGGAGGAAGGAAGGGGAAAAATTAGGAGCTGATTTTAAAGGCTCAAGTAGAAAGCAAATGTTTTGAGAATCATGATGGCAACAAATGTACAAATGTGCTTAAAAAGAGATGTATTCTATGGTGAGGGCAAGAAATGTACAAATGTTTGTGACACAATGAATGTGTGTATGGATTGTGATAAGAGTTGTATGAGCCCCCAATAAAATGATTAAAAAAGGAAGAATTTTATGTCCCCCAATAAATTGATTAAGAAAATATGACACTCTTTTGTATTCTGCTAAAAGTATAGAGATAAAAGCCCTTATCATTATTATTTTAACCAATAAAATTGTACATAAAATATCACATTAGCGTTATTGCCATCAAATTGCTTCCTACTCACAGTGACTGTATCTACGACAGAATTTAACACAACCTGATACTCTCTCAGATTCAGAAATAATTGTTTTATTTGGGCCAATTGTTGCAGCCACTGTGTCAACCCATCCCCTTAATGGTCTTCCTCTTTTTAGATGACCCTCAAATTTTTATCAAACATGATGTCCTTCTCCAGGGACTGGCTTCTCCTGATCACATGTCAACGTTACATCAGATGAAGCCTCTCCATTGTTACTTGTAAGGACCCTTCTGACTGGACTTCCACCAAGACAGATTTGTCTGTTCTGCTGGCAGTCCACAGCACTTTCAATATGATTCTCCAACACCATGATTCCACTGCAGCAATTCTCCTGTGGTCTTCTTTCTTCATGGTTGCACTTTCACATGCATATGAGGCAATTGCAAATGCCATGGCTTGGGTCAGGGGCACCTTCATCCTCACAGCAACATTCTTGTCCTTCAACACTTTAAGGAGGTCTGTGCAGAAGATTTACCCCATGCAATGTGTCCTCTGATATATGGTTGCTGCCCCCATGATCATTGACTGTGGATCCAAGCGACATGCAATCCCTGAAAACTTCAACATTTTCTCTATCATGGTGAAATCTCTTGGTCTACTGAGAAGATTTTAATTTTCTTTACATTTCCTTACAATCCATCCTGAAGGTTGCAGTCAATTTTCATCAGCAAGTGCTTCTCCTTGTTTGCATCAAGCAATGTTGTATTCTCTGCGTCTTGAAGGTTGTTAATAAGCATTCGTCCAGATGTTGAGTTGTTCTTCATATAGTCGGGTTTCTTGGTTTATTTAGTCAGCACGAGTATCTCACTGATGTATAACCCTGATGACATTTTTTGGGTACTCAAGTATTATGGGAAGAAAGGGATTTGTTGGCAAGGGCTACTTTTTTTAAATTTTAAATAATTGCATTAGGGGCTCATACAATCCTTATCGCCATCCATACATACATCAATTGTGTAAAGCACATCTGTACATTCATTGCTCTCATCATTTTCAAAACATTTGCTCTCTGCCTAAGCCCCTAGCATTAGTTCCTCATTTCTCGCCTCCCTCCCCACTCCCTCCTTCCTCATGAACCCTTGATAATTTATAAATTATTATTTTGTCGTATCTTGCCCTGTTCGATATCTCCCTTCACCCACTTTTCTGTTGTCTATCCCCTAGGGTGGAGGTCACCTATAGATCCTTGTCATGGCTCCCCCTTTCAAACACACCTTCCCTCTACCCTCCCAGTATCACCACTCACACCACTGGTCCTGAAGCAATCATCTGCCCTGGATTCCTTGCATTCCCTGTTGTTATCTGTTCCAGTGTACATTCTCTGGTTTAGCCTGGTTTGTAAGGTAGAATTGGGATCATGATAGTGGGGGAGGAGGAAGCATTTAGGAACCAGAGGAAAGTTGTATGTTTCATCGTTGCTACAATGCACCCTGACTGGCTCGTCTCCTCCCTGAGAAGCTTTGGTAAGGGGATGTGCAGTGGCCTACCAATGGGCTTTGGATCTCCTCTCTACGCACCCTCTCCCTTCATTCACTATGATAAGATTTTTTGTTCTGATGATCCCTGGCCTGGCCACCATCAGCTTTCTTTGCCACATTTGGTTATGCACCCATTTGTCTTCAGCGATCGTATCTGTCATTGTACCAGTACTATGTGATTTTGACAACTGTGGTTGTATAGTATGTGCTAAAGTCAGGTAAAGCAAGCCCTTTCACTGTGCCCTTCTTCTTGAGGGGTTCTCTGCTAATTCTGGGCTTCTTCTCTCTCCATATGAGGATTGTAATCAGTTTTTCCATTTCTTTGAAGAAATATGAGGGTAACTGTATCCGAATTGCATGAAATTTATATAGTACCTTTGGCAGAACTGACATCTTGACTATATCGAGTCTTACAATCCACGAGCATGGAATAGTCTTCCATTTGTTTAGATCGCTCTTGGTTTCTTGTAATAGTGTTCTGTAGTTTTCCCCATATAGATCTTTTGTTCTTTTAGTCAGGTATATCCCTAGATATTTCAATTTGTGTTTGGCTATTGTGAAGGGTACGACTTTTTTAATCTCCTCTTCTGTGGGCTTATCCAATGTGTATAACAGTCCGATGGACTTTTGTTTGTTGATCTTGTATCCTGACACTCTACCAAACTCCTTTATTGCTCCTAGTACTCCCCTTGTCGAGCTCTTGGGATTTTCCATACATAAAATCATATCATCTGCAAATAATGATAGTTTCACATCTTCCTTCACCCAACGATTACCTTTGATGTCTTGTCTTTGCTTTATGCTGTTAGCTAAAATCTCCAGCACAATATTAAATAAGAGTGGGGCCAAGGGGCATCCTTTTCTGGTCTCCTTTTTCAATGGGATAGTGTTAGTCTTTTCTCCATTGACTACGATGTTGGCTGTTGGTTTTTCATATATAGCTTGTATTGTTGAGGAATTTTCCTTCCATTCTTATCTTCTCAAGTGTCTTAAACAGAAATTGGTGTTGGATGTTGTCGAATGTTTTTTCTGCATCTATGGATATTATCATGTGGTTCTTGTGGTTTTTCATGTCATAATGAAAAATAATACTAA
The DNA here is from genome assembly GCF_050624435.1 of Tenrec ecaudatus. Lineage (NCBI taxonomy): Eukaryota > Metazoa > Chordata > Mammalia > Afrosoricida > Tenrecidae > Tenrec > Tenrec ecaudatus. Next base: position 131,575,716 of record NC_134541.1, read on the forward strand.
TGGTCTTTAATATGTTGAGCCATCCCTGTATCCCTCGTGTGAATCCCACTTGGTGATGATGAATTATTTGTTCTGTATACATTAGTATTCTGTTGGCTAGTATTTTGTTATGGATTTTTTCCTTGATGTTCATTAGGGAGATTGGTCTGTAGTTCTTGTTTCTGGTGGGATCCTTGCCCGGTTTTGATATCATAATTATACAAGCTTCATAGAAGGATTTCGGGAGCTTGTCATCTTTTTCTATGTACTGGAAGATTTTGTGTAGGATTGGTGCTAGTTCTTCCCTAAATGCTTGGTAGAATTTTCCATTGTAGCCATCTGGCTCAGGGATTCTTTTGTTGCTAATCCCTTGATAACCCTGTCCATTTCTTCTCTTTCTATGGGTCTGTTGAGATTCTTGACGTCCATCGAGGATAGTTTAGGGAGGGATTGTTTTTCCAATAATTTGTCCATGTCTTCCAAATTTTTTAATTCATTGGAGTACAATCCTTCATAATGCTGTGTAATTATACTTCTGATTTCATTAGGTTCTGTTGTAATGTCCTCCCTTTCATCCCTTATTCTTTTTTTTTTGTTTTTAATTTTAACAATTTATTAGGGGCTCATAAAATTCTTATCACAGTTCATACATATACATACATCAATTGTATAAAGCACATCTGTACAGTCCCTGCCCTAATCATTTTTTTCTCCTCTTTTCTTTTTTTACATTTTATTAGGGACCCATACAACTCTTATCACCATCCATACATATACATACATCAATTGTATAAAGCACATCCATGCATTCCCTGCCCCAATCATTCTCAAAGCATTTGCTCTCCACTTAAGCCCCTTGCATCAGGTCCTCTTTTTTTTCCCCTCCCTCCCCTTTCCCCGCTCCCTCATGTGCCCTTGGTAATTTATACCTCGTTATTTTGTCATATCTTGCCCTATCCGGAGTCTCCCTTCCCCCCTTCTCTGCTGTCCCTCTCCCAGGGAAGAGGTCACATGTGGATCCTTGTAATCAGTTCCCCCCTTCCAACCCACTCACCCTCCACTCTCCCAGCATTGCCCCTCACACCCTTGGTCCTGAAGGTATCATCCACCCTGTATTCCCTGTACCTCCAGCCCTCATATGTACCAGTGTACAGCCTCTGCCCTATCCAGTCCTGCAAGGTAGAATTCGGATCATGGTAGTTGGGGGGAGGAAGCATCCAGGATCTGGGGGAAAGCTGTGTTCTTCATCGGTACTACCTCGCACCCTAATTAACCCATCTCCTCTCCTAAACCCCTCTATGAGGGGATCTCCATTGGCCGACACTTGGGCCTTGGGTCTCCACTCTGCACTTCCCCCTTCATTTAATATGGTATATATATACATATACACATATATACACATATATACACACACTTATATCGTTGTTTTTTTTGCATGATGCCTTATACCTGGTCCCTTGGCACCTCGTGATCGCACTGGCCGGTGTGCTTCTTCCATGTGGGCTTTTTTGCTTCTGAGCTAGATGGCCGCTTGTTCACCTTCAAGCCTTTAAGACCCCAGACACTATCTCTTTTGATAGCCGGGCACCATCAGCTTTCTTCACCACATTTGCTTATGCACCCATTTGTCTTCAGCGATCCTGTCATGGAGGTGTGCAGTCAATGATATGATTTTTTGTTCTTTGATGCCTGGTAACTGATCCCTTTGGGACCACTCGATCACACAGGCTGGTGTGTTCTTCCATGTGGACTTTGTTGCTTCTGAGCTAGATGGCCGCTTGTTTATCTTCAAGCCTTTAAGACCCCAGTCACTATCTCTTTTGATAGCCGGGCACCATCAGCTTTCTTCACCACATTTACTTGTTCACCCACTTTGGCTCCAGCCGTTGTGTCGGGAGAGTGAGCATCATAGAGTTCCAATTTAATAAAAGAAGGTATTCATGCATTGAAAGAGTGTTTGAGTAGAGGCCCAAGGTCCTTCCGCCACCTTAATACTTGACCTATAAATATAGACACATAGATCTATTTCCCCATCTTCCTATATATATTTGCATGTACATGTCTTTGTCTAGACCTCCATGAATGCCCTTTGACTCCTAGCTCTTTCCTCCATCTCCCTTGACTTTCCTCCTGCCCTACTACCATGCTTCATTGCTACCTGGGCTAGAGTATACCTCTTCTCTAAGCAACCTTACCCTTGATCATTTCCCACCAGGCCTGCCACTCCCCCTTCTCTACCATTTGGGGTCCCATGTTTTTCCCTTGTCCCTGGGTTTGTTAACACCACTTCCTTACCCCCCTACCCCCCTACCCCAAGTCCCCCCGGAACTGTCGGTCCCGTTGTTTTTCCTCCAGATAGTTCATCCAGCCTGTCCTATTCAGACAGACCTGTGGAGTCACTAACATGCACGAAAACAAGACAGAGGAAAACAAAGCAACAGTATACAACCAGACAACAAAACAACAAGAACAAACCACTGACAAAGAACAGAACAAAACAGTTCACAAGAGAAAAGCTTGTAGTTAGTTCGGGGATCGTTTGCTGGCCCTTAGGAGCGTTTCCTCCTTTCTTTGGTTAGGTTTGCCAGCGGTCTGTAGATTCTGTTTATCCTTTCAAAGAACCAACTCTTAGCAGCCTTAATTTTTCCCATAGTTTTCTTATTTTACCTCTCTGTAATCTCAGTCCAGATTTTTATAATTTCTTTTCTTTTGCTATTCCTAGGATTGTCCTACTGACTCTGCTCTAGTTGTTGTAAATTTTGTGCCAGCATATGAATCATGAGTCTCTCTTCCTTTCTCAGGTGTGCATGTATTGCTATGAAACTTTCTCTGATAACTGCCTTTGCTTTGTCCCATAAGTTTTGGTACATAGTGTGCTCATTCTCATTGGTTTCTAGAAATTTCCTAATTTCATCTCTGATCTGTGCTAATATGCACTCCTTTTGCAGTAGAGAGTTATTCATCCTCCCATTGTTTGCTCTTGTTTTCTTTGTCTTCCTTTTGTTGATTTTTAGTCTTATGGCACAGTGGTCAGAAAGGGAGGTCTGTATGATATCAATGTGTTTAAATTTATATAGATTCACCTTATGCTGTGCATGTGGTCTATCTTCAAATATGTGCCATGTGAGCTTGAGAAGAATGTGATTTTTTTGCATTTGGATGAAAAGCTCTGTAAATATCTCAGGTCAAATTGTCAAATTGTAGTGTTTAGATCTCTCGCCTCCTTGATGAGTTTCTTTTCCTGTGATCTCTCTTTCTCAGAGAGTGGTATATTGAAGTCACCCACTATAATTGTTGAGGCTGTGATTTCTTTTTTTCATCTTTTGGAATGTTTGGTTGACGCATCCAGCGGGTCTCTCATTCAGGGAATATATGTTTATAAAGCTTAGTGGTTCTTTGTCTACCATTCCCTTGAGCATTATATAGTGTCCCTCATATCTCTTTTTATGATTTGTTTAGAGGTCAATTTTTTCTGAGATTAGGATCGCAACCGCTGCTTCTTTTGAATTGCTGTTTGCTTGGTATAGCTTTCTCTAGCCTTTGATTCTCAGCCTAGTTTTTGTCTGTAGCCTTGAGATATGTCTCCTGTAGGTAGCAGATTGATGGGTTAGGTTTTCCAAGCCAGTCTGATAGTCTCAGTCTTTTAATGCCTGAGTTCAGGCTATTGGTATTCAGGGCTATTATCTCCATCTGCAGACTTCGCGATGTCATCGTATACGTTTTGTGTTTGGTATTTTCCTACTTTCTTTTCTCATTAGTGTGTTGCACATGTGTGTGTGTATCATTTTTGACTTCTTTCCATCCTTAAGCCCACAGGGAACCTTGTGGGCAAAGTTGTTCATCTACCACCGATAATCCCCTACTCTGTCTTATAAAGTCTCTACAAGTCGAAATTGACGTCAGGGACACAGTCACAAGGCTGAGGGGAATGAAAAGGGGAGGGAGAAGAAGTGAGTGGTGGCAAGAGGCTGGACCTCCAATGAAATGGGATTCTGCTTTGCTCCAGCTTGAGGATCCTTCTGTTTCTGCTCAAGGTTTCCAGGTGAATGTGTGGACAGAGTGTAGCTGAGGCGGCACAGGATCTGGGGAGAGCCAGGGGGTTGCTCTGGGCTGTACAGAGTGCTTTGAAAACCTTCATGTATACACGAATCGCCTGGAGCTATTACTAAAATTTACATATGGCTTAATTAGTCCAGCATCCTTGGTAGTATAATGGTTACTAGTTGGGCTGCTAACCATAAGGTCAGCAGTTCAAAACCAGCAGCTGCACCATAGGCGAAAGATGAGGCTTTTTACGCCTGTAAAGAGTGGCAGTCTTGGCAACCACAGGGCCAGTTCTAAGCTGCCCTTCAGTGTTGTATGAATTGGAATCCACTGGATGGCAACAGCGAGTGATTGGTTTGGGAGTTTTGTGTTAGTCTAGAATGTGCTTCAAAATTCTGCATCCCTGCTTACACCAGTGCTGCTGGTTCACAAACAACACTTGGAGTAAAAGTCTCTAGAATGTTCTCCATGTGATATGGGTGGGTGTAGAGCTACGAATCTGAGTCTAGCCCTGTTGTGTCCTCCTTCACTGGACATTTCCTCCATCACACCTTAAGTCTTTGACGTGGATTCTGTAACCAATGGACTCTTGATATTTCCTAACATAAGCCCCTCCAACTAAACAAAAACTAGGATCTGCTTAGAGGAACTTGGATCAAGGTCTCATTGGGCTGCCAACCACAGGCTGGCCGGTGGGTTAGTCCCACCAGCCCCTCCATGGGAGAAAGATGAGGTCTTTTGCTCCTTAGAAGACTTGCAGCTTCAGAGACCCACAGGGGCAGATCGACTCTGTGAGTCGGAATGGACTCAATGGCAGTGAGTTTGGAGGTTTGGGCTTGCACCAAAATGAGATGAAATCTACCAAATTCACATTGCTCCCTCTCTAGAGTAGCCCAGATCCTCGGGCCAGGGTTTCTTAGAGTTCCAGGCCACTAGGCACCCTCACAAATGGAGCTGGGCTATAGAGGATGTGTCCCAGCATAAGGGAGACGGATGGGACCAATGATCTTGACCCCACCAAGAGGGAGGCTAGAAAATCCCTTTGAGAAGATCTGCTAAAGACATCATGATTTACAGAGACAGTGATTGAGGTCAAGGTGGACAAGTGATGGGCTAGTGCCGTGCTAATGCAGTGCCTCTCAGTGGAAGTGGATCTGCCCACTGGGGAGCATACAGCAATGGCTGCAGGCATTTGGGGTTGTCACAGTGGAGGGAGGCATGCTACTGACATCTAGTGGGGAGCCAGAACAATGCCCTGCTTTCTGGAGTTTGAGACACTTGGGGGCTATGGGATAGAATGTCGTCAGCGTTGACATATGGTCTTTCCTTGAGTTTCTGTTGGTGTTCTTCCCCAAAGGTTTTATTCAAACATCCATTGAGAGAATACTCACCAGAATTTCCTGAAGTGCTTTCTCAGCTGATAAATAGGTAGTGATTAAAAAAAAAAAGATTGTCTTACTTTTCAAATTAGAAAACATGGATACATTTGTACCCACATATATTTACCTCTCTCATGATTTTTGATGACTCAATCTTCCTCTGGGTTCTTGAAGAGTTTCCTAAGTGGGTTTTTCTGGATCCCAATTTGATTTTCCTCAGAATCAGTTCTACTGTCTCAAGGTAGGCTTTAATTCTGCTGTTGACCATATTACTGTGTTTAGTAGGTTTGTACATTAACCAAAAAGGCATTTACAATTGTAAGAATGAGTGGGTGATGATGTATAATTTAACCATGAGTGCAATTTTATATCTTTCTGGGGTCAGAGCGAGAACTTCTAAAAATGTGAACCCATTTTTAAAGAAAATAATTTTCAAAGGTCAATTCTTCCTCCTAAATCTTCACAATCCAAAATGAAGTTGGAAATAATTTGAGGGCTGTGAAGAGGGTCCTTGGGTGACTCTTATGCCTCAAAACACACTTTTCTCATAGTCGTGGACAGCAACACATTTCTCTGATCATCTCAGATCTTTAGGATGGGTCCACTGGACCCGTTCTAAGCAGAGACTAGTCCCTTGAAAAGTACATCATGCTTGGTAAAGTAGAGAGGAGGCAAAAAAGAGGAAGACCACGCTCAAGATGGATGGACACAGTGGCTGTAACAATGGGCTCTGACTTGAAGCAATGAATGTTGCTGAGAGTGCAGGATCAGGCAGTGTTTTCCTCTGTTGTACTCAGGGGCCCAGTGAGTTGGAACTGACTCAATGACACCCAACAACAACAACAACTGCTGCAAAAAGAACAGAACCATCCTTTGGAAGCATCTCAGCCCAATCCCTTCACACCGCGTAGAATTGACCATTCTTCCTAAGCTTTGGGAGATGGTCTGTTCTCATCTGTACTTCACCGCACTTCTGTGAGCTGTGGCTGAGTCTGCATACAGCTCCTGTGCTTGAGTCCACCCCTGGCTGCAGCCGTTTATCAACCCACCTCATTAGCACCCACACACACTGCTGTGTGCCTCCTTCGGGATGTTATCATTGGAAGATGATACAAGACAGACAAGGCAATGTCCCTATTTTTGGGGAGGTTAACTTAAGAAGTCAGCTGACTACTCAGTAGGATAAAAAGGGAGACACCCGAGTGTATTCACATCCACAGGGGAAACAGTTTGGGAACCAAAGCCTGGAGGAAGCAGGAAAGGAGACTTGCACAAAGACCCAGAAGGGGCAGGTGTAGGGACGTCTCTTTCTCTGAGATGCTAGAGACAGACATGTCAGGATGAACAGAGTAGTAGCTGAGGGTTTCATGTCAAAGAACTTCCATTTCTGCTGTGTAACAAGAGGTGTGCTTAGCCTTTTGAAGAAGAGAGGAACCAGCTCTGGACAGTGTGAAATAGCTGCTGGCAATTGAGGACAGTGGTTGATTGTGACAAAATTATGGTTGAATGGTCTTTTGACTGGGGCATGAGAGATTTCTGAAATCTGCTCCTGCTTATCTCTCCCACTGAGGGAGAGAAATACCCAAGAGCAATCCCCCACACTCCGGGACAGAACTGATGCTGTGGGTTTCCTAGACGGTAACTCTTTATGGGACCGAAAGGCCACATCGCTCTCCCTCAGAGCAGCTGGTGGATTTGAACTGTTGACCTGTGGTTACCAGCCCAACATATCACCCACTATGCTAACAGCAAAGGAAAGCAAGATTTGAATTTTTATATAGTCATTCTGAGGTTGGTCCCAAACACATTGCACTTAACTCTGCTAAACTCTTTGGAGAGGGGGAAACCTCCCCTGCAAACAAAAGTAAAAAAAGGAGCCCTGGGGGCATCCTGGGTTATATCCTGGGCTGCTAACCACAGGCTCAGCAGTTGGACCCCCCAGGCCCTCTACAGGAGAACGATGAGGCTTGTGGGGCAGTTGTAGAATTTAACTGACTGACTTTTCTGTTAACAAGCCAATGCTTACCCCATAATGCCACCAGGGATCCTTAAGATATGTAATAGTTAAACACATTAGAAGCGCAATTAAATATGAGATATTACATAAAACGTCCTTTAACAAATTTCTTCAAAAAATATGCAAGGAACACCTTATAGTAAAAAGAGAAAACGACATGATCTATATTTTAAAAACGATGTCAAGCATGTAAATAGTACTTGTTTGTCATAAAAATTCATGTATGAGACAGCTGCTAGCACAATGGGTTATATTCAAATGCATATGCTTACTCATTAAAGCCTGAAACAAAGATGGATGGAAGAATAAGCAAAAGAGAAAGAAAGTAAGATGTGCAGTCTCAGAACTCAAAGGTCAGTTCTACTCTGTCCTGTGGGGTCGCTATGAGTTCAAGTTGGCTTGATGGCAGTGGGTGTGTGTTGTCACACTCTACGGAAGGAGCCCTGAAGGGGCAATGGTTAAGTACTTGGCTGTTCATGGTTGATGGTTTGAACCCACCAGCGGGTCCACAGGAGCAACCCCCCTGGCAATCTGCTCCTGTAAAGGCGAGAGCCCAGGAGACACTATCGATCGGGTCTAATCTGTTGGAAAGGGTGCCTATACATGGAGATCAACTCAACCGCACCAAACAATAACCATAACAGAACTCGGTTGGGGCTCCTTCAAGACCGGCATCCCCTCCCCACCCAATGTGGTTTGGTATAAAGAGCACCAGACGAAGAAGCTGTAGACTCACTCATTTACTTTCTCTATCACCCCCTCTCAGGTGCCTAAACTTAGGGCATTTTAGTCTTATCACTGTGATGGGTCTTGCCAACATACCTGTGAACACCTGAAGGGATGGTCCAGGAGAACAGGAAGACTGTAGAGGAATGTACATCACACACACACATACCACACATACACACGCACAACACACACGCACACAATGTCAACACTGATTTGGTTCAGTTGAAGCCCTACATCTAGCTGTCATTACCTGAACTAGTAATGATTTTGATCCGTAAAAAAAAAAAGGAGAGAGATGAGTAACCAACATAACACTCTGATCTCTTACCATTCAGCTTTTGGTCCAGGGAAGAAACAAAAAATTAAACTCACTGCCTCCAAGTCCATTCTGAAGCCAAGTCTCTTTTCTGTGGAGCGGCTGGTGGCTTTGAACTGCTGATCTTGTGGTCAGTAGCCCAACATGCAACCAGTATGTCACTAAGAAGTGGGGAGAAAAGTGAGAGACAAAGGCAGTCTCTGGTGAACACATGGGCTGCATTTCTTTTCATGCTAGCCCTTCAGAAGGGGAAGAAGAGAGCTACATCCACAGGCACTCACATGTTCTTTTATAGAAATGATTCCAGTCATTAGCAAATCGGTGCAATTTGGTGTTTGACCAGCTAAATCCTTGGGGAGAAAGACAAAATCCATCCTTGAATTAAAGGTAAAGAGGTGGCCTGAAGATTCCTCTAAGGGACACTGAGCAACATACCTACAACGGTCACCTTTCCCTGTTCCACAGGAAGATGTGTGGCCGGTACTTGTGGCAGCTGTTGGCTGAAGAGAGCCGACACTCTGTCCCAGTGGGCCAACTCCTGCTTCTGGTGCTCCTTGGGGTCCACCTCTTGCTCTTGGCTGCCACTGGGACCGGGGTCTATGGGGATGAGCAGAGTGAATTTGTATGCAACACCCAGCAACCTGATTGCAAAACTGCCTGCTATGATCCATTCCACCTCCTCCCTCCACTGTGCTTCTGGACCCTCCAGGTCACCATGGTGGCTGTGCCCAGCATCCTGTACATGGGGTTCACCCTGTATCATGTGATATGGCATTAGGAAGAATCGGGAAAGGTGAAAGAGGAGGTGTCCCTGGTCCCAGAGGGTGTGAACAGCACAGATACCATGGGTCTGAGGAGTTCTAGGCTGCTCTGGGCTTATGTGGCACAGATCGGGGTTCGACTGGTCCTTGAGGGGGTGGCCCTGGGTGGTCAGTACTATCTGTATGGGTTCAAGATGCCCAGTTCCTTTGCGTGCCGTAGAGATCCTTGCCTTGGGAGTATAAGCTGCAATCTGTCTCGGCCCTCGGAGAAGACCATCTTTCTAAAGCTCATGTTTGGGGTCAGTGCGCTCTGCCTCTCGTTTACCCTTTTGGAACTTGTATTTCTGTGTTTGGGGAGGCTCTGGAGGGCCCAGAAGAGCAAATCTTCAAACAAGGGCCTGACGTCAGAGAGCAGCAGAAGACACAAGGAAGCAAGTGGTCACTTCCCAGCGGTGGAGACGCAACCGCGATCTCAGGAAGCAGGTAAAAAAAGCAGGGGTGCTGACGACCCTCTTTCCCCCTTCTCTGTTGGAATGCTCTCCTCCTAGGGAAGATCCCGTACCCTTCCGGGGACAACCACTGCACATGTTACAAGTAGAAAGGCCGGTTCTAGACAAATGTGTTCTGGCCCTACTCCCACCCTCTCCCGTGTCGCTTCAAGGTTGCCTTCCAACAAACCAAGACTGGAGTACTTCTTGAGTTGGACATTCCAAGTATTATCTATACCATCTACTTTCCTCCCACATCTCCTACCCCCCTTTTTAGATTTATGGCGACTTAGAAGTCTAGATTATGCTTGATTTTCTACCTTACAGTGTTATGATGTCACCTGGCTCACCTCTGAAGATAACCCTATGAATGGATCTTCTGCCAACATTAGTGGGTGGGGCTTTACATGCAAGACAAGTTCGAGGCTGTGGAAGGACGTTTAAAGGCCACGGTGTTCCCGCATTGTTTGAGGGATTGCCCTGGATGCCCCTGATTGTGCCTTCCCACCACAATTCTCTGAGGCCACCATGACAAAAATCTCTGTTGACAGCCAGAAGATGTCTCAAGTACAATCGTGCCTCCCCACACCCTGCTCAGCAAGTGCTAACTATTGCCTTTGTCCTTCTTCAGTACTAAGTACTGACATTGACCTTCCTGAGTACTAAGTACTGCCATTGGCCTTCTTTAATACTAAGTACTGCCACTGGCCTTCTTGAGTACTAAGTAGTGACATTGGCCTTCTTGAAGTACTGCCATTGACCTTCTTGAGTACTAAGTACATCCACTGGCCTTCTTGAGTACTAACTACTGCCATTAGCCTTCTTGAGTATTAATATTGCCATTAGCCTTCTTTAGTAATAAGTATTTCCATTGGCCTTCTTGAGTACTAACTACTGCCATTGGTCTTCTTGAGTTTTAACTACTGCCATTGATCTTCTTGAGTTCTAACTACTGCCATTGGCATCCTTGTTTTTAAGGCAAGGGTCTTTCTTGTCTCGGTGACCCATCTCTTTACTGTTCATCCACACTCTCCGCTCCTCCCAAGGTCAATGGCCTGTAACCCATGAATGCTCCTACCTCAGCTACCTCTGGTCCAACCAACCAAGAACTCCAGGTCTATACAACCAAATTTCCTTTACTATTTAGATGAGATTGATTGAAACACATAGTCACATCCTTTGGGAAGATTACCCTGATTCCAGAGCTTAAATACATTTGACCACTGACAGCTATCCTTTCTGCTGAGTTCTCATTCTTTGCCTTTTGCTGTCAAGCTGTTCGAGTCTCTCCAACACAGCAGCAACTCAAAACAAACTTCCTGCCTTGAGTTGATTTTGACTCATAGTGACCCTCTAGGACAGGGTAGAACTGCTCCTGAGGGTTTCGCAGACTGTAACTCTTTAGGGGAGTAGAAAGCCACCTCCTCTTTCTCCAGTGGATTTGAAAGCTGGTTTCAAACTGCTGACCTTGAGGTTAGAGTGCAGCAAGAACCCCACTATGCCATTAGCTCATACTATTAAGGAGTGGACAGTGGACTTTATCGCACTGATTCAGGGGTAACAGCAAACGATGTTTGCATCACAGTATGATTCAGCACATCATTCCCATTTGAATATTAGCCTTTTCTTCTCTTGAGTCTCTCCTAGCTGTTTCTGCCCAAGAGTGCTCCAATCTCTCACTGGATTGCCTCACCTTCTGTTTCTCCTTCTGTTCCTATCAAATTCTTCATAAAGAGCAGTTATCTACTTCTGATTTACTTTCAGAATCTGAGATTATCCCCACGTGAGTTAGGAAGTCTCCTTTCTGAGGCAAGACATTCGGGTCACCAAGGAACACTTTGCCAAGTACTAATAAAATAAAATCTTTCTTTCTGCACCACAAGTGTTTCATGGAGAAACCCTTATCTTCTGGATGAGGAGTTGACCCAAGGTAACCAAGGAAGAAAGCAGGCCACCATACAGCGTTTCATTGCACACTTCCAGCACTTTTCAAACAGATTTACTGAGCTGTAATTCATCTGCCACATGTATAATTCACCAATATAAAGTATATAATTAAATGAGCACTTTTACATCCACGGATGTTCAATCCTAAATCAATTTCAGAGCATTTTAATGAACCCCTGAAAGGAATCCCCTACTCCTGGTATTCACCCTCCAACCTCCTCATTCTTCCGTCCTCTATTCAGGCCCAGGTAACCACTAACTTACTTTCCATGTCTACAGATTTGTCTATTTTGGAAATTTCATATGAATGGAATCACTCTCTGTGTGGTCTTAGTGACTGGTTTCATTCACTTAACATATTGTTTTTGAAGTTCCTTCATTTGTAACATGTATAAGTACATCTTCCTTCTTATTTCTGAATAAAATTCCATTGGATGACTATACTCTACTTTGTTTGTTTTTTCCCCATTTAATCAGCTAGTAGCTACTTAGGTTGTGTTCGGTAGCTAGATTTAGGGACAGGGTGGTTGTCCCTTGCATGTCTGAAAAGGCCCCCAGTGAGGAGGTTGGAAAGAAATCAGGCAACCATTGAACACCTCATGCTCACACAGGATGGTGTGCGTCTCCCATGTGGGCTTATTTAATCCCCTGCTAGATGGCTGCTTGTTTAACTTCAAGCCTTTAAGACCCCAGATGTTATATCCTTTGATCACCAGGCACCATCCTCTTTCTTCACCACATTTGCTTATGGATTTTGTGTTCAGCAATTGTGTCTGGAAGGTGAGCATCAAAGAGTGCCCAGTTATTAGAACAAAATATGGAATGTGAGTATCAACGAGTGTCAAGTTATTAGAATAAAATGGTCTTGTGTTTAAGGAGGCCTTGAGAAGGGCCCAAATGAGACTGTAAGTCTTTATGGAGAAGAAAGGTTGTCTTTCTCCAGCAGAGTAGCTGGTGGTTCCCTCCTGCTTACCTTATGGTTAGCAGTCTGATGCATAAGCCCCGTGCCACTGGGGCTCCTTTGGATCCCACACAGATAGTTCTTAAAAAGCACATGATGCTTCAGGCAGATATTTTTACTAGTCCATCTAAACTATTGTTTTCAAAAGACTTCAGGGGATGCTTTAACTAATGGTCTAAAGATGATCTATGGCCAGTAATTGAGGTATTTCATCAACCTTCATGACCCTAGGAAGTCTGAATTCCAAGACAATTCTGAAATCACAGAACATTAAAAAATTTTTTCATTCATTTATTTAAATCATCTTACTGGGGACTCATACAACACTTATCACAATCCATCCATCCTTCCGTCCGTCCGTCCATCCATCCATCCATCCATCCATCCATCCATCCATCCATCCATCCATGTGTCAAGCACACTTATACATTTGTTGTCATCATCATTTTCAAAACATTTCCTTTCTATTTGAGTCCTTGTTTTCAGCTTCTCATTTCCCCTCTCCACCCCCTCCCCTCCTCCCTGACCCTGGATAACTTATAATTATAACTTTTCATGTCTTACCCTGACCAATGTCTCCCTTCACCCACTTTTCTATTGTCCATCCCCCACGGAGTGGGTGATATGTTGATTATTGTGACTGGTTCCCCCTTTCTCTCCCCTCCTTCCCCTTCCCCTCCTGGTGTCACTACTCTCATTATTGGTCATGAGAAATTTATCTGTCCTGGTTTCCCTGTGTTTCCAGCTCACAAAATATTTCTTACTATTTAATATTTCTCATGATTACCAGGATCATGTAAGAAACAACAACAACAACATGGTCAGATCTCTCCAGTAGAATTTGAGCACAACCGTGCCATTTTCAAGCCTGCCTCATGAAACCTCTCAGGGATGCTCTAATTTGTCCTTTCCCACTTCCCATGGTCTGTAACTGTGATGGCCAGAGCAAGGAAGCCATGTGCTGAAAGTCATGTACAATAAGGTTCCAGACCTCTTTCAGCAGGAAACACCCACTCTGGCCTCTTCAACACAAACTGCTACTGTGTTCGAATCATGATATATTTTTATCTATTTTTTAGAGCAAGTAGAACTACAAATAGGACAAAAACTAGTACCCTAAAGTGTGGTGCCACACTGCCTTAGCAAGTAGTGGTGAAACAGATATAGCGGACTACAAAGCTCTAGATCCTTGTTACACTATTGCAACATATTTAACATTGTTGCCAGTGATAACCAGGCAGTGAGATCACTTGCCTGTGGATTTAAAGCTCTAGAATAAGTGACTAGAAAGAACCAGAATGTTCTAAAAGGCGTTAGCTTGTGTGTGTGTGTGTAAGTTATTATCAGAAAGAGATGGCTGAAGTGAGGATAGACTGATTTGGAAACGTGGGAAAAATCACATTCAAATATAAGTCATCCCTAATATTTGGATAAATCAATTACTTGTATATTTTATGTAGTAGAATTTAAGGCTGAAAAAGACTTGGAACAGCAAAACCCTATTAATGTTTTTCAAGAGACCAGAAGAAGTAGATGGTGCCCAACAACTTTTACCAGCTGCTCTGAAAGGGATCACCTTAGACCGGCGGTTCTCAACCTGTGGGTTGAGACCCCTTTGAGGGTGGAACAACCCTTTCACAGGGGTTGCCCGATTCATAAGAGCAACAAAATTGCAGCGATGAAGTAGCAATGAAACTAATTTTATGGTTGGGGGTCGCCACAACATGAGGAACTCTATTAAAGGGTCCTGACGTTAGGAAGGTTGAGCACCACTGCCTCAGAAGGCCTTGGTATGAGAGGTAGAAAAATGTGGCACAAAACGCAGAATGACAAAAAGACTAGACTTTACTGTTGGAAAGTGCTGTTGGAACTCCCGAGAATGTGGCCCTTAGTCATCCTTCAAACCATTCCCATGACTCCATTTCCAGTGAAACAAAAGTCCAGTCTGTAGGTGAACTGTAACTTTAGGGGTGTATGCACTCCTTAGAGGAATCAAACATTTGAGACGACAAGGGGAGCATTTCCCCAAGGACAAAGGTCAAAAGGCATGAAAGGGTGGGAAAGAAGGAGGAAGAAAGACAGGAAACACAGAAAAGAAAAAAGAAAAAGATTTTCTGTGGAATAAAGGAGATACTGGGTTTCTTCCCAAGCCAATTTCCCCCTAGGTAGCCTCAAGTCAGTCACCATTTCCCAGTGAGTCAGGAGAGACCTATTGAGAGACCCATGACAGAAAGGGAAGGGCACCTGTGTTAGTCTGGGTTGACCAGAGAAACAAATCCAGGGACACTCATATATGTATAAGAAAGAGCTTAACATCAAAGATTAAGAAAACATGCCAGTCCAGTCCAGACCAAGTCCATAAGTCTGATATGTCCATTACTAGCCTATAAATTTCTCTTCAGACTCAACGCTACACATACAATGATGCTGAATTCAGGAAGATCACAGGTCAGTCCGTGGAAAATCTTGTGGATCCAGTGGTGGTGGAAGCATCTCAGCACTGGCAGAGGTCTCCACGTGGCTCCTCCTGCTCTAGGGCTCTGGCTGCAATCATCATAGATCCACACGGCTTCCCAACAAGGATGTGTAGCAGAGAGAGTGTGTCCTTCATCCAGAGAGGAAAACAGGAATTCCCAGAATCCTCAGGAGATGGCCATGCCCACACCGAGGCACCATTGACTATATGACCTGATTGACAGGCTAGACTCCAGTCCTTTGTTCAGGGTGATAGGAAATTATGTAACTGCCATGCACCATAGAACTTTTCCTGTTGCTGTTGGCACATGATACTGACTGTCAGCAAATGGACTAGAGATCTAGAGTTTGTAGAAGAAATGATATCACCAATAAAACATCTATAAGCTGGGCTCAACAGGGTGTGTCTCTTCCATCATAAAAACATTCCGTAGAGCCATAAATTTCTACAATGGTGACTACATGACATTATATGTTTGTCAATCTTCCCAGAGCTTCCCAGCACAAAAATAACTATTTTTTAAATTAAATCATTTTATTGGGGGTTCATACAACTCTTATTACAATCCATGCAGACATTCATTGTGTTAAACACCTCTGTCCATTTGTTGCCGTCATCATTCTCAAAACATTTGCTTTCTACATGAGCCCTTGATATCAACTCCTCATTTTCCCCCTCTCTCCCCACTTCTCCTCCCTCATGAATCCTTCATACTTTATAAATTATTGTTGTTTTGTCATGTCTTACACTGTCCAACGTCTCCCTTCACCTACTTCTCTGATGCCCATCCCCCAGGAGGAGGTTATATGTAGATCCTTGTAAACGGTTCCCTCTTTCTACCCTACTTTCCTATCACTCTCCTGGTATTGCCATTCTCACCACTGGTTCTGAAGGGATCATCTGTCCTGGATTCCCTGTGTTTCCATTATACATCCTCTAGTCTAGCCAGATTTGTAAGGTAGAATTGGGATCATGATAGTGGGGGACAGGAAGCACTTAATAACTACATGACAGTTGTATGTTTCATTGTTGCTACTCTGCACCCTGACTCACTCATCACCTTCCCGGGACCCTTATGTAGGGGGTGTCCAGTTGTCCACAGATGGCCTTTGGGTTTCCACTCTGCACTCACCCTCATTTAAAATGATATGCTTTTTTGTTCTTTGATGCCTGAAACCTGATCCCTTTGACACCTGGTGGTCACACAGGCTGGTGTGCTTCTTCCATGTGGACTTTGTTGCTTCTAAGCTCAATGGCTGCTTGTTTACCTGCAAGCCTTTAAGACCCCAGACTCTATATCTTCTGATAGCCAGACACCAGGACACCATCAGCTTTCTTCAACACATTTGCTTATGCATGCATGCAATTGTCTTCAGCGATTTTGTTAGGAAGGTGTGCATCATGGAATGCAAATTTCATAGAACAAAGTGTTCTTGCATTGAGTAAGTTCTTGAGTGGAGGTCCAATGTCCATCTGCCTAATACTAAACCTATAAATATATGCATGTAGATCTATTTCCCCACCATCCTATATAAATATATTTACATGTATACATGTCTGTATTTAGACCTCTATAAATGCTCTTTGCCTCCTAGTTCTTTCCTCTATTTCCTTTGACTATCCTCCTGTCCCACTATCATGGTCAGCCTTCATTTGGGTTCAGTAATTTCTCACAGTTACATTGCCCCTGATCAATACCTACCAGGCCTCTCACACACTCCTCGCCATTGATTTTGGATCACTTGTTGCTCACTTGCCTTCGGTTGGTCAACACCACCTCCATTCCCCTGAGAATAACTATGAATGTATGGGGGGGAAAATCACGTGGGAGGCTAGGGGATTCCGGGGCCAATGCAGAATTAGATGAAAAGACTCTTACTGTGTTACAAATGTTTGAAACCATCTCACCACATGTGACCTATGTAACTCTGGAAAGGAGTGGAGACTGTATGATCAAAGGCAAAAGAGAATGCACAAAACCTCCAGAAAGTTGGTTCTTTGTGTGTGTGTGTGTGTGTGTGTGTGTGTGTGTGCTAATTCTGAAAAAACTCTCAGGGTATACTGGAATTGAAAAATCACATAAATGAATAGTGAATGGCAGAAGCTGGGTTTCTCACTGCTGAGTGGGAGGTGACAGGCACACAAGAAGAGAAGGCTTGACTGATCCATGTGGTGGAGAATGAAGAGACTTCGCATATCCTTTGGACATGTTGTCAGGAAAGGCCAGCCCCTGCAGAAGGGCATCATGCTTGCTAACGAAGAGGGTCAGCACAAAGAGGGAAATACCTTCAAGGAGATGAAATGACACAGCAGTGACAACAATGGGTGGACACACAGGGAAGACGGTGAGGCTGGCATGGAACAATTGTCCGTAGAATCCTGATGACTTGGAATGAACGGGACGACCTCCAACAACAACACATAACTGAAGCATAGCCAGCAGCTGAGGTGCAAAACAGTATTGCTGACTGCAGCCCTCTTTAACTCTGGCCTCGTTTATACGTTAGGGCACATTGGAAAAAAGACTAGAAAGTTCTTAGACTTTGTCTTCTCAACAGAATTTGATGGAAAGGGCCTAGAGACATCTATGCTCTGAGAGAAAAACAAATCAGGTTAATGGACCGCTAGAGAGAATAACTTCAGAGTCACACTCCCCCAAATATTTCAGTCCCCTCATTCCATAAGTGAACTCCGAACGATTCCTGTGGAGAATGCTTTTTTCTTTCTTTCTTTCTTCCAAAGCATACAGCACTGTCTAATTGTCTCATGGAATAATGACTTCCAAAGGGGATCCAGGATGTGTCCTCTGGGATGACCTCCCTGATGCCATTGATTTAGTGTTTTCTGTTTTCCTCACCTGACATCACTGGTCCTCTAGGCTAGAGGGATGTTTCATTTGTCATCAGTGGTGATTCTCTTCCCTCATGACTAGCTCATGTCAGACAAGGCCATAGGATTACTGCTGAGGAGACAGTTATGCAGCCAGCGGGAAGTTCATTTCAAAAGCAGCGAGAGTAGAATCAAATCCATATTCTATTAGGTAGGTAAGGATGTGTCAAGTGCAGAAGAAAGAGTCTTGGGTGACCCAAACCATCAGAAAACCCAAAACACATTTTCTGTGAACTCTGGACACTTAGATGATGCAGCTGGCTTTGGCTACAACTTCTTAATCAGGTAAAATTCATAGAAATGTTTATTGCTTCAGCTCTCCCTGTTATTTTGGGGATAGAGAGGTGGCTCACAGGTATGTAAAGAGCATATTCATGATGAAAAGGCAAAGCTAATTGAGATAAAGAAGTTCCATCATTTAACGTGTCCTGCTGTGTGCTAATGGAATTCAAAATCTAAGCACAGACAGAAAGGACATTTCAGAATCAAGGTCATGGGCACTCCTGTTAATGGTCTTGCCCAAGAATAATAAGAATAAAAAATGATGACTGTGTCATGGCTGTATTGTGTCCACTATACCATTCCACCCATAAATGGATATTTCAGGGGTAGAGAATTCAGTCTTAACCTGATCCACTACATCTCACTTCACTATTGTTCTGCTCACAAGTCTCTGAAGAGGAAGTCAGAGGTAAATGATGTTGGGGGTTGAGGGGTCTTGGAAACCTTTCTGAGGACCTGGCGCATGCTCCAGTGTTGTCAGCTTATCTTCCTACCTCTTGGTCCTCCATGAGGAAAGCACAGGGGGTAGCAGAGGGAAGCAGAAGTGCAACATAGCAGCATCGGAGCTATCCGGAAAGGTTCCTGAAGGAGGAGGAGAGGCATGAGACTGATGATAAGAAACTTACATTATGGATCTAGACAGAGAAAGGTGGGCACTGATGGGGCAGATGGGACATAGATGGATCCTTAAGTCAACTGCTGACATCTTGAATTGGATTGCAGTGGTCAGGGAGAGTGTGGGGAAAGCTGTGATCTTAGTGAATAAGAAGCTGAGTTTCAATTAAAAGTGTGATGTGATAGTGAAGGAGACACAAATTTTCCTTGGAGGGGGGAGAGAGAGAGGATATGACTATGACTGCTTCATACTGGCCAAATTATGCTTTGGAATCGGAAAGTTACATAGCTCTGAATTTCTTGCTTTAAAATTGTAGGTGATCTGGAATACATGAGTCTCTAGGGAGAGATGCTTAAGATGAAAAGCACACTGAGGAATAGAGGGTCATCTTGGAGAACAATACAGATTTTGTGCCTTGAGTCATGCTGCACCAAGGAGCTCAAGTTTGTTTTCATTCTGAGTAGTATTTAGGTGAGAATTGGATGATGTCTAGCTGGGGAGATGGCATCAGCTGCGTTTTATTGTTATTATCCTTCATTTGTTTTTTTAAACTTATATTTTTATGACCATCAGGGCGCCTCTTTTGTTTGCCTTCTATGTACCTAAGTATCATGGTTTTGTTATCAATGTAATAGCTGTACATACCTCTTTAAATCATATTTATCTTCAAATAAATAAATCAAACTGATCTTTATATCTAATGTGGTACAATTCTCCCATATGGAGCTCAGCATGAAGAACTCCATTTCAAACTGCCTTCAACTTCCTCCTTCTTCACCCTGCTCTCCTGACAGACCTTGACTTTCCTGAGATGTCTCTGAACAATGCCTGCCCAATTAGCAAGAACTCTCCTGTTAGACTTTGAATTTTACTTGCAACTGTGCTGTTCCTCCCCAGCCCTCCCCTCACCCACATTCTACCTGTTTGACAAGATTGTAACTGCTTGAACATCCCTCCCCTTCTGCCAGCCCATTACTTTGACCCATAAAAATCCTGTACTTTCTTTGTCCTTTTTGAGCGTTTTCCAGGTTCTAACCTACCGTTGAACCACCTGTTAATAAAAACTTTAATTAACAATCATACTTAGTAAATTAATATAACATCATGATTTCATAGTAATTAATTGATGTGGTTGATCTTGCCTGGTACAACAATATAAAACCAAAATCAAACTAATTCCACCCTGCTCCTAAAAGGGAACACAAAAGAAAAGAAACAAAACATCCACTCAACTTTG
Source organism: Tenrec ecaudatus (assembly GCF_050624435.1). Classification (NCBI taxonomy): domain Eukaryota; kingdom Metazoa; phylum Chordata; class Mammalia; order Afrosoricida; family Tenrecidae; genus Tenrec; species Tenrec ecaudatus. The sequence continues at coordinate 131,595,837 of NC_134541.1, forward strand.
CCCCATATGATGGGACAACGTGCCTTTCCAGTTCAGGTCAGGTCCATTCCTCTGTCTGATTCTTGCCTCTCCTATTATATCCTCAAACTCAAATGAGGAGATAGCTATTTTTCATCAAGTTAAGCATTTTTTAATACATCTATGTTAACTAAGGGGATGACAGGGGAAAAGAAAATTTAAATATTTGGTCAATACATGTATAAAACACATCAAAATAGGAAAGAAATATGCTGAGCTATTACAATTTTGGTTTTACAACTAGACACGTGTCCTTGCTGACTCTTACAGCTCCCTTCCTTCACTCCCATTTCTAGTTCCTTCAACCTCAGCAAGTGTCTCACGTAGTTACGGTCCTTCTCTGAAGGATGATTCCCAACATTCGTACCTGAGGGATCTGCATCATAGGCATTACTGCCTAAATTGGATTGTTTCCATGGCATGTTTAATCACAGGACATGGGGCTGCAAAGAGGCACCACTGAGAATCTCTTGTGTTTCAGACTCATCTTTATTCCCACTGAGTACTGACAGCTCCACATCTGCCCATGGACGTCATGACCCGAGTCAGGCTAGGAGCCCATCTCTTGTCCTCTGATTCAGAAGGATGAGCATTCCCTCAGTGGCAAGTTGCCTCTCTCAACTTTAGTACAACGAGTCATGGCTGTGTGAGCGGGTAGAGGCGTTCTCCCTTTGGAATTTTTTAAAATTTCTTTTCCACTTTTCAATGCAGCCTGGGTCAAAGTTGACAGAGCAGTCAACAATTTGTAGAGTTTGTTTTGTGACATGGGTGGCAATCTTCTTCCTCCCTGGGTTTCCTCTTTCCATTCATCCCTGGTCCCTGCCCCTTCCTGTCTTCTCAATTTTTGTTTTGAAGCAAAGGATTCCCTTTTGTTCGACTTTTATGGTAGTGGTTATGCATTGGGCTGTGATCCACATGTTCAGCTGTTCAAAACCACCAGCAGCTCTTCGGGAGAAAGACTGGATTTCTTATTCCCATAAACACTTACGGTCTTGGACACCCACAGGGGGTCGCTATGAGTCAGCACTGATTCCATGGCTGTGAGATGCTTCATTGCACTGAGGACTGCATTCCTCCCCAATGTAGTTCTTCACTCTACAAACCTGTGTAGTGTGGTGCTGAAAGCTGATCCTTGGCTGGCTTCAGCTTTAGGATAAAGGAGCACATAAGGATCATGGTCTTGAGTGTTTATTCATGTGTGCCAGACCCGGAAGCCTGGTCCTCTTTTGTTTTTTATTTCTAATTTTCTTCTTTATATTTCTCCCTCGATCTCTAGAACCTTCTAGTGTGTTCCTGGTCAGAGCCGTCAGTACTGGTAGCCAAGTCCCGCCTAGTTCTGGTCTCAGAGTGATGTTGACTGAGATTGGTGTGGTCTAGTTGTTTCCACCTGTCTTTCATTTGCTTCACACTTCTTTGCTGTGGGTCAGGCGAGGTCAATAGTAAGATCTTAGATGAGCACTCACAAGCTTTTGAGAGCTCTAACCTTTTCACAAAAGTAGAATGGAGAATATGGTTTGGGTGAACTCTATATACAAGGGTAAATTGCCAACTGACATTGATGTCCCCCATTGCTCTGGTCTCAAGCCTTCAGACCCACTCTTTGGTTATGGCTAAGGATTTTACATTCACTACCCAGTGTTTTCTCTGTTAAAAATGCATACGTTTAAAGGACACACAAATAGAAATATTGACGGTCAAATCTCTGTATATTTGTGAACATCACAATCCCTGTTGTCTGCTAATATTTGTTCATCTTACCTGTCTGCCTGTGTATTCCCTTGATTGCTGTTTATTATCATTGGGAATGGGCAATTTTGCTTGCAATATTTATCTCTGTTGTCTGTATCTCTTGTGGGCCTTTTTGAGTTTTCCTGTTCTTTAGTGAGTTTGAGCCTTTCCTTACCTTGAATTAATATGAGGTTATCATCAAAGTTATTGATTTTTTCTCTCCTCCCATCTCAGGCCAGGTAACCTCAAACCATTTTTCCCTGAGTGTATCTTTTTCCTGGAATGTTTTATAATGGTGGGTTCACATGATACTACCCTACCGTGATAAACATATTCATCTCATCCTGAGGCCCTTCAGGTTCTGAGGTGGTTCCTGGAGTTATCATTAGTCTTTATGATTGTGTAGCATTCCATCAAATGGATGCACCATAGTTTGCTCATCCATTGGTCCATTCACGGCTACTTAGGTTGCTTCCATTTCCTACGTGTTGTGAAAAGTGCTGCTGTTCGCATGGAGGCTCGTATCTCTATTAGTGTCTAAGCTCGTATTTCTTTGGGATATATATATATCAGTGGAATTTCTAGGTCCAATAGTCTTTCCTCTTCTCACTTTTGAAGGAAGCATCGTACCGCTTTCCACAGTGGTTGCAGCACATGGTTGCAACCTACCAGCACTGTTTGAGAGTTCCAGTCTCTCACACCACTACGAGCACTTGTTGCTTTCTACACTTTGTTGTGTCGCTGCTGGAGTGAGACGTTTTCATTTGTATTTTTCTCCTGGCCAATGGCCTCAATATTTTTTTCCTTCGTCTGTTGGCTGCCCAAAAGTCTTCTTTAGGGAAGTGTCTGTTCATATTCGTTGCCCATTTAATCATTTTTTCTTTATTTTTGCTGTTGAAGAGGTGAAACATTCTATCAATTTTTAAGATTAGTCCTTTGTTGGAGGATATGTCTTTCTCAAATATTTACCCCTACCTATAAGTCTCCTCTTCTTTTTCTTCTTTTGAGAAGTCTTTTGATGAACGTAAATATTTGATTTTCAGAAGGTGCCAATTGTTTAGTTTATCTTATGCTGTTTGTGTTCTTTCGTTTAGTCTGTTTATGTTCAAAACCAGGGCCCTTAAGGGATAACCCTGGTAGCTCTGTTAGCTGATCTATCAACCAGTCTCTGCAGGTAGAGTGAGGAGCCAGTCTGCTTGGACTATGACATAAAATGTGGTCATAGACGTGGGAAGTGTCCCAAATGTACCAGCAGGATACTGGGACAGTGTGTGTGGGGGTGGGGTCGGGGAGGCGGCTAGTTGTCACTAGTCACCAGGTCGATCAGGCTTTGGGACTGCCTCACCAGGAAAGTAGGACAGGGGAGGTAAAAGCCAAAAATGGTTTTTCTGTTCCTGCGTTGCTAGTGTGAGCATGACACATTATTGGACAGCCACAGGCAAATATCCAGTTCCAGCCAATACTCAGTGGGATGTGCTCAGAGTCCAGAATCTCCAACGACCACTCCACAGGCCCTTTTCTCCCAAGGAAAGAGGATATTGGTGACTTGTGCTTTCTCCTTTCACTGGCTCCCTCCGTGATCCGTGACCCGGGTCACTAGCGTTCCTTTGCTGCACTTTCTCTCTCCAGCTCATGTTCACTCACCTCGTTCCATTCAGCATCTGGTCACACTGTGTCTCTGTCCTACAGGGATTCAGTGAAGTTGACTTATCCTTGCCTGAGTGTATCGCTTTCTGTGAACCAGTGATACCCAAATAGACGAAGTATCCTCTGCCCCTACTTCTCCCACACTAATTTCATTCTGTCTCCCTGTTCCAATGGCATTTCCAATGGTATTTAATCCTATTCTGTGTCTTCTAATTTGATAAGCAGAGGTCCAGGATTCTTATCTGTATGTGTTTGACTCCGTTTTTTAGTCTCCATTATATAGTAGGACAGGTTATGTCAGTTGGTCACCATCTTTTCTCTGCTTTTGGATTTCATTCATTCAATGAGTTTTGGGGAGGCAGGTTTTTCATGATCCCCTAATAGTGTGGTATTCTGGTGTGTACCATAGTCCAGGGACATTGATCCCCCTCTTTGGGTTCTCTTTTTACTCTTCTGATAAAATCTATTGATTCACATAAGCATCTTCTTTTAGGAGATCCTAGTCACCTATTTTGTCCTCTGATGTGTATGTGTTTTTATTGTACATTATGGTGTGCTTATGCCATGTGTTAGTATCTATATCCCCCACATCGTTGATCCAGAGGAATTGTGCTGTGTGGCAATCTACGGCACCATCTTGACCAGACCACAGCAGCTGGGCTTGAGTGGGACCCGTAACACGGTTTGGAATAGGTTCAGGTTGCCAGGAAAGTCACTCTGCAATTTGAATCATCTGAGCCGGTAGATCCAACAGTGTTTGAAGTGTCAGTGGCACATAGAGATTGAGTTTGAAGTCTTTGGCAGGTCCCTAATGGTGAATCACAGAAATAACACTTAGGCTTTGTGAGAAAATCCCTAGTAGCCTCTATAGATGACAATTCTTACTTTGAGGAAAAGATTTTGCTCAATTCTGGACCTCAGTAGAGACCAAACTCCTAACCATGGACTGCCAAGTCACCGTATATCCTGAGCTGTATCATGAGTCGGAGACAGCATGACTCCAGAGCCATGAATCTGGACATGCACATCAGCATTCCATCATGGAATGGAAGTGACATGTATGAGACTGGACTTGAGCAGGACCTAAAGACAAGTAAGTTACATAAGGACGTGGCCCAGATGCTCATGATCTCTACTCTTGTCTCATTCCTCTCCCAGTTTGAAATTCAGGGCCTGTGGGAAAATCCTTATGATCAATTGACTGAGCAAGAGAAATGTTTTTCATAGTGTACACTTGAGGCTGCATGGTAGGCAGAAGCAACTTGAAGGTGCACAGCAGCAGCGCTGCCTCACTTTCTGGGACCTTCGTGAAGGACAGTGGTGATGGGAAATCATCCCCATGGGCAAAACTTTTTGTAGTGCACCTGATTGTTGATTTTATTGGCAAAGAGAAATCACCAGATGTGGAACTATATCCTGATTCATCAGTTCTGGCTTATGTCTAGTCAGAGGATTTTGATAGTCAAGGACTTGGAGGGAACATGATTAGAAAATCAGTGACAGGGGAAGAGGTATATAGATAGAGCTCTCTGAAAGAGCTAAACTAGTGAAAGTTTTCATGTCTCATGTGAACGCTTTCCAAAGGGCGACATTCGCAAAGGAGGAATTTAATAATCAAGTGGATAGGACGACATGTTCTGTAGACTCTAGTCATCCTCTTCCCCTAACCACTTCTGTCAGTGCCAAATAGGCTCCTGAGAAAAGTGGCCCTGGTGGCAGAGATGGGAATTATACATGGGCTCAGCTAGGTCTTGGAGTGGACTTCGGTCCACTCACCAAAGTGGCCTTGGCTATAGTCACTGCTGAGTGCCCAGTAGTTGAGACCAACACTGGTTCCATGACATAAGACCATTCCGTGGGGGAGATCCACCAACAATCTGGTGGCAGGTTGATTAAATTGGACCACTTGCATCAAGAAAAGGGCAGTGCTTTGTTCTTACTGGAATGGACACTCTTGACATGGAATTTCCTTCCTAGCACTCCATGCTTCTGCCAAAACTGCCATTTGTGGACTTATGAAATGTCTCACCCACCATCACGGTATTGCATACTGAATTGCCTTAGACGAAGGGACACCCTTCACAGCAAATGAGGTGTGGCAAAGAAGGGTGTTTCTCTATTGTGTAGTGTGGTTGATCCTGACTACCAAAGGGAAATTGGATTAATATTACATAATAGGGATACAGTAGAATATATCTAAAATTTAGGTGATTCCTTAGGTTGTTTCTTAATTCTACCGTACCCTGTGTTTAAATTACATGGTAAACTAAAGAAACCCATTTCCAACATAAATATTAATGGCCCAGAACCTTCAGGAAAGAAGATTTGGATAACCTCACCAAAAAAGTAACCCTGACCAGCTCGGGTGCTTGCTAAGGCCAAGGAATACACGTTGTGTAGTGGAAGAAAATTAAAGGAAACACTAGCTACAGTCATGTGATCAGTTGTGGAAATGAGGACTGTAGTAGCTATGAATATTTTCTCCTTAGAAGTATGCATCAAATATTTTATATCGTTCACTTACAAAAGTGCAAATGGCATGAATGTATTTTCCAATTATATGCATTCATTCCATTACCTTACATACCTGTGTCAATTTATACTTGTCTTTATTTAGTGGTTACATACGGTTTGAGGAGATGTGTAATGGTGCCAAATTGCTGAAGGGGGGCCGTGATCATGAAGGGTTTGTGTCCAATTGGCTGAGTCAGGACTCTCAGTGGGTTGGCAGGTATGACCTCATCATCTTCCATGACCTTCTGAGGAGAAAACACATCCTAGAGAGCAGTGTCCCGACCTTTCATGATGTTGCCATCTAGTTGGTGCTGCAACTGCTTCAGAATGAAGGGAAATGGCAAGATCAGTGAATCCTGTGACTCTGTGCTACCATCTAGACCTCATATGCTGTGAAATGCGTGCATTAGTCTGAAGCAATGCGGTGTAGAAGATCATTCCTGTGGACAATCATTCTGTAAGCCCATCGGAGCTCATGTAGGCAGAAGCACTGCAGGCAAGGAAGGTAAACCCAGATCCAAATAAGTGTGTATTAGATTAGTAAGAAAGCACTGTCCTCTCCCTGAACTAACTACAAGCTTTTCTTTCTTGTTGTGTTTTTTTTGTCATTGGTTTGTTGTTGATGTTTTGTTGTATATTGTTGCTTGGTTTTGCTCTGTCTTGTTTCTGTGCATGTTATTTTCTCCCCAGGTCTGCCTAAATAAGATAGGCTGGATGAACAATCTGGAGGAGAAAACAACAGGACTGGCAGTTCCGGGGGGTGGGGGGGACATGGGAGATGGGGGGAAGGTAGTTGTTTTAACAAACCCAGGGACAAGGTAACAACAAGTGATCCAAATAGATGGTGGGGAGGGTCTAGGAGGCCTGGGAGGGCGGGATCAAGGGTAATGTAACTAAGAGGAATTACTGAACATCAAATGAAGACTGAGTATGGTAGAGGGACAAGAGGAAAGTGAAAGGAAATAGAGCAAAGAGCTAGTAGGGAAAAACATTTATAGAGGTCTAAACAAAGGCATGTACATATGTAAATATCTATCTATATGAGGATGGGTAATTAGATGTATGTGCATATATTTATCGGTTTAGTATTAAGGTAGTAGATGGACATTGGGCCTGCACTCATGTACACCCTCAATGTAAACACACTTTCTTCTATTAAATTGACATTCTATGATTCTCACTTCCTGACACAATCGCTGAAGACAAAGTGGGTGCATAAGCAAATGTGGTGAGAAAGCTGATGGTACCGGCTATCAAAAGATATAACATCTGGGGTTTTAAAGGCTTGAAGGTAAACAAGTGGCCATCTAGCTCAGAAGCAACAAAGCCCACATAGTAGAAGCACAGCAGCCTGTGTGATCATGAGGTGCCAAAGGGATAAGTTATCAGGCATCAAAGAACAAAAAATCATATAATTGTGTGCTCACCTCCCTGATACAATTGCTGAAGAAAATAGGTGCATAAGCAAATGTGGCGAAGAAAGCTGATGGTGCCCGGCTATCAAGAGATATAGTGTCTGGGGTCCAAAAGCTTGAAGGTAAACAAGCAACCATCTATCTCAGAAGGAACAAAGCTCATATTAAAGAAGCACACCATCCTGTGCAATAACGAGGTGCTGAAGAGATCAGTTATCAGACATCAAAGAACAAAAAAATAACATACGTGTGTGCTTACCTCCCTGATATGATTGCTGAAGAAACCCACATGAAGAAGTACACCAGCCAGTGCAATCATGAGGTGTCTAAGAGATCAGGTAACAGGCATCATCAGAATAAAAACTCATATCATCGTGAATGAGGAGGGGGAGGGCAGTGTGGAGTAAAGACCAGAAGCCCATCTGTAGGCCAATGGACGTCCCCTTGCAGAAGGGTCTTGGGGAGGAGACTAGCCAGTCGTGGTGTGATATAGCAACGATGAAACATACGACTTTCCTCTGGTTCCTAAATGCTTCCTGCTTCCTAAATGTTTCCTACACTCAGGGTTCAGTGTAGCAATAATGAAACTCACAATCTTCCTCTAGTTCTTAAACGCTTCCGCCCCCCCCTACGCCCCCCCCCCCATACACAATTATTGTGATCCAATTCTACCTTGCAAACCTGGTTAGACCAGAGGATGCACAGCGGTACTTTTGGGATCTGGAAACAGGGAATCTAGGACAGATGAACCCCTCAGGACCAACGGTGACAGTGGCGATACCGGGAGGGAAGAAGGTGTAGCAAGACAGAACCAATCTCGGGGATCTAAATACATATAACCTCCTCTCTGGGGGATGGGCAACAGGAAAGTGGGTGAAGGGAGACTCCGGGCAGTGTAAGATAATATAAAATGATAATTTATAAATTATTTAGGGTTCATAGGGGAGGGGGGAGCGAGGAGGGAGGGGGAGGGAAAAAAGGAAAATGAGCTGATTCCAGGAGCCCAAGCGGAAGGCGAATTTTGAGAATGATGAGGGCAATGAATGTATAAGGGTGCTTTACTCAATTGATGTATGTATCGATTGTGATAAGAGTTGTATGAGCCCCAATACAATGATTTTTTTAAATTATCAAGGGTTCTTGAGGGAGGGGCAAATGAGGAGGGAGGGGAAAATGAGGAGCTGGTGCCAGGGGCTTAGGTGGAGAGCAAATGTGCTGAGAATGATGAGGGCAATGAATGTACAGATGTGCTTTATACAATTAATGTATGTATGGATTGTGATAAGAGTTGTATGAGCTCCTAATAAAACCATGACCAAAATTGGACAATGTAACCAATCTGCCACAGGGCTGATGATCCTGGGGGGATAGTGCCACATTCAGAAGTCAGTGTTGTGGCAGACTGTGCAGTCAGCACCGGCGATTATAGTCAGACTCCCTTGGTGAATGGGAGATCACACTACTGAGCCCATGTATGGATCTCCACCTCTACTTCAGTGACTGCTTTCCACAGGGGTAACTGGGTAAGAGGAAGAATTGACACTCACAAAATGAGGGACAGAGTAGATGCTTTGGGAATAAGCCAAAGGCTGCTGCTTGGGTAGGAGAAGCTATTCTGTGTATAATCATTGTTGTTGTGAGGGACCATTGTGTAGGTTTTAACTAACAGTGACCCGGTGCACAATAGAGCACAAGACTTCAGTATTCAAAATGAATAATTTACTTTGTATAATTGCAATGAGCACTTTATTAAAACATTTTTATTTTAAATTGTAGGCTCTAAAAGAAGTGTGAACTGGTAAAGGGGAAGGAAAAAGGCATGTTTACTTTTTAAGAAAGGTATAACGAAGTTTTAGTTGCATGCGGGCTGATTGTATAGTGCAAGACAAAAGAATGCCTTTGCATTGTCTTTCTGTGGACATTAGGCAAACCTTAAGGAAATAGATACGAGCCCAAGTTAGATGTTGTGGCTTTGTGGTATGTGTCAACTTGGCTAAAGTAATCTTCACGGCCCCAAATTCTCTTTCTGGGTGTATGTTTCTGGTTAAGGGGTGGTATGGAAGAGGTTCCTGGGAGATCTAGAGATCAGAAGGGAAGCAGCCCTTTTGTATATTTCCCACATCAAAACTGATTCGTTGACTCACTTCATGACAAAAACAACAGCGGAACCCGCAACTGTGTACCTTCCTCTATGCCCTTTGAGCATCTTTGATTTTGGGGGGACAAATGTGCGAATTCAGTTCCATAAGAGCACCAGCTATGCCAAGATGTCCACATCACCAATTCCAGTGGCAACAAAAACAAAAACAGTTTTGTTTGTAGGTTCAAGCCTGTTCTTGATATGCTTTGTATTCATCTTCTCTACCTGACCACCTGACCTGCAGACCACAATTCCAACATCACACACCAAGGTAACAAGCCACACGAACGTGTGCCTGTACACACACACGCATATTTATAAACACACATATACACACATATCTAAAATTAGCTCATGAGTTCAGTTATCTGATTTAACCTTGACAGATAAAATAAACTAAGAGAAGAAACTGTGATTTTGTAGTTTAGCATTTAAAAATCTAGATGTTCTGGAATTCCAGAGTTTGTGGGGAAAATAGTAAGTTTTCACTTTCATTTTTAAAGATTACTTTAATGACCAAAGCTGTTGAGTAATTATTTAATACTGACTGAATAAGTCAAAAAGAAATTCCACAAATTATTTCTTAGATTAAAGAATTGATTAGATCAAATTTCTTAGGTTGTCAGGTATGGTGATCCCAGTATTTTTGATATCATAATGTATATCAACTTTCTATTTCCCTAGGAATTGACGAGGAAGAGATGTGGCTGAGGAATCACACTTCTTCCCTGGAAGACTTCATCCTTGAAGGGCTCTTTGATGACTCTCTCACCCACCTTTTCCTTTTCTCCTTGACGATGGTGGTTTTCTTCATTGCAGTGAGTGCCAACACCCTCACCATCCTCCTCATCTGTGCTGATGCTCGCCTTCATACACCGATGTACTTCTTGCTCAGCCAGCTGTCCCTCATGGAACTGATTCATGTCTCCACCACCATCCCCAAGATGGCGACCAACTACTTATCTGGCAAGAAGTCCATCTCCTTTGTGGGCTGTGCCACCCAGCACTTCCTTTATTTATCTGTGGGTGGTGCCGAGTGTCTCCTTCTGGCCCTCATGTCCTATGACCGCTATGTTGCCATCTGTCATCCACTGCACTATACTGTTCTCATGAGCAGAAAGTTGACATTGATGATGGCTGTCACATCATGGTTAGGAGCATCTGTGCACTCCCTAATGCACACCGTGATTTTGATGCACTACCCTTTCTGTGAACCCCGGAAAATCTCCCATTTCTACTGTGAACTTCCAGCTGTTGTCAAGGTGGTATGTGGAGACATCACTGTTTATGAAACCACACTGTACATCAGCACCATTGTTATTCTTCTCTTACCCATCTCCCTGATGTCTACGTCCTATGCCTTTATCGTCTACAGTGTGATTCAGATGCGGTCAGCTGGGAGCAAGAGAAAGGCCTTTGCTAATTGTAGCTCTCACATCACTGTTGTTTTCCTCTCGTTTGGTGCTGCTATATACTCATATATGAGACCCAGGTCTCTGCGCACTCCATTGCAAGACAAGGTTGGCTCAGTGATCTACAGTATCATCACTCCCACACTGAATCCTCTGATTTACACTCTCCGGAATAAGGATGTAGCTAAGGCTCTGAGGAAAGTGTTGGGAAGGGGCCCTACCACCCCATGATGTAGAGTTGAGTGATATAAAACTGTTAATCAATAGGAGAAAGCTTCTAAGTCTCCAGACTGCTGGACACATCCTTCACGAGGGCAGAGTGCTCTGTGGTTCGACCACTTAAATAGAATAAAGTAGAGGCGTTGTACGTTTTTAGAATTAATTGGTTAATACAAAACTCCATTTCAGGTTTAGGCATCCAGCCACCATGGAGCATGCAGACAGTGAGTACTTTTAAAAAATCTCTTCAAAATATGACATTCTCTGTAAACAATTGACCATCTAGCTGAGATGCAACAAAGCCCACATGGAAGAAACAAACCAGCCTGTGTGATCACGAGGTGTCTATGGGATCAAGTATCAGACATCAAAGAACAAAATGGTATATTGTGAGTGAGGGGGAGTGCGGAGTGGGAACCCAAAGTCCATCTGTAGGCAATTGGACAACCCCTTACAGAAGGGTCGTGGGAAAGAAATGAGCAAATCAGGGTGCAGTATAGCACCAATGAAATACATAACTTTCCTCTAGTTCTTTAATGCTTCTTCCCTCCTCCCACAATTATGATCCCAATTCTACCTTTCAAATCGAGCTAGACCAGGTCATGCACACTGGTACAGATAAGTGCTGGAAACACAGGAATTCCAAGATTGATAAACCCCTCAGGACCAATAATGGGAGTATAGCTACCATGAGGGTAAGGGGAAGGTGGGGTAGAAAACGGGAACTGATTACAAGGATCTACATATACCCCGTCCTTGGGGGATGGACAACAGAAAAGTGGGTGTAGGGAGACATCAGACAGTGTAAGATATGACAAAATAATAATAATTTATAAATTATCAAGGGTTCATGAGGGAGGGTGGGTGGGGAAAAATGAGGAGCTGAGACCAAGGGCTCAAGTAGAAAGCAAATGTTTTGAGAATGATGATGGCAACAAATGTACAAATGTGCTTGACACAATGGATGTATGAATGGATGGTGATAAGAGTTGTATGAGCCCCCAATAAAATGATTAAAAAAGAAAACAGTTGTATGACCCCTAGTAAAATGATTTTAAAATAACATTCTTTTGTATTTTGCCAAAGTGTAAAGATAAAAGCCCTATCATTATTATTTTCACTAATAAAAATGTACATAAAATATGACATTAGTGTTATTGCCATCAAATTGCTTCCTACTCACAGTGACCGTATCTACGACAGAATTTAATACAACCTGATCCTGTCTCAGACTCAGAAATATTGCTTTTTTTAGGTCCATTTTTGTAGCCAATGTGTCAACCCATCCCCTTAATTGTCTTCCTCTTTTTCGATGGCCCTCAACTTTTTATCAAGCATGATGTCCTTCTCCAGGGACTGGCTTCTCCTGATCACATGTCAACATTACATCAGATGAAGTCTCCCCATTGTCACTTGTAAGGACCCTTCTGACTGGACTTCCACCAAGACAGATTTGTTTGTTCTGCTGGCAGTCCACAGCACTTTCAATATGATTCTCCAACACCATGATTCCACTGCAGCAATTCTCCTGTCGTCTTCTTTCTTCGTGGTTCAGCTTTCACATGCATATGAGGCAATCGCAAATGCCATGGCTTGGTTCAGGGGCACCTTTGTCCTCACAGCGACATTCTTGTCCTTCAACACTTTAAGGAGGTCTGTGCAGCAGATTTACCCCATGCAATGTGTCCTTGCATATACTGATTGCTGCTCCTATGATCATTGACTGTGGATCCAAGCAACATGCAATCCTTGAACTCTTCAACATTTTCTCTATCATGGTGAAATCTCCTGGTCTACTGTGAAGATTTTAATTTTCGTTACATTTCCTTACAATCCATCCTAAAGGTTGCAGTTTTGATTTTCATAAGCAAGTGCTTTAGGTTCTTCTTGTTTGCATCAAGCAATGTCGTACTGTCTGCATATTGAAGGCTGTTAATAAGCATTTGTCCTGATGTTGGGTTGTCCCTCATATAGTCAAGTTTCTTGGTTTATTTACTCAGCACGAGTAGGAATCCACTCAATGGCAGCTAGGTTTGTTGGGTTTGGTATGCAGATGGAATAAGTACAGTGAGAGGATACACCCCTGATGCACCCCTTTCCTGACCTTAAACCATGCGGAGTTCTGTTGCTTTGTTATAATGATTTCTTCCTGGTTCACATGGACGTTCCCCATGAGCACAATTAAATGTTCTGGAATTCTTCATCTTCTTCTTTTTAAAATAAATTATCCTATGGTCCTTCTTTTTAATGCTCTCCTCCCGTATTTATGAAACAGGAGTGTGCTGTATCATAGAGCCAGCATGGGCAATAGAGGGTAATTGTGGGCTGTTTTTAAAAATCATTTGATTAGGGGGTCATACAACTCTTATCACAATCCTTGCAAACATCAATTGAGTAAAGCACATTTGTACATTCATTGCTCATCATTCTCAAAATATTTGCCCTCATCATTTTCAAAACAATTGCTCTCCACCTTAGCCCCTGGGGTCCGCTCCTCATTTTTACTCTTCCCTCCCCGCTCCCCGCATGACCCCTTGATAATTTATAAATTATTATTTTTTTCATATCTTGCCCTGTCCGACATCTTCCTTCCCCCGCATTTCTGTTGTCTGTCCCCCATGGAGGAGGTTATATGTAGATCCTTGTAATTGGTTTCCCCTTTCCAACCCTTCCTCTCTCCACCCTCCCAGTATCACCACTCACACCACTGGTCCTGAAGGGGTCATCCGCCCTGGATTCCCTGTGCTTCCAGTTCCTATCTGTACCAGTACACATCCTCTGGTCTAGTCACATTTGTAAGGTAGAATTGGAATCATGATAGTGCAGGAGGGGTAGGGGGAGTAGGAAGCATTTAGGAACCAGAGGAAAGTTATATGCTTTATCATTGCTACATTGCACCCTGATTGGATCATCTGCTCCCCGAGAACCTCCTGTAAGGGGATTTCCAGCGGCCTACAAATGGGGTTGGGTCTCCACTCTGTACCCCGCCCCCATCATTCACAATCATATGATTTTTTGTTCTGATGATGCCTGACACCTGATCCCTATGACACCTTGTGATCACACACGTTGGTGTACTTTTTCCATGTGGGCTTTGTTGCTTCTGAGCTAAATGGCCACTTGTTTACCTTCAAGTCTTTAAGGCCCCAGATGCTTTATCTTTTGATAGCCGGGCACCGTCAGCTTTCTTCACCGCATTTGCTTATTCACTCGCTTTTTCTTCAGCGATTTTGTCGGGAACGTGAGCATCCTAGAATGCCAATTTAATAGAAGAAAGTATTCTTGCATTGAGGGAGTACTTGAGTGGAGACCCAATGTTCTTCTGCTTCCTTAATACTAAACCTATAAATATATGCACATAGATCTATTTACACACCCCAAGTTGTGGGCTTTTTTGAAAGGAAAGGTGGATGATACAAAAGTTATATTCATAGACAGAGTTTCTTGAATCACAATGAATAAAAGTATAAAAGGCGGGTGGGGGTGGGGTTAAAAAAAGTCAAAAAGGAAGAAAATATCATATCATTTTTGTGATAATTATTATACATAATGAATACTTTTTTCAACACATACTTTAGTCCAGACACAAAACTAAGTGCTTGGGATATGTAAGGAAAGAAAATTCTATGACTTTTTTACTTTGAAAATTAATATTCTTACCACATACACATACTTGTGCCCCTATTTGGATTGAACTCGACCTAGGTTTCTGGATCTGCTAACATTGTGAGAGATACAAGTTACTTTACTTTGAAGATCTCAGAAATCTCATATGTTTAAAGTTACCTAATATTTGTGAATAGGAGTGTCTGGTAGCTCCAAGTTACAGCAGTGGGCTCCAAATGATATAAGCGGGAGTTGGGGGTGGGGCCAATCTCTGATCAAACCAATGGAAATACTATAGAACCTGATATAGAGACCATTACTCGCTCACTCACATATCTAGGTATTGTCAAATTGCACATTAAAGTAGTTCAGACATAGGACAATAGAAAATTCTATCTGATGGAAACAAGATGATTTTGGTTTGCAATATTCTGACGGGCTAATATTATAATCATACTATCTGATATGCTGGGAACTCTTATGCACACATATCTCCTTTACTGGTACAACAAGTCCTAAGGATCTTGATTCTAAAATTACCCTTGCTCTTTCCTGCATCATAAATTTTCCTCTTTATTCAAACAACACTCTCAACCCACAAACATTCTTTAAAATCTCTCATATTAAAAAGGCCTTACCTTAACTGGGTAAACGCTATAAAATCTCACAGAAAGCATTCTTTGAGCCACTTTTCTCTGCTCCCATATTCTACATTTTCTATTCTCACTCTCTTGAGCCCACTTCAGTTAACTTTTGTTATTATTAATCCATTGAAAACGCTAGTGGAAAGTCATCAAATGCCTCCACATGACCACACCAAATAGCCAATTTTAAAGTCACTCAATAGTTTTTGACTCAGTTATTCATACTTTGTTTCTTGAAATGCTTTCTTTACTAAACTTGCAGGACAGTACAGTCTATTTCACTCCCAAATTCCCGACTCTTCGTTTTCAGACTTCTTGGCTTGAATCTTCTTATCATCTTAACTTCTCAATGTTGCATTAGCTCAGGGTTAGTCCTCTGGGTTCTTCTTAGTTTTCATCCATTTCCTAAGTAGTCTCATGTTATTTTGTTATTTAACATAACTTTCATTATCTCACTCATGTATAACCCCGAGGATAATAAATTCATAGAGTGGAGAGAATTTCAAAAGTAAAGCTAATGTTTCGGAAAATTTTACTAACCTCAGATAGCCAAGGATTAATGCCATGCAAGTGCAGAACGTTCTCAAAGAGCATCAAAAGTGAAGAGCAAATTTCTGTACTTCTTTCTTTTAGTTAAAAAAAAGAAAGTTACACAGCGTCTTAACAGGAGAAGAGCATGGAAGGCAGTTAAGATCGGATAGCAAAGCCATGCTCCCTTTGGCAAGCCAACAGAAAGCAAACTCTTCTTCTCAGAAGCAGCTTTTGGCATCCTGTAATATCTTGGAGGCCATCTGTCCCAAGAATGGATGTGTCCTATAGCCCTCTAACATGAACTAGGATTTATTTTACAGATGTAGACCTGAATATTTCAAAAGACTTTTTGAATTCTTTAGGTTCTTTGTGTGGCATCAGAAATGAGCTCACAGCCCAAGTTAGAGATATGGAGAGGTGTGTGATTACTTTGCTACCTTTCCGTTCATACATTCATCATAACCTAATAAAGAATGCTGAGTGACTATCTCAGACTGCAACAGTCTGATCTAGGTGCATGCATGCAATGATGGAATGTTCCAAAGTAAATAATACAATGTTCCAAAGTAAAAAAAAAAAAAGTCTTTTCAATGGGAGACTTAAAGCACAATCCGACAGATAATCATGTCACTGGGAAAAATTCTCAGTTGTGCAACTCATTATCTGTAAGGAGAAAGGACCTGATGTCAATATCTGCAATCAGGTACCCCAATATTGGAGATTTGGCATCAGTATGGGGGAGGTGGGGTGGTGATGACTGAGAAGATTCAAGAAGTATGGGGACAAACTTCTCCTAGGAACCTTGTATTAGACATCTTATATTTAGCACTTCAGATTGACTTAGTCTCAACTGCTTCTTGAGATGTTATCACTTGTTCCTTCAAGCCACTCTGTGAGGATTGCCTTTATATGGGTTTGTTCACATTTACACCATATAGACCTGCGGTACTTTTTCCCAAGCTTGTATTCAAAGTTTCTCGTCACTTGCTGTGTTGATGGCGAGGCATGAGATGCTATGAGATCTCTTCATCCCATCTGTGCACATCTTGGAAACATAGGAAGTTAATCCTCCATGAGGGAAACCTCTCACTAATGCGAGATGGGAGCTTCCACCTTCTTCTGCCTGTTAGAGGACTCAGTCATTATATTGCCTCTCAGGACATTGTCCTCTATGTTTGTCGTGGGTCAACTTCCTACTCTGATTCACTTTCATTTTGCCTTGAATGACACTTCTTAATTATGTACTAAAAACCGAATACACTGCCATCAAATTAAGGCTGCTTTACAGTGACCCTATAGGACAGACTAGAACTGCCTTTCTGATTTTCTAAGACTGTAACTCTTTATTGGAGGAGAAAGCGACATCTTTTTTTGGAATGCCTTACCTTTGTCCAATAAAGCTGGTTGGTGGTTCAAAACTGATGACTCTACAGTTAGTAGTTGTGATAGTTAAGGTTTATTGTGCCAACCTGGCTAATGAACATGTGTGGGATTAATCGAAGGGCAGAGAGATAAATGGCTTGACGAGCCTTTTGTCTCTTGTTCTCTGATGGTTGTTCTCTGATGGTTTGTCTCTTGTTCTCTGATGTTCTCTGATGGTTGTTCTCTGATGGTGCAGCTGCCTTAGCTCATTCCCTGCTTTGGCTGGCAAGGCTCACTTCCTTCCTGTGAGACATCACTGACCTACCCTGATGCAACCCTGGGTGCTGGAGCAGCCGCATGCAGACCCCTGCCAACGTTGAGATGCTTGCACTTACTGATTCGGCTTTCCTCCTGCATTTATTGTCATTGCGTGTTTTTTTGTGAGATGGAGGAGGACTTTGTAGATTGGTGTCAGACATATGGGCTAATGTCGAACTTATGGGCTTGGACAGCACTGGGTGGGGATGCTTACTTCATGTACACTTAGCCTTTATATAAAATTCTGTCTTCTAAAATATGACTGTCTATGAATTTTGTTTCTTTAGTCTACCCGGACTGACACAGTAGTCCCACGTGCAACCACTACATCAGTAGGACTTCTTTTAAAAATACGACAGTTTATATAGCTCAGCCAATAAAAGAAAAAATTAAAGCAAATGGTAATCTGACATATTTCTGGAGAGCTCAACTCATAACAATGTTCTTGCCCACTTTATGCAGTGGGGCATTTAGAATGAATGTAGAATATCTCTCCTTATGCTGTTATCAGATGCCCTTCTGTTGTCCTATTTTCTGTTATTGTTTTTCTCTGCTTTAGAAAAAGACATGCTAGGAGGAGATAGCCCTGGATTCTTTGTCATTTGGAGCACTGTGACTCAGAAGGGACCATAGTCTGGGGAGGGTCTGGGGAAGGTTATCAGAGTAGGGGATGATCGGCTGTAGATATTCAGTCCAGTCTTGGGAGGGGGGCTGCTTTTGGACCAAGTTCACGGGTTTTCACTCAAACAAGGAGAAGTCCCATCTTTTTCCAGTGGAGCAGCTGGTGGTTTTGAGATGTGGATGTTGTGATTAGCAGCCAAAAGTGTAACCCATTATGCCAACAGAGCTCTGGTTGTAAGCTACAAAGAGATTAAACAAGAAAGCAGAGGGAAAATGGAGTAAGGTAAAGCAAAAAATAACCAAACCAAACCAACTCACTGCCACTACGTGGATGCTGACTCACAGCAACCCCATCGGACAGAGCAGAATTGCTCCTGTCAGTTTCCAAGACTGAGACTCTTTACAGGAGTAGAAAGCAGCTGGCGAAGTAGCTGGTGGTTTTGAAATGTTGGACCTTGTGGTTAGCAGCCCACAGCATAACCCATCATGGCACCACGGCCCTATGGAGTAAGGTATATGCCCCCAAACATGGAACTCAAAATGAGAAGCTGAAGAGATGAGAGCATTCCTCCAGGGTGAACAGAGGGAAAGTGGCTTCCCTTGGAACCACTGCGCTGATTCAAATTGCTGGCCTCCGGAACGGCGAGGAAATTTCTGTTTGCTGTAGCAATCCACTTGTGGAATTTTGTTACAATGGCATTAGAGAACTAAAATAGCCCTTACACGTGGGGCCACAAACTGACCAGTGCCCTCTCAGTAGGTCATAGATACTTCATTTCCCTCTTAGGCTACACTGACCTCATTTGCACAGTCTATTGACCAATCCCTGCAGGGTACAGACCTGTCATAGGACCAGCTTCAACCTACCGCCAGACAAGAAAGGATGAAGCCAACTTGTTTACAAATTTCCCAGGAAATGTTCATCTACCTGGACAAAAGTAATGAACTCTATAAGTAGGAACCAGAGCAATCTACTCAAGTACTCCCTCAATGCAAGAACACTTTGTTTTATTAAACTGACATTTCATGATGCTCACCTTCCCAACATGATCACTGAAGACAAATGGGTGCATAAGCAAATGTGGTGAACAAAGAGGATGGTGCCCGGATATGAATAGATATAGCATCTGGGGTCTTAGACACTTGAAGACAAACAAGTGGCCATCTAGCTGAGAAGTAACAAACCCTACCTGGAAGAAGCATACCAGCCTGTGTGATCATGAGGTGTTGATAGGATCAGGTATCAGGCATCAAAAAACAAAACAAAAAAAGCCCTCCAAACATACCCTTGTGAATGAGGGAGAATGCAGAGTGGGCACCCAAAGCCCATCTGTAGGCAACTGGACATCCCCTTACCAAACGGTCATGGGGAGGAGATGAGCCAGTCAGGGTGCAGCATAGCACCAATAAAATACACAAATTTCCTCTAGTTCTTTAATGCTTTCCCCCCTCTCACTATCATGATCCCAATTCTACCTTACAAATCCAGCTAGACCTGATCATGTACACTGGTATAGATAAGAGCTGGAAACACAGGGAATCCAAGACTTACAAACTCCTCAGGATCAATAATGAGAATAGAGCTACTAGGAGGGTAAGGGGAAGGTGGGGGAGAGTGTGGACCTATCACAATGATCTACATATAACTCCCTCTCTGGAGAACAGACAGCAGAAAAGTAGGTAAAGGAAGACATTGGTCAGTGTAAGACAAGAACAAAAATGATAAATTATCAGGGGTTCATGAGGGAGAGAGGGTGGGGGGAATGAGAAGCTAAAACCAAGAGCTCAAGTAGAAAGAAAAAGGTTTAGAAAATGATGATGGCAACAAATATACAAATGTGCTTGACACAATGGATGGACGTATGATAAGAGTTGTATAAGCCCCCAATAAAATGATTTAAAAGAAAGAAAACAAAAGAAACCCAGGGAAAAGTAGCTCACCAGGACTTAGGGGGGAATCTCTCCAGCTGTTTTTCCAAAGAATCAATGTAAAATGCCACATCAAGAAACTGATTTCTCCACAGAGATGTCTTTCTTTCCGTCTGTCTTATTTTTATTCATATACATTTTTTCTTTTCTATAATTGTATCTATCGTGTTTGTGCAGAAAAAGTAGAGTAAATTATACAACAGGTTGTATGCAGTAGAAAATACAATTTCTTCCTGTGCTCTTTAGTCACATCGATTGCACTCATTGAGTACAGTGCCCATTCTCATTGGTCTTTTCTGAGTTACTCTCCTCCATTAGCATAAATTGACTGCCCACTAGGGGCCTATCTAGTCTTTTGAGTCACTATTGCGAATTTGATCCCATACACTCACTGTCATCGAGCCGATTCTGACACAAAGTGACCCTATATGACAGGGTAGGACTGACCTTGTGGATTACTGAGACTATGAATCTATAAAATATATATATTAATCATTTTATTGGGGAGTCATACAAACCTTAAAGCAGTCCATCATTCAATTGCATTAAGCACACTTGTACATATGTTGCCATCAACATTTCCAAAACATTTTATTTCTACTTGAGCCCTTGATATCAGCTCCTCTTTCCCCCCCTTCTTCCCCACCCTCCCACTCTTGTGAATTCTTGGTTAATTATATCTTATTATTGTTATTTTTGTGTCTTACATTGTCTCTTTTCTCCCTTCACCCACATTTGTGTTATTCGTCCCTCTTGGGGGCCTGGGGACTGTATATCCAACCTTGAGATGGGTTCCCCCTTTCTCCCCTTCTCCCACCCCATACTATCCCCCAACCTTCATAACATTAATACTCCAACTACTGTTCCTGAGGGTTTTATCTATCCTGAATTGCATGTGCTGAGAGCCCTTATGTGTACATATGGCTGTACCCTGTTTTAGCCAAATTTGTAAGGTAGAACTGGTTCATGATTAGGGGGGTGGCTGTTGGTGGGAGGAAGCCTTCAGAAACTAGAGGAATGATGTATGTTTCATCAGTGCTATACTGCACCCTGGTTGAATTGTCTCTTCCTTGTAAACCTTTTGTGGGGGGATGTCCAATTGTCTACAGATGGGTTTTCGGTCTTCACTCCAACCCTACTCAATTGCATCGATAGAACTGTTTGTTTTGGAACTTTTGATACCTGATCCCGTTGACACCTCATGCTCACACAGGCTGGTGTGCTTCTCCCATGTGGGTTTATTTGATCCCCTGCTAGATGGCTGCTTGTTTAACTTCAAACCTTTAACACCCCAGATGCTATATCCTTTGTTAACCAGGCACCATTCTCTTTCTTCACCACATTTGCTTGTGCATTGTTGTCTTCAGCAATTGTGTCTGGAAGGTGAGTATCAAAGAGTGTCAATTTATTAGAACAAAATATGGAAGGTGAGTATCATGGAGAGCCAAGCTATCAGAACAAAATGTTCTTGTGTTTAAGGAGGCCTTGAGAGGAGGCCCAAATGACACCATAAATCTTTATGGAGTAGAAAGGCCGTGTTTCTCCAGCAGAGCATCTGCTGGTTCCCACCTGCTGACCTTGTGGTTCCAAGTCCGATGCATAAGCCCCGTGCCACTGGAGCTCGTTTGGATCCCACATAGAGAGTTCTTAAAAGCACATGATGCTTCAGGCAGATATTTTTACTAGTTGATCTAAAGTACTGTTTCAAAAGACTTCAGGGGATGCTTCAAATTATGATTTAAAGATGATCTATGGCCAATAGTTGAGGTTTTTCATCAACCTTCATGGCTCTAGGAAGTCTGAATTACATGAGAATTTGAAATCACAAACATTTAAGAATTTTTTTCATGTATTTATTTAAATCATTTTACTGGGGACTCATACAAAACTTATCACAATCCATGCATGCATTCATTGTGTTGCCATCATCATTTTCCAAACATTTCCTTTCTACTTGAGTCCTTAGTTTCAGCTTCTCACCCCGCCCCCCTGCCTCATTCCCTTCCTCCGTGACCCTGGATAATGTATAATTATTATTTTTCATGTCTTTCACTGACCAATGTCTCCCTTCACCCACTCTTCTGTTGTCCATCCCCCATGGAGGGGGTTAGATGTAGATCATTGTGACTGGTTCTCCCTTTCTCCTCCCTCCTTCCCCTTGCCCTCCTGGCATCACTACTCTCATTATTGGTTCTAAGAGGTTTATCTGTCCTGGTTTCCCTGTGTTTCCAGCTCACAAAATATTTCTTATCATTTAATATTTCTCAAAATTACCAGGATCATGTAAGAAACAACAACAACAACATGGTCAGATCTCTCCAGTAGAATTTGAGCACAACTGTGCCATTTTCAAGCCTGCCTCATGAAACCTCTCAGGGATGCTCTAATATGTCCTTTCCCACTTCCCAGGGTCTGTAACTGTGATGGCCAGAGCAAGGAAGCCATGTGCTGAAAGTCATGTACAATAAGGTTCCAGATCTCTTTCAGCTGGAAACACCTACTCTGGCCTCTTCTTCACAAACTGATACTGTGTTCAAATCATGATATATTTTTATCTTTTTTTTAGAGCAAGTAGAGCTACAAATAGGACAAAAACTAGTAACGTAAAGTGTGGTGCCACACTGCCATAGCAAGTAGTAAGTAGTGGTGAAACAGATTTATCAGACTACAAAGCTCTAGATCCTTGTTACCCTATTGCAACATATTTAACATTGTTGCCGATGATAACCAGGCACTGAGATCACTTGCCTGTGGAATTTAAAGCTCTAGAATAAATGACTAGAAAGAACCAGAATGTTCTAAAAAGCATTAGGTTTGTGTGTGTGTGTGTGTGTGTGTGTGTGTGTAAGTTATTATCAGAAAGAGATGGCTGAGGTGAGGATAGACTGATTTGGAAACGTGGGAAAAATCACATTAAAATATAAATCATCCCTAAGATTTGGATAAATCAATTACTTGTATATTTTATGTAGTGGAATTTAAGGCTGAAAAAGACTTGGAACAGCAAAATCCTATTAATGTTTTTCAAGAGACCAGAAGAAATAGATAGTGCCCTCGTGGTGCAGTGGGTTTGGCATTGGGCTGTCAACCACAGTGTGTGTGTGTGTGTGTGTGTGCTAATAATTCTGAAAACACTCTCAGGGTACACTGGAATTGAACGATCAAGCAAATGAATAGTGAATGGCAGAAGCTGGGTTTCTCACTGCTGAGTGGGAGGTGACAGGCACACAAGAAGAGAAGGCTTGACTGACCCACGTGGTGGAGAATGAGAGTGAGGATGAGGAGACTTCGCATAGTCTTTGGACATGTTGTTAGGAAAGGCCAGCCACTGCAGAAAGGCTTGCTAATGAAGAGAGTCAGCACGAAGAGGGAAATACTCAAGGAGATGAAGTGATACAGCGGCGACAACAATGGGTAGACACACAGGGATGATGGTGAGCCTGGCACGGGACAATTGTCCATGGGATCCCGATGAGTTGGAATGAACAGGACCACCTCTAACAACAACACATAACTGAAGCATAGCCAGCAGCTGGGGTGCAAAACAGTATTGCTGACCACAGACCTTTTTACCTCTGGCCTCATATATGTTAGCGCACATTAGAAAAGGGACTAGAAAGTTCTTAGACTTTGTCTTCTCAACAGAATTTGATGGAAAGGGCCTAGAGACATCTATGCCCCAAGAGGAAATACAAATCAGGTTAATGGACCGCTAGAGAGAATAACTTCAGAGTCACCCTCCCTCAAATATTTCAGTCCCCTGATTCCATAAGTGAACTCCAAGCAATGCCTTTGGGGAATGCTTTTTTTCCCTTTCTTTCTTCCAAAGCATACAGCACTGTCTAATTGTCCCATGGAATAATGACTTCCAGAAGGGATCCAGGATGTGTCCTCTGGGATGAACTCCCTGATGCGATCAATTTAGTGTTTTCTGTTTTCCTCACCTGACATCACTGGTCCTCTAGGCTAGAGGTATGTTTCATTTGTCACCAGTGGCAATTTTCTTCCCTCATGATTAGCTCATGTCAGACAAGGCCATAGGATTACTGCTGAGGAGGCAGTTATGCAGCCAGCAGGAAGCATATTTCAAAAGCAGCGGGAGTAGCATCAAATCCATAGTCTATTAGGTAGGTAAGGATGTGTCAAGTGCAGAAGAAAGAGTCTTGAGTGACCCAAACCATCAGGAAACCCAAAACACATTTTCTGTGAACTCTGGACACTTTGATGATGCAGCTGCCTTTAGCTACAGCTTCTTAATCAGGTAAAATTCATAGAACTATTTATTGCTTCAGCTCTCCCTGTTATCTTGGGATAGAAGGTGGCTCACAGCTCTGTATAGAGCATATGCATGGTGAAAAGGCAATGCTGATCGAGGTAAGGAATTTCAATCATTTAATGTGTCGTGCTGTGTGCTGATGGAACTCACAATCCAAGAACAGACAGAAAGGGCAATGCAGAATCATGGTCATGGGTGCTCCTGCTAATGCTCTGGCCCAAGAAAAACAAAAATAAAAAATGACAGTAGTTTCCACTATACCATTCGACCCATAAGTGGAGATTTCCATGGGTAGAGAATTCAGTCTTAACCTGATCCACTACATCTCACTTCACTATTGTTCTGCTCATAAGTCTCTGAAGAGGAAGTCAGAGGTAAATGATGTTGGGGGTTGAGGGGTCTTGGAAACCTTTCTGAGGCCCTGGCACATGCTCCAGTGTTGTCAGCTTATCTTCCTACCTCTTGGTCCTCCATGAGGAAAGCACAGGAGGTAGCAGAGGGAAGCAGAAGTGCAACATAGCAGCATCGGAGCTATCCGGAAAGGTTCCTGAAGGAGGAGGAGAGGCATGAGACTGATGATAAGAAACTTACATTATGGATCTAGACAGAGAAAGGTGGGCACTGATGGGGAAGATGGGACATAGATGGATCCTTAAGTCAACTGCTGACATCTAGAATTGGATCGCACTGATCAGGGAGAGTGTGGGGAAAGCTGTGCTCTTAGTGAATAAGAAGCTGAGTTTCAATTAAAATGTGATGTGATAGTGAAGGAGACACAAATCTTCCTTGGAGAGGAGAGAGAGAGGATATGACTATGACTGCTTCATACTGGCCAAATTATGTTTTGGAATTGGAAAGGTGCATAGTTCTCAATTCCTTGCTTTAAAAGTGTAGGTGATCTGGAATACAAGAGTCTCTAGGGAGAGATGCTTAAGATGAAAAGCACACCTAGGAATAGAGGGTCATCTTGGAGCCCAATACAGGTTTCTGTATCTTGAGTCATGCTGCACCAAGGAGCTCAAGTTTGTCCTCATTCTGAGTAGTATTTAGGTGAGAACTGGATCATGTCTGGCCGGGGAGATGGCATCAGCTGCATTTTATTGTTCTTATCGATCATTTGTTTTTGTTTTTTTTAACTCATATTTTTATGACCATCAGGGCACCTTTTTTGTTTGCCTTCTATGTACCTAAGTATCGTGGTTTTGTTATCAATGTAATAGTTGCACATATCTCTTTAAATCATAATTATCTTCATATAAATAGATCAAATTGATCTTTATATCTAATGTGGTACAATTCTCCCATATGGAGCTCAGCATGAAGAACTCCATTTCAAACTGCCTTCAACTTCCTCCTCCCCCTCCCTGCTCTCCTGACAGACCTTGACTTTCCTGAGATGTCTCTGCATAATGCCTGCCCAATTAGCAAGAACTATCCTGTTAAACCTTGAATTATTGCCTACAACTGTGCTGTTCCTCCCCAGCTCTCCCCTAAGCCCCAAATGCCAGTTTGATAAGATTGTAACTGCTTGAATATCTATCCCCTTAAGACAGTCCACTAGTTGGAAGTATAAAAATCCTGTACTTTCTTTGTCCTGGGTTGAAAATTTTCCAGGCTCTAACCTACTCTCAAACCAGCTGTTAATAAAAGCTTTAATTATTAACAATCATAATTTTTAATTATATAATTTCATCATAATTAATTGATGTGCTTGATCAATAATATGAAACCAAAATTAAACTAACTCCACTCTAACCCTCAAAGGGAACACAAAAGAAAAGATAAACACCCACTCAACTTTGCCCCATATGATGGGACAACGCGCTTTTCCAGTTCAGGTCTCGTTTATTCCTGTCTGATTCTTGCCTCTCCTATTATATCCTGGAACTTAAATGCTGAGATTCCTATTTTTCATCAAGGTAATCATTTTTAATACATCCATGTTAAGTAAGTAGATGACACGGGACAAGAAATTTTAAATATTTGGTCAATATATGTATAAATCACTCAAATCAAAATAGGAAAAAAATATGCTGAGCTATTACAATTTTGGATTTACAACTAGACACGTGTTGTTGCTGGCTCTTACAGCTATCTTTTTCACTCCCCATTTCTAGTTCCTTCACACTCAGCAAGAGTCTCACTTAGTTACGATCCTTCTCTGAACAGTGATTCCCAGTCTTCATACCTGAGGGATTCGTGTCATTAGCATTATTGCCTAAATTGGGTTGTTGTAATTTTCCTTGTCATATTTAATCACAGGACATAGGGCTGTAAAGAGGCACCGTTGAGAAACTCTTGTGTTTCAGACTCATCTTTATTTCCACTGAGTACTGACAGCTCCACATCTGCCCATGGACGTCATGACCCGAGTCAGGCCAGGAGCCCATCTCTTGTCCTCTGATTCAGATGGATGAGCATTCCCTCAGTGGCAAGTTGCCTCTCTCAACTTTAGTACAACGAGTCATGGCTGTGTGAGTGGGTAGAGGCATTCTCCCTTTGGAATTTTTCTTTGATTTCTTTTCCACATTTCAGTGCAGCCTGGGTGAAAGTTGACAGAGCAGTCAACAATTTGTAGAGTTTGTTTTGTGACATTGGTGGCAATCCTCTTCCTCTCTGGGTTTCCTCTTTCCATTCAACCCTGGTCCCTGCCCCTTCATGTCTTCTCAACTTTTGTTTTGAGACAAAGGATTCCCTTTTGTTGGACTTCTATGGTAGTTGTTACGCATTGGGCTGTGATCCACATGTTTGGCAGTTCAAAACCACCAGCAACTCTTCTGGAGCAAGACTGGGTTTCCTACTCCCATAAACACATAAGGTCTTGGACACCCACAGGGGGTCGCGATGAGTCACCACCGATTCCATGGCTGTGAGATGCCTCATTGCACTGAGGACTGCATTCCTCCCTGATGTAGTTCTTCACTCTACAAACCTCTGTAGTGTGTGGTTGAAAGCTGATCCTGGGGTGGGTTCAGTTTTAGGTGGAAGAGCACGTAAGAGTCATGGTCTTGAGTGTTTACTCATCTCCAGCAGACCAGGAAGCCTGGTCCTCTTTTGTTTTTTTATTTCACATTTTCTTCATTATTTTTCTCCCTCATGCTTTAGAACCTTCTAGTGTGTGTGTTCCTGATCAGAACAGTCAGTACTGGTAGCCAGGTCCTGCCTAGTTCTGGTCTCAGAGTGATGCTGACTGAGATTTGCGTGGTCCAGATTTTTCCACCTGTCTTTCATTTGCTTCACACTTCTTTGCTTTGGGTCAACCGAGGTCAGTAGTAGGATCTTAGATGGGCACTCCCAAGCTTTTAAGAGCTCTGTCCCTATTCAAAAAAGTAGAATGGAGAATATGGTTTGGGTGTACTATATATACATGGGTATCATGGCAATTGACCTTGATGTCCCCCATAGCTCTGATCTCAAGCCGTAAGGCCCACTCTTTGGTTATGGCTAAGGAGTTTACATTCCTCTACCCACTGTTTGCTCTGTTAAACAATGCATATGTTTAAAGGACATAGAAATAGTAATATTGACTGTCAAATCTCTGTATATTTGTGAACATCACAATCCCTGTTGTCTACTCATATTTGTTCATCTTACCTGTCTGCCTATGTATTCCCTTGATTGCTGTTTATTATCATTGGGAATGGGCAATTTTGCTTGCAATGTTTATCTCTGTTGTCTGTATCTCTTGTGGGCCTTTTTGAGTTTTCCTGTTCTTTAGTGAGTTTGAGCTTTGCATCCCCTTAATGGATGCTGCCTTTCCTTTCACCCGAATTAATATGTGGTCATCATCTAAGGTATTGATTTTCTCTCTCCTCCCCTCACATGCCTGGTAACCTCAAAGCATTTTTCCCCTGTGTGCATCCTTTTTCTGGAATTTTTTATAATGTTGGACTCACATGATATTGTCCTTCTGTGATAAACACATTCATCTCATCCTGAGGCCCTTCAGGTTCTGAGGTGATTCCTGGAGTTATCATTAGTCTTTATGATTGTGTAGCATTCCGTCAAATGGATGCACCATAGTTTGCTCATCCATTTGTCCGTTCACGGCTACTTAGGTTGCTTCCATTTCCTACGTGTTGTGAAAAGTGCTGCTGTTCGCATGGAGGCTCATATCTCTATTAGTGTCTGAGCTCGTATTTCTTTGGGCTATATATCTATCAGTGGAATTTCTATCTCCAATAGTATTTCCTCTTCTCACTTTTGAAGGAAGCATCGTACCACTTACCACAGTGGTTGCAGCACATGGTTGCAAACTACCTGCACTGTTCGAGGGTTCCAGTCTCTCACACCACTACGAACACTTGTTGTTTTCTACACTTCGTTGTGTTGGTGCTGGAGCAAGAGGTTGTTTTCATTTGCATTTTTCTTGTGGCCAATGGCCTCAAGATTTTCTTCATTCGTCCGTTGGTTGCCCAATAATCTCCGTTAGGGAAGTGTGTGTTCATATTCTTTGCCCATTTAAACATTTTATTGTTGTTTGTTTTTGCTATTGCTATTGAAGAGGTGAAACATTCTATCAATTTTCAAGATTAGTCCTTTGTTGGAGGATATGTCTTTCTCAAATATTTCCCCCTGTCTATAAGTCTTCTCTTCTTCTTCTTTTGATGAATGTAAATATTTGATTTTCAGAAGGTCCCAATTGTTTAGCTTATCTTATGCCGCTTGTGTTCTTTTGTTTAGTCTGTTTATGTTAAAAACCAGGGCCCTTAAGGGATAACCCTGGTAGCTCTGTTAGCTGATCTATCAACCAGTCTCTGCAGGTAGAGTGAGGAGCTAGTCTGCTTGGACATTGACATAAAATTCATTCGTAGAAGTGGGAAGTGTCTCAAATGTAACAGGAGGATATGGGGATGGTGTGAGTGTGTGTCTGTGTGT
Organism: Tenrec ecaudatus; assembly: GCF_050624435.1. Classification (NCBI taxonomy): domain Eukaryota; kingdom Metazoa; phylum Chordata; class Mammalia; order Afrosoricida; family Tenrecidae; genus Tenrec; species Tenrec ecaudatus. The sequence continues at coordinate 131,625,095 of NC_134541.1, forward strand.
GTGTGTGTGTGTGTGTGTGTGTAGCTGTCATTAGTCACCAGGTCGGTTAGGGTTCGGGACAGCCTCACCAGGAGCCAAAAGTATTTTTCTGTTCCTGCTTTGCTAGTGTGAGCATGACATGGTATCAGACAGCCACAGGCAAATATTCAGTTCCTGTCAATACTCAGTGAAATGTGCTCAGAGTCCAGACTCTCCAATGACCACTCCACAGGCCCTTTTCTCCAAAGGAAAGCGGCTATTGGTGACTTGTGTTTTATGCTTTCACTGGCTCCCTCCGTGATCCGTGACCCGGGTCACTAGCGTTCCTTTGCTGCATTTTCTCTCTCCAGCTCATGTTCGCTCACCTTGTTACATTCAGCATCTGGTCACACTGTGTCCCTGTCCTATCAGGGATTCAGGGCAGTCACTTATCCTCGCCTGAGTGTATCGCTTTCTGTCAGCCAGCGATACCCAAATAGATGAAGTATCCTCTACCCCTACTCCTCCCTCACTAATTTAATTCTGTCTCCCTTTCCAACGGCATTTCCAATGGTATTTAATCCAATTCTGTATCTTCTAATTTGATGAGCAGAGGTCCAGAATTCTTATCTGTATGGGTTTGAGTCAGTTTTTCGGTCTCTGTTGTAGAGTAGGACAGGTTATGTCCGTTGGTCACCATTTGTCTCTGCCTTTGGGTTTAATTCATTTAATGAGTTTGGGGGGGGCAGGTTTTTCATGATCCCCTAATAGTGTGGTATTCTGGTGTGTACCATAGCCCAGAAGTATTGATCCCCCTCTTTGGGTTCTCTTTTTATTCTTCTGATAAAATCTTTTGATTCCCACAAATGTCATATTTTAGGAGATCCTAGTCAACTATTTTGTCCACTGATATGTATGTGTTTTCATGGTACTTTATAGTGTGCTTACGCCATTTGTTAATATTTATACCCCCCACGTCATTGTTCAAGAGGAATTGTGCTGTGTGGCAATCTATGGCACCATATTGACCAGACAATAGTGGCTGGGCTTGTGTATGATCTGTAACACGGTTTGCAATAGGTTCAGGTTGCCAGGCAAGCCACTCAGCCATTTGAGTCATCTGAGCTGGTAGATCCAACAGTGTTTGAAGCGTCAGTGGCACATAGAGATTGAATTTGAAGTTTTTGGCAGGTCCCTAATAACGAATCACAGCATTAACATTTAGGCTTTGAGACAAAGCCATAGCAGCCTCTATAGATGACAATTCTTGCTTTGAGGAACTGCTTTTGCTCATTCCTGGACCTGAGTAGCGACAAAACCCCTAACCATGGATTGCCAAGTCACCGTATATTCTGAGCTGCATCATGAGTCGGGGATAGCATGACTCCAGGGCATAAATCTGGACATGCACATCAGCATTCCATCATGGAATGGAAGTGGCATGTATGAGACCGGACTTGAGCAGGACCTAAAGACAAGTAAGTTGCATAAGGAAGTGGTCCAGGTGCTCATGGTCTCTACTCTTGTCTCATTTCTCTCCAAGTTTGCAATTCGGGGCCTTTGGGAAAATCCTTATGACGAATTGACTGAGCAAGAGAAATGTTTTTCTTAGTTTACACATGAGCCTGCATGGTAGGCAGACACAACTTGAACATGCACAGCAGCAGCAGTCTGGGACCTTCCTGAAGGACAGTGGTGAAGGGAAATCCTTCCCTTGGGCAGAACTTTAAGTAGTGCACCTGATTGTTGATTTTCTTTTGCAAAGAAAAATGATCAAATGTGGGACTATATCCTGATTCATCACTTGGCTAGTCATAGGAATTAGATAGTCAAGGACTTGGAGGGAACATGATTAGAAAATCAGTGACAGGGTGATATGGGGAAGATATATAGATAGAGCTCTCTGAAAGAGCTAAAATAGTGAAAGTGTTCATGTCTTATGTGAATGCTTTCCAAAGGGCGACGTTCGCAAAGGAGGACTTTAATAATCAAGTGGATAGGACGACATGTTCTGTAGACTCTAGTCATCCTCTTCCCCTAACCACTTCTGCCATTGTCAAATAGGCTCTGAGCAAAGTGGCCCTGGTGGCAGAGATGGGAAATATACATGGGCTCTGCTAGGTCTTGGAGTGGACCTCGGTTCACTCACCAAGGTGGCCTTGGCTATAGCCACTGCTGAGAACCCAGTAGCTGAGACCAATATTGGTTCCATGACATGAGACCATTCCATGGGGGAGATATACCAACAATCTGGTGGCAGGTTGATTAAATTGGACCGCTTACGTCAAGAAAAGGGCAGTGCTTTGTTCTTACTGGAATGGACACTCTTCATATGGAATTTCCTTCCTTGATCTCCATGCTTCTGTCAAAACCGCCATTTGTGGACTTATGAAATGTCTCACCCACCATCAAGGTATCGCATACTGAATTGCCTTATACGAAGGGACACCCTTCACAGCAAATGAGGTGTGGCAAAGAAGGGTGTTTCTCTATTGTGTAGTGTGATTGATCCTGACTACCAAAGGAAAATTGGGTTAATATTACATGATAGACATAAAGAATATGTCTGATATTTAGGTGATTCGTTAGGATGTTTCTTCATACTACCATGCCCTGTGTTTAAATTACATGGTAAACTAGAGCAACCCGCTTCCAACATTAATATTAATGGCCCAGAACCTTCAGGAAAGAAGGTTTGGATAATCTCACAAAAAAAATAAACCTGACCAGCCCGGGTGCTTGCTGAGTGCCCAGGAATACACCCTGTGTGGTGGAAGAAATGAGAAGAAAATAGTAGCTACAGCCATGTGATCAGTTGTGGAAATGAGGACTGTAGTAGCTATGAATATTTCCTCCTTAGAAGTATGCATCAAATATTATATATCGTTCACTTATAAAAGTGTAATGGCATGAATGTATTTTCCAGTTTATGCATTCATTCCATTACCTTACATACCTGTGTGAATTTATACTTGTCTTTATTTAGTGGTTACATATTATTTCAGGAGATATGTAATGGTGCCAAATTGCCAAAGGGGGACTGTGATCATGAAGGGTTTTTGTCCAAGTGGCTGAGTCAGGATTCTCATGTTGGTTGACAAACATGACCTCATCATCTTCTATGACCTTCTGAGTAGAAAACACAACCTTCAGAGCAGTGTTCCGACCTTTCGTGATGTTGCCGTCTTGTTGGTGCTGTAACTGCTTCAGAATGAAGGGAAATGGTAAGACCAGTGAATCCTGTGACTCTTGGCTCCCATCTAGACCTCATATGCTGTGAAATGCGTGCATTAGTCTGAAGCAATGCAGTGTAGAAGATCATTCCTGTGGACTATCATTCTGTAAGCCCATAGGAGCTCCTGTAGGCATAAGCACTGCAGGCAAGGAAGGTAAATCCAGATCCGAATAAGTGTGTATTAGATTAGTAAGAAAGCACTGTCCCCTCCTTGAACTAACTATAAGCTTTTCTTTCTTTTGTGTTTTCTTTTTGTGATTGGTTTGTTGTTGTTGTTTTGTTGTACATTGTTGCTTGTTTTGCTCTGTCTTGTTTTTGTGTGTGTTAGTTTCTCCACAGATCTGTCTAAATAAGATAGGCTGGATGGACAATCTGGAGGAGAAAACAATGGGAGTGACAATTCCAGGGGGACATGGGAGAGGGGGAGATGGAGTAAAGGTAGTGGTGTAACAAACCCAGGGACAAGGGAACGACAAGTGATCCAAATCAGTGGTGAGCAGGGTGTAGGAGGCCAGGTAGGTGTGATCAAGGGTAATGTAATCAAGAGGAATTACTGAAACCCAAATTAAGACTGAGCATGATAGTGGGAAAAGGAAAGTCAAAGGAAGTAGAGGAAACAGATAGGAGGCAAAGGGCATTTATAGAGGTTTAAACAAAGGCATCTACATATGTATATATATTGATATATGAGGATGGGGAAATAGATCTATGTGCATATATTTATAGGTTTATTATTAAGGTAGTAGATGAACATTGGACCTCCACTCATGTATGCCCTCAGTGCAAGAATATTTTCTTATATTAAATTGGCATTCTATGATGCTCACCTTCCTGACACAATAGCTAAAGACAAAACGGGTGAATAAGCAATTGTGGTGAAGAAAGCTGATGGTGCCTGGCTATCAAAAGATATAGCATCTGGGGTCTAAAGGCTTGAAGGTAAACAAGCGATCTTCTAGCTCAGAAGCAACAAAGCCAACATCGAAGAAGCACACAAGCCTGCGTGATCATGAGGTGCTGAAGGGATCACTTATCAGGCATCAACGAATATAAATCATATCATTGTGTGCTCTCCTCCCTGATATGATTGCTGCGAAAAATGGGCGCATAAGCAAATGTGGCAAAGAAAGGTGATGGTGCCCAGCTATCAAAAGATATAGCATCTGGGGACTTAAAGGCTTGAAGGTAAGCAAGAGGCCATCTAGCTCAGAAGCAACAAAACCCACATGGAAGAAGCACACCAGTCCGTGTGATCATGAAGTGTCTAAGGGATCAGGTATCAAGCATCATCAGGACAAAAAAATCATATCATTTTGAATGAGGGGGGATTACAGAGAGGAGATCCAAAGCCCATCTGTAGGCCACCGGACATTTCCTTGCAGAAGGGTCTCGGGGAGGAGAAAAGCCAGTCAGGGTGCGATGTCGCAACGATAAAACATACGACTTTCCTCTAGTTCCTAAATGCTTTCTCCCTCCCCACTATCATAATCCCAATTCTACCTTGTAAGTCTGGCTAGACCAGAGGATGTACACTGGTAGAGATACGAACCAGAAACACAGGGAAGCCATCACGCATGATCCCTTCAGGACCAGTGATGTGAGTGGCGATACTGGGAGGGTGGGTTGGAAAGGAGGAACCGATTACAAGAATCTACGTGTGACCTCCTCCTTGGGGGTTGGACAACAGAAAAGTGGGTGAAGGGAGATCAAGTTATGACAACATAATATTTTATAAATTAACAAGGGTTCTTGAGGGAGGGGGGCAACCGGAAGGGAGGGGGAAAATGAGGAATTGATGCCAGGGGCTTAAGTGGAGAGCAAATGTTTGAGAATGATGAGGGCAATGAATGTACAGATGTGCTTTACACAATTGATGTATGTGTGGATTGTGATAAGAGAAGTATGCACTCCTAATAAAATGATTTAAAAAAAGAAAGCACTGTCCCTTACCATGACCAAAATTGGACAATATAACCGATCTGCCGCAGGGCTTATGATCCTTCAGGTATTGTGCCACACTCAGAAGTCAAGGTTGTAGCAGATTGTGCAGTCAGCAGAGGCTATTATAATCAGATTCCCTTGGTGAATTGGAGATCGCACTACTGAGGCCATGTATGGATCGTCTCCACCTGTACTTTAATGACTGCTTTCTTCGGAGTCAATTGAGTACCAAGAGGGTTAACTGGGTAAAGGGAAGAATTGACACTTATAAAATGAGGGACAGAGTGGATGCTTTGGGAATCTGCTGAAGGCTGCTGCTTGGGTAAGAGAAGCCATTCTGTGTATAATCATTGTTGTGAGGGACCATTGAGTAGGTTCTAACTGTGCACAATGGAGCACAACACCTCTGCCTTCAAAAGGAATTATAATATACTTTGTGTAATAGCAATGAATACTTTATTTAAAATATTTTTGTTTTAAATTGTAGGCTCTAAAAGAATTGTGAATCCCTAAAAGAGAAGGAAAAAAAAAAGCATGTGTTTTGTTCAGGAAAGGTATAATACAGTTTTAGTTGCATGCAGGGTGATTGTGTAGTGCTAGATTTAAAAAAATGCCTTTGCATTGTCTTTCTGTGGACATTAGGCAAACCTTAAGGAGATAGGTACGAGCCCAAGTTAGCTGTGTGGCTTTATGGTATGTGTCAACTTGGCTAGAGTCATCTTCACGTCCCAGAATTCTCTTTCTGGGTGTATGCTTCTGGTTAAGGGGTGGTACAGGAGAGGTTTGTGGGAGATCTAGAAATCAGAAGGGAAGCAACCCTTTTGTATTTCTCCCACATCGAAGCTGATTCATTGACTCACTCCATGACAAAAGCAACAACTGAACCCACAACTGTGTATCTTCTTCTATGCCCTTTGAGCATCTTTGATTTGGGGGGACAGGGGTGTGGATTCAGTTCCATAAGAGCACCAGCTATGTCAAGATGTCCACATCACCAATTCCAGCAGCCACAAGAACAGTTTTTTCTGTTGGTTCAAGCCTGTTCTTATATGTTTGTTTTCATCTTCTCTACCTGACCACCTGACCTGCAGACCACAATTCCAACATCAGACACTGTATTAGACAGGGTTCTCTAGAGAGATAAAAGCAGATCGCTGATAATTATATATATAATATATATTTATAAAGATGGTTAGATATATAACACAAGAAATGAGTTGTTAAATTATATACAGATAGATATACAATACAAGAAATGAACAGTTAAATTATAAAGCAGTACAAATGGCTCAGTGCAACTCACTCCCATGAGAGAGTTGTAAGACACTAGCAGTCCTTCAAGTTATGAAAGCCACCAGGTAGTCCTCTGTAGAGAGAGAGAATTAGGATATCCCTGCACGGGCAGCAAACAGCAAGGCAGGTCACCAACCATCAGCCAGGTCACCAACTGTCAGTTCCCAGCTCCAGACATATACATTTCAATAGTGTAGTCTTAATGGGACCTCAACTTACAGCAACACAGTCCACAGGCTAGGCGTCCCACAGGTAGTGTACCCTTTAAATTGAGGCACAGAACAGACAAGGCAGCCACACACTGGGATGATGAGTAAAGAGTGAGAGACAAGAAAGGTGAGGCTCAACGAGCCATTTATTTATCTGCCCTTCAATTAATCCCACATGTGTTTATCGGCAAGGCTGGCACAATAAACTTTCTCAATCCACCCCTTGCCAACCTGTCACCTGTACACAATTCTTTAGCCATATATGCTTATATAATTTCCGGACATTGATGAAATCACACTTATACTTATCATGAATCACCTATCATACATATAAATGAAAACACACTGAGTCCAATTGTATCTGATATATCATACCTGGCTGATAAACAGACACCAAGGAAAAAGTCTTACACAGACTGCTAACAAACTGCACGCACATGCGCACGCATGCACACAGGTATATTTATACACATGCACATATACACACATATCTAGAATTGGCTCATGAGTTCAGTTATCTGATTCAACCTTGACAGATACAATAAATTAAGAGTCGAGACTAAGGTTTTGTAGGTTAGCATTTAATAGAGTCTAGATAGTCTGGAATTCCAGAGTTTATGGGGAGAAACAGTAACTTTTCTCTTTCATTGTTTAAAGGTTACTTTAATGACAAAAGTTATTGAATAACTATTGAATAATGACTGAATAAGTAGAAAAGAAACTCCACAAATTATGTCTTAGATTAAAGGATTGGTTTGATCAAATTTCTTAGGTTGTCAGGTGTGGTGATCCCCAGTAGTTTTGATATCATAGTGTATATCAACTTTATAATTCCTAGGAATTTAAAAAGAAGAGATGTGGCTGAGGAATCACACTTCTTCCCTGGAAGACTTCATCCTTGAAGGGCTCTTTGATGACTCTCTCACCCATCTTCTCCTTTTCTCCTTGACGATGGTGGTTTTCCTCATTGCAGTGAGTGCCAACACCCTCACCATCCTCCTCATCTGTGCTGATACTCGCCTTCATACACCGATGTACTTCTTGCTCAGCCAGCTGTCCCTCATGGACCTGATGCATGTCTGCACTACCATCCCCAAGATGGCGATCAACTACTTATCTGGCAAGAAGTCCATCTCCTTTGTGGGCTGTGCCACCCAGCACTTCATCTATTTATCTGTGGGTGGTGCCGAGTGTCTCCTTCTGGCCCTCATGTCCTATGACCGCTATGTTGCCATCTGTCATCCACTACACTATACTGTTCTCATGAGCAGAAGGATGGCATTGATGATGGCTGTCATGTCATGGTTAGGAGCATCTGTGCACTCCCTAATGCACACCGTGATTTTGATGCACTACCCTTTCTGTGAACACCCCAAAATCTCCCATTTCTACTGTGAACTTCCAGCTGTTGTGAAGGTGATATGTGAAGACATCACTGTTTATGAAACCATACTGTACATCAGCACCATCCTTATTCTCCTCTTTCCCATCTCCCTGGTCTCTACGTCCTATGCCTTCATCGTCCACAGTATGATTCAGATGCGGTCAGCTGGGAGCAAGAGAAATGCCTTTGCTACTTGTAGCTCTCACCTCACTGTTGTTTTCCTCTGGTTTGGTGCTGCTATATACTCATATATGAGACCTAGGTCTCTGCGCACTCCTTTGCAAGACAAGGTTGGCTCAGTGTTATACAGCATCATCACTCCCACACTGAATCCTCTGATTTACACTCTCCGGAATAAGGATGTAGCTAAGGCCCTGAGGAAAGTTCTGGAGAGGGGCACTACCCCCCCATGATATGGAGTTGAATGATATAATACTCTTAATAAATAGGTGAAAAGTTCTTAGGCTCCAGACTGCTGGACACATCCTTCAAGAGTGCAGAGTGTTCTTGTGGTTTGACCACTTAAATAGCATAGATAGATGCATTGTACATTCTTAGAATTAAGTGGTTAAAACAAAACTCTATTAGTAGTTTAGGCATCCAGCCACCATGGAGCATGCAGACAGAGATTATTTTAAAAATTTCTTCAATATATGTTATTCTCAGTAAACAAGTGGCCATCTAGCTGAGAAGCAACAAAGCCCACATGAAACACACCAGCCTGTGTGATCATGAGGTGACTATGGGAGCAAGTATCAGGCATCAAAGAACAAAAATGGCATATTGTGAATGAGGGGGAGTTCGGAGTGGGAACATAAAGTCCATCTGTACTGGACATCCCCTTACAGAAGGGTAGTGGGCAGGAGCAGAGCAACTCAGGGTGCGGTATAGCACCGATGAAACACACAGCTTTCCTCTAGTTCTTTAATGCTTCCTCCTTACAAATTCAACTAGATCTGATCATGTACCCTGGTAAAGATAAGAGCTGGAAACCTAGGGAATCCAAGATTGATAAACCTCTCAGGACCAATAATGAGAGTAGAGCTACCAGGAGGGTAATGGGAAATGGGGTAGAAAAGGGGAACCATTTCAAGGATCTACATATAACCCCCTTCCTGGGGGATGGACAACAGAAAAGTGGGTGAAGGGAGACATCGGACAGCATAAGATACGACAAAATAATAATAATTTATATATTACCAAGGGTTCATGGGGGAGGGAGGAAGGGGAAAAATGAGGAGCTGAGACCAAGGGCTCAAGTAGAAAGCAAATGTTTGAGAATGACGAGGGCAATAAATGTACAACTGTGCTAGACACAATGGATGGATGTATGGATTGTGATGAGAGTTGTATGAGCCCCTAATAAAATTATTAAAAAAGAAAACAGTTGTATGAAACCCACTAAATGATTCAAAATATATGACACTTTTGTATTCTGCCAAAAATAGAAAGATAAAAGCCCTTATCACTATTATTTTCAAAATAAAAATGTACATAAAATATGACATCAGTGTTATTACCATCAAATTGCTTCCTACTCACAGTGACCGTATCTATGACAGAATTTAATACAACCTGATCCTGTCTCAGACTCAGAAATAATTGTTTTATTTGGGCCAATTGTTGCAGCCACTGTGCCAACCCATCCTCTTAATGGTCTTCCTCTTTTTCAATGGCCTTCAACTTTTTATCAAACATGATGTCCTTCTCCAGGGACTGGCTTCTCCTGATCACATGTCAACGTTACATCAGATGAAGCCTCTCCATTGTCACTTGTAAGGACCCTTCTGACTGGACTTCCTCCAAGACAGATTTGTTTGTTCTGCTGGCAGTCCACAGCACTTTCAGTATGATTCTCCAGCACCATGATTCCACTGCAGCAATTCTCCTGTCGTCTTCTTTCTTCGTGGTTTAGCTTTCACATGCATATGAGGCAATCACAAATGCCATGGCTTGGGTCAGGGGCACCTTTGTCCTCACAGTGACATTCTTGTCCTTCAACACTTTGAGGAGGTCTGTGCAGCAGATTTACCCCATGCAATGTGTCCTTGCATATACTGATTTCAGCTCCCATGATCATTGACTGTGGATCCAAGCGACATGTAATCCTTGAAAACTTCAACATTTTCTCTATCATGATGAAATCTCTTCCTCTATTTTGAAGATTTTAATTTTCTTTACATTTCCTTACAATCCATCCTGAAGGTTTCAGTGTTTGATTTTCATCAGCCAGTGCTTCACGTTCTCCTTGTTTACATCAAGCAATATCGTACTGTCTGCATATTGAAGGTTGTTAATAAGAATTTGTCCTGCATTGTGCCTCCACTCAAGTACTCCCTCAATGCAAGAATACTTTCTTCTATTAAATTGGCATTCTATGATGCTCACCTTCCAACGCAACCACTGAAGACAAAGCAGGTGAATAAGCAAATATGGTGAAGAAAGCTGATGATGCCTGGCTATCAAAAGATATAGCGTCTGGGGTCTTAAAGGTTTGAAGTTAAACAAGCAGCCATCTAGTTCAGAAGCAGCAAGACCCACATGGAAGAGCACAATAGCCTGTGTGATCACGAGGTGCCGAAGGGATCAGTTATCGGCACCAAAAAACAAAACAAAAAAATCATATCACTGTGTGCCCACCTCCATGATACGATCGCTGAAGACAAATGGGTGCATAATCAATCTTGAGAAGAAAGCTGATGGTGCCCGGCTATCAAAAGATATAGCATCTGGGGTCTTAAAGGCTTGAAGGTAAACAAGCGGCCATCTAGGTCAGAAACAACAAAACTCATAAGGAAGAAGCACACCAGCCTGTGCGATCATGAGGTATTGAAGGGATAAGGTATCAGGAATCATCAGGACCAAAACTCTTACCATAGTGAACGAGTGGGGGAGTGTGGAGTGGAGATCCAAAGCCCATTTGTAGGCCATTGGAGATCCCCTTGCAGAGGGTTCTTGGGAAGGAGATGAGCCAGTCAGGGTGCGATATAACAATGATTAAACATACAACTTTCCTCTAGGCCCTAAATGCTTCCGTGCCCCCCCCCCCCCACTTCCCCACTATCATGATCCCAATTCTACCTTGTAAGTCTGGCTAGACCAGAGGATGTACACTGGTACAGATGGGCACCAGAAACAGGGAATTAGGGCGGATGATCCCTTCAGGACCAGTGATGTGAGTGAATGTAGAGGGAGGGTAGGTTAGAAAGGGGAACCGATTACAAGGCTCTACATGTGTTCTTCCTGGGGGATGGACAACAGCTGTAGATCCTTGTTACACTATTGCAACATTGTTAGAGGACTCAATCATTATATTGCCTCTCAGGACATTGTCCTCTATGTTTGTCATGGGTCAACTTCCTTCTCTGATTCCCTTTCATTTTACCCTGAATTACACTTCTTAATAATGTGCTACAAAAAACAAAGAAACAAAAACCCAAACTCACTGCCATGAAGTTGATGCTGGTTCACTGGGACCCTATAGGACAGCCTAGAACTGCCTTTGTAAGTTTCTAAGACTGAAACTCTTTATGGGAGGAGAAACCCTCATTTTTCTCCTGCAGATTTGTTGGTGACTCCAAACTGCTGGTCTTGTGGTTAGCAGCCCAACACATAACCACCAGGCTAACAAGCCTTCAATAACATACTAGCACCAAAGGTTTTCATTACCTAAGACATTTCCTTGCTTTATAAGAGCTGTTACTATGTCTTTGGCCTTAAATTACGGCTAAACTAGCTACCTGTTCTAAACACTGAAGACTTACCCTAGGACATGGAGGCTTTTATGCCAGAATGCTGGAGACTAGACGTCAATACAATGATCTCCATGAAGAGAATTTAGTTAATGACTGACAGGAGCTGGTCAGTCAGAAACCCAGCTACCCTTGCACATATTTTACATCGACTTGTAAATCTTCTGCAGGCTTTAACTCTAGTTGCCCACAACAATCACAAGCTTAATGATAGACTTTTTTATTGGCTTCCCTTTCTCTTTTACTTTCTCACTCCCTTCCTGATATGTTTTCCTGCAATAGCTTCCCAAATATAGTGTTTTCTAAGAAGAACCCAAACCAAGAGACTTTGTACTAGAAACAGATCTTCAAGATGCTGTTCTGCAATCGAAACACTTGCCAGGTTGTTTTTGTTGTGGTTAGGCGATGTCAAGTCAGTCCGCAATCCTTCCCGTCACCCCACACCCCACCCCCCACCCCCAGAGACCCTGAGTGCAGCAGCACAAATACTGCCTGGTCTTGTACCATCCTCATATATTTGTGCTTATGTTGGGGAGTAATTGGTGCAGCCACTCCGCCTTCTCCCATGTCCCCCTACTTCACCAAGCATGGTGTCCTTTCTCAGGAAAGGAGCCCTGGTGGCATCATAGTTCATCCTGGGCTACTAACTGCAAGGTCCGCAGTTTGAAACTGGAGCTGTATGTGCAGATGGGCACAAGACAAGCTTTCTACTCCCATAAAGAGTTACAGTCTTGAAAACCCACAGGGGAAGCTCTGCCATGTCCTATAGGGTCACTATCTGTCAGAATCAACTCAGTGGTAATGAAATTTTACTTTACAAAGGCCTTATTACTAGTGATAAGTGGGCTGACCACTTTTGACATGCTGTGGTGTAGTAATTATTTTCCAGGGACTAAAGATGGCATATACATGGAAAGGAATGACTGGCTATGCAACATCTTTAGCATCTGCAGCTATGAAGGCAATAATGATTGTAGGCCTGTGGAATTATTGATTATTATTCATTGCTATCAGTGCACAGAAGGAAGAAAATGACAAGCTCAGTTCAATCAACATCAAAGCAGAGCACAGGAGTAAAATCTAGAAGGCCTCCAGGGTTGTGTTGAGAGAGATTTGCCTCTCCTATAGCTGGATGATAGATCGTGCTTATAATTAAGCGCAAGACCTGGTTTTGACCATAACGAATTACAAAAACTTTTGCACGTGAATTTCTATCTAGACTCCGAGCTAACTCCAGGACTTTGATGTGGGAGAACACTGAGACCTGGTATGTGGGTATCTGGTATTGAAGACCTTGGTCTTCCAGGTACCCTAAAATCACCCGGACGACCAGATACAGACATTCCTTGCTAGCGTGCCAGTGCACCCCATTGCCAGGAACCAAGCTAGCGTCTTCACCTGAGCCAGAGAAGTCACAAGATGATGTTTTCTCTTCACAAAACCGCGGCCCTTTTCATTCTAGACACATCACTGACACATTGAAGAGAAAAGGATAATTACTAAAAGAGCTTTAGGAAGTCTTCAGACTATGGTAAAAATCCTCTCCTCAAAAATCAACTTGATATGACAAAATAACGAGGTATAAATTACCAAGGGCACATGAGGGAGGGGGAGCGGGGAGGGAGGGAAAAAAAAGAGGACCTGAGCAAATGCTTTGAGAATGATTGGGGCAGGGAATGTGCAGATGTGCTTTATACAATTGATGTATGTATATGTATGGATTGTGATAAGAGTTGTATGAGCCCCTAATAAAACGTAAAAAAAGAAAAGAGGAGAAAAAAAAGAAAATGATTAGGGAAAAGAATGTACAGATGTGCTTTATACAATTGATGTATGTATATGTATGGATTGTGATAAGAGTTGTAAGAGCCCCTAATAAAATGTTTTAAAAAATCAACTATGAAATTAGCAACATTAAAAAACAACAAGCATTAATTCACTTCCAAAAAATGGACCAAAAATAAATAGGAAAGAGAGAGAGGTATTCATTTGTGAAAAGCTGGTAAAACTTTAAGAGAAAACAGCCTTTCTGTCTGGGATGCTCACACCCAGACAAACTCTCCTTAAAAGAATTTATAGAAAATAAAGAAAATCCCATATATGTATAAAAATGAAGAAGTTCATGATAAGAAATAACAAAGGAAATCTTTCAGGCTTGAAGAAAATGACACTTTAATCCATGGGAATGAATGAAAACCAATCTAACCAAACTGACTGCCATCGAGTGTATACTGACTCACGGCGACCCTATAGGACAGGGTAGAATGGCCCCAGGTGAGTTTCTGAGACTGTAACTCTTGGCGAGAGTAGAAAGCCCCATCTTTCTCTCAGGAGAAATGCGGAATACTCAAAATTGTAAATGTATGGCCGGATCAATGCCAGGCCAGCTTCTAGCAGCAAGTGACCTTGAATCTCCCCCACACACTTGCAGAGTTGACCAGAGCTGGCTATGTAACCTGTCAGCAGCTTTGCAAGTTTTTTCTTTCTTTTACTCATGGCCCATTTTGCTCACAGTCTGTTTTGTTCATGGCCCATTTGGCTCAGTGCCCAATTTGTTCTCGGCTGCCGCTCTGCACCGAGCACGAATACACCCGGAACCAGGAAGACACCTTACTTTCCAGAAACCCGGACATACCTGTATCTCCCAATCCCTGACTACTTTACCTTATATGGATTTAAAACATCCCAGTCACATGTTCTCTGGCCATATAAGCACCACCCCTGTAGCCTAGGGCACGACTCACCCGGCCCAGACACTGTGGACCATGGGACTTCACCCAGGCTGGGTTTTTCTCCCCAATAAAACCTGTTTGCTCTAATTTGACTGATCTGGTCCCTGGCATCTCTTGACTACCTTACAACAAACACATGTGGAAGTACAGGAGTCTGTATACAAACATGCATTTTTCTCTTTTCTTCCATTAATTTCTGAGAATACATAAGAATCTCTAACTGTAACATTGTATTATTGTGCTTACAACACAGATATATGTGTATGTTTAAATATAGATGTAACAGATATGTTAGTATTAATACAAACAGGGGTAAAGAAATGGAGCTACACTGAATCAAGGTTACCATATTTTCCTGGAATTAAGTCAGTAATGACCTGAAGTAGATTTTGATAAAGTAAGATGCGTAGTGTAACTTTAATAACCACTAATAAAATAATGAAAATCAGAAATTTTAAAATAAGAAGAGAAATACCAATGGCATACTGAAAATCTTTATTTAAGACCAAAGTGACAAAGGGAAACAAAGAAAGAAGAAGAAATGAGGTATTTAAAAACAAATAGAAAAATGGCAGATCTAAATGCAATCATACCAATCTGATCCCATCATGCTGGGGTGAAACACTAAGAGCATGCAACAGAGCAGCAAGGGGAGCAAAGTAATGAAATCCCCAGGGAATTCCAAAAATAGATTTTGGAGACAGAATGTGGCACCCCATCAGACTTGTCTGGAAAACACACATAAAGGCCAACAAGCAGACCTTGCACTACTTATAGACCTTTCCATTGTTGTCATTGGCTTTCTTTTTGTTGTTGTTGTTTTATTGTTGTTATTGTTTTATTGGTCTTGACATCCTTTGTTGTTTTATTTGGCTTTGCCGGGGTTTTTGCACTTATTAATATGTCTACATGTCTGTCTAGATAAGATAGGCAGAATAAATAACTTGGAGAAGAAAAGGACAGAACCAATGGTTCCAGGGGGATACAGAAAAACGGGAGGTGTGAGAAATGAAAGTGGCGGGGGACGGGGGGGCAACCTAGGGACAAGGGAATAACAAGTGAAATAAAATCAATGGAGAGTAGGATGCCTAGTGGGGCTTAATCAAGGGCAGTAAGAAATTACTAAACCCAAATGAAGGCAAAACATGATGGTGGGACAAGAGGAAAGTAAAAGGAAATAGAGACAAGGACATGTATAGAGGTCTAAATACAGGTATATATATATATATATATATATATATATATATATATATATAATGAGAGGGGAATAGAACTATGTACTCATATCTATATGTTAAGAATTAAGGTTGCATATGGACAATTGGCCTTGACTCAAGTACTCCCTCAACACTAGAGCGTTTTGTTCTAACAGTCCGGCATTCTGTGATGCTCACCTTTCCTACATGATCACTGAAGACAAAATGGGTGCATAAGGAAATGTGGTGAAGAAAGCTGATGGTGCCCGACTATTGAAAGATACAGCACCTGGGGGTCTTAAAGGCTTGAAGATAAAAAAGCGGCCATCTAACTGAGAGGTCACAAAGCCCGAATGGAAGAATCACACCAGCCTGTGTGATCATGAGGTGTTGATGCGATTAGGTACCATGCATATAAGACCTAGAACAAAATCATACCCAAGGTGAATGGGGGTGGGGCATGGAGTGGAGACCAATCTGTAGACAATTGGACATTCCCCTACAGAGGGATCACAGGGAATGAATGAGCCATTCGGGGTACAGGATTGCACCGATGAAGCACACAACTTTCCTCTAGTTCTTTGGTTCTTCCTTTCCCCCTACTATCATGACCTCAATTCCACCTTACAAGTCGGATTGGATCAGAACATGCACATTGCTACAGATAAGAGCCTGCAACCTAGGGAATCTAGGCTAGATAACCCCTCAGGGACAACAATGAGAGTGGAGATACCAGGAAGATTAAGGGAAGGTGGTAGGGCAAAGGGGAATTGATCACAAGGATCAACCTATAACCCCTCCCAGGAGGATGAACAATGGAAAAGTGGGTGAGGGACAATGGAGAACTTTATAAGATATGAAAATAATAATCTATAACTTATCAAGGGTTCATGAGGGAGGGGGAAGAAACGGGGAGCTGATATCAGGGGCTCAGTGGGAAGAGAATGCTTTGAAAATGATAATGGCTGCATATGTGGAAATGTGCTTGACACACTGGATGAATGTATGGATTGTGATAAGAGATGTAAGAGCCCCCAATAAAAGTATTTAATAAAAAATAATAAATGTAATCAGTCAAAATGTATATAGTATCAGATTTTATATATGAACAAGATCTGACTACATAATGTCTATTAGAAACACCACACACCTCCCTCCAGGGGGAAGAACAACAGAAACTATAGGGGAAGGGAGACAGCAGTCTGTGTGAGATATGAAAATAATAATAATTTATAATTTGTCAAAGGGTCATGAGGGTGGGAGGTGGAGGGCAGGAAAAAAGAGGAGCTGATACCAAGGGCTCAATAGAAAGTAAATGTCTAGAAAAGAATGATGGCAACATATGTATAAATATACTTGATACAATTGATGTATGGATTGTTATGAGTTGTAAGAGCCCCCAATAAAATCACCTCTTAATAAAAAAAGAAAGAAACATAATTTAGAAGATACAACTAGATTGAACATGATAGGGTGAAAATAGATATAGCATACAAACAAATCATAAGTGAGCTGGAGTAGCTCTATTCATAAAAAAATAAGTTTCAAAATAAGAAATATTATTAGAGACAAGAAGAAACATTTCATACTGCTAAAAGAATCAAAATGTCAGGAAGCTGTAGTAATCATAAATGTATATACTCCTAACAACAAAATACTTACATAAATAAAGCAAAAATGAACAGAACTGTGGAAAAACTCTGTCCTACAGGTTCACTATGAATTAGAATCAACGTCATAGCAACAGGTTTCAGGGGATTTATAGTTAAAGGAATCCTGGTGAAACAAAAGTTAAATTCTAACAAAATTATTAATGATTCCATCCATAAGCTACGCCCTCAATAAAAGACAAGGCCTGGTTACTAAATTCATAAAGGTAATGTTCTACATTCTACTTCAGTGAGTGGGGACTGGGGTCTTCGTAAAGCTCACGAGCAACCACCTGTGGGGCTCCTATTGGTCTCTCCCTGTCCAGAGGAAAGAAGGGTGAAGAAACAATTAATGGGAACAATTCACCTACAGGCACTAGCACTCAAACGGCAGCCTCCATGACCCTGAGAGCCCAGAAGAATAGCTACCTCGACCAACCACTCTGAAAAGGATCACAATAGAAGTCCCCAGAGAAAGTGGAAGAAAAATGTGGACAAAAACACCCTCAAAATGGAAAAAATGACCAGGCATACTGGTCAGATGAAAGGGTTCCAAGACGAGAGGAAGAGAGAGTGGGCTACATCCTGGCCCACCAAGCCTTGAGGATGATATCGCTGCTCAAAGAAGCCAATGCACAGAGAGGACCACATGGTTGGTTCCACTATAACACACGACGTCCCTCACTGATCCATAGCCCTACAGAGGACAACACTAGAGACACAGTGTGGAAATTGCACCCGATCTTTTCTCACCACAACGAGCCAAAACACTAAGGACATGTAACAGAACAGCAAGGGGAGCAGAGCAAGGAAGTCCCGAGGAAGTACCAAAAATAGAATTTGGGGCCAGGGCTTGGCACCCTATCAGACTCGACTGGAAAACACTCCTAAAGGGCTACAAACAGACCTTGAACTATTTTAAGAAAGAAAGAAAGAAAGAAAGAAAGAAAGAAAGAAAGAAAGAAAGAAAGAAAGAAAGAAAGGAAGGAAGGAAGGAAGGAAGGAAGGAAGAAAGAAAGAAAGAAAGAAAGAAAGAAAGAAAGAAAGAAAGAAAGAGAAAAAGTTCCAAGACTATAGCCCTTCCTTACCCTTCAATCCTAGAACAGAAGCTACTCCATGACTTTACTTTCAGCCAAACAACAGAAGTTGAACATAACACCTGGGAGGTCCACACTCCTACAAGCCACCATCATTTCCCCAGAGACAAAGCTCAGAAGGAAGCAAAGGATAGGAGAGATGGAAACGGGAAACACAGGAAAGAAGTGGGAAGAGTTTCCTAGGCTCTAACTTTATTTCAAACTGTTTATTGTGATTTGGGTGGAAGTTTACAGGGCAAATAAATTTTTATGTTTAACAACTCATACACACATCATGATAAATGGAGAAAAGACTGAAGTTGTCAAGGATTTCATTTTACTTAGATCTACAATCAACACTCATGGAAAAGCAACAATGAAGAGATAAAGTTATGTACTTTGTTGGGTCAGTCTGATGCAAAAACCTTTTCAAAGGGCTAAGAACAAAGATGTCACTTTAAAGACTAAGGTTTGCCTGTCCCAAGTCACGGCATTTTCAATGATTGTACGCGTGGAAACTCTCCAATGAATAAGGAAGATTGGAGAAGAGTTCGTGAATTTGAGCTATGGCTGGCAACTAATATTGAAATTACCATAGACTTACAGAACAAATACAGTATATACTCGAATGTAAGCCTACCCGAGTATACGCCAAGGTACCACGAGATGTTACACCTCACTGGGGTACCACTGACCCATGTATAAGCGAACCCCAGTTTTTGAGCACATTTTTTGTGCTGAAAAACTTGGTTTATACATGAGTATATACGGTAGGTCTTTGAAGGAGTAGAGACAGAATGCTTGGTAAAGAAGAGGGTCAGCCAAGGAGAGGAATCCCCTCAATGAGATGGAGTGACACAGAGGCTGCAACAATAGTGTGGCAGTCACCTAATCTGGTGTCAATTTAAGGATTAAGAGTGTAGGGGTGGAGCCTAGGCTGTCAATCTGGAGATAGCCAATGAGACGTCTGTGTAGGCATGGCCTTCTGAGAATTCTGGGAAATCTTCCTCCTTGGAAGTGGAAGACACCTCTCTCTCTGAGACTCCCTGGGAGACATTGCAGAAGACAAGCCACATGGATACAACCAGACCTCTGAAGCTGGAGAAGTCACAAAGAGACCCCTGTCAGCGCTGAGATGCTTACAACGCCACTGGACCCAAAGACTTTCTACCCACTGGCTTGTGATCATCCTGCATTTGGCTTCACTGCATGTGTTTCATGAGTCTGAAGAGGATGTTATAGATTGGTATTGGACATATAGGCTAATATCAGACTTATGGCCTTGGACTGGACTGGGTTGGGATTTTTTCTCAATGTTCAACTGCTCTTGTATATAAACCTCTTCCTTATGTACATATGTGTGTCCAGGGATTTGTTTCTCTAGTCTCAGGGGACAGGATTGGTGAGTGTTTCATTCTGTTGTACATGGGGTCACTATGAGATGGAAGCCACCGGATGGCATCTAGCAAAAAACAACAGCAGCAGGAAGCTAAACGGTAGGGTTGAAAAGTCTATCGGTGACTGTGTAGCTTTCTCTTTTGACTCTTTCTGTGTGTTACGGCACATTGGGGAAAAGGTGTAAAATAGTTATGATATCATTCTCAGACTTTGTATTCTCAAAAGAATTTGATGGAAAGGGTCTGGAGACATCTATGTCCCAAGAGGAGAAATAAGTCAGGTTAATGGACCGCTAGAAAGAATATTCCTGTGTGATCTTCAGAGTCACCCCCCCCTCCAAATATTTCAGTCCCCTGATTCCTATAAGTAAACTCCAAGCAATGCCTTTGGGGAATGCATTTCTTCCCCAAAAGCATACAGCACTGTCTAATTGTCTCGTAGAATAATGACTTCAAGAATGGGTCCAGGATGTGTCCTCTGGGATGAACTCCCTGATGCCATCGATTTACTGTTTTCTGTTTTCCTTGCCTGACATCACTGGTCCTCTAGGTTAGAGGGATGTTTCATTTGTCATCAGTGGCGATTCTCTTCCCTCATGATTAGCTCATGTCAGACAAAGTCTGTCCTGATTCCCACCCATGTGATTACTGATGAGGAAACAGTTATTGCAGTCAGCAGGACCTTATTCCCAAAGTAGCAGAACTAGAGTCAAATTCATATTCTATTAAGTGTGCAAGATGTGTAAAGCTCAGAGGAAAGTGTTCTGAGTGATCTAAAACATCAGGAAATCCCAAACAATTTTTCTGTGAACTCTGGATACATCGATGATTCAGCTGATATTATATTTGTCTTCTTAACCAGGTAATATTAATGCAAATATCTATTGTGAAGCTCTCACCCTCATCTTGGGATAGAGAGGTAGCTCAGAGGCAATCCTAGAGCCAGATGAAGCACATGTATGATTAAAAAGTAGAGTTAATGGAGTTAGCTAGTAGAGAACCAAAAAAGTTAAAATCCAGTCACTTAATGTGCCCTGCTGTGTGCTGATAGAATTCAAAATCGAAGTACAGATTGAAAGGGCATTGAAGAATCACAATTGCTGCTGGAAGCAAGGATAATTGGGTCATTGATAATGACAACTGCACCATCCCACTAGTAAATGGAGATTTCTAGGGTTAGAGAATGTAGACTTATGAGCATCTCTGATCAGTAGCCAGGGTGGACCCATCCTGCCCACTACATTTCACTTCTCTGCTTGTTCTGCTCACAAGTCTCTGAAGAGGAAGTTACAGGTAAATGATGTTGAGGGCTGAGGTTTCCTGGAAACTTCTATTAGAACCTAGGGCATCCTCTAGTATTTTCAATTTCTATTCTTAGCCCTTAAGTCAATCCATGAGGAAAACAAAGAAGTGGTAAAAAGGTCAGCAACTATGTGCA
The DNA here is from genome assembly GCF_050624435.1 of Tenrec ecaudatus. Taxonomy (NCBI): domain Eukaryota; kingdom Metazoa; phylum Chordata; class Mammalia; order Afrosoricida; family Tenrecidae; genus Tenrec; species Tenrec ecaudatus. The sequence continues at coordinate 131,646,355 of NC_134541.1, forward strand.
ACAAATAAGCATTAAAATGATCAAGAAAGTCTCCTAAAGGAAGGATAGAGGCATGAAGCTGATGATAGAAGATTTGCATTCTGGAGGTTTGCAGAGAAAGATGGACACTAATGAGGAAGGAAGGTAGGTGGATATTGTCCTTAAGCAAAAATGCCCCATAACTTGACTGGCTTGTGATGATTCAAGAGAGGAGGTGAAAAATTGGTCTTTTAATCCACAAGTAACTGATTTTTAATTAAATGTGTGAGGTGACTGTCAAAAGATGTGGTTAAAGGCTGTCTTAGGCGAGAAATGTGATGGAGAAGGAAGGGATGTAAGAAGGAAAGAAGGGGGAGAGAGAGAGAGATACAGAGAGAGAGATTGTTTCATAATGGTTAAATTATACTTTGGAAATGCATTTGTTTCAGAATACATTGGTTTTTTATAAATCATTTTATTAGGGACTCGTACAACTCCTACCACAATCCATACATCCATCCATTGTGTCAAGCACATTTGTACATTTGTTGTCCTCATCATTTTCAAAACATTCTCTTACTACTTGAGCCCTTGGTATAAGCTCCTCATTTTTCCCTTCCCTCTTCCTTCCTCCTTCCCTCCCTCCCTCCCTCCCTCCATCCATCCATCCCTCCCTTCATCATGAACCCTTGGTAACTTAAAATTATTATTTTTCCATGTCTTGCACTGTCTGATGTCTCCCTGTACCCCCTTATCTATTGTCCATTCCCCTGAGAGGGGGTTTTAGTTAGGTCATTGTGATCAGTTCTCGATCAGAATATTTTGTTTTAAAAAAGTATTAGGAAGGTGGGCACATACTGATGATTTTTTGTTCTTTGATGCCCAATACTTGGTCGCTTCTACACCTTGTGGTCACACAGGCTGGTGTGCTTATTCTATGTGGACTTTGTCACTTCTGAGCTAGATGGCTGCTTGTTTACCTGCAAGCCTTTAAGACCCCAGATGCTATATCTTTTGATAGCTGGGAACCATCAGCTTTCTTCACCACACTTTCTTATGCACACATTTTGTCTTCAGCGTCTGGGCTCTTAAAGGCTTGAATATAAACAAGCAGCCATCTAGCTCAGAAGCAACAAAACCAACATGGAAGAGGCACACCAGCCTGTGCAACCATGAGGCGTCGAAGGGATCAGGTATCAGGCATAAAAGAACAAAAAATCTTATAATTGTAAATGAGTAGGGGTGAAGAGTGGAACCCAAAGCTCATCTGTAGGCAACTGGACACCCCCTTTACAAAAGGGTCTTGGGGAGGAGATGAGCCAGTCAGGGTGCAGGGTAGTAACAGTGAAACACACAACTTTCCTCTAGTTCTTAAATGCTTCCTCCTCCCACTTTCATGATCCCAATTCTACCTACAAATCTGGATAGACCAGAGGATGTGCACTGGTACAGATATGAACTGGAAACACAGGGAATCCAGGACAGATGATCAGTTCAGGACCAGAGGTAAGAGTGGCAATACCAGGAGGGTGGAGGGAAGGTGTGATGGAAAGGGGGAACCAATGACAAGGATCTACATATAGCCTCCTCTTTGGGAGACAGACAACAGAAAAGTGGGTGAAGGGAGGCATAGAACAATGTAAGATGTGACAAAATAATAATAATTTTTAAATTATCAAGGGTTCATGAGGGAGGGGGAGCAGTAAGGGAGAGGGAAAATGAGGAGCTGATACCAAGGACGGAAGTAGAAAGCAAATGTTTTGAGAATGATGATGGCAACAAATGTGCCTGGCACATGGATGTATTGTGATAAGAGTTGTATGAGCCCCCAGTAAGATGATTTAAAAAAAAGTATTAGGTAACTTAGAATACATGAGTATATAGGGAGAGATGCTTAAGATGGAAAATCAAAGAGGAATTGAATGTCTATTTTGGTGATCAAATCATTTGAGTCATGCTACACCATGGAGATCAAGTTAGCTCTCATTCTGACTAGTATTATGTGAGAATTGCGTACAGTTTGGCTGCTCAATTGTCATCAGCTTCATATTCTTGGCCTTACCTTTTAAGCGTGTCAGGGCATATTCTTGTTAATCTCCCTGGGCACAAGCAGGTGGTCTTGTTCTGTGTCACTGTGGCACCTATACATAGCTTATTAAACCACATTTAATCTTCAAATAAATATCCCAATGTTATCTTCAAATCTAATATGATATATTTCTCCCATATAAAACCAGAAAGAGGCTGAGTTTTAAATAAATGTGTGAGGTGACCATCCAAAAGATGAACTCAAAGTCTGCATTAGGAGACACATGTGAGATAGAGGGAGGAAAAGAAGCTCTTCCCACAAAGAGAACACAAACAAAAGTAAAAACACTAAACATTGCCCCGTAAGAGGATACAGCATCCCTTTTCTGTTTGGGTCATATTCGTCCTTTAGCTGATTCATACTATTTTTTTAATACCCCGTAACTTAAATGCTGAGCAAAATAAATAACTTTAATAAGGTTTTAAAAAATAAATCATTTTGTTGTGGGCTCTTGCAGTTTTTATAACATTCATACATCAATTGTATCAAGTACATTTGTACATATGTTGACGTCATTTTCCAAATATGTTCTTTCTGTTTGAGCCCTTGTTATCAGCTCCTCTTCTTCCTCCCTCACTTTCTCACCCTCACGGAGCCCTGATAAATTATTGTTACTTTCATATCTTACACTGCCCGCTGTCTTCCTTCACCCACATTACTGTTGTTCGTCTCCTGGAAGGTTAGGTAGTTTTAATACATCTATGTTAGATAAAGGGGCAACAGAGAAGAAGATAATAGAAATATTTTCTTAGCACATGAGCAAAATATTCATACCAAAATAAGGAAGTTATACCTTTGGTTACATACCCTTAGTTACTACAGCTTTTGTTTTCACAACAGGTCGTATGGTCATGGCTGGTGTTTGCAATTACCTTATTTCCGTACCCATCCCGATTTCCTTTACCCTGAGCAAACATCTCAGGTGGATATGATCCCTGCTCTGGTGGATGACCCGAACCTTCATCCCTGAAGGATCTGTGTCATTAGCCTTACTGCCAAAATTGGGGTGTTGCAATTTTCCATGGACTTCCATTGCAGGACATGGGTCTACAAAGAGGCACTTGGGTGAATCTCCTGCATCCCAGATTCACTTCTCTGTATCCCCTCTATGTGGTAGCAACTCAATTTCTGCTGATAGGTAGGTCAAAACCCTGACCAGTAACCCATATGAATAGTAAACCATATCTTTACCCTTTGATTCAGATGTATAAGGGTCCCTAAAAGACAAGTTGCCACTCTCAAATTTTGGTATAATAAAATCTTTGTTGAGTCACTGGGTAGAAGCATTCTCCTTTTGGAATGTTTTCTTTTTCACAGGTCATGATAGTGGAGGTGTAAGTTTAGAGCGCAAATTAGTTTCCATCCAACCACGTGTAGACATTTTGTGATCTGGCGGGTTGCCATCCCTTAATGTAACCGATCCACGCTCTTCATACTGCCTCCCTGGATTTCTTGTGTTCACCATCTCGGGTTCCTGCTCCCTCCTTCCTGCTGAACTGTGTTCTTGAGTAAATGGTTCCCATTTGGACCTGTGTGGTTGACTGTACTAACGACATTCCTTCCTGATGTCATTATTCACTTTATAGTCTTGTGTATTGTTTGGCTGAAACTTGATTCTGGGGGTGGGTTCAACTCCAGGCTAAAGGTCATGGTCTCGGGGGTTCCACCAATCTCTATCAGACCAATAAGTCTGGCTTTTTTTTTTTTAATGATTTCAAAATTTGTTCAACACTTTTATCCCTCCCTCTCCAGAACCTTCTAGTGTGATCCGGATGAGAGCAATCAGTACTGACAGCCAGCCCCCACCCCCACCCCAGTGCTGGTCTCAGAGTGGTGTTGACTGAGGTTCATACAGTACATTACTCATTTGAACTAATTCTTTCCCTGTGTCTTATTTCCCCCCATGTTGTACCTCATTCATTGTATTGTTTTAAAATAATATGTGGTTGTATTTTTGGTGAAAGCTTACACAGCCAACTGAGTTCCCATTGAACAGTTTCTGTACATTTTTCTCATTGACATTGGCTAAAATTTTTACAATGTGTAAATATATATATTATCACTTAATTGAGAGCTCTTATAAACATCACAACATTTCAGAGTTCAATCACATCAATCAGTCCCGTACAATTGCTACCACAATTAGTTTCAAAACTCTCTCTTCTTGTACTCCTTGATATCAGTGCCCTTTATTTCCTCCCTCCCCCCCACCCTATTCCCCAGTCATCCACACTATCAACTCCCCATCCCCCCAACCTCTGTCCTTCCCGGACACTCAGGGTTGTAATTCTGATGTTCAGGGTTGGAAGGGGAGCAGTTTGACTCAGTGGGTATCCACAGCCAAGAGAAAGGCAAGAACTCGTTCTGCTCTCCAGCCTGCTCCAGATCTTGGGCCTGCTCATGGGTCTCCAGCTAGCTCAGGATCTTCAGTATGTTCCTGGGTCCCTTCAGATCTTCAGTTCTGCACTATCAGCTCTCTTGCATCACTGACCTTGTATCAATACTTTCCTATTTTGATAGACAACTGATACTGCTTGTTACCGAGAGCCAGCTGGAGAGATTAACACAGCGCAGGCACCCCTGGCCTCACAGACGCCCCCACGTGTAAATATTTTAAAATATTTTCCATTCTGGTTGTTTCATTTTTGTCCATCTAGCTTCCCTAGCACTTATTAAGTTCTCATCTTTGCTTTAGGGTAAATAATCATCATTTTGTCTAATTTAGCTGACTTTTTTTGAAGAGCCAAGTATTCATGGGTGATATTATTTATTTTATGAGCCAATCTATTTTGTAAATAAACAGTGACCTCTGGGACTGATTTCAGCTTCAAGGTTAAATGGTGCTCTAGGACAATTGTTTTGGGGGTTCTTCTGGTCTCTACCAATCCAGTAAGTTCTCTTTCATGAATCTGAAAGGTTTTTTAATTATTTAAATTTTTTTCTGTTTTTCTCCCGTTGTGTCTGGGGCCATTTATTGTTTCCCTGTCCAGAATGGCAAGGAATGGCAGCTGGGCGCCTTCTTGTCTTATTCTCAGGCTAGAGGAAGCCCTGTAGTTGTGTAGGCTACTAATCCTGGAGAGTAGCTTCCTCTTGAGGCGTTGGCGATTTCTAGATATTTCTTTTCCTTTTCTTTGCTAAATAGTTTTCTTGGCATATAATTCACATATCACTCTCTTTGCTTTGGGCCGAAAAGACCAATAATAGCATCTTAGATGACTACTCACAAGATTTTGAGACCCCAGTAACTATTCCCAAAAGAAGAATATAGAACGTTGTTTTCGTGAACTATGTTATGCCCGTTGACCTTGTTCCCATGACTGTTATCTCAACCCTCCAGGCCCAGAGTTTGGTTATGGCTAAGAAATTTACATATCATTGCTTCCTGTTTGCTCTGTTATGAAAATGGCTATGTCTACAGCATGTACAACTATATTAATAGAAATATAATGACTGGCAAACCTGCATAGGATTCTGAGTATAGTCGCTTTTGCCTTACTGATACCTGTTATCTTGTCTGTTTGCTTATGTATCTGTTTGTAGATGATTGTTTATTATTTGTGACTATCAGGATTGCGTTGTTGCTGCTTCTGTTATTATTAGGTGTCATCAGTTGGTTCTGACCCAGAGAGAACCCATGCACAACAGAACAAAACTCTGAGTAGTCCTGTGCCATCTTCACAATTGTTCCAATGCTTGAGTCCGTTGTTGCAGGTGCTGTGTCAGTCCATCTCTTTGAGAGTCTTCTGGTCTTTCACTGCCTCTCCACCAAACATGACGACTTCTCCAGGTATTGGTGCCTACTGACAAAACGTCCAAAATATATGACAGTCTTACAGTTTGCCTGTAAGGAGTACTCAGGAGTATTTCCAAGACAGATCAGTTTGTCCTTTCAGCAGACCATGATACTTTCAATATTCTCCAACACCACAATTCAAATGCATTAATTCTTCTTCAGTCTTCCTTATTCAATGTCCAACTTGCATATCCATCCAAGATTGTGTGTGTAGTGGTATTTTTTCTGTTGTTCTGCACCTCTTGTGCACCTCTCAATCTTCCTTTTCTTTAGTGACATTGTTGATCACTCCCTAACATACTATTTCTAATAGCTACCAAAAAGATAAAATATTTAGGAATAAAACTTATCTGAGACACAAAAGATTTATACAAAGAAAATCACAAAACACTACTACAAAGAACTAAAAGAGACCTACATAAATGGAAGAGTATTTTCTTGGATATGAAGACTTAATAATGCGAAAAATATGTACTATCAAAACCACCAATTTTAATGCATATGTATATATATATAATTTTAATAGAGTCTAGATGTCCTGGAATTTCAGAGATTGTGAAGAGAGATTTCAAGTTCTCTGTGTTAGACAGGGTTCTCTAGAGAAACAAAACCAGGACACTTATGGCTATAGATAGATATATAGATATATAGATAGATACAGCACAAAGTAATAAACAGTAATTAGTCACAGAGCAGTACAGAGGGCTCAGTTCAACTCACTTCCATAAGACAGTTAATACACGGGCCATCTTTAAACTCACGCGGGCTTCTGGGTGCAAATCAAGGAAGCAGAGTCTTCTGTAGAGCAACACAGGTAGTCCAGCTGCAGGCAGCAAACAGCAGGGCAGGCCACCAACAGGCAGCCAGAAGGCAGGGTCCGACAGTTCCCAGCTCAAGTGATATATAGACCAGCAATGTGGCAGAGCAGATCTCGAAGGAACCTCAAATTATAGTGACACAGTCCATGGGTTGGGTGTCCCACAGGTAGTGTAGGTCCTAAGTTGAGGTAGAGAACTAGCTAAGGCAGCCATACATTGGTCTGATCATCAGAGAGCAAGAGACATAAAGGTGAAGCTCACTGAGCCATTTATTTCTCTGCCCTTCAATTAGACTGCAATCTTATTAATCCCACATGTGTTTATTGCCCGGGTTGACAAAATAAATCTATCACATCCTCTCTCATCTTTTTAGAGGCTATTATAATAATGAAAACTACTGAATAATTACAAGTAGAAAAAACTTACATAAATTACTGCTTACAGCAAAAGTTGTATATTGTCAGGTATGATGAACCCCTGTTTCTGATATCACAATCTATATCAACTTTATATTTCCTAGGTATTAAGAAAGGAGAGACATGGATGAGGAATCACACTTCTTCCCTGGAAGACTTCATTCTTGAAGGGCTCTTTGATGACTCTCTCACCCACCTTTTCCTTTTCTCCTTGACGATGGTGGTTTTCCTCATTGCAGTGAGTGCCAACACCCTCACCATCCTCCTCATCTGTGCTGATGCTCGCCTTCATACACCGATGTACTTCTTGCTCAGCCAGCTGTCCCTCATGGACCTGATGCATGTCTGCACTACCATCCCCAAGATGGCGACCAACTACTTATCTGGCAGGAAGTCCATCTCCTTTGTGGGCTGTGCCACCCAGCACTTCCTCTATTTATCTGTGGGCGGTGCCGAATGTCTCCTTCTGGCTCTCATGTCCTATGACCGCTATGTTGCCATCTGTCATCCACTACACTATACTGTCCTCATGAGCAGAAAGATGGCATTTATGATGGCTGTCATGTCATGGTTAGGAGCATCCACGAACTCCCTAATTCACACAGTGATTTTGATGCACTTCCCTTTCTGTGAACCCCGGAAAATCTCCCATTTCTACTGTGAGTTTCCAGCTGTTGTGAAGTTGGTATGTGGAGACATCAGTCTTTATGAAACTACAGTGTACATCAGCACCATCATAATACTTCTCATTCCCATCTCCCTGGTCTCTACGTCCTATGCCTTCATCGTCCACAGTGTGATTCAGATGCGGTCAGCTGGAAGCAAGAGAAATGCCTTTGCTACTTGTAGCTCTCACATCACTGTTGTTTTCCTCCTGTTTGGTGCCTGCATCTTCACATACATGAGGCCCAGGGCTCTGCGCACTCCATTGCAAGACAAGGTTGGTTCAGCGTTCTACAGCATCATCACTCCCACACTGAATCCTCTGATTTACACTCTCCGGAATAAGGATGTAGCTAAGGCCCTGAGGAAAGTGCTGGGGAGGGGAACTACCACCTACTGACTGTAACTGTAGTTTCCCTGGATATAGGCTAGGATGGGATACTACCTAAGATGCAGTCTGAGAAAATCTCTAAAATTCCAGACCACTGGATTGGTCTTTCAAAGGTCCAGATTCCTGGGTTTTCTTAATGTCGTTAGTACTGGGAATTTAGAAGGATTGAACTTTCTTAGAATTAAATGGCTAAAGCAAAACTCCATTAGTCTGCTTTGGTGTGGATATCCAACTGCACTGGAGTGTGTTTCCATGAGCCTTTTGACAGAACTTTAAAATAAAGTCTTTAAAATATGACATTCTTTTGTATTCTCAGAGAAGTACAAAGAAATAAAGCTCTTTCTTATCATTATCTTCGCCAATAAAACCACACATAAAAGTTGTTGACAGCAGAGTTGTTGTTGCTAGGTGATGTTGAGTTGGTTCCTACTCAGTGTCTGATATGAAACTGAATGCAACACTGCCCAGTCTTGTGCCATCCTCACAAGTGTTATGTTGAGCCTATTATTGCGGCCACTGTATCAATCCATATCCTTGATGGTTGTGCTCTTTTTCTTGGACCCTCTACCACCAAGCATGATGTCTCTTCCCAGGAATGAGTCTCTCCTGATCATATGTTCAAGTTATGCGAAGTGAAGTCTTACCATCCTTGCCTCTAAGGGCCATTCTGGATGCACGTCTTCCATGGGTGTTTTGTCCCTTTTAGAAGTTCACTTCCTTTCAATATTTTTCAGCAGCACCATAATTCCAATGCAGCAATCCTTCCAGTCTTCCTTATTCACTGCTCAGCTTTCACATGCATATGTGGCAATTGAAAATACTGTGCCTTGGGTCAGGTGCACCCTAGTCCCCAAAGGGACATTAAAAATCATTTTATTGGGGAATCGTACAATTCTTATCACAATCCATACATATATCCATTGTGTGAGGCACATTTGTACATTTGTTGCCATCATCATTCTCAAAACATTTGCTTTCTACTTGAGCCCTTGGTATCAGCTCCTCATTTTCCCCTCCCTATGCTCCCCCTTGATAATTTATAAATTATTATTACTTTGCCATATCTTACACTGTCCGATGTCTCCCTTTGCCCACTTTTCTGTTGTCCGTCCCCCAGAGAGAGGGTTATATGTAGATCCTTGTAATTGGTTCCCCCTTTCTATCCCACCTTCCCTACACCCTCCAGCTATCGCCACTCTCACCACCGGTCCTGAAGGGTTCATCTGTCCTGGATTCCCTGTGTTTCCAGTTCCCATCTGTACCAGTGTGCATCCTCTGGTCTAGCCAGATTTTTAAGGGAGAATTGGAATCATGATAGTGGGGAGAGGAAGCATTTAAGAACTAGAGGAAAGTTGCTTGTTTCATCATTGCTACACTGCACTGACTGGCTCATCTCTTCCCCTCGACCCTTCTGTAAGGGGGTGTCCAGTTGCCTACAGATGGGCTTTGGGTCTCCACTCTGCACTCATTACAATGATATGATTTCTTGTTCTGATAATGCCTCATACCTGATCCCTTCAACACCTCGTGGTCACACAGGCTGGTGTGCTTTTTCCATGTGGGCTTTGTTGCTTCTAAGTAAGATGGCCGCTTGCTTACCTTCAAGCCTTTAAGACCCCAGACACTATATCTTTTGATAGCCGAGCACCATCATCTTTCTTCACCACATTTGCTTATGCACACCATCTTCAGTGATCATATCAGGAAGGTGGGCACCCACTGGTAAGATTTTTTTTGTTCTTTGATATCTGGTCCTTTCTACACCTCATGGCCACACAGGCTGGTGTGCTTCTTTCATGTGGGCTTTGATGCTTCTGAGCTAGATGGCTGCTTGTTTACCATAAAGCCTTTAAGACCCCAGACACTATATCTTTTGATAGCCTGGCACCATCAGCTTTCTTCGCCACATTTGCTTATGCACACATTTGTCTTCAGCGATCGTGTCAGGAACGTGTGCATCCTGGAATGCCAATTTAATAGAACAAATTTTCTTGCATTGAATAAGTACTTGAGTGGAAGTTCAATGTCCATCTACTCTCTTAATACTAAACCTATAAATATATGCATGTAGATCTATTTCCCCACCATACTATATAAATATATTTACATATGTACATACCTGTATTTAGACCTCTATAAATGCCCTTTGCCTCCTGTTTATTCCTCTATTTCCTTTTACTTTCCTCTTGTCCCACTATCATGCTTAGCCTTCATTTGGGTTTCACTAATTTCTCTCAGTTACATTGCCCTTGAGGAATCCCTACAAGGCCTCTCACACCCTCCTTGCCACTAACTTTGGATCATTTGTTGCTCCCTTGTCCCTGGTTTGGTCAACACGAACCCCTTTCCCCTGCCTCCCCCTCTCCCGTGTCCCCCACCCCCACCCCCCGTCGGAACCATCTGTCCCGTTGTTTTCTCCTCCAGGGTAAGAGTGAAACCACAGGAAGATATAGTGATAGCCTGACCCCTCAGTACAGCTACAGAAAGGTAGGTAGTTCGTTGAAGCACTGATACAAGTCCCCCAAGAGAGAGCCCCGTGCTCTTCAACTCTGGAAGATGGCTCCAGGATCCTCTAAAACAACACACAAACAGCAACCAGTCCTAACAGCCTCAACAAAAAAGCAGGAGAAACAGAAGACAATGCCGGGACAAGTCACAAACCTAAAGGGACCTTCATTCTTCAACACTTTTTTTTTTAAATTTTAACAATTTATTGGGGCTCATACAATTCTTTTCACAGTTCATACATATACATACATCAATTGTATAAAGCACATCTGTACAGTCTTTGCCCTAATAATTTTTTTTTCTCTTTTCTTCTTTTACATTTTATTAGGGACTCATACAACTCTTACCACAATCCATACATATACATACATCAATTGTATAAAGCACATCCATACATTCCCTGCCCCAATCATTCTCAAGGCATTTGATCTCCACTTAAGCCCCTTGCATCAGGTCCTCTTTCCCCCCCCCTCCCTCCCCACTCCCCCCTCCCTCATATGCCCTTGGTAATTTATACATCGTTATTTTGTCATATCTTGCCCTATCCGGAGTCTCCCTTCCCCCCTTCTCTGCTGTCCCTCTCCCAGGGAAGAGGTCACATGTGGATCCTTGTAATAAGTTCCCCCTTTCCAACCCACTCACCCTCCACTCTCCCAGCATCGTCCCTCACACCCTTGGTCCTGAAGGTATCATCCACCCTGTAGTCCCTGTACCTCCAACCCTCATATGCACCAGTGTACAGCCTCTGTCCTATCCAGCCCTGCAAGGTAGAATTCGGATCATGGTAGTTGGGGGGAGGAAGCATCCAGGATCTGGGGGAAAGCTGTGTTCTTCATCGATACTACCTCACACCCTAATTAACCCATCTCCTCTCCTAAACCCCTCTATGAGGGGATCTCCATTGGTCGACACTTGAGCCTTGGGTCTCCACTCTGCACTTCCCCCTTCATTTAATATGATATATATATACATATATATACATACATATATACATATATACACATACATACACACTTATATCTTTTTTTTTTGCATGATGCCTTATACCTGGTCCCTTGGGCACCTCGTGATCGCACTGGCCGGTGTGCTTCTTCCATGTGGGCTTATTTGCTTCTGAGCTAGATGGCCACTTGTTCACCTTCAAGCCTTTAAGACCTATTCTTCAACACTTTACGAGGTCTTATACAGCAGATTTTCACAGTGAAATACATTGTTGGATCTCCCAACTATTGCTTTCCTGAGCATTGGTTGTGAGTCCAAGCAAAAAGAAATCTTGACAACTTCAACCTTTCCACCATTTTTCTTTTTAATCATTTTATTAGGGGCTCACACAACTCTTATCAAAATCCATACATACATCAATTGTGTAAAGCATATTTGTACATTCATTGCCCTCATTATTCTCAAAACATTTGCTCTCCACCTAAGCTCCTGGCATCAGCTCCTCATTTTTCCCTCCCTACCCGCTCCCCACTCCCTCACGAACCCTTGATAACTTATAAATTATTATTTTGTCATATCTTTACCTGTCCGACCTCTCCCTTCACCCACTTTTCTGTTGTCTGTCCCCCAGGGAGGAGGTCACATGTAGATCCTTGTAATCGGCTACCCCTTTCCAACCCACCCTCCCTGCACCCTCCCAGTATCGCTGCTCACACCACTGTTCCTGAAGGGATCATCCGCCCTGAATTCCCTGTGTTTCCTTTTCCACCATTTTTCCTCCTGGGGTCTGTTGGTCCAGTCATGAGGCTTTTTCTTTGATGCTAAGTTGCAACCCATACTGAAGGCTGCAGTTTTTTTTAAATTTTATCAGCAAGTGCTTTAAGTTCTCCTAACTTTCAGCAACCAAAGTTGTGTCTTCTGCGTGTTGAAGGTTATTAATAAGCCTTAATCAAATCACCAGTGAGGTGGATTGACACAATGGCTGCACGATGAGCTTAAACATAGAACACCTCTAAGAAATGTGCAGGACCAGGCAGTGTTTTGTTCTGTTGTCCAGGGGGTTTCCATGAGTCAGAGTGAACTTGAAGACACCCAACAACAACTCCAGTCCTGATTCTGAGTTTTTCTTCACATGGTACAAATTCTGAGATTATTCGGTCAGCACACATATTGAATAAGTGTGGTGAAAGGATACAACCTTGATGCACACCTTTGATGACTTTAAAGCAGCCGGTATTCCCTTGTTCCATTTGAAATGACAGGTTTTGCATGATCACAATGAAGTGTCCTGGAATTCCCATTCTTCTCTATGTTGTCTCTCAGAGAGTGTTTATGAAGCTTGAATACACTACTTAGAAATAACTTGGAAAGTTGAGGGGAGATGGAGGCTGTTTTGAAAGAAAAGTGGATGATACAAAAGTTATATTCAGTGACAGAATTTCTTGAAATTCTGTGTGCAAAAATTCAATGGGAAGAAGATATAATGGCTGACATTTGTTATATTTAACAAATACTTATTGAGTGTGTACTTTGGTCCAGGTACTAACGTAGGCATTTGGGATGTTCCTGGAAGAAAAAGACAATGACTTTGCTCTTTGAAACTTAATATTCTTTCACCGTTGTGTTCGTCCAGGTGGACTCATATATATATATATATATAGGAAAGAGCTTTATAGCAGAGAGTGATTATATATTAATAAAACATCCTGACCTAGTCAAATTAAGTCCATAAGTCTGATATTGGCCCATATGCCCATTACTAGTCCATAAATTCTTCTATAGAGTCATGTAGCACATGCAATGAAGACAAGAACAGGAAGATCACGGGCCGGTGGGTAGAAAGTCCTGTGGACACATCTCCAGGGCTCTGGCTGCCATCAACATAGATCCATGTGACTTGTCAACAGGAATGTCAAGCAGAATGAGTGGGAAGAAGACAGGAGTTCCCAGAATCCTCAGGAGAAGGCCGTGCCTACACAGAGGCATCATTGGTTATGGCCTGATTGAGAGGCTAAACTCCACCCCTACACTTAAGTTGACAGGAGTTAACTTGTAACTGCAACAAAATGCTCATGCCTCTCTTGCCTATATTGGAACTAGATTTCTGATCTATAATCACAGTCACAAATTGCCTCCATGTTGACACACCAAATGGCTGATTTTTTAGGTCATCCAATAGCATTTGACACAATTGTTTGTGTTTTCCTTCTTCAAACATTTTCTTCATTAAACTTCCTGGACAGTACACTCGACTTAACTCCAAATTTTTTGGCGTATCGTTTTCAGACACTTTTATATGAATCTTATCATGTTAATGTCTAAATATTGGATAATTCCATTCCAATTCTTCCCTATTTTTCTTCACTTCTCAAGCAGCCTTATATAATTTGGCTATTCAAATTTTATATTTCAAATCCTCCCTTTCATTTTAACCTCCAGCTCTCATAGTTAACTTCCAACTTCACATGATTATCTAATAAACAAATAAAATTTTAATTATTTAAAAACCAAACTCGCTCCCCAAAATACATGTCATTTATTTCCATCTCAGTAATCGGTAAGAAATTAGACCCAGTTGTTTAGGTCAAAAACCATGAAATCATTGACACCTTTTTTTACTTTATAAAAAAATTTAATTTATTTTAAAGAGTTTTATTGGCTTATATTTCACGTATCATACAATTCAATGGTTCAATAATCTAAAGAGAGCTGTACAATCATCTCCATAATCATTGTTAGAGCATATCTTTCTTTCTCCTACTCATTGTCATTAGCTTCCCACAACCTCCCTCACCATATCCAGCAAGAAATCATCCACGCAGTCACTGCCTCTGCAGCTCTACCCATCCTGGATCTCTTATACAGGAAAACAGAAAAGCCAAACTTAAAAATAAAATCCCCACTGCATTCTGAATCATAGCAAGGCTATTCATGTTCATGGTCTATGATCAGAGGGGATTAATCAGGGCATTAAGCCGTGTGTGAACCTACGAATGAGCTTCCACTGCCATGTATAGCCTTCTGCAAACCGAGACACCTTGTTTCTAACACTCAAAAATCTTTTGGCTTTAGTTTCAAAATACACTCCAGCTATAACTGTGCATCAGCATTTCCTCCATTGTATCATGCTTGACTCTTGACTGCTGACTTTCCTCTTGCTTTACCCTCCATAGTAATCCCTTAACAACATTCATGATTTCACTTCCTCACTAAAAACACTTAATTTTTTCCTACTATCAAGCTTAGATAAAATTTATAGTAGATTTCTGAGTTTGAAAAGCCAAATATGACTTGCCCCCGGCTGCATTCAGCATTTCATATTATATCTTCCAGTCACAGCCCTTTAGAACAGAACTTTTGTACATGTTATACTCCAAGTCTTGGTATTGCTAGATAGTTTCGTTTCTTTTTCACCTCTTCTCAAGTGTAACTATGAGGAAGCCTGAACTGACCCGATGGCAGTGGGTTGGATGATAGTCTATTGTGTTTTAAATCTGTTATAAAAAACAGATAAATAAACCTCGAGTAGATTTAACTCATAGTGACCTGGTAGGACAGAGTAGAACTGCCCTTTTGGGTCCCCAATTTTGTAAACCTTTATGAGGGCAGAAACCCTCATCCAGCTAAGCAGTGGTTTCAAACTGATGACCTTGCATTACCACCACAACCTTTAACCCACTATGTCCCATGCATTCTTCTTTCTGTTTCACTCGAGTATAATAAAGTCCACGAGTGTAAGGACTCTGCTGCATTTACTGTTGCCTCACTAGAGCCAAAGGAAGACGTTGATATAATGTAAGTACTGGCCAACCACTTGTTGCATGACAGTAAATGAAATGTACCTAGTTGGTCTGGGAACATACACCAAAGATATTCAATTCAGAGAAAGGAAGAGGTATTTTAAAAATACAGTACATGCTTTGGTAAAAGGTATCATTTTCAGATAGTCAGGGGTTGTTGTTATTATTGTCAAACACTATCAAGTTGGTTCCTACTCATGTTGTTGTTGTTAGGTGCCATCGAGTCAGTTCCAACACATAGTGACCATATGCACAACAGAACCAAACACTGCCCTGTCCTGCTCCATTCTTGCAGTTGTTCCTGTGCTCAAGCCCATTGTTGCAGCCACTGTGTCATGGAGGGTCTTCCTCGTCTTCCCTGACCCTCCACTTCACCATGCATGATGTCCCTCTCCAGGAACTGGTCTTTCCTGACAACATGCCCAAAGTCTATAAGGCAAAGTCTTGCCTGCCCCACACCTCCCTTGCCTCTAAGGAGCACTTTGGCTTTACTTCTTCCAATACAGATTAGTTTCTCCTTTTAACAGTCCATGGTACTTTCAATATTCTTTTCCAGAACCATAATGCAAGTGCATCAATTCTTTTTGGACCTACTAATAGCAACCCTATGTGAAACACAGTGAAAGACCACCGGGTGAAAGACCATTGTCCTTATGTTTGAGTCCATTTGGGCCATTCATCTTGTAGAGGATCTTCTTCTTTCTCACTTCCCTTCTAATTCACCAAAAATGATGTCCTTTTCCAGGGACTGGTCCCTCCTGATAACCTATCCAACATAGATGAAGCGAAGTCTTACTATCCCTGCCAGGAAAGAACAGTCTGGCTGTACTCTTGCAAGACAGATGTATTTGTTCTTTCCGCCAGCACTGTAAGTCAAAAGCACTGATTCTTCTTCAGGCTTCCTAAGTCAATGGCCATCTTTCACATGCATGTGAGGTGATCGCAAGGCAAGGATGTTACTTTGAGGACTAAGATGGGCCTGACCCAAGCCATGTTCATCCTTGCTTTTCAACACTTTGAAGGGGTCTTGTGCAGCTTATTTGAGCAATTCAGTGCATCATTTATCTCTTGACTGCTGCTTCCATCAGCATTGATTGTGGAACCAAGCAAGACGAGTCTTAACAATCCTCTCCATGTTACCTACTGGTCCAACTGAAAATAGTTTTCCAGAATAAGAACCAGACAAGGATGTCCTCTTTCATCACTCTTATTCAACATTGAGTGTAGGCCCTCCCCAGAACCTTTAGACAACAGCAACAACAAATCTAAGGAATAAAATTGGGCAGTGAAAAGTGAAACTCTCATTATTTGCAGAAAATATCGTGATGGATGTAGAAAATCCCAAAGACTTAACAAACAGTTGTTGGAAACAACTGCAGGATTTGGTAAAGTATCAGAATATAAGACTAACAAATCAATTGTATTAGTGTTTATCATTTAATCCATCCACAAGGACATGGACTGACACAATGGCTGCGACAATGGGTTCAGTAAAAGGAACAATTGTGAGATTGGCACAAGACTGTTCAGTGTTTTGTTCTGTTGTGCACAGGGTCACTGTGAGTCGAAACTGACTCTATGGCATCTAACAACAACAGCAGCATACAAGCGAATAGACCTATGAGAAAACATCAAGGAAAGATACCATTTACAGTAGCCACACAAAAGATGAAATACTTAGAAATAAACATAAACAAAGAAACAAAAGACTTGTACAAAGAAAACTATAGAATACTATCACAAGAAAACAAAAGAGACCCACACAAATGCTAGAAAAGATCTTGTTCATGGATAAGAAGACATAATATTGTGAAAATGTCAACAGTATCCAAACAATTTATAAATCGGAATTTGCAATTCTGATCCCATTCCCAACTTAATTTTTTAAGGAAATGGAAAAACTCATTACCAACTTCATATGAATAGGATATTTGAAGGATAAATATATGTATATATATACAGAAATTATTACAAAGAAAAAGAAAGGAGGCCTCCCTCTACTCAACCTCAAAATCTATTACATAGCCACAGTAACCAAAACATCCTGCTCTTGGTACAATTATAGAAGCAAAGACCAATGGAACAGAATAGAATAAATCCAACCACCTACAGGTAACTGATATTCAACAAAGAACCCCAAAATATCAAATGGCAAAGAGCAGCCTCCTCTATCTCAGCTGGCAAATTCGATCTCCAACTGTAGAAAAGTGAAACAGGCCCCATATAGCTTACCATGGCCCCAAACAAACTCAAAATGAATCAGAGATCTAGATGTAAATCCCAGGGCTAAAAAGATTATTAATGGAAAAATTGGGCCACACTTAAAAGCCCTATTGCTGGAGATTTTATATATATATTATATAGTAAATTAATATAATATAATTTATATATAAAGAACACACATTAAAACACAATATATGACTAGGACCTACTAATTAAGAATAAGATACTTTTGCATATCAAAAGTCTTCATCAAAAGAGTAAAAAGAGCTCATGTACCTGGGGGGGGGGTGGGAATATCTCTAGCAATGACACAACAGACAAGAGACTCATTTATAAAATGTAGGAAATTATGCAACAAGTCAATCAAAAAAATCCATTAAAATATGGGCAAACCACAGAGAAGAAGCACATAAGCCTAAGTGAACACGAGGTGTTGAAGGGATCAGGTAGCTGACACCAAAGAACAAAACCCATTATTGTGTGACCACCTTCCCCACATAAACGCTGAGGACGAATGTGTGCATAAGTAAGTGTAGTGAAGAAGGTTGATGGTGCACGGCTATTGAGAGATATAGCGTCTGGGGACTTAAAGGCTTGAAAGTAAGCAAGCGGCCATCTACCCAGAAACAACAAAACTCACATGGAAGCAGCACACCAACATGTGTGATCATGAAGGGCCAAGGGGACCAGGTTTCAAGCAACAAAGGTGGGGGAGAATCATATCATCCTGAATAAAGGGAGTGCATGATGGGGACCCAATGCCCATCTGTAGACAACTGGACATCCCTTGCAGAGGGGTAGTGGGGAGGAGATGAGTCACTCAGGGCTCAGTGTAGCAATAATGAAACTCACAGCCTTCCTCTAGTTCTTAAACGCTTCCTCCCCTCCAACTATCATGATCTCAATTTCTACCTTTCAAACCTGGTAAGACCAGAGGATGCACAGTGGTACGGTTTGGATCTGGAAACACAGGGAATCTAGGACAGATGAACCCCTCAGGATCAACGGAGAGAGTGGCGATACCGGGAGGGAAGTGGGTGTAGAAAGGGGGAACCGATCTCGGGGATCTACATATAATCTCCTCTCTGGGGGATGGGCAACAGGAAAGTGGGTGAAGGGAGACGCCGGGCAGTGTAAGGTAATATAAAATAATAATTTATAAATTATTAAGGGTTCATGAGGGAGGGGGAGAGGGAAGGGAGGGGGGAGCGGGAAGGGAAGGGGAGGGAAAAAAGGAAAATGAGCTGACTGCAGGAACCCAAGTGGAAGGCGAATTTTGAGAATGATGAGGGCAATGAATGTATAAGGGTGCTTTACTCAATTGATGTATGTATGGATTGTGATGAGTTGTATGAGCCCCAATAAAATGATTCAAAAAAATAAAACAAAAGAATAATAAACACACACAAAAATATGGGCAAAACCATACATGAACGGAGTTGACAAAAAATGACACCAAAATGGGAAGTAAACACTTGGGGGAAAATGCTCATACCTCTACCCATCAGGAACACAAATCAACAAACGATAGACCACAATGATAGATCAATTAAAACAAAACAAATCAAAACAGGAAACAACATACTTTTGGTGGGCTTGTAAACATGTAAAACCATTGTGGGAAGTGATATGGCAATGACAGGTACTTTGGGCTCCAAATATTAGCTCCATCTCAACTGATGGAATTGACGAGATTCCAACTGGTTCTCTGCCCTAGACCACAGACTGGAAACTGTCCAGGAAAAAAATGGTAGCAATTTTCAGGTCCACCTGATTTGTTTATCAGCTTTCAAGAATCATTGTCTTTTACATATTTGTGTGATGGTCAATGTCTTGAACTGTTGTTTCATATATTCTGTCCAACTCTCTCAGAATAGTACAGACAGAATAGTATGTCCTCTCCATGTTACTCCCTTTGGGTCAAAAATAGAAACCAAAACAACTTTATTTTAAGCAATTAGAAAAGAATTTTTCTTTATATTTGAACTATCTTTTCCTCTTGTTTTAATTTTGTTTTTACCAGACAATATGTCTTTTTTCATTGGAATTGCAAAAATCATTTTATTGGGGGTAAATACAACCCTTATCACAATTCACGCATACATCAATTGTGTACAGCACATTTGTAAATTCATTGCCCTCATTATTCTCAAAATATTTGCTCTCCACTTAAGCACTTGCAATCAGCTCATTTTCCCCCTCCCTCCTTGCTTCCCCCTCTCTCATGAATCCTTGATAATTTATAAATCATTATTATTTTGTCATATCTTACACTGTCCAATGTCTCCCTTCACCCTCTTTTTTGTAAATATGTTAACTACCGTTGGGGAAGCTCAATGGTCTCTTTTATACTGTAGAGAGTTGATTTTACATACTGTGTGACCTGGATTTGAAAAATCGTTTTCTTTTAGGAGCTGAGTTACATATATTAATAGCAGAAATACTTTTGTTCTGAATTCAGTCAACTATATTCACGTGTGGGGGCTTCAAGACGTTTGTGGAAACATAGAAGTTTACGTAAATAGTAATGACATATTTTTATAAAGTGTTTCAGCCCCTTTTGGTTTTCTGCTCATATTTTTAAGTCTTGAAACATATGTATATTTTCTTTGCCTTATTTATACTTCTGAATTTTTTTAAACTTTGTGTATTTGTCCCCATCATATGGTTCATAATTTATTTTACATAATATTCGAATCCCTTCCAGTTTTTGTGCTTTCCTATCAAGAACTTTGCTTATGTACAATTGCCTACCTTAAATCAACTCATAGGCCATCTCATTTCCACCCTTCCCAAATTGCACATTGGTACAAGTTTAGTCCAAAGTACTTTTTAAAGTCTGAAAGAGCAAAGATGTCACTTTGATGATTTGGTAGCCTGACCCTAGTCCTGGTATTTTCAGAAGGCTTATATGCATGATAAATCTGAACAATAAATAAGGAAAACTGGAGAAGCATTTATGAATTTCAGTTATGTTGCTGGCAAAGACATTGAAATTACAACATATTTCCAGAAGAACAGACAAACTGTCTTGGAAGTAGTACAGCTCTTTGTATTTTGGACGTGTCGTGAGGAGAGCTCTATGCCTGAACAGAGACATCATGCTTGCTAAAGAGGAGAGTCAGTGAAAAAGAGGAAGACCCTAACCTACATGGACTGACAAGGTGGTCGCAAGAATGAACTCAAACATAGGAAAGATTATAACTATGGCAAGGACTGAGCAGTGTCCTGTTCTGTTGCACATGGGGACACCATGAGTCAGAAATGACCAGACAGACACTAACAGCAATAATTAATTAAAAAGAACCTGAAATCATATGCAAAAATAAACATGGAAAAAACTAGTAGTCACTGCATACCTTTATGCCTTGGGGACTCCTTTTCTGTACTATGGCTCATAGAAAAGGGTGTGAAAAGGAGACTAGATACATCCCAGAATATAGCTTCTCAAAAGTGTTTGTTGGAAAGCCATCTATGTTACAAAAGGAAAAACAACTCAGGTCAATGGACCACTGAAGAAAATATCCCCATGCTATTTTCAGAGACACTATGCCCACAATATTTCATTCCCCTGATTCCTATGAGCAAACTCCCAGCCATGTCTATTGGGAACATATTTCTCATACCATAGTGAAGAGTCCAGAATTAATAGTCTCCAGAAGAGAACCTGGATGTGTCTTTTGGGATGAAATCCCTGATGCTACATATTTGGTGATTTCAGCTTCTCCCGCGGGACATCAGAAGCCCTCTGGACTCGG
Organism: Tenrec ecaudatus; assembly: GCF_050624435.1. Taxonomy (NCBI): domain Eukaryota; kingdom Metazoa; phylum Chordata; class Mammalia; order Afrosoricida; family Tenrecidae; genus Tenrec; species Tenrec ecaudatus. The sequence continues at coordinate 131,667,714 of NC_134541.1, forward strand.
TGGATGTATTCTTTCTTATAGGTAGTGACCCTATTCCCTGACGATTAGCTCAAGATAGAGAAAGTCTATCGTGATTCCAGCCCGTGTGCTGAGGAAACAGTTATGCATTTAGAAAGAAGCTTATTCTCAAAGCAGGAGGACGAGAGTCAAATTCAGATTCTGTTAAGTAGATAAGGATGGATAAAGCTAAGGGTGTGTGAAGCTGAGAAGAAGAGGTCTTGGGGTGACTCAGAACATCAGTAAATCCCAAGCACATTTTCTGTGGCACTGAGCACATTGAAGATTCAGCCAGCCTCATATTTAGCTTCTTAATCAGGTAAAAGTAATAATATCAATGGAAATTCTATTGCTTAAGCTCTCACTGCCTCCTTCAGATAGGACAGTGACTTAGCTAAGTCTAAAACATGGAAGCCCATGCATGATTCAAAGGCACAACTAGTAAAGTTGTAATTTAATGTGCACTGCAATGTACTGGTGGAATTCAAATATTGCAGAGGGATAGAAAAATTATTGCCAAAAAAGAAGTAGAATGCATTGCAGAATGATAATCATTGTTGCTCCTGTTTATGATCTCTTGTGAGGATAGGCTGTATAAACTATGATGATTTTATCATAGATAATGTCAACTATTACATTCCATCAGCAAATGGAGATTTCCTGTGTTGGGAAAGGCAGACTTAGGAGCATCTTTGAAAAGCCTTGTGTGTTGACCATCAGTGGAGTCAGTGTGGACTCCTACTGCCCACTACATTTCACTTCTCTACTTGTTCTGCTCACAAGTCTCTGAAGAGGTAGTTACAGGGAAATAATATTGAGGATTGAGGTGTCCTGGAATCATTTATGAGAAACTAGGTAATCCTGTATTTTTAAGCTTATCTTTCTCACTCCTAAGAGAATGACATTTGGTCAATCAATGAGGAAGGCAAAGAAGGTGATGGGGAGTGTGTGGGGCAGAAATGGCTACCTGAGTGCAGCTAATAAGCGTTGGAATTATCAGGAATATATCATAAGGGAGGAGTAGAGAGGCCTGTGGTTGATGATAGAAAACTTGCATTATGGAGACTTACAGAGAAAGATGGATATTAGTGGAGAAACAAGGAAGTATATGGATGCTAAATTAAAAGAACCAATTTATTGCACTGGATTTTAATGTTAGGGGAGAACTTGAAGAAAGCTGTGTTGTTAGTCCACAAGGAGATGAATTTCAATAAAAAGTTTGGGTGATATGTAAAGATGAGATGCAAAAATGCATGAGTGTGGAGTGAGGGGGACAGAAAGCGTGTGTGTGTGAGTGTGTGTGTGTGTGTGTGTGTGCGTGTGTGTGTTATAGGTGGGAGGTGAGAGAATAGGTGTGATTTGCTTCATACTGGTCAAATGATACTATGGAAATGCATTTCGTTTTGAATTATTTGTTTTAAAACAATGGTAATGTGGAATTCAAGAGTACCTGGGGAGAGATGCTTAACATGAAAAGTACAAAGAGGAACAGAATGGCTATTTTAGAGACAAAATAAATTTTTGTTTCTTGAGTCTTGCTACACCCTGGAGATCCAGTTAGTTCTCATTCTGCCTATTACTTATGTGAGGACTGCATGCAGTCTGCCTGAGGAAATGTCATCAGCCTCATTTTATTGGTGTTATTCATACCTTAAAAGTGTCAGGTCATAGGTCTTGTCAGCCGTCAAGGACACAAGTATGGTGATTTTGTTTGGTGTCAATGTGGCACCTGTACCTCTCTCTTTCAATCATACTTCATCATCAAACAAATATGTCAATGATATCTATCAATCTAAAGTAGAACAGTTCCCCATATAAAACAAAAGACACACTAACTTTCCTCCTCACACAGATATAAAATGAAACAAGCAGAAGATGGCGAACCTTGCCCCATAAGCTGATGTTGCTGTGCGGCGCCACAGTGAGAGTGCTGACTCATAGAGACCCCATGCACAGCTGAACAAAGCCCTGCCTGGTCCTCCATCCTCAAAGTGCTTCTTATGTTTGAGCCCATTATTGAAACCATTGCGCTAATCCATCTCAGTGAACCTCTTTCTCTGAGGACTGGTCTCTCCTGACACTACATCCAAGCCATGGGAGGCAAATCTTGCCATCATTGCTTCTGATGTACATTCTGGCCGTACTTCTTGAGAGACAAATTTGTTTGTTCCTTTGACAGTCATGGTACGTACAGTCTTATTGCTTCCACACATCTCTATCAGACCAGCCAGGATAGCCTTTTTTTATGATTTCAAAATTAGTTCTCCATTTTTCTCTCTCCCTCTCCAAAACCTTTGAGTATGATCTTGATCATAGAAGTCAGTACTGGTAACCAGTCCCCACCTACATTTCCTGGTCTTAGAGTTGTGCTGACTGAGACTCATGTGGTCCACTAGTCCGTTGAACTGTTTCCATTTGTCTTTAATTTTCTTCAGTCTTCTTTGCTTCAGAGAGAGACAGACCAACAGAAGAATCTTCCTTGGTCGTTCACAAACTTTTAAGACCCCAGTCCCTTTTCACAAACATGCAAACATGGAACCTTTTTTGGTTATCTGTGTTATACCCATTGTCCTTGCTGTCTCCTCATGACCATAGTCCCAAGGATCCAGGTCTAGTGTTTGATTGTGTCTAAGAGGTTTACATGCTTTTGTCCTATTATATGCATGTATGCGTGTAGAACACATACAACGGTCTTTTGGAATTGTTGACAGTCAAACCTACAGATGGTTATGAGTTATTCTCTCTTGCCTCTTCATCCCTGTTAATCTTCCCCATCTGCCTGTATAACCATTTGTAGATTGCTATTTATTATTTTTGATAATCAAGACTCTGTGTCACAATAGCGATCTCTGTTGTTCTGCATCTCTTGTGAACCTCTCTGAGTCTTCTTTTTCTCTAGTGAAGTTGTGTTGATCACACCATTAATGCATGTTACCATTCCCTTCAGCAAAAGTAATATGCGTTTACTACCTACTTAGTAATTTTCTGTCGCCCACCCTCCTGTACTTGGGAAGCCCCAAAGAATTATCTTTCTGTTGTAACCCTTTTCCCTGGTAGCATAGTGGTTATCATTGGGTTGAATTCAGCAGTTTGAAATCACCAGCCCCTGAACGGGAGAAAGATGGTCTTTTCACTGCCTTCACAAAGGAAGTTCTACCCTGTCCTATGTATTCATAGGGTAGCTTATGAGTCAGCATTGACTCGTTGACAGTGAGACTCAGTTGAACGCTATTCTTGACTTTTCATAATGGTGGATTCATATAATAATTGTCCTTTTGTGATAAACTTATTTAACTTATCAGAACGTGCTCCAGATTACTAGAAATTTCATGGATTCATTGTTAGTCTTTAATGTGTAGTATTCCATCAAATTGATGGGCACTTAAGTTGTTTCCATTTCCTTGCTATTGTGAATAATGATGCACTGAACATGGGTGTACATATTATCTTTCAGTGTTGCCACTCTAATTTCTTTAGCATATATACCATCTAGTGGTATTTAATAGTATTTCCATTCCAGCTCTTTAAGGACCTACCGCACTGTTTCCCACCGTGGTTGCAATACATAACAGTCCCACCAGCAGTGCTTAAGAGATCCAATCTCTCCAGACCCAAACTCTCACTTTATCATTTTTCTGCTTGTTACTTTTGGACTTTTGTTTTTAATTTTGCTAGAGTTTCTGGGGTGCTATGTGTTCATGTCCTCTGTCCTCCTTTTAATTGGATTGTTGTCATTTTGTTGATGAGGAGTTGGGTTTTTTTTAAATCATTTTATTGGGGGCTCGTACAACTCTTATCACAATCCATCCACACATCAATTGTGTAAAGCACATTTGTACATTCATTGCCCTCATCATTCTCAAAACTTTTGCTCTCCTTTTAAGCCCCAGGCATTAGCTCTTCATTTTTGGCCCTCCCTCCGTTTTGCCCCCTCCCTCATGAACCCTTGTTAATTTATAGTTTTGTCATATCTTACACTGTCTGACGCCTCCCTTCACCCACTTTGCTGTTCTCCGTCCTCCAGGGACAAGGTTATATGAAGATCCTTATAATTGACTCTCCCTTTCCACCCCACCCTTCTCCCACCCTCCCAGTATCGCCACTCTCACCACTGGTCGTGACGGGATCATCTGTCCTGGATTCCCTGTTACCAGTTCCTATCTGTCCCAGTGTACATCCTCTGGTCTAGCCAGATTTGTAAGGTAGAATTGGGGTAATGATAGTGGGCAGGGGGTTGGGAGGTGAGGAAGCATTTAGGAATGAAAGGAAAGTTGTATGTTTAAGACCCGATGTCTATATCTTTTAAATAACTAGGCACTATCAGCTCTCTTCTCCATATTTGCTTACACACCCATTATATCTTCCACGATCATGTTGACAGAATTCCAGGTTAATAGAGCAGAGTGTCCCTGCATTGAGGGAGTACTTGATTAAAGGCCAATGTCTGTCTGCTTTCTTAATACTTAATATGTAAACATATGTACATAGCCTTATATACATATCATATGTTTACAAATACATGCCTACATTTATACCTCTATAAATATCTTTTGCCTCCTAGTCCTTTCCTCTATTTCTTTTTACTTTCCTCCTGTCCCACTATCATTTCAACCTTCATTCAGCTCTCAGTAATTCCTCTTGGCTAGATTGTAAGTGATCCAACCCCACCAGGCATTCTACTCCCTTCTCGCCATCAATTTTATATCTCTTTTTTTCTCTTGTTCCTGAGTTTGTTGGCTGCTCCCTCCATTTCTCCCACCTCCTCCTCTCCCATGTCCACCTGGAACCATCAGAGACTTGCCTAATGGGCTGTTGACAGACTAAAGAGTCAAAAAATAAATAAATAAAAGGAACTCGTTGGCCTTAAAGGAACTCTGGAGCCCTGAAGGAATTCTCCTCTCTAGGACTGAATGTTAAAGGGAGCCTGTGGGCAGCCTGAAATGCTTGCTAGGTGACCACCTGGATCCACTTGTCTAGTGGAAGTCGGATTAATGCAACAATAAAGAGATGGGTTGAGTTGGGTCACTGACACCCATGAACCTGGGTCACATGAACTAGAGAAGAAGATGAGAGCAGGTTGGCTGGTCTGAAGGTCGTGACCAAGTTCAAGGGGACTGGGGGTTTGACAATGTATGATAATGTCCATGATCTAAAGGCAAAACGACCACTGTGCACCCTGATGAAGTTAGACAAGGTGGCCCACGTTGAGTTGAACAGAAACTGGCCAGATGAATAAAGGATTTATTCAGCCTGTGAATTGGGGCATATTGCTGCTAACTTTATGAATGGCCTGTCCTGATGTAACTTTGCTTATGGATGGAGACTCACAAGGTTCCAATTGTAATGAAGATTGTTCACATCAAAGAACATGCTTGTGTCCTCTGAGCACTGGGTTGATATAAGTAGGCAGCATAGAAATTGGATACCCAAAATGGCATGACGTGTCTGGTTTATGAATATCATAGGTGGGGGTATATGCTCATAGGTTTATAGGATTAGGGTTTAAGTGTTCACTTAACTGCAATTGTTAGGCATAGAAATAGCTGTTTTGTTCACATATAGAATATTATGTTAAATGAGGCTGGGACATATTGAATTGTAAGAATTTTAGTTTATCATGTTAGGTACAGATATGATTTTATTACTATTTGGTTTAAAAATTATATATGGCTAAAAAGTTGTGTAAAACTGTCAAGATGACAAGGGATGGTCTGTGGTAGTTACATAATCTCCTGTCAACTTGAGTGAAGGAGTGGAGTCTAGCCTGTCAATCAGATCATAGCCAATGATGACTCTGTGTGGGCATGGCCTTCTCCTGAGGATTCCGTGAACTCCTGTCTTTCTCCCTGGAAGTGGGACACACACTCTCTGCTTCACATTCTGTTGATAAACCACATGAAGCTCTGCTGATGGCAGCCAGAGCCGTGGAGTTGGAGGAACCATATGGAGAGCTGTGCCCGCACTGAGAAGCTTCCACAAGACTTTCACCTACTGGCCTGTTATCTTCCTGCTTTTGGCATCATTGCATGTGCTGCGTGAGTCTGTAGAATATTTTATGGACTAGTATCGGGCATATGGGCTAATATCAGACTTATGGACTAATATTGAATTTATGGACTTGATGTGGACTGGGCCAGGATGTTTTCTTAATGTCCAATTACTCTTGGATATAAAACTATCTGTTACACACATAGGACTGTCTCTGGACTTGTTTCTGTAGTCATCCTAGACTAACACACCCCACGAGCCTTGTCTTTTCTTTTCCCTCCTTTAAGGTTGGCTGCCATATACATTCCCTGGGTTGGGCCTGACCCTTGCCAGAGTGCCTGGACCTCACCCCAGGAATTTATGCATTTAGTAGCTTTTCCCCTGTGTCCATTGTGCTTTTTAAGCTTACCTCAGTGTATTTATGTTGTACCTGTCCTTTTGTGCTTGGTTCATTTAGCTTAGCATAATTTCCTCCAACTCTTCCCATGAGATGATGAGCTTCATACACTCATCACTGATTGTTTGAGATGCATAATGCTCCATTATATGCTATAACGGAGTTTCTTAATCTATTCATCCTTTGATGGAAATTTAGGTTAAGGTTGTTTCCAACTCAGTGATTGTGAACTTGTCATGCTGACTATTGGAGTGCAGATGTCTGGTTGTGCTTTGTTTCACACTTCGGGGCATATGCCCAATAAAGGGATTACCAGGTCGTATGATTGCTCAATTTCCATTTATATTAGGTATCACCAAGTCGATTTCCATAACGGGTGCACATAACTACAGGACAACCAGCAAGGACGAGAGTTCCTGTCTCACCTCCCACTTCCAATAATTGTTGATTTCTCAATTTTTGAATTGGGTTATCTTTGAGGCTGTTAGGAGGGATCTCATCATTGATTTAATTTGCATTTTCCTTGTCGTTAATAATCGGGAACATTTTTTCATATGCTTTTTGGACTTCCGGATTTCGGACCTCATGAAACTTCTGTTCAGGTCTTTGGCCCACCTCCTCAATGGACTATTTGTTTTTTTCTTACAGAAAGCCAGCAGAGTGTTATAGATTTTAGTAATAAGCCCTTTGTCTGATGTGTCATTGCTGAAGATGTTTTCCCAGTCTGTGAACTCTCTCATTACTCTTTTGATGTACAAAGTCTTTTGATGTACACAGGTATATTATCTTTAGTATATCCCACTTGTCAATTTGTGCTTCCTCTATTTTTGTGTCCTATTTATGATAACCTATGTATTCACTGTGCAAACGTTATTAGATTTATCCCACTTCCTTTTTTGGCCTTAATGATTTCGGGTTTTACTTGTGGTGTTATCTCATATCTTTTGTGTTTGGCGTTTTCTATCTTCCTTCTTATGAGTGCATTGTGCGTGTGTGCTTAGCATGTGTGCCGGGAGACTCATTCTTGCCTTTTTTACACCACTGCGTCAATGTTATCTTGGAGGCTGTTTTCAATGTGTTGAGCTCTGGGTTGAGTTGCTCTATCTGGTGGTCTCCTGTGTGTGCTTAGTGAATGTTGTTCTGACCATAAAGGAACAGCAAGAATTTTTTTGTAGGGCTGGGTGTTTTTTAATGTATTCTTTGAGTTTTTTCTCATCTGGAAAGACTCTTACTTCTTCGTCTATCTTGATAGATGGTTTCCTGGGGTAGAGCTCTCGGGTTAGCATTGTTCTTTTTCCATGTTCAGAGGATTTTACCCCACTCTCTCCTCATCTTCATGGTGTCTGCTTATAGGTCTGAACACATTCTTATTTGGGTTCCTTTTTAGGCCTTTTTCCCCAGCTGCTCTTATGATTTTCTTCTTTTCCTCAAACCTGAATCGTTTAACTATTATATGTCATGGCGAATTCTTACTGGTATTCAGTCTAGCTGGTGTCTCCTGTGCATCCTGAATGGTTGCCAGATTCTCACTCATTAAGCTGGAGAGATTTTCTTCTAGGTATTCCCTCACTATTTTTGCCGTTGACTTCTTAGTTATGTCTTGATCTGGTAATTCAGTCATTCGAATCTTGTTCCTCTTCAGACCCCAAGAAACTGGTGTCAGGTTTTCTTTAGCTTCTCTGATTATCTTGTTTGACTGTCGTTCCTGTTTGTTGAAGTCTGCCTGGTTATCCTTAAGGTCACTGATATGGTTATCCACTTTTTATAGTGTGTTGGTGAAGTCTGTTAACTTCTTATTTGCTTTTTTTTAAACCTCATCCCTTAACTCTTGTATTTCCCTTTGGAGTTTGACCTTTATCTCCTCTATCATTTCATACTTTTTCTGTATCCTTCATATCTTGTAAGACTCCAAGTTGCATCCTGAATATTTCTTTTTGTGGTAGATCAACTTATGCTTCTCCTATGCAGGTCGCTAAGTTCAGGAGTTCCTCAGTTACTGCGTTTTGTTTCTCCTAGTTTTTCGTTGAGGTTTTTGTGGCTGGTTGTTGTCTGCAAGTCATTTTGGAGGAGCTCAAAGCCGTTTTCCAGGGAGTCGAAAACCCTGGGTTCTCTCTTTGGGAGGTTGGTAGAAATGCTTCTGAGGGCTGCCTGTCTCCAACTGTGCTTGGGGGGTGGGTGGAGTGGTGTCAAGCTCCTGTTTTATCCCAGAGGGGTTTCCTTCTCACCCTAACCTACTGGAATTCTGTTTGGCTGTTGGGTTAGTTGGCCCTCTCAGGGGATGCTGGTCAGACATAATGAAAGAAGTCTTTAAGGTTTTTGTTTGTTTGTTTAGGGGGGTGTGGGGTGCCCTGATATCAGGACTGTGGCAGTCTATCCCCCAGTCCATTCCAAATCAAGTCTGTAGCTCCATTATTAGCTCACATGTCTGATACCAGCCTGTAAATTCCTCTTCATTATGAAATTGTCTTGCTACCTAACATTCATAAAGATAGCATAATTCAAAATATCTGAAAGCAACAAATGTTGGGGGGGGGGTATGGTGAGAAAGGAACTCTGATTCAAACTGGTGGTCATGTGGACACGTACAGCCACTGTGGAAAGCAATTTGGCAATACCTAAAACAGCTAGAAATGGAGATACTATATGACACCACAATTCCACTACTGGGCATATGCCCATAAGAAATAAGAAAGAGACCATGACAAGGCATCTGCTTTCCAATGTTCATGGCTGCATAGTTCACAATTTTAAAAAATTGGATAGATCCTACATTTCCATCAATAGACGAATGGATCAAAAAAACCCTCTGGTACATACACACAATGGAATATTTTGCGTGCTGAAAATAGGGATGAAACTAAGAAACACCTCATTTCTTGGACAGAGTTGGAAAATTTCCTGCTGAATGAAGCTAGCCAAGCACAAAAGGTCATGTACAAAAATGAGTCAACTCAGGTAAGTTCAAACAGCAGAATGGGCATAAGGGAAAACACACACAGCACACAATTCCCAGGCTGAGGACCAGATATCCTGGCAAGAGCCAGGACAGAGCCAATGATTCACAGCACATGTGTTAAAAGGTATCCTCCCACTTCCTTCTCATGTGCCTTTAAGGCCCACAGAGGGGTAGGGGAGGAAAAGCGATCACAATGGGGGATATGGGCACTAACCAACCCAAGGGAGGTTGTGTTTACAGTGGACATTCCCGCTCGGAGTAGCTCATTCCCAGTGTTGACTGCTTGGCCAGCATTGTGTGCTAGTCTGGCTTGACCTGTCCAGATCAAGCACATAAGTTGGACATTAGCCCATTGTCTGATACTAGTCCATTAATTCTTCCACAGACTCATGCAGCACATGCAATGATGCTGAAAGCAGGAAGATCACAGCCCAGTGGGTGGGAAGTCTGGTGGACCCTGTGGCAGTGGAAGCATTTCCAGGATTCTGGCTGCCATCAGTGTGGCTCCATGATACCAAAGACGTGATGTCCTCTGCGGCAGGTCTGTTCCACCCACCTGGGGTGAAAGCAAGATGGGAGTGCAGCACACCACTGATGTGCACACAACCATGAAGTGCCTGCAGAATCTCCAATGTAGACTTCTGGCTTGGGAGTACAGCACTTGGTGCCCCATCGAAACTGGCTGTGGATTATTTACAAGGGGGCCACACTGAAAGACTAAAGGTGGGACTGTGGGTATGTGGGTGGGAGACTGCTCCATCACTGACTGCAGGTATAGCAATGTGCTCACCTTTCAGATATTATTGCTGAAGACTAAAATGGTGCAAGTGCTGTTAGGTAAGAGGTACTGGGATAGGTTACCCTGAAAGAAATGGAGACTGGACAGTTGGCTTTACCATGTCCTTCTCTCTCTTTAACGTAGAGGTATTCGGGCTCTGGTAGACTTGTGACTATGTCTTTATTTTATTTAATTTTTGGTGTTTACCTATGCAAGATACCCAGGTTAGACAACCCTATGAAGACAGGGACTGTACCAGTGTTTCCTGGGGGGCATTGGAGGGGAGTCAATAATATTCGGGAAAAGAGAATATTAAGTGTTGTAACTTTGACTGTGAGTAGAGTGTGGTTTTCCTATAGTGTTTGAATAACTGAATTGTATCTGAGAGGAAATAGTGAAAACTGAATAACAGGTGAACATAATGGTGGGATAGAAGAGGGAATTTTTTATTGTAATTTAGTGAGATATTAGTGACATTGTTTATTCATTTCCACATTCCATTGGAACTCCTTTTTTGGGAAGGGAATGAAACTGGATCTCATCCAGTCAGCTGTCACACAAAAATGTGTTGGATTAACTGAATGAGCACTCCCAGCATTGCAGCCCATGGATGAAGAGTCTCAGCATCAGACCTGAAAGGCATCACCTCTTCTTTAGTCTTCTTTATTCATATAGGCCACTAAAAAAAAAGTCAGTTGTGTCAGGCACAGCAGAGACTTCAAAGTGACAGCAGTCCTTTTATATTCACGATGGGTGCTTGTTGGTTTATATGTCAATATGTTTTATAGAGCTAAATAGTATTTAATGTGTGTATGGGAGCTAAGGTGACTGTTTTAAAGTGTATCAACATGGTTAGGGTCAACTTTGTGTCCCAGAATCCCCCTTCTTGGTGTATGTGCCTGGTGAGGACAGGTCATAGGAGAGTTTCTTGGGAGATTCAGACAGCAGAAGTGAAACAACCACTTTGTGTTTTCCACATATTCTGCTGATACATTAACCCATTGCATCTACAATATCAGCAGCCGGTGCTGCACTCTGCTACCTTAGTATACGCTCCTTTGTCATCTCTGACTTAGGAGAAAGGGGTGTGGGTTCAATTCCAGAAGAAGGGTTTCAGCTACTGCTGGATATCCACACCATCAATTGCAGAGACAACAACAAATCCCAACAAGGTTCTAGCCTACTCTTGATATGCCCCACTTTGTAGTTATCTTCTCTTCCCGTCCTCTTGACCTTTAGAATTCAAGTCTAACACCAGACACAAAGGCAACATTCTTACAAGGCAACAGTCTTACAGAGACTGCTAACCAGCTTCCATAACTGCAGAAGACAGATACAATGTATTTCAAATATGTATATTTATTTGTATATGCTTGTATGTGTATGCATTTGTATTTATATTCATATCCAAACACACACATATATCCTAATGGGTATGTATTAAATTTTCTATGATTAATTCTTGACAGATACAATAAGATAAGAGAAGAAACTATGATTTTAAGTCTAGTATTTATTATAGTAAAAATATTGTGTAATATAACAATTTGTGAAGATACATTTTTAAGTCTCCCCCATCTTTATAAAAAGTACTTTCAATAAATAAAATTACTAAATAATTACAATAGATCATGGGGGACGGGGGCGGGGAGGGAGGGGTCAATGAAGAGCTGATACCAATGGCTCAAGTAGAAACAAAAGTTTTGAGAACAATGATGGCAATAAGTGTACCAACAAACTTGACACAACGGATGGATGTATAGATTGTGATAAGAGATGTGCGAGTCCTGATTAAATTGACTTTTAAATTGCAATAGAAAAAAAACCACCCAAATTATTTCTTTAATTTCAGATGCATATTGTTAGGCATATAAGCACCTATATTTCTGATATCACAACCTATTTAACTGTCTATTTCCCTAGGGATTGAAAAAGGAGAGATGTGGCTCAGGAATGACACTTCGTCTCTGGAAGACTTCGTCCTTGAAGGGCTCTTTGATGACTCTCTCACCCATCTTCTCCTTTTCTCCTTGACAATGGTGGTTTTCCTCATTGCAGTGAGTGCCAACACCCTCACCATCCTCCTCATCTGTGCTGATACTCGGCTTCATTCGCCGATGTATTTCTTGCTCAGCCAGCTGTCCCTCATGGACCTCATGTATGTCTGCACCACCATCCCCAAGATGGCAACCAACTACTTATCTGGCAAGAAGTCCATCTCCTTTGTGGGCTGTGCCATCCAGCACTTCATCTATTTATCGGTGGGTGGTGCTGAGTGTCTCCTTCTGGCTCTCATGTCCTATGACCGCTATGTTGCCATCTGTCATCCACTGCACTATACTGTCCTCATGAGCAGAAGGTTGACATTGATGATGGCTGTCATGTCATGGTTAGGAGCATCCACAAATTCCCTAATCCACACAGTGATTTTGATGCACTTCCCTTTCTGTGGCCCTCGAAAAATCTCCCATTTCTACTGCGAATTTCCAGCTGTTGTGAAGTTGGTATGTGAAGACATCACTGTTTATGAAACCACAGTGTACATCAGCACCATCCTAATACTTCTCATTCCCATCTCCTTGGTCTCTACGTCCTATGCCTTCATCGTCCACAGTGTGATTAAGATGCGGTCAGCTGGGAGCAAGAGAAATGCCTTTGCTACTTGTAGCTCTCACCTCACTGTTGTCTTTCTCTGGTTTGGTGCCTGCATCTTCTCATATATGAGGCCCAGGGCTCTGCGCACTCCATTGCAAGACAAGGTTGGTTCAGCGTTCTACAGCATCATCACTCCCACACTGAATCCTCTGATTTACACTCTCCGGAATAAGGATGTAGCTAAGGCCCTGAGGAAAGTGCTGGGGAGAGGTAGCACCAACCACTGACTGTAAGAGAAGTTATCCCAAATAGAGAGGAATGAGATAATAACCTTAAATCAATTGCAGAAAATCTCTAAAATTTCAGACCACTGGACAGACCATTACAAGGTGTAGATTCTAGGTTGTGTTGTAGTTTTTACTGCCAAGAAAGTATAAGGTTTGCACTTTCTTAGAATGATGTGGTCAAAGTAGACTCCATTAGTCCACTTTAATGGCCTTCCAACCATACTGGAGGATGATTCTGTGACCAGATAAACAGATGTTACTTTTTTTTCTTTTTGTATTCCAATAAAACTTTATGTACAGATACTAAAATCTGTATTTCTTTTAAAAAATCATTTTATTGGTAGTTCTTAACAGACAGTATAACAATCCAAAAAACAATTATATCAAGCAAACTTGTACATATGTTGTAATCATCATTTATAAAATATCTTTCTACTTGAACCTTTTGCTATCAGCTCCTCTTTTTCCCCTCCCTCCCCACCCTCACACCTTTGTGAACCCTTTAATAAATTACATATTCTTATTTTTTCATATCTTACACCATCTGCAGTATCCCTTCACCCATATTTGTTATTTGTACACCCTGGGGTGGGGGTAATGCATATTCATTGCTCTCAGTTCTCCCTTTCACCACCTCCAGTCCCCATACCCTCATGGTATTGCCACTCCTGTTAGTTTCTGAGGATTTTATAGGCCCTGGAATCCACGTGTCCAAAGCACTTATCTGTACCAATGTACATAATCCCATCTAGCAGGATTTGTGTGGAAGACTTGAGGTCATGCTAGTGGGGGGAAGAAGCCATAAAGAACTAGAGGAATGTGGTGTTTTTCGTCAGTGTTATACTGCACCTTGGATGAATCATTCTTTGGTGTGACTCTTCTGTGAGGGGATGTCTAATTGTCTATAGATGGGCTATGGATCTTCATTCTGACACACTTTCCTTCACATTGATGTAATTGTTTGTTTTTGATCTTCTGATGTCTGATCCCATCGACACCTCATGATCACACAGCCTGGTATTCTTCTTCCATATGGCCTTTGTTGCTCCCCTACTAGATGTCTGCTTGTTTAACTTCAAGCCTTTAATACCCCAGATGCTATGCCTTTTCATAGCCGGGCACCATTAGCTTTCTTCACCACATGTGCTATGCACCCATTTGTCAATGTGTGGGACATTTGTGAGACACTGGCAGTCCTTCAACTCTTGAGGGCTACCAGGTATTCCTCTGTAGAGCAATTCAGGCTAAGCGGGCACAGGCAGCAAACACCAAGGCAGGTCACCAACAGTCAGCCAGTCTGACAGTTCCCAAATCATGTGTCCCACAGGTAATGTAGCTTTCAAATTGAGGCAAAGAACAAGCAAGGTGGCCGCACACAGGTCCAATGATCAAAGAGCAAGAGACAAGAAAGGCGAAGCTCGTTGAGCCATTTATATCTATGCCCTTAAATTAATGCCACATGTATTTACCAGCCAGGTTGGCACAATAAGCCAACTACCTCAAACCTGATTATTATTATTTCTTTTATTCTGTTCTAATTCCTAGAGGTTTTGTGACAGCATATCCATCATAAATCTCTCTTCCTTTTTCATATCAAATTTCCTCTGATAACTCCTTTTACTGTGTCCCAACGTTTGGTACACTGTATTCTCAATCTCATTGGTTTCTAAAAAACTTCCTAATTTCGATTCTATGCTGGGACAGTGCCGACAAAGAGGGAAGTCTGGGTGACTTCTATATTTTAAAATTTATTCAGGCTCAACTTGTGTCACAGCATGTGGTCTGTTTTTTGAATATGTGCCATGTGTGCTTGAAAAGAATGTGAATTAATTTGCATTTGGGTGGAGAGTTCTAAAAATGTCAGGTCAAGTCACTCAATTGTAGGGTTTATTTCTGTAGCCTCTTTGTTCGCTTCCTTCCCTCTGGTCTCTTTCTCAGAATGCGATGCATTAATGTCACCTACTATATTTGTTGAGTCTTTGATTTATTTTTTGCATCTTTTAAAGAGTTTGATTAACAAACTTCATGGGTCTCTTGTTGGGCGAGCATATATTTATTATGCTCACTGGTTCTTGGTCTACTGTTCCCTTGAGCATTATATCATGCCCCACCTTATCTCTTGTTATGGCTTGCACCTTGATATCAGTTTTGTCAAAGATTAGGATTGTAACCCCTGCTTTGTTTTTCTTCTTCAGGGTGCTTTGTTGTCCAGTCTCTTTCCATAAGTTTGTTGTTTTCACATCTACTTAAAAAATATTGATACCAAGTATGTAATATTGATACCAAGAATATAGATGGTGATATAGATATAAACACAGACATGGTTATAGATACAGATATAAACATAAGCAAAAATATATGGCTTTCAGTACTACTATATTCACATTGCTAAATTGTCTTATCAAACAAAGTGTCATCTTCTCCTATTTGCATAGGTCTCTTAATTCTTTGTAGTAGTGTTTTGCAGTGTTCTTTATGTGAGCCTTTTGAGTCTCAGGTAAGTCTTATTCTGAAATATGTTATCTATTTAGTAGCTGTGGTAGTCACCCTCTCTGGTGTCAATTAGTCTGGGTAGACTAGAGAAACAAATGCATGGATACGCATATGCATATAAGGAAGAGGCTTATATACAAGAGCAATTCCATAACTAAAAAAAAAATCTCAGCTCATTCTAGATCAAGTCCATAAGTCCGATATTAGCCCTTGTTTCCTATATCAAGTCCTCTTCAGAACTCACAAAACACATGCAATGACACCGAATGGAGAAGATAACAGGCCAGTGGGTAGAAAGTCTTTGGATCCAGTGGCGTTGTGAGCATCTCAATGCTGGCAGGGGTCTCTGTGATTTCTTTAGCTTCCGAAGTCTAGTTGCGCCCATGTGACTTGTCTTCTTCAATGTCTCCCAGGGAGTGGCAGAGAGAGAAGTGTCTTCCACCTCCAAGGAGGAAATACCAGATTTCCCAGAATTCTCAGGAGAAGGCCATGTCCACACAGAGTCCCATTGGCTATATCCAGATTGACAGCCTAGACTACACCCTACACTCTTAGTCCTTAAATTGACCATAGTAGCTATTATAAATAATATTGTTTTTTTAATTAATTTTTCTTAATTCTCCTTGTTGCTCTAAAGACATAGGACTGTTTTTTTCCCCCGCATTGATCTCTCTATTAGGAATGAGTGCTCAATTTTATCAAATGCTTTTTCTGCATAGGTGTATATGACTATGGATTTCTTGATCTTTATTTTATTTATGTAATACAGATATAAACATAAGCAAAAATATATGGCTTTCATACTAATATATTCACATTGCTAAATTGTCTTATCAAACAAAGTGTCATCTTCTAATTGTTTTTCTAATGTAGAACCATCTTTAAGACTGGTATAAACCCCACTTTATCATGTTGTATTATGTTTCTAATATATGTGGCTGAATTCCACTAACTTTTCTTTTATAAGAGGACTTTGCATCTATATTCATGAATAACCTGGTGTGTATTATCTCCTTTAGTGTTATTTTTATCAGATTTTTTCCTGTTTTTACCAAGCAGTAAGTCTTTTATCCCTGGAGTTTTTAAATATGCTAAATACCTTTCAGGGAATTAAGTCTCTTTTATACTGTAGGGAGTTGGTTTTGCATACTGTGTAATGTGGATATGAAAATCTTTTTCTATTATGAACTGGGTTAATTAATTTACATATATTAATAACAGAATTATCATTGTTCTGAAATCAGTCACACTATATTCATATGAAAGGGCTTTAAAAAGTTTGTGAAAATGTAGAACTTAAGCAAATAATAATGACATTTTCCCACAAAGTTTTTAAGCCCCTTTTGGTTCTCTGCTCATATTTTTTATGTTATGAAATGTATGTACATTTTCTTTGCTTTTTTATACTTCTGAAATTTTTTTAACTTTGTGTTTTTGTACTCATCATTTGGTTCATAATTTATTTTGCATAATACTCTAATCCCTTCCAGTTTTGGTGCTTTCCTGTCAAGAACTTTACTTATGTGTAATTGTCTACATTAAATCAATTCATAGGTCATCTCAATGCCACCCTTCCCAAATATTTTCCCTCTGCACATTGGTACAAGTTTAGTCCAAAACAGTTTTTTAAAGTGTGAAGGATCAAGCTGTCCCTTTGATGATTTGGTAGCCCTGATATTTTGAGAAATCATAACAATAAATAATGAAAACTGGAGAAGCATTTATGAATTTGAGTTATGGTGCTGGCAAAAATATGTAAATTATCACATATTTCCAGAAGAACAGACAAACAGTCTTGGAAGAAGTATAGCTCTTTGTATTTTGGACGTGTTGTCAGGAGAGCTCTATGCCTGAAAAAAGACATCATGCTTGCTAGAGAGGAGAGTCATTGAAAAAGAGGAGGACCCTAAAATAAATGCACTGACAAGGTGATTGCACGAATGGGCTCAAACATAGGAAAGATTATAATTATGGCAAGGACTGAGTAGTATTCTCTTGTGTTGCACATGGGAACACCGTGAGTCAGAATTGACCATACAGACACTAACAACAATTCATTTTAATAAAACAAACAATTCATTAAAAAAAACCAATTCACTTAAAATAACAACCAAAAGTAATATGGAAAAAAGTAGTGGTAACTGCATAGCTTAGGCCTTGGGGATTGCTTTTCTATGTTATGGCACATAGGAAAAGAGTGTGAAAAGTGACTAGATATATACCAGACGATAGCTTCTCAAAAGTGTTTGATGGAAAGGTACTAGAGTCATCTATGTTTCAAAAGGAAAAACAACTCAGGTTAATGGACCACTGAAGAAAATATCCCCATTCTATTTTCAGAGGCACTATGCCCACAATATTTCATTCCCCTGATTCCTATGAGCAAACTCCCAGCCATGTCTATTGGGAACATATTTCTAATAGCACAGTGAAGAGTCCAGAATTAATAGTCTCCAGAAGAGAACTTGGATGTGTCCTTTGCGATGAAATCCCTGATGCCACATATTTGGTGATTTCAGTTTCTCCCGCAGGACATCAGAAGCCCTCTGGACTTGGTGGATGTATTCTTTCTTATAGTGACCCTATTCCCTGAAGATTAGCTCAAGATAGAGAAAGTCTATCCTGATTCCAGCCCATGTGCTGAGGAAACAGTTATGCATTTAGAAAGAAGCTTATTCTCAAAGCAGGAGGACGAGAGTCAAATTCAGATTCTATTAAGTAGATAAGGATGGATAAAGCTAAGGGTATGTGAAGCTGAGAAGAAGAGGTCTTGGGGTGACTCAGAACATCAGTAAATCCCAAGCACATTTTCTGTGGCGCTGAGCACATTGAAGATTCAGCCAGCCTCATATTTAGCTTCTTAATCAGGTAAAGCTAATAATATTAATGGAAATTCTATTGCTTAAGCTCTCACTGCCTCCTTCAGATAGGAAGGTGACTTAGATAAATCTAAAACAAGGAAGCACATGCATGATTCAAAGGCACAACTAGTAAAGTTGTAATTTAATGTGCACTGAAATGTGTTGATGGAATTCAAATCTTGCATACACATAAAAAAGTCATTGCAAAGAAGGAAGACATAGAATGCATTGCAGAATGATATTCATTGATACTCTTGTTGATGATCTCTTTTGATGATAATATGTATAAACAATGATGATTTCATCGTGGATAATGTCCACTACACCATTCCATCATCAAATACAGATTTCCTGTGTTGGGAAAGGTAGACTTAGGAGCATCAAAAGCCTTGTGTTTTGACGTTCAGTGGAGTCAATGTGGACTCCTATTGCCCACTACATTTCACTTTTCTACTTGTTCAGCTCACAAATCTCTGAAGAGGTAGTTACAGAGAAATAATATTGAGGATTGAGGTGTCCTGGAATCATTTATGAGAAACTAGGTAATCCTGTATTTTTAAGCTTATCTTTCTCACTCCTAAGAGAATAATATTTGGCCAATCAATGAGGAGGACAAAGAAGATGATGGGGAGTGGGTCAGGCAGAAATGGCTACCTGTGTGCAGCAAATAAGCGTTGGAATTATCAGGAAAATATCCTAAGGGAGGAGTAGAGAGGCCTGAGGCTGATGATAGAAAACTTGCATTATGCAAACTTACAGAGAAAGATGGATATTAGTGGAGAAACAAGGAAGCATATGAATGTTAAATTAAAAGAACATATTTATTGCACTGGATTTTAATGTTAGGGGAGAGCTTGAGGAAAGTTGTGCTCTTAGTCCACAAGGAGATAACTTTCAATAAAAAGTTTGGGTGATATGTAAAGATGAGATGCAAAAATGCATGAGTCTGGAGTGAAGGGGACAGAAAGCATGCACGCGTGTGTGTGCGTGTGAGTTATAGGTGGGTGGTGACAGAATAGATGTGATTTTCTTCATACTGGTCAAATGATACTATGGAAATGCATTTCGTTTTGAATTATTTTTTTTAAACAATGGTAATGTGGAATACATGAGTACCTGGGGAGAGATGCTTAACATGAAAAGTACAAAGAGGAACAGAATGGTTAGTTTAGAGACCAAAATAGATTTGTGTTTCTTGAGTCATGCTACACCCTGGAGATCCAGTTAGTTCTCATTCTGATTAATATTTATGTGAGGATTGCATGCAGTCTGCCTGATGAAATATCATCAGCCTCATTTTATTGGTGTTATTCGTACTTTTAACAGTGTCAGGTCATAGGTCTTGTCAGCCGTCGAGGACACAGTATGGTGATTTTGTTTGTTGTCAATGTGGCACCTGTACCTCTTTCTTTCAATCATACTTAATCTTCAAACAAATATGTCAATGATATCTATCAATCTAACATAAAATAATTCCCCATATAAAACAAAAGACACACTAACTTTCCTCCTCACACAGATATAAAATGAAACAAGCAGAAGATGGCGAACCTTGCCCCATAAGCTGATGTTGCTGTGCGGCGCCACAGTGAGAGTGCTGACTCATAGAGACCCCAGGCACAGTGGAACAAAGCCCTGCCTGGTCCTCCATCCTCAAAGTGCTTCTTATGTTTGAGTCCCTTATTGAAACCATTGTGCTAATCCATCTCAGTGAAGCTCTTTCGCTTTTTCACTGCCCTTCTGCTTTAGCAGGCTTGATGTCTTTCTCTGAGGATTGGTCTCTCCAGATACTACGTCCAAACCATGGGAGGCAAACCTTGCCATCATTGCTTCTGATGAACATTCTGGCTGTACTTCTTGAGAGACAAATTTGTTTGTTCCTTTGACAGTCATGGTACTTACAATCTTAGTGCTTCCACACATCTCTATCAGACTAGCCAGGCTGGCCTTTTCTTTATGATTACAAAATTAGTTCTCCATTTTTCTCTCTCCCTCTCCAGAACCTTCGGGTATGATCTTGATCAGAGAAGTCAGTACTGGTAACCAGTCCCCACCTAGATTTCCCGGTCTTAGAGTTGTGCTGACTGAGACGACTCATCTGGTCCACTAGTCAGTTGAACTGTTTCCATTTTTCTTTAATTTTCTTCACTCTTCTTTGCTAGAGAGAGTGAGACCAACAGAAGACTCTTCCTTGATCATTCACAAACTTTTAAGACCCCAGTCCCCTTTCACAAAATTAGAAATGTGGAGCATTCTTTCTTGTTATCTGTGTTATGCCCATTGTCCTTGCTGTCTCCTCGTGACCATAACCCCAGGGATCCAGGTCTAGTGGTGTTTGATTGTGTCCAAGAGGTTTACACACTGCTGTCCTATTATAAAAATAGGTGTGTAGAACACATGCAAAGGTGTTTTTGGAAGTGTTGACAGCCAACCCTTCAGATCGTTATGAGTTATTCTCTCTTATCTCCTTATCCCTGTTAATCTTGCTTGACTGTATGTATGTGTATCCATTTGTAGTTTGCTATTTATTACTCTTGTTAATCAAAATTGTATGTACTAATAGCTATGTCTGTTGTTCTGTATCACTTGTGCACCTCTCTGAATATTCTTTTTCTCTAGTGAAGTTGTGTTGATCATGCCCTTCATGCATGTTATCATTCCCTTCAGCAAATTTAATATGAGTTTACTACCTACTTAGTCATTTTCCGTTGCCCACCCTTCCATACTTGGGAAGCCCCAAAGAATTATCTTTCTGTTGTAACCTTTTTCCCTGGTAGCATAGTGGTTATCATTGGGTTGAATTCAGCAGTTTGAAATCACCAGCCCCTGAACGGGAGAAAGATGATCTTTTCACTGCCTTCAAGAGTTACAGTCTCTGAGACTCACAAAGGAAGTTCTACCTGTCCTATGTACTCAGAGGGTAGGTTAAGACTCAGCGTTGACTCGTTGACAGTGAGAGTGAGTTTAACGCTATTCTTGACTTTTTATAATGATGGATTCATATAATAATTGTCCTTTGGTGATAAACTTATTTAACTTTTCAGAATGTCCTCCACAACAAGGCATCTGCTTTCCAATGTTCATCGCAGCAAGGTTCAAAATTTTTTTTAAAATTGGAAACACTCTACATTTCCATCAATAGACGAATGGATTAAAAAACCCTCTGGTACATACACACAATGGAATATTTTGTGTGCTGAAAATAGGGATGGAACTAAGAAACACCTCATTTTGTGGACAGAGTTGGAGGATTTCATGCTGAATGAAGCTACCCAAGCACAAAAGTCACATACAAAATGAGCCAACTCACTTAAGTTCAAACAGCAGAATGGACATAAGGGAAAACTTGCACAGCACACAATTCCCAGGCTGAGGACCAGATATTCTGGCAAGAGCCAGAACAGAGCCAATGATTCACAGCACTTGTGCTAAAAGGTATCCTCCCACCCCCTTCTCATGTGCCTTTAAGGCTCACAGAAGGATGGGGGAGGAAAAACAACCGCAATCGGGGATCAGGACACTAGGGAGGTTGTGTTTACATTGGACATACCTGCTCAGAGTATCTCATTCCAAGTGTTGACTACTTGGCCTGCATAGTGTGCTAGTCAGGCTTGACCTGTCCAGATCAAGCCCTTAAATCGGACATTAGCCCATATGTCTGATACTAGTCCATTAATTCTTCCACAGACTGACGCAGCACATACAATGATGCTGAAAGCAGGAAGATAACAGCCCAGTGGGTGGGAAGTCTGGTGGACCCAGTGGCAGTGGAAGCATCTCCAGGATTCTGGCTGTCATCAGCATGGCTCGATGATACCAAGGACGTGACATCCTCTGTGGCAGGTCTGTTCCACCCACCTGGGGTGAAAGCAAGATGGGAGTGCAGCACACAACCATGAAGTGCCCGCAGAATCTCCAATGTAGACTTCTGGTTTTGGGGTGCAGCACTTGGTGCCCCACCTAAACTGGCTGTGAATTGCTCACAAGGGGGCCACACTGAAATACTAAAGGTGGGACTGTGGGTGGGTGGATGAGTGGGAGACTGCTCCATCACTGACTGCAGGTATAGCAACGTGCTCACCTTTCAGATATTATTGCTGAATATTAAAAGGGTGTACATGCTGTTTGGTAAGAAGTCCTGGGATATGTAACCCTGAAAGAAATGGAGATTGCATGCAATGCTGGTTTTAACATGTCTTTCTCTGTCGTTGACGTAGAGGTATTCAGACGCTGGTAGACTTGTGACTATGTCTGTATTTTATTTATTTATTTGGTGTTTACCTATGCAAGATACCCAGGTTAGACAACACCACGGAGACAGGGACTGGACCAGTGTTTCCTGGGGGACATTGAAGGGGACTCAATAATATTTGGGATAAGAGAATAGTAAGTGTTCTAAATTTGACTGTGAGGAGTGTGTAGTTTTCCTGCAGTGTTTGAATAACTGAATTGTATCTGAGAGGAAACAGTGAAAATTGGATGATGGTAAACATAATGGTAGGATAGAAGAGGGATTTTTTTAATTGCACATTAGTGAGCTATTAGTGACATTGTTCATTCATTTCCACATTCCATTGGAACTCCGATTTTGGAAAGGGAACGAAACTGGATCTCATCCAGTCAACTGTCACACAAAATGTGTCGGCTTAACTGAATGAGCACTCACAGCGTTGCATCCCATGATAAAGAATCTCAGCACCATACCTGAAAGGCTCTTGTTGGGAGCCATCCCAGCCATGCTGTCTAGCAAATCTCCAGACAGGTGGAAAGAGCGTCTGCAGAGCAGAGTTCCCAGGGAGGGTTTCCAACATCCCTCAAATATTTACTGTTGTTAAGTCCATTCTTGGGAATTTTGTTCATGGTTATGTTTACCGCACCTAGAGTGGATGCGAGGGCAGTCTTGAGAAGTATGAATGAAACCACATGTAAATCTAGCTTCAGTATGACAGGGCTTTCATCAACTGAGGCATTGGAGAGGCTTAGACAGCGTGACATCTTTGGGAATTCTGAGAAGGACATGTGGGAATTGAGTGAGGGAGAAACCCAAAAAGTTGAGGTAAGAGGAGAAGATGAAACCCACGAAAAACCCTGGATTCTATTCAGATTAGGTAGTGGGAGACTCTTTTGGCCTCCCTGATATAGAGGACCTTATAGACTGCCTCCCCAACTGACACCCCTATACCTTGGACAGGGGCTTACAAAGAAGGAGAGAGAATGGTTACCATTATTAGAAAACATGTAAAAGAGGAATCATTAAGTCTTTGGCAAAGAATCAGATGGTTTGGCCCTGATGGTGCCTGAGGAGTACAAAACATAAGAGACAAAAGTAGGCAATGGAACAGTTACCATGGGAGAGCTTATAAAGGAAAATATTTGAGAAGCAGTTAACTCTGCTTGTAGAGATTTTTAAAATAATGTAGGCCTTAAGTATCACATGAGGTATTTTCATTATGCTAAGTTAGTCAACCAGGAAAGAACATTGTGAGTAGAAAATAGGGCAGTGAGTAGGATATGAGTCTAACCAAATTTTCTGAACACCTCAATCAAGAATAGCATGTGACAGTACAGGAAGAGGACAGAAAGTGATAGGAAAAAAGTACATTTGTCAATCATAGGGCATTGTTTTTATGTAGTGGTTTGCAAAACTTTTCATGGTATAAATAAAACTGTTTGGAAGAACTCAGCTAAGGTTGCTTCCACCAGAACATCTTTCATGTCTGTCTGGTCTGTGTTCGCTGACTCCACACCTCCTTCAGTTATACAGTTCAACCCTCCTGGAGCCGGACTCTGGCAGTCTCTTCTTCTTTAGTCTTCTTTATTCATATGAGGCCATTGCAAACATGACAGCTGTGTCAGGCACAGCCGAGACTTCAAAGTGACAGTTTTCCTTTTATACTCGCGATGGGTGCTTTGTGCTTTACATGTGAATATGTTTTATAGAACCAAATAGTATTTAATGTGTATATGAGGGCTACGTTGAGTGCTTGTAAAGTGTATCAACATGGTTGGGGTCAACTTTGTGTCCCAGAATCCCCCTTCTGGGTGTATGTGCCTGGGGAGGACAGGTCACAGAAGTGATTCTTGGAAGATACACAGAGCAGAAGTAAAACAACCACTTTGTGTTTTCCACATATTGTGCCGATACATTAACTCATCGCACCGACAATATCAGCAGCCGGTGCTGCACTCTGCTACCTTACGATATGCTCCTTTAGCATCTCTGACTTAGGAGAAAGGGGTGTTGGTTCAATTCCAGAAGAAGGGTTCCAGCTACTGCAAGATA
The DNA here is from genome assembly GCF_050624435.1 of Tenrec ecaudatus. Classification (NCBI taxonomy): domain Eukaryota; kingdom Metazoa; phylum Chordata; class Mammalia; order Afrosoricida; family Tenrecidae; genus Tenrec; species Tenrec ecaudatus. The sequence continues at coordinate 131,692,349 of NC_134541.1, forward strand.
TCCACACCACCAATTGTAGAAGCAACAAACAGTTCCAACAAGGTTCCAGCCTGCTCTTGAGATGCCCCATTGTGTAGTCATCTCCTCTTCCTGCCTTCTTGACCTGAAAAGTTCAAGTCTAACACAGGCACAAAGGCAACATTCTTCTTTTTTTTTTTTAAGGCAACATTCCTACAGGGAAACAGTCTTACAAAGACTGCTAACCGGCTTCCATAACTGAAGAAGACAGATACAATGTATTTCACACATGTATATTTATTTGTATATGCTTGTAAGTGTACACATATGTATACACTTTCATATCTAAAAGCACACTTATATCCTAATGAGTATGTATAAAATGTTCTATAATATTGACAGATATTGACAGAGACAATAAGCTGAGAAGAGACTATGATTTTCGAGTTTAGTGTTTAATATACTGCAGCTATTTTGTAATTCAAGAGTTTGTGAAGATAAATTTTAAGTCTCCCTCATCTTTATAAAAAGTGCTTTTAGTAATTAAAATTACTAAATAATTGCAATAGATCATGAGGGATGGGGGTGGGGAGGGGGGTAAAATGAGGAGCTGATACCAAGGGTTAAAGTAGAAAGCAAATACTTTGGGAATGATGAGGGTAATAAGTATAAAAATGTACTTGACACATTGGATGGATGTATGGATCGTGATAAGAGTTGTACGAACCCTAAATAAAATGATTTTCTTAATTACAATAGAAAAAAACATGTAAATTATTTCTCTAATCAAAGATACATAATGTTAGGTACGCTAATCATATATTTCTGATATCACAACCTATATTAACTGTGTATTTTGTAGGGATTAAGAAAGGAGAGCTGTGGATGAGGAATCACACTTCTTCCCTGGAAGACTTCATCCTTGAAGGGCTCTTTGATGACTCTCTCACCCACCTTTTCCTTTTCTCCTTGATGATGGTGGTTTTCTTCATTGCAGCGAGTGCCAACACTCTCACCATCCTCCTCATCTGTGCTGATGCTCGCCTTCATACACCGATGTACTTCTTGCTCAGCCAGCTGTCCCTCATGGACCTGATGTATGTCTGCACCACCATCCCCAAGATGGCGACCAACTACTTATCTGGCAGGAAGTCCATCTCCTTTGTGGGCTGTGCCACCCAGCATTTCCTCTATTTATCGGTGGGTGGTGCCGAGTGTCTCCTTCTGGCCCTCATGTCCTATGACCGCTATGTTGCCATCTGCCATCCACTGCACTATACTGTCCTCATGAGCAGAAAGTTGACATTGATGATGGCTGTCATGTCATGGTTAGGAGCATCTACAAACTCCTTCATTCACACAGTGATATTGATGCACTTCCCTTTCTGTGAACCCCGGAAAATCTCCCATTTCTACTGTGAATTTCCAGCTGTTGTGAAGTTGGTATGTGAAGACATCAGTCTTTATGAAACCACAGTGTACATCAGCACCATCCTAATACTTCTCATTCCCATCTCCCTGGTCTCCACGTCCTATGCCTTCATCGTCCACAGTGTGATTAAGATGCGGTCAGGTGGAAGCAAGAGAAATGCCTTTGCTACTTGCAGTTCTCACCTCACTGTTGTCTTTCTCTGGTTTGGTGCCTGCATCTTCTCCTATATGAGGTCCTGGGCCCAGCGCACTCCATTGCAAGACCAGGTTGGCTCAGTGTTCTACAGCATCATCACTCCCACACTGAATCCTCTGATTTACACTCTCCGGAATAAGGATGTAGCTAAGGCCCTGAGGAAAGTGCTGGGGAGAGGTAGCACCAACCACTGACTGTAAGAGAAGTTATCCCAAATAGAGAGGAATGAGATAATAACCTTAAATCAATTGCAGAAAATCTCTAAGATTTCAGACCACTGGACAGACCATTACAAGTTCCAGATATTAGGTTGTGTTGTGGTTTTTGCTGCCAAGAAAGTATAAGGTTTGCACTTTCTTAGAATGATGTGGTCAAGTAAACTCCATTAGTCCACTTTAATGGCCTTCCAACCATACTGGAGGATGTTTCTGTGACCTTTTAAACTGATGTTACTTATTTTTCTTTTTGTATTCCAATAAAACTTTATGTACACATACTGAAATCTGTATTTCTTTTTAAAAAGTCATTTTATTGGGAGTTCTTAAAGATAATATAACAATCCATAAATCAATTATATCAAGCAAACTTGTACATATGTTGTAATCATCATTTATAAAATATTATCTTTCTACTTGAACCCTTTGATATCCGCTCCTCATTTTCCCCTCCCTGCTCACCCTCGCACCATTGTGAACCCTTAATAAATTACATATTATCATTTTTTTCATATCTTACACCATCTGCAGTATCCCTTCACCCTTATTTCTTTATTTGTGCCCCCTGGGGTGGGGTAATACATAGTCATTGCTTTCAGTTCTCCCTTTCACCACCCCACCCCCATCCCTCATGGTATTGCCACTCCCATTACTTTTTCTCGGAATTTTATAGGTCCTGGAATCCACATGTCCAAAGCACTTATCTCTACCAATGTACATATTCCCATCTAGCAGGATCTGTGAGGTAGAATAGAGGTTATGAGGGTGGGTGGAGAAAGTAATAAAGAGCTAGAGGAATGTAGTGTGCTTTGTCGGTGTTATACGGCACTCTGGATGAATCGTTCTTTCTGTGTGACTTTTCTGTGAGGGGATGTCCAGTCTATAGATGGGCTATGGATCTTCATTCTGACCCACTTTCCTTCACATTGATATAATTGTTTGTATTTGATCTGAATACCTGATCCCATCGACATCTCGTGATCACACAGGCCTGGTATGCTTCTTCCATATGGCCATTGTTGCTCCCCTACTTGATGTCTTTAAGAGCCCAGATGCTATATCTTTTCATAGCCGGGCACCATCAGCTTTCTTCACCACATTTGCTTGTGCATCCATTTTGTCTATGTGTTGGCAAGTTGAGTATCACACAGTGCCAGGTTATTACAACCAAGTGTTCTTGTCTTGAGGGAAGACTTAAATAGAGGCCCAGAGTCTGTCTGCTATGGTATATTTTAAACATAAATATAGGTACACAGGTTCATATACAAATACACCTATCTTTATTTATTAATTTATTTACATATATACATTTCTATTTTTGTATCTCTCTATTGCTTTTGCCTCCTAGTTCTTTCCTGTATTTCCTTTTACTTTCCTCCAACCCAACTATCATGTTCATTTAGCATTCAGTGATTCCTCTTGGCTACATTACAGTTGAACAAATACCACCAGATATTCTACACCGTCCTCAAGGTTGATTTTAAATCCCTTGTTGTTCCCCTGTCCCTGAGTTTGTTGGCTCCCCACTCCCTTTCCCCTACCTCCTCCTCTCCCATGACCTTCCGGAACCATCAGTCTGTTGGTTTATCATCTGGATTGTTTTCCCTGCCTATTATATATATGGTTCCAGGTATATTGGCTGACTATTATGAATGTCCACCAACCAGATCTGGTGGGATGCCAAGTACTGTCCCCCAAGTCAAAAAGTCTATTTCGGGGTTCCTCAAGGACTTCGTGACTTTGTTCCTCTTGCTGCCTATTGTGTTCCCTTTGTGATTCACCCCAGTGTGGGGGTGGTGTCGGACCAGACACACTTCCTGCACTGTGTCTCCAGTGTTGTCCCCTGTAGTGCTGTGGACCATTAAGATGTCGTGTCTTGTTATGGGGCCGGCCCTAGTGTCCTCTCTGTGCATTGGCCGCTCCAAACCTAAAGACCATCCTTGAGGCTTGGTGGCCCAGGATGAGATCCACCTTCTCACTCTCTTTCCCTATTAGTTTTCTCTCATGTGGACAGGGCAGACTGGCCACACTCTCCAATCTGTATCTTCAGTGCTGTCTTCTGTATACATTATTTTAGGGAGGGGTCCACATAGCTCAGATTAAGGCTGGTCCCACAGTCCTCTCTGTTAAAGTGCTGCTCCATGCCAGTGTGTTATCCTCATGGCTTGGCACACCAGAATGGGGTCTGGTCTCTCTCTCTCTCTCTCTCTATCTATCTATCTATCTATCTATCTATCTATCTATCTATCTATCTATCTTTCCTGTGAAGACAAACAATACCCTGCTGGTGGGTGGATTAGTGCCCTGTTCCCCAATTGCCAACATCTTTTTGTTTTTTTCTTCTTCCTTCCCTCCTCCCTCTGTGGTCCTTGAAGACATGGGAGAGGTGTGAAAGATATCTTTTAACCCCAATGCTGTCTGCATCTTCTCATTCCTACTGATTTTTTTTCATCTTCTTTTTAGTTGGATGCTGTGTTAGCCAGGGTTCTATACAGAAACAAAACCAGGACACTTATGGTTATAGATAGATAGATAGATAGATAGATAGATAGATAGATAGATAGATAGATAGATTTATACCAGTAAAAAGAATATAACAGCTATTTAGTTCACACGGCAGTACAGAGGGCTCAGTTCAACTCACTTTCATGGACAGTTAATATCCTGGAAATCCTTCAACTCATATGGGCTGCCACGTCAAGATCAAGGAAATAGACAGTGGAGTCTTCCCTTAGGCAAGACAGGCAGAATCTGTCCACAAACAGCAGACAGCAGGGTAGGACAGCAACAGTCATTAGCGTGGGAGCTTAGCAAAGCAAGCCCTATTGGGTTTAAACTCAAAATATGCATGGGGACATGATCGACCAGCCTTAAGCTCAAACGATGTGTGCACCAGCAGCATGGTGAAGCAGGTCTTGAAGGAGCCTCAAGTTCTAGCGACATGATCCGTGGGTTGACTTGGCTCACAGGTAGTGTAGCACACAGGTTGAGGCAGAGAATTAAATAAAGCAACAGCACACTGGTCCCATCACCGAGAGATATGTGAGATACCAGCTCTCTTCATTTATGTCGATCTTCCTCCAATCAATCTGCAACCTGATTAAACCATGCCCACATATTCCTACTGGCCTAGTTGGCACAATAAACCTATCACAGATGCCATATGAATCCTGGGTTGGATCTGACCAGAGTGCCTGCACCTCAACCAGGAAATGATGCATTAAGTAACTTTTCTGCTATGCCCATAGTGCCTTTTGAACTTATCTCAGTGGATTCAAGTTGTGTTTGTACTTTTGTGATTGCCTAACTTTGCTTAGCACAATTTTCTCCAACAATTCCCATGAGATGATATGCTTCATATGTCTATCACTGCTTTTTAGGGATGCATAATACATCATTGTGTGTACATACCAGAGTTTTTAAATCAATTCATCAATTAATGGAAATTTTGGTTGTTTCCAAATCTTTGTGATTGTGGATTGTACTGCAATGAACGTTGGAGAGCAAAGGTCTGGTTGTGGTCTATTTCTCACTTCTTCTGGGTATATGCCCAGTAGAGGGATTGCTGAGTCATATGGTAGCTTGATTTCCATTTCTTTTGGGTATCTTCAAATTGGTTTCCATAGTGGCTGAATACAGGACCATGATCAATGAGTGGATTAGAGTTCCTATCTCACGACACCCCCTCCAACATTTTTTGCTTTCTGATTTTTTGAATTGAGCTATCTTTGAAGGTGCTAAGTTGTATCTCATTGTTGATTTAATTTGCATTTCCCTTATGACTAAAGATTGGGAACATTTTCTCATATGCTTATTGGCCATTTGGGTTTCCACCCTTGTGAAAAATCTGTTTAGGTCTTGGGCCACTTCCTCAATGGGCTATTTGTTATTTCTTACAGAAGGCTAGCAGAGTGTTACAGATTTTAGTAATAAGGCCTTTGTCTGATATGTCATTGCTGAAGATGTTTTCCCAGTCTGTGGCCTCTCTTATTATCCTCTTGGTGAAGTCTTTCTATGTACACAAGTGTATTATCTTTAGTATATCCTACTTGTCAACTTGTGCTTCCTCTATGCTTGTGTCCTTCCCTATTTCCAGTAGCCTTTGTATTCCCTGCACCAAAGTTCTGAGGTTTGTTCCAATTCCTTTGTTGATGGCCCTAATAGTTTGGGGGTTTACCTCTAGGTCTTTGATTCAGTTTGAATTTGTTCTTGTGCATGGCAGGAGGTAAGGGTCTTGCTTCATTTTTCTGCAGGTAGATATCTATTTTACCTAGCACCTGTGTTGAAGAGGGCATTCACTTCCCATTTTATATTTTTGGGGCCCTTACTGTATGCTGATGATTTTATTTCTGGTTTGTTTGGAGTTTTTTCAGATCTTTCCTTTGGTCTGAGGATCTGTCATAATACCAGTACCATGCTGTTTTGGCCACTGTGGCTGTATAATAGGTGTTAAAGTCAGGTAAAGCAAACCCTCCAGCTTTGGGCTTCTTCTTGAGGAGTTCTTTGTTAATTCTGGGCTTCTTCCCTCTCCATATGAAATTGGTAGGCAATTCTTTGAAGAAGGATGTTGGCATTTGTATTGGGGTAGTATTGAACTTATATAGTGCCTTGTGTAGGATTGACATCTTTACTATATTGAGTCTTCTAATCCATGAAAATGGGATATTTTTCCATTTGTGGAGGTCACTTTTCGTTTCTTGTAGTAGTATTCTGTAGTTTTCCTTTTACAAATCTTTTGGGATTTTGGTTGGGTATATCCCTAGATATTTCAATTTGTGCTTCTAGATATCCTCTTTTATAATCTTGTCCAATCTATGTGGCAATACAATAGACTTCTGTTTGGTGATCTTGTATCCTGCCACTCTTCCATATTTCTCTATCACTTCCAGCACTCCTATTGTGGAGCTTTGGGGATTTCCAATACATACAATCGTGTCATCTGCAAATAACAATAGTTTCTTCACTGGACAAATACATTTAATGTATTTGCTTTGCCTTAGATTGTTAGCTAGGACCTCCAATATGATGTTGACTAAAAGTCAGACGAAGGGGCATCCTTCTCTGGTCCCCATTTTCAATGGGACGGTCTTAGTCTTTTCTCCACTGACTATACCACTAGCTGTTAGTTTTTTATATATAGCTTGTATTATATTGAGGAATTGTACTTCAATTCCTATCTTCTTGACTGTCTTAAACAGAAATAGGTGTTAGATGTTTCTAATTATTTTTAGGTGTCTTTTGATAGTACCATACGGGTCTTATCATTTTTCTTGTCAATGTGGTGAATAATTCTGATGTGCTTTCAGATGTTGAACCATCCCTGCATTCCTGGAATCAATCCCACTTGGTCATGATGAATTCTTCATTTTATATACTTTTGTATTTTAATGGACTATATTGTGTTGAGGATTTTTGCATCTATGTTCATTAGATATCAGTCTGTAGTTTTCAATTCTTGTGGGATCCTTGCCCACTGGAGGTACGACTGTTATACTAGCGTCATAGAGTTTTGGAGTTTGCTGTCCTTTTCTATGCTCTGGAACAGTTTGTGTAGCATTGGTGTCAGTTCTTATGCTGAATGCTTGGTAGAATTCTCCTGTGAAGCCATCTGGCCCCATTTTTGTTTTTGTTTTTAGTTGTTAATGCTTTGATAAACTTATGCAGTTCTTCTGTTATTATGGGTCTGTTGAGAATCCTGATGTTTATCAGGGATAGTCTAGGGAGGAATTGTTTTTTCCAAATATTTGTCCATATTTTCCAAGTTGTTGATTTCATGGGAGTACAGACCTTTGTAGTACTGAGTAATTAGCCTTTTAACTTCATTAGGATCCATTGTAATTTCCCCAGTTTTATCATTTATTCTGGCTATAGATGTTTGATCCTTCCTTTCTTGGGTTAAGTTTGGCAACAGTCTATCAATTCTGTCGACCCTTGCAAAGAAACAGCTTTTATTTTTTTAACCATTTTATTAGGGGCTCATGCATACATCCATTGTGTCAAGCATTGTGTCAAGCACATTTGTACATTTGTTGCCATCATCATAATCAAAACATTTGCTTTCTATTTGAGCCCTATATATCAGCTCATCATGTTTCCCCTCCCTCCCCACTCCCCACACCTTCATGAACCCTTGATAATTTATAAATTATTATTGTTTTCTCATATCTTACTCTGTACAATGTCTCTCTTCACCCACTTTTATGTTGTACATCCCCCAGGGAGGAGGTTATATGTAGATCCTTGTAATCAGTTCCCCCTTTATACTTCACCTTCCCTCCACCCTCCTGGTATCATCACTCTCTCCGCTGGTCATGAAGGGATCATCTGTCCTGGATTCCCTCTGTTTCCAGTTCCCATCTATACCAGTGTGTTTCTTCTGATCTAGCCAGATTAGTAAGGTAGAATTGGGATCATGATAGTGGGAGGGGGGAGGAGAAAGCAATAAAGAACTAGAAGAAAGTTGAATGTTTAACCGTTGCTACCCTTCACCCTCACTGTCTCATCTCCTTCCCGTGACCCTTCTGTAAGGCTATGTCTAGTTGCCTACAGATGGATTTGAGTCCCCCTCATTTACGATGATGTGGTATTTTTGTTTCTGAGACCTGATACTTGACCTCTTCTATACCTCATGGTCACACAGGCTAGTGTTCTTCATCCATGTGGATGTTGTTGCTTCTGAGCCAGATAGCTATTTGTTTACCTGCAAGCCTTTAAGACTCGAAATGCAATATCTTTTGATGGCTGGGCACCATCGTCTTTTTTCACCACACTTGCTTATGCACACATTTGAAAGGACCAGTTTTTTACTGTGTTAATTTTTAATACTGATTTCTTATTTTCCACTCGTTTGTCTCCACCCTGATTTTTATCATTTCTTTTATTCTTTTCTAATTGCTGTGTCCCAACGTTTTGGTACATTGTATTCTCAATCTCATTGGTTTCTAAAAAACTTCCTAATTTCATCTCTATGCTGGACCAGTGTCCACAAAAAAACATTTTGAAGAAGAGAATTATTCATTCTCCAATTGTTTGCCCTTGTTTTCTTGGTTGCGCTTGTGTTGACGGCCAGTCTTATGGCATAATGGTCCAAGAGAGAAGTCTGAGTGACCTCTATGTTTCAAATTTTATTCAGGCTCAACTTGTGTCCCAGCATGTGGTCTACTTTCGAATATGTGTCATGTGTGCTTGAAAAGAATGTGAATTAATTTACAATTGGGTGGAGAGTTCTAAAAATGTCTATCAGGTCGAGTCACCTAATTGTAGGGTTTATTTCTGTAGCATCCTTGTTTGCTTCCTTCCCTCTGATCTATCTTTCTCTGAGTGTGATGCATTAATATCACTTATTATATTTGTTGAGCCTTTGATTTATTTTTTTCATCTTTTGAAGAGTTTGACAAATTTCATGGGTCTCTTGTTGGGCAAGTATATATTTATTATGATCACTGGTTCTTGGTCTACTGATCCCTTGAGCATTATATCATGACCCTCCTTTTTTTGTTATGGCCTGCACCATGATATCAATTTTGTCAGTAATTAGGATTGTAACCCCTGCTTTGTTTTTCTTCTTCAGTGTGCTTTGTTTATCCAGTCTCTTTCCTTTCGATAAGTTTGTTGTTTTTCCATCGACTTAAAAATATTGATACCAAGTATTTAATATTGATACCAAGTATAATATATATGGAGATGCAAATGGAGATATAGTTATGGACACGGTCATAGATCTAGACATAAGCATAGATATAAATATATATGGCTTTCAGTGCTAATATCTTCACATTGCTAAATTGTCTTATCAAACAGCATGTCATTTTCTCCTATTTGCATAGGTCTCTTAATTATTTATAGTAGTGCTTTGTAGTGTTCTTTGTGTAAGTCTTTTGAGTCTCAAGTAAGTTCTATTCTTAACCCTCTAACGCCAAATGCAACGTTTCCGTAACATTTTATTTAAATGTATCTGGTACTGAAATTATAAAGCTTTTGGATCCGACAAAGATGTCGACAAAATTGTCACACTTTACTAGTACAAATGCATACCAATAGTTATGCATTTTAGTGGCAAAATGCTTGAATAGTGGCACATGTTTTGACCGATTGTGCTCTTGAGGTTAAGTGGTCATTTGCGTTCAGTGCATTTTCAATCTAGTGAAGTTTTAGTGTTGATATTTTTGTGTATGTTCATAAAACTGTAGTTTTATGTCAAAGGTATAGTACTCATAAAAAACATTATATTTATTATATATTTCTGCCTTTTAAAAATGTAATGACTATGTTATGTTCATCTTTTGACTCGACGGTGACAAAAATTGCCATAGCGTGAATTGTGATTTGTTTTATGGAAAACAGTGAATTTATGACCTAGATGGAAGTGGTATAGACTCAGACAAGGAACCAGATGCTAATTTGGATGAAATTGGTAAATAAAATGTGTGTTATATTTAAAATTTTTAATTTTACAATATAAAAATTTACATATATTGCTATTGAAACTATTTTGATAACAATATTTATTTTTTTCCCATGATAGGAAGTGAATGTATGCCCAAATATTCTGATTTGGATGAATTAGAAGACCTCATACTCATAGTTAGAAATGGTAATACTAATGAATATGAGTTTGAAACTTCAGTTGTTGAAGTTGAAGAATCAATTCCAGTAACTACAAGTTTAAAGCCATTTACATCAAGAAAGTGAAGAATTCCTCTTTGGTGGCACATGTCTGGAGATGGTACAGCTAGACCTATGCCTGAATGGTTATGACAAATAGATTCTTCTGTGGTATTCAAACGTCCTACTGAATATTTTAGACATTTTTTCTCCAAGGATAGCATTACTCATATTGTCGACCAATCAAATCTTTATGAAATCCATCAAAATCCCAATAAACCCCTTGCACTGAATAGCCAGGAACTTGAGCAATTTGGGGGTACACTGCTTGCTATGTTGATGGTGAAGACCTCAAATTCAAGTTTATATTGGAAGAGCAAACTAAACTGTCTTGTTGTATTGGGAATGATAAGTAGAGATAGATGGGAAGATATAAAGTCAAAGATTCACTTCAATGATAATTCACAAATTTCCAAAGTCTCAAGGGTTCAAAATGAGCATCGCCGAAGCTCTTCTTCTTGAAGGAAAAAGAAATAGACCAACAAAAAGAGGCAGACCATCTACTAGCTTTACTGATGTTGAGTTTGCTAACAAAAAGAGAAGAAGTACTGCCACCAAATATACCCCTGGAAGAGATAGCCATTTCGATGGTCTTCACCATTACCCTGAGGTCACAAACAGAGGATGATGCAAAAATGTAAATTGCAAGGGTGTACCAGTGTTTTTCTGCAGCTAATGCAAAGTTCATCTCTGTATTACAAAAGAAAAAAAATGTTTTGTTCAATTTCACACTAACTTAAATTATAAACAAATAAATTTTGTATAATATTTTTATAAATAAAATAAGTTTTCAGTTTGTTTTGTTATTTAATAATAAAATAAGATGAAAAAAATATAGACACGAAGGTGCATTTTTTTATTCTTGTATTCTAAATCCATAGACGAATGTGACGATTTGGTTATATTTTAAAAACATTGCAAGTTTTATATTTCTTTAATATATTTTGGTTGTTGTATATATTGATAACTATGAAGGTAAAGAATAAAAACAAAAATATTTATTCCTGAAATTAAAAATTCAGGCATTATGGGGTTAAATATTTTATCTATTTAGTAGCTGTGGCAGTCACCTTATCTGGTGTCAATTAGTCTGGGTAGACTAGAGAAACAAATCCATGGATACACATATGTATATAAGGAAGACATTTGGACTTCTGGGAAAATGGCGACGGAGTAACACATACCAGAGAGACTCTGCAGAATTCAGGCCAGCAGAGTTTCTTAGAGGGAAATTCAACACTGCTAGAACGCAGGAGGAGCATCATAACGATAAGTAGGCACAGACCCACGGGGTTTTGAGGGGTTGGGGACTTTTGGCTTACCTCAGTGGAGGGCAGCTGGGGCTTGACCTTGGCCCCGCTACTGTCTCTACCGGAGCCGAGACAATTTGGAGCATGTAGGGCGGCTTGGTCTCAACACAGCCACATTTTGCTACCATCCACCTTGTGGCAGGGACTGGACCCTTGCAGCTCCACAGGCAGGGATCAGGGTTCAGCTACATTGCTGCTCTTGTTTCCATCTCCTCTCTGTCCCCTCCCTCGGTCTTGGAGGGTTGCACAGGGACTTTTTCTCAACAGTGCCACAGCTTGGCGCGGCTGCCTCAGAGCAGGGACTAAACCCTAGTAGCTCCACTGGCAGGGATCGGGACTCAGCTACATTATTGCATTTGTTTCCATCTCTTCACTATATTCCCCATCTCCCCACTATCACAGGCTCAGCAGGCTTGCTTTTAATTTTTTTCTCCTCTTTGTCTCTTTCATGGTCTCACACACTAATGCTAACCTCCAGACCACTCCCCTTAGCCTACGGCATTTACACCTGCACCACACACAGTTAGGTGAGCTCAAACCTGTGTAGCTAGCCTGGGACTGGGAGGCCCTGCTGACCCCCACCAGAGGATACTCTGCTCAACATCTTACAAGGAATTTCCTGCCTCTGTGCCTGGGGTCCTAGGGTAGCTCGGCCAACACTCCTCAATGTTCCAATCTGCTACAGGAATCCCTGCCCAACCTTCACACATCAAAGCAGGCAACCCACCAGCCTCATGGGGCACTCCTCTGAGAGGGAAGCCACAGGAGGATAAAGTGGTAGGTTAATTCCATAGTGAAATAAGCTGTAGGAAGTTTGAAGAAGCATTCCTACAAGTCTCCCAGAGAAAGCCAGTGCACTATCACTCCCTGGAAAATGACACCTGGCTCCTCTAAAACAATGCAACGCAAACAGCCATCAGCCCCAACAATCTCAAAGAAAAAAAAGGAGAAACAAAAGGCAATGGCAGAAGATGTCTTGAACATAACAACATACATAGAAGAAGCAGACATTGAGCTGCCACAGAAAGAAATTTTCAGAATGCTGCTTGGAATCATACAGGATATGAGGGAAACAATACAGAAAAAGGATGAAATGATAGAGGAGATAAAAGCCATACACCAAAGGGAAATACAGGAACTTAGGGAGGAGAAAACAAAAATCAGTAGCAGAAATACAGATGTCAAGAATCGACTGGAAGAAGCAGAGAACCGCATCAATGACTTGGAGGACAGCCAAGCAGACTTAAACAAATGCGAACAAAAATCTAATAAGATCATCAGATAAGCTGAAGAAAACTTAAGGGCTATGTCTGATGCTATGAAGTGGAACAACATTAGAATTATAGGCTTACCAGAGGAAGAAACAGCAAAGAAGTCATCTGCAACAATAGTGAGAGAATTCTTGGAGGAAAACTTCCCCAGCGTATTGAATGAACACCAGGCAACCATTCAGGAGGCTGAAAGAACACCAGCTAGAAGGAATCCCAAGAAGTCACCAAGGCACAGAATAGTTAAATTATCCAACCTTGAGGAAAAGGAGAAAATCATGAGAGCAGCTAGGGAAAAATAAGCAATCACATATAAAGGTTCCCAAATAAGAATATGCTAAGACCTATCAGCAGAAATTATCAAGAAGAGGAGAGAGTAGAGTAACATGTTCCAAAAATTGAAGGAAAACAATGCAAACCCAAGAATACTCTACCCAGCAAATTATCAATCAAGATAGATGTGGAAGTAAGAGTCTTCCCAGACAAGGAAAAAATTCAAAGAATATGTTAGCAGAAACCCAGCCCTACAAAAGATCCTTGTCGACCCAGTATGGGCAGAAGAACAACACTCACCAAGCATAAATAAGAGACCGCCACATAGAACAACCTTACCCAGAGGGCAAAAAATAGAAAACAGACCTCAAGATACCATTGACTTAAAGATGGAAAGAATTCAAAGGCTGCTGAGGTAAGCTTTAAAACAAAACCAAAAATTCAAAAGGGGCATAGGGAAAAAGCTACAGTATACAAATATTCCTGGGGTGAGGACCAGGTAATATGGCAGGGACCAGACCAAATATAGGGATACACATGGTAGACAACTAAAAAGGAGGTGGGGAGAGGAAAGAAAATAATAAAAAGAAAAGTGGAGTGGGGGCACAGGGCATTAACCCACCCAAGGAGAAGGTATTATTTATATCTCCACAGGGAAAGAGGGACCAGACTTCAACCCAGTGCTCCAAGATGTGAATGCAACAAGCCAGCGTGGAGTAGAGAACCAGTGGAGAGGTCTGGGGGGCTGGCCCCAATCCCAACTCCTTAGTGGACACCTGCCCCTCCCTTCAGAAGAATTAATTCAAAGGACGGCACTGAATCTACAGCTCCAGAAGAGGGACATATCTGATCAGAGCACATGGGAGCAGATGAAGGGGGAAGAGGAGAGAGTGGAGCACATCCTGTCCCATCAGGCCTTGAGGACGATGTTCCCAATTAGAGCAGCCAGCTAAAAGAGAGGACCACATGGCCAGCCCCACTATGAGACATGACGTCCCTCACTGACCCATAGCCCCATAAAGGGCAACACCAGAGACACAGTGTTGGAATTGCACCCAATCAGATCCCTCCACACCAAGGCAAAACATTAAGGGGGTGCAACAGAACAGCAAGGGAATGGAGCGGTGAGGTCCCCAGGGAATGCTGAAGGTGGACTTTGGGGCCAGGACGTGGTGCCCCAACAGACTGGACTGGAAAACATACCTAAAGGCCAACAAACAATCCTTGAACTAACTACAAGACTTTCTTTCTTGTGTTTTGTTTTGGGTAGGTTTTTTGGTCATTGGTTTGTTGTTGTTGTTGTTGTTGTTGTTTTGTTGCATATTGTTGCTTGATTTTGCTCTGTCTTGTTTTTGTGCATGTTGTTATCTCCGCAGGTCTGTCTAAATAGGATAGGCTGGATGAACTATCTGGAAGAAAAACAACGGGACTGACAGTCCCAGGGGGACATGGGCGAGGGAGAGGTGGGGGGAAAAGTAGTGGTGTTAATAAACCCAGGGACAAGGGAACAACAAGTGATCCAAATCTGTGGTATGGAAGGTGTGGGAGGCCTGGTTGGGCATTATCAAGGGTAATGTAACCAAGAGAAATCGCTGAAACCCTGGTGGGGACTGAACATGATAGTGGGACAGGAGGGAAGTCAAAGGAAATAGAGGAAAGAGCTGGGAGGCAAAGGACATTTATAGAGGTCTAGATAAAGGCATGTACACATGCAAATATATGTATGAATGAGGATGGGGAAATAGATCTATATGCCTATATTTATTGGTTTAGGATTAAGGTAGCAGAAGGACATTGGGTGTCCACTCAAGAACTCCCTCCCTGCAAAAATCTTCTATTAAATTGGCAATCTCTGATGCTCACCTTCCCAACACAACCACTGAAGACAAAGAGGGTGAACAAGCAAATGTGGTGAAGAAAGCTGATGGTGCCCAGCTATCAAAAGATATAGCGTCTGGGGTCTTAAAAGCTTGAGGGTAAAAAAGCGGCCATCTTGCTCAAAAGCAGTAGAGCCCTCATGGAAGAAGCACACCAGCCTTTGTGATCACAAGGTGATGAAGGGATCAGTTACCAGGCATCAAAGAACAAAAAAAAATCATATCATTCTGTGCTCACCTCTCTGATACAACTGCTGAACAAAAATGGGTGCATAAGCAAATGTGGCAAAGAAAGCTGATGGTGCTCGGCTATCAAAAGATATAGCATCTGGGGTCCTTAAAGCTTGAAGATAAACAAGTGGCCATCTTGCTCAGAAGCAACAAAGCCCACATGGAAGATTCACACCAGCCTGTGCAATCACAAGGTGTCGAAGAGATCAGGTATCATCAGAACAAAAAATCTTACCATAGTGAATGAGGGGGGTAGTGTGGAGTGGAGACCCAAAGCCCATTTGTAAGCCACTGGACATCCCCCTACAGAAGGGTCTTGGGGAGGAGACAAGCCAGTCAGGGTGCGATGCAGCAACATTGAAAAATACAACTTTCCTCTAGTTCTTAAATGCTTTCTTCCCCCCACCCCCACTGTCATGATCCGAATCCTATCTTGCAAGTCTGGCTAGACCAGAGGATGTACACTGGTACAGATGGGAACTGGAAACACAGGGAATCCAGGGTGGATGATCCCCTCAGGATCAGTGGTGTGAGTGGCAATACTGGGAGGAACTAGGGAGGGTGGATTGGAAAGGGGGGACCGATTTCAAGGATCTATATGTGACCTCCTCCCTGGAGGACAGACAATAGAAAAATAGGTGAAGGGAGATGTGGGACAGAGCAAGATACGACAAAATAATAATTGATAAATTATCAAGGGTTCATAAGGGAGGGAGGGGGGGAGGAGGAAGGGGGAAAAATAAAGACCTGATGCCAGGGGTTTAAGTGGAGAGCAAATGTTTTGAGAAAGATGAGGGCAATGAATGTACAGATGTGCTTTGCACAATTGATCTATGTATGGATAGTGATAAGAGTTGTATGAACCCCTAATAAAATGATAATAAAAAATAAGGAAGAGGTTTATATACAAGATCAATTTCATATCAAGAGAACATCTCAGCCCAATCCAGATCAAGTCCATATGTCCAGTATTAGCCCATATTTCCTATATCAATCTATAAAGTCCTCTTCAGACTCACAAAACACCTGCAATGACACCAAATGCAGAAGATAACAGGCCAGTGAGTAGAAAGTCTGGATTCAGTGCCATTGCAAGCATCTCAGTGTTGTCAGGGGTCTCTCAGTGGCTTCCCTGGTTCTGAGGTCTGGTTGCATTCAAGTGGCTTGTCTTCTGCAACGTCTCCCAGGGAGTGCCAGAGAGAGAAGTGTCTTCCGCCTCCAAGGACGAAGTACCAGATTTCCCAGAATTCTCAGGAGAAGGCCATCCCCACACAGACCTCTCATTGGCTATCTCCAGATTGACAGTTTAGACTCCACCCCTACATTCTTAATCCTTAAATTGACACCAGACAGTAGCTATTGTAAATATTTTTGTTTTCCTTATTAATTGTTCTTAGTTCTCCTTGTTGCTCTAAAGACATAGGACTGATTTTTTAATGATCTCTTTATTAGGAGTGAGTGCTCAATTTTATCAAATGCTTTTTCTGCAGAGGTCTATATGACTATGGGTTTCTTGTCCTTTATTTTATTTATGTAGTGGATTACATTGATTGTTTTTCTAATGTAGAACCATCTTTGCAATACTGGCATGAACCCCACTTTATCATGATGTATTATTCTTTTCATGTGTTGTTGAATTCCAATAGTAACTTTTTTGGGGGGTCAAGAGGATTTTGCATCTATATTCATGAATAACCTGGTGAGTAATTGTCTCCTTCAGTGCTGTCTTTGTCAGATTTTTTTTTGTTTTAACCAGACAGTATGTCTTTTATCATTGAAATTTTTTAATTTGTTAAATACCTTTTAGGGAAATAAGTCTCTTTTATACTGTAGAGAGTTGATTTTGCCTGTGTGACGTGGATATGAAAATCTTTTCTTTTATGAACTGGGTTCAATATATTTACATACAATCTTAGCAGAAATATTTTTGTTCTGAAATCAGTCACACTATATTCATGTGAGGGGACTTCAAAAAGTTTGTGAAAATGTAGAACTTAAGCAAATAATAATGATTTTTTCACAAAGTTTTTAAGCCCCATTTTGTTTTCTGCTCATATTTTTTATGTCTTGAAATGTATGTACATTTTCCTTGCTTTTTTATACTTCTGAAATTTTTGAAGCTTTGTGCTTTTGTTCTCATCCTTTGGTTCATAATTTATTTTACATAATACTCTAATCCCTTCCAGTTTTGTGCTTTCCTATCAAGAACTTTGCTTATGTGCAATTGTCTACATTAAATCAATTCATAGGTCATCTCAATGACACCCTCCCCAAATATTTTCCCTCTGCACATTGGTACAAGTTTAGTCCAAAGCACTTTTTAAAGTCTGAAAGGGCAAAGATGTCACTTTGATGATTTGGTAGCCTGACCCTAGTCCTGGTATTTTCAGAAACCTTATATGCATGAGAAATCTGAATAATAAATAATGAAAACTGGAGAAGCATTTATGAATTTGAGTTATGGTGCTGGCAAAGACATTGAAATTAGCACATATTTCCAGAAGAACAGACAAACTGTCTTGGAAGAAGTACAACGCTTTGTATTTTGGGCGTGTAGTCAGGAGAGCTCTATGCCTGAACAAAGACATCATGCTTGCTAAAGAGGAGAGTCAGTGGAAGAGAGGAAGACCCTAACCTACATGGACTGACAAGGTGGTCGCAAGAATGGGCTCACACATAGGAAAGATGATAACTATGGCAAGGACTGAGCAGTGTCCTGTTCTGTTGCACATGGGGACACCATGAGTCAGAAATGACCAGACAGACTCTAACACAACTATTAATTTAAAAAGCAACATGAAATCATGTACAAAAGTTAACATGGAAAAAACTAGTGGTGACTGTATACCTTTACACCTTGGGGACTCCTTTTCTGGCTCATAGGAAAGGGTGTGAAAAGGAGACTAGATATTTCTCAGACTTTACCTTTTTAAAAATGTTTGATGGAAAGCCATCTAAGTTTCAAAAGGAAAAACAACTCAGGTTAATGGACCACTGAAGAAAATATCCCCATGCTATTTTCAGAGGCACTATCCCCACAATATTTCATTCCCCTGATTCCTATGAGCAAACTCCCAGCCATGTCTATTGGGAACATATTTCTCATACCATAGTGAAGAGTCCAGAATTAATAGTCTCCAGAAGAGAACAGGTGTGTCTTTTGGGATAAAATCCCTGATGCTACATATTTGGTGATTTCAGCTTCTCCCGCGGGACATCAGAAGCCCTCTGGACTCGGTGGATGTATTCTTTCTTATAGGTAGTGACCCTATTCCCTGACGATTAGCTCAAGATAGAGAAAGTCTATCCTGATTCCAGCCCGTGTGCTGAGGAAACAGTTATGCATTTAGAAAGAAGCTTATTCTCAAAGCAGGAGGACGAGAGTCAAATTCAGATTCTATTAAGTAGATAAGGATGGATAAAGCTAAGGGTGTGTGAAGCTGAGAAGAAGAGGTCTTTGGTGACTCAGAACATCAGTAAATCCCAAGCACATTTTCTGTGGCGCTGAGCACATTGAAGATTCAGCCAGCCTCCTATTTAGCTTCTTATTCAGGTAAAACTAATAATATCAATGGAAATTTATATTGCTTGAGCTCTCGCTGCTGCCTCCTTCAGATAGGAAGGTGACTTTTAGATAAGTCTTTTCTTTCTTTCTTTCTT
This sequence comes from Tenrec ecaudatus, assembly GCF_050624435.1. Classification (NCBI taxonomy): domain Eukaryota; kingdom Metazoa; phylum Chordata; class Mammalia; order Afrosoricida; family Tenrecidae; genus Tenrec; species Tenrec ecaudatus. Next base: position 131,711,432 of record NC_134541.1, read on the forward strand.
TTTTACAAACCCTTGTGTCAAGGGCTGACTTTCAATAGATTGCAGCGAGGGAGCTGCTCTGCTGCATACGAACCCCCCCCCCCTCCAGAAGCAGGTCGTTTACGAAAGGTTTAGCACCAGGCTCCCCACGAACGTGAGGTGCGTGACGGGCGAGGGGGCGGCCGCCTTTCCGACCTCGCCCCGTTTCCCAGGATGAGGGGCACTCTGCACCGACCCGGTCCGGTCGCGCACGAGGCCCGCCGGCCGGCGGGGACGGCAGGGCGCTGGCGCCCGCTATCCGAGGCCAACCGAGGCTCCGCGGTGCTGCCGTTTCGTTCCTCCTGGGAGGGATTCTGACTTAGAAGCGTTCAGTCATAATCCCACAGATGGTAGCTTCGCCCCATTGGCTCCTGAGCCAAGCTTTAGATAAGTCTAAAGTAAGGAAGCACATGCATGATTCAAAGACACAACTAGTAGTTTTCATTTAATGTGCACTGCAGATAAAAAAATATTGCCAAAAAAGAAGTAGAATGCAATGCAGAATGATAATCATTGTTGCTCCTGTTTATGATCTCTTGTGAGGATAGTCTGTATAAACTATGATGATTTTGTCGTGGATAACGTCCTCTACACCATTCCATCAGCAAATGGAGATTTCCTGTGTTGGGGAAGGCAGACTTAGGAGCATCTTTGAAAAGCCTTGTGTTTTGACGATCGGTGGAGTCAGTGTGGACTCCTACTGCCCACTACATTTCACTTCTCTGCTTGTTCTGCTCACAAGTCTCTGAAGAGGTAGTTACAGGAAAATAATATTGAGGGTTAAGGTGTCCTGGAAAACTTTATAAGAAACTAGGTAATCCTGTAGTTTTCAATTTATCTTTCTCACTCCTAAGAGAATGATATTTGGTCAATCAACGAGGAAGGCAAAGAAGATGGGGGCGGGGGATGGGGTGGGGAGCGGCACAGAAATGGCTACCTGTGTGCAGCAAATAAGCGTTGGAATTATCAGGAAAATGTCCTAAGGGAGGAATAGAGAGGCCTGAGGCTGAGGATAGAAAACTTGCATTATGCAAACTTACAGAGAAAGATGGATATTAGTGGAGAAACAAGGAAGTATATGGATACTAATTTTAAAAAGCCAATTTATTGCACTGGATTTTAATGTTAGGGGAGAGCTTGAAGTAAACTGTGCTATTAGTCCACAAGGAGATGAATTGTGATGAAAAGTTTGGGTGATAGGTAAAGATGAGATGCAAAAATGCATAACTGTGGAGTGAAGGGGGGGAGTATGAGTGTGTGTGTGTGTGTGTGTGTGTGTGTGTGTTATAGGTGAGTGGGGAGAGAATAGGTGTGATTTGCTTCATACTGGTCAAATGATACTATGGAAATGCATTTCGTTTTGAATTATTTGTTTTAAAACAATGGTAATGTGGAATTCAAGCTTACCTGGGGAGAGATGCTTAACATGAAAAGTACAAAGAGGAACAGAATGGTTAGTTTAGAGACAAAATAGATGTGTTTCTTGAGTCATGCTACACCCTGGAGATCCAGTTAGTTCTCATTCTGATTAATATTTATGTGAGGATTGCATGCAGTCTGCCTCATGAAATATCATCAGCCTCATTTTATTGGTGTTATTCGTACTTTTAACAGTGTCAGGTCATAGGTCTTGTCAGCCGTCGAGGACACAGTATAGTGATTTTGTTTGTTGTCAATGTGGCACCTGTACCTATCTCTTTCAATCATACTTAATCTTCAAACAAATATGTCAATGATATCTATCAATCTAACATAAAATAATTCCCCATATAAAACAAAAGACACACTAACTTTCCTCCTCACACAGATATAAAATGAAACAAGCAGAAGATGGCGAACCTTGCCCCATAAGCTGATGTTGCGGTGCGGCGCCACAGTGAGAGTGCTGACTCATAGAGACCCCATGCACAGCGGAACAAAGCCCTGCCTGGTCCTCCATCCTCAAAGTGCTTCTTATGTTTGAGTCCCTTATTGAAACCATTGTGCTAATCCATCTCAGTGAAGCTCTTTCGCTTTTTCACTGCCCTTCTGCTTTATCAGGCTTGATGTCCTTCTCTGACGATTGGTCTCTCCGGATACTACGTCCAAACCATGGGAGGCAAACCTTGCCATCATTGCTTCTGAGCAACATTCTGGGTGTGCTTCTTGCGAGACAAATGTGTTTATTCCCTTGGCAGTCGTGGTACTTACAGTCTTCTTTGTCAGCACCAGAATTCAAACACACCAGTCATTCTTGGAATTCCTTATTCTTCAGTGTCAACATCCCTTTTCCGTCAGGCCACATGCATTACTCTATCTGATTCATATTTCTCCTTTCATATTCTGTAACTTGAATGCTAAGTATTTTTAATAAATTTAAATATTTCAATACATCTCGGTTAAGTAAGGTATGAGAACAAAAAAATAAAATTCAAATACTTGGTTAATGCATGTGTAAAATATTCCTCACAATTTAAGGATGATGTACACCTAGCTATTACAATTTTCGTTTCTGCAGCTGGTCATGTGTCCTGGCTGATGGTTACAGCTATCTTATTTCACTCTCTATTCCTTTAACCTCAAGCATTTCGGGTAGTTCTGGTTGCTTCTTTGAAGGATTACTCGAGACTTCACACCTGAAGGATCTGGGCCATTAGCATTACTGCCTGGGTTGAGTTGCACTTTTCCATTGACTTCAATCACAGGACATGGGTCTGTACAGAGGCACTTTAGAAAATTTCTTTCTCGTGTTTCAGACTCACTTCTCTTTATCGCCCCGACCTAGTAGCAACTCAATTTCTGCTGATAGAATTATTACCCCAGTCAGAATAGTAACTCATATTTTTGTCCTTTATTTTAGATGTGTGAAGATTCCTAAGTTGTCCCTCTCAAATTTTAGTACAAGGAAATCATTCTGTCACTGGGTGGAAGCATTCTCCCTTTCGTTATTTTTTTCCATTGCTTTTTCCCATTTCGTTGCACTTTGGGTGAAAGCTTACAGAGCAAAATAGTTTTCCATTCAACAATTTATACACATTTTGTTTGGGGCATGGGTTGCCGTGCCCTCAATGTACCACTGCTCTTCCTATTTCATCCTTGGGTTTCCTGTTTCTATTCATCCTTGATCCCTGCCCTTCTCTGCCTTCGAACTTTGGGTTTGGGCAATTGCTTCCCTTTTGGACTTGTGTGGTTTATTGCACTGGGGACTTTATTCTTTCCTGATGTAGTTCTTCACTTTACAGGCCCGTGTATTGTTTGGCTGAAAGTTAATCTTGGAGGTGGGTTCAGTTCCAGGTCGGAAGATTGCCTAAGGGCCATGGTCTTAGGGCTTCTACACATTTCTATCAGACCAGTAAGTCTGGGCGTTTTTTATGACCCTAAAATTAGTTCTCCATTTTACTCCCTCCCTCTCCAGAACCTTCGGGTATGATCTTGATCAGAGTGGTTAGCACTGGTAACCAGTCCCCACCTAGTTGTCCTGGTCTTAAAATTGTGTTGACTGAGATTCATGTGGTCTACCTGTTAGTGGAACTGTGTCCCTGTGTCTTTAATTTTCATCATTCTTTTTTGCTTCAGACAGAGAGAGAGCAACAGAAGAATTTTCCTTGGTCATTCACAAACTTTTAAGACCTCAGTCCCCTTTCACAAAATTAGAAATGTGGAAGCATTGTCTTTGTTATCTGTGTTATACCCATTGTCCTTGCTGTCTACTCATGACCAAGGATCCAGGTCTAGCTTTTGATTGTGTCTAAGGTTTACATACTGTAGTCCTGTTATAAAAATAGGTGTGTGTAGAACACATGCAAAGGTGTTTTGGGAAGTTTGACAGCCAAGCCTACAGATAGTTATGAGTTATTCCCTTTTGTCTCCTCATCCCTGTTAATCTTGCCAGTCTGCTTGCATATCCATTTGTAGATTGCTATTGATTATTTTTGATAATCAAGACTCTGTGTCACAATAGCGATCTCTGTTGTTCTGCATCTCTTGTGAACCTCTCTCAGTCTTCTTTTTCTCTAGTGAAGTTGTATTAATCACGCCCTTAATGCCTGTGACCAATCCCTTCAGCAAAATTAATGAGTTTATTGTCTACTTAGTAATTTTCCATCACCCACCCTCCCGTACTTGGGAAGCCTCAAAGAATTATCTTTCTGTTGTAACCCTTTTCCCTGGTAGCATTGTGGTTATCATTGGGATGAATTCAGCAGTTTGAAATCACCAGCCCCTGAACGGGAGAAAGATGGCCTTTTCACTGCCTTCAAGAGTTACAGTCTCTGAGACTCACAAAGGAAGTTCTACCTGTCCTATGTACTCATAGGGTAGCTTATGAGTCAATGTTGACTCATTGACAGTGAGCGCGAATTAACGCTATTATTGACTTTTTATAATGGTGGATTCATACAATAATTGTCCTTTGTGATTAGTTTATTTAACTTATCAGAATGTCCTCCAGATAACAGATATTTCATGGATTCATTGTAAGTCTTTAATGTGTAGTATTCCATCATCTTGGTGGGCACTTAAGTTGTTTCCATTTCCTTGCTATTGTGAATAATGATGCACTGAACATGGGTGTACATATTTTCTTTCAGTGTTGCACTTACTTTTTAGCACAATGGTTCTCAACCTGTGGGTCGCGATCCCTTTGGAGTCAAATGACCCTTTCACAGGGGTCACCTAAGACCATCAGAAACATGTGTTTTCCGATGGTCTTAGAACTGAGACACCACTTCCCTCTGTCTCCAAATGGATCTGCCCACATGCAGATATGCCCATACAAGAGTACCCAGGGTGAAGACTGTTACCCATGATACGCCATTCTTCAAGACAAAATTTCATTTATTTGTAATTATAAATAAATATTTCACAATATGTAATTACATATTGTTTTATGATTAATCACTATGCTTTAATCATGTTGAATTTGTAACAATGAAAATACATCCTGCATATCAGATATCAACATTATGATTCATAACAGTAGCAAAATTAGAGTTATGAAGTAGCAATGAAAATAATTTTATGGTTGCGGGTCACCACAGCATAAGGAATTGTATTAAAGGGTTGTGGCATTAGGGAGGTTGAGAACTACTGCTTTAGCATATATACTTTCTAGTAGTATTACTGGATTTAATAGTAGTTCCATTTCCAACTCTTTAAGGAAATCCCACAGTGCTGCAATACATGACAATCCCACCAGCAGTGCATGAGAGATCCAATCTCTCCAGACCCAAACTATCACTTTATCATTTTTCTTTTGGTCTTTTGTGTTTAAGTTTGCTAGAGTTGCTGGGGTGAGATGTGTTCATGTCCTCTGTGCTCCTTTGAATTGGATTGTTGTGTTTTTGTTGATGAGGAGTTGAAATTTTGTACAAGCTTTCAGATTAATCTCTTCTGGGATATATCATTGCTAAATGTTTTCTCCTAGCGCAGGTTCTTAGGTGTCAACCTCTTTAGTGAAGTCTATTATGCAAAACCTTTTGCAAAGGTAATTTGATCCAAATAAGGATTTGATTTTCAGAAGATCCTGATGTTTTTCGTTTAAGGTGTTTATGTATTTTGGGTTATGTTTCATACACTCTTTATGTTACAAAGGAGGCTTTCTACCCCCATAAAGCATTGCAGTCTCAGGAGCACACAGGGGCAGTTTTATCCTGTCTTATAGGGTTGCTACAAGCCAGAATCGATGAGATGATAGTGAGTTTGGAAGGGAGCCCTTGCAGCTCTGTTGAGTAAACTTTGGACTGCTAACTTCAGGTCAGCAGTTCGATCGCACCAACTGTTCTGTAGAAGAAAGATGAGATTATCTGCCTCGGTAAAGATTTACAACCTCAGAAACCCTATCTAGTATTGTTATTATGAGGTGGAATCAATTGGGTAACCATGGATTTGGTTTTGGGTTTAAGTTTAGTTTTTGTCGATTGTCTTTAGTTTTAAGTTTTATATTTACTCCTCTGATCCATCTTGAGCTAGTTTTTTTTTAATAAATCATTTTATTAGGGGCTCTTACAGTCTTATAGCAAACCATACATCAATTGTATCAAGCACCTTTGTGCATATGTTGCCATCATCAGTTTCAAAATGTTTTCTTTCTACTTGAGTCTTTGGTATGAGCTCCTCTTTTTCCCCTCCTTCCCCCACCCTCCCACTCTTGTTAAGCCTTGATGAATTACAAATCACTATTATTTTCATATCTTACATTCCCCTTGCCTATATTTCTGTTGTTTGTCCCCCTGGGGATGGGGGGCGGGGGCTGATACATAGACCATAGTGATCGGTTCCCCCTTTCTTCCCTTCTCCCCACACCATCCCTCTACCATCATGGTATTCCTACTCCCATTACTGTTCCTGAAGGGTTTATCTTTCCTGGATTCCATGTGTTGAGAGCTCTTATTTGCACATGCTCCAGTCTAGCTGGATTTGTAAGGTAGAACTGGGGTCATGGTGTGGGGGGAGGAAACATTAAAGAACTAGAGGACTGTTGGGTGTTTCATTGCTCCTGGCTGACTCCTCCCTTCTTGGTGCCCCTTCTGTGAGGGTATGTCCAATTGTCTACAGATAGGCTTTGCGTCTCCAGTCCAGCCCCCCTCATTCACATCTATATGATTGTTTGTTTGGGGTCTTATGATGCCTGGTTCCTGACCCCATTGACATTGCATGAGCACACAGGTTTATGTGCTTCTTCCATCTGGGCTTTGTTGCTTCCCTGCTAAATGTTTGCTTAACTTCAAGCCTTGATAACCCACACCTTTTTAATAGCCAGGCACCATCAGCTTTATTCACCACATTTGCTTATGTACCCATTTTGCCTTCAGCCATCAAGTCAGGAGGGTGAACATCACAGAATGCTAAACTAATAGAACAGAGTGTTCTTGCATTGAGGGAGTACTTCAATAGAGTCTCAATGTCTGTCTGCTTCCGTAATACTTAATATATACCTACCGTATATACTCGAGTATAACCTGACCCGAATATCAACCAAGGTACCTCATTTTACCACAAAAGTTGTGTTTAATATGTGCTGGAAAACTCGGCTCATACACGACTATATATGGTAAATATATGTACATAGGTCTATAACCCTATCATATATTTACATATGCATGTCTATATTTATACCTCTATAAATATCTTTTGCCTTCTAGTTCTTTCCTCTATTTCCTTTTACTTTCCTTCTGTCCCACTATCATGTTTGACCTTCATTCGACACTCAGTAGTTCCTCTGGGGTACATTGATCCAATCCCACCAAGCATTCTACTCCCTCCTCGTCATCAATTTTAGATCTCTTGCTGTTCCCTTATCCCTCAATTTGTTGGCTCCTCCCTCCCTTTCCCCCACCTCCTGCTCTCCCATGTCCTCCTGGAATCATCAGAGACTTGCCTAATGTGCTGCTGACAGACTAAAGAGAGAGGAAATAAAGGAACTCTTTGGCCTTGAAGGAACTCTGGAGCCCTGAAGGAATTCTCCTCTCTGGGACTGAATGTTAAAGGGAGCCTGTGGGCAGCCTGAAATGCTTGCTAGGTGACCACCTGGATCCGCTTGTCTAGTGGAAGTGGGAGAAATGCAACAATAAAAGATGCGTTCAGGTGGACCACTGACACCCGTGGACCTGGTTTACAGGGATTAGAGGAGGAGATGAGAACGGGTTGACTGGTCTGATGTTCATGACCTAGCCAAAGGGGGGCTTGAGTTCTTGAGAATTTGTGACAGTGCCCATGGTCTGAAGGCAAGGAGATCCATGTACACCCTGCTGAGGCTGAACAAGGTGGCCCACACTGAGTTGACCAGAACCCGGCCAGATGAAGAAAAGAGTTTTAGAGTCTGTGAATTGGTACAGATTGCTGCTGACATTATGGACAGCCTGTCCCGATGTGACTTTGCTTATGGATTGAGACTTACAAGGTTCCAAGTGGAATGAAGATGGTTCACATCAAAGAACATGCTGTGTCTTCAGAGCACTAGATTGCTATAAGTGGGCAGCATAGAAATTGGATACTCCAAATGGGGAGGATAAAGGCAGGATGTGGCTGGTTTAAAAATGTTCATAGGTGGAGGTATACACTCATAGGATTTTAGGATTAGGGTATAGGTTTCACTTAACTGCAATTGCTAGGCATATAAATCATTGTTTTGTTCACATATAGAATATTATGTTTAAATGAGGCTGGCACATATGGAATTTTAGTTTTATAGTGTTAGGTACAGATTGATTTTATTACTAAAAAGATGTGTAAAAATGTCAAGTTGAGAAGGGGTGGTCTGTGGTGGCAGTTACGTAATCTCCTGTCAACTTAAGTGATGGAGTGGAGTCTAGCCTGTCAATCAGGTCATAGCCAATGATGCCTCTGTGTGGGCATGTCCATCTCCTGAGGATTCTGGGAACTCCAGTCTTCCTCCCTGGAGGTGGGACACAGACTCTCTTTGCTTCACATTCTGTTGACAAGACACATGAAGCTTTGCTGATGGCAACCAGAGTCCTGGAGCTGGAAGAGCCACATGGAGAGCCATGCCAAAGCTGAGATGCTTCCACAAGACTTTTCACCTACTGGCCTCTGATTTTCCTGCTTTCGGCATCATTGCATGTGCTGCGTGAGTGTATAGAAGAATTTATGGACTAGGATCAGACATATGGTCTAATATACAACTTACGGGCTAATATCAAAATTAAGGACTTGATCTGCACTGGGCCAGGATGTTTTCTTAATATCCAACTATTCTTGGTTACAAAACTCTCTCTTACACACATATGAGTGTCTCTGGACTTGTTTCTCTAATCATCCTAGACTCATATACACCATTAGCCTTGTCTTTTCTTTCCCCTTCTTTTTAGTTAGCTGCCATATACATCCCTGGCTGACCCCTGCCAGATTGCCTGGACCTCACCCAGAGAATTCATGTATTTAGTAGCTTTCCCCCTATGGCCATTGTGCTTTTTAAACTTATATCAGTGGACTCATATTGTACTTGTCCTTCTGTGCTTGACTCATTTAGCTTAGCATAATTTCCTCCATCTCTTCCCATGAGACCATGAACTTCATGCATTCATCACTGCTTATTTGGGATACATAGTACTCCATTGTACGTATATGCCAGAGTTTTTTAATCCATTCTTCTTTTGATGTAAATTTAGGTTGTTTTCAACTCTTAGTGATTGTGAACTGTGCCATGCTGAATATTGGAGTGCAAATGTCTGGTTGTGGTATGTTTCTTACTTCTGGGCATATCCTAGCTCGATTTCCATTTATTTTAGGTATCACCAAGTCGATTTCCATACTGGCTGCACATACCTACAGGACCACCAGCAATGAATGAGACTTCCTATCTCACCACCACCCTCCAACAATTGTTGCTTTCTGATTTTTTTAATTGGGCTATCTTTGAGGGTGTTAGGTGGTATCTCATTGTTGATTTAATTTGCATTTCCCTTATTGCTAAAGATCAGGAACATTTTCTAATATGTTTATTGGCCTTTCGGATTTCTGACCTTGTGAAACTTCTGTTCAGGTCTTTTGCCCACCTCCTCCCTGGGATATTTGGGGGTATTTTCCTACAGAAGGCCAGCAGAGTGTTGTAGATTTTAGTAAGAAGGCCTTTGTCTGATGCGTCATTGCTGAAGATGTTTTCCCAGTCTGTGGGTTCTCTTATTACTCTCTTGGCGAAGTCTTTCAATGTACACAGGTGTTTTATCTTTGGTATATCACACTTGTCAATTTGTGTTTCCTCTACATTTGTGTCCTTACCTATTTCTGATAGCCTATGTATGCCCTGTGGCAACACTCTTAGGTTTGTCCCAATTCCATTTTTGATGATCCCCAATAGTTTGGGGTTTTACCTTGAAGCCTTGATCCACCTTGAATTTATTATTGTGCATGGAATGAGGTAAGGTTCTTGCTTCATTTTTCTGCAGGTAGATATCCATTTCTTTCGAGGACCACTGTTAAAGAGGGCATCCGCTTTCCATTTGATACTTTTGGGGCCCTTAACAAAGATCAGTTGTCTCTATGCTGATTATTGCAATTCTGAGTTTTCAGTTCTTTTCCATTAGTCTGAGTATTTGTCATAAGACAAATGCCATGCGGTTTTAACTACTGTGGCTGCATGTTAAGTGTTAAAGTCAGGTAAAGGAAGCTCTAGGTCAAGGAAGCTCTCTGACTTTTTTGTTCTTTTTGGAGAGTTCTTTGCTAATTCTGGACTTCTTCCCTCTCCATATGAAGTTGGCAATCAGTTTTTCCAATTCTTGGAAGAAAGACATTGGTATTTTGATCTGGATAGTATTAAACTTATATAGTTTCTGGGGTAAGGCTGGCATCTTTACTATATTGAGCCTTCCAATCAAGGAGAATAGGATAGTCTTCCATTTGTAGAGTTTACTTTTGGTTTCTTGTAATAATGTTCCACAGTTTTACTCCTACAGCTCTTTTGGTTTGCTGCTGCTGTTGTTGTTAGGTATGTTCCTAGATATTTCAATTTGTGCTTGGCTATCATGAAATGTACTACCTTTTTGATCTCTTCTTACATGGCCTCAGCCAATGTATATAGCAATGCAATAGATTTCTGTTTGGTGATCTTGTATCCTGCCACACTGCCATATTCTTCTATAAATTCCAGAACTCCTATTGTGGAGCTTTCCACATATAAAATCATAGCAGAACATCTGTGAATAATGATTGTTTTGCCGCTTCTTTACCCAGTTTAAGACATTTGATGACTTTCCTTTGCCTTGTCCTGTTAGCTAAAGCCTCCCATACAACGTTAAATAAGAGTGGGGACAAGAGGCATCCTTGTCTGGTCCCCATTTTAAGTGGGATTGTTTTAGTTTTTCTCCATTGACTACCACACTGGCTCTTAATTTTTCTCATATACCTTGCGTTGTATTGAGGAACTTTCCTTGAGGAATTTTCTTTCCATCTCGATCTTCTTAAGTGTCTTAAACAGAAATGGGTGTTGTATGTTGTCAAATGCCTTTTCTGCTTCTATTGATATTATCATGTAGTTATTCTTTGGCTTGACAATGTGGTGAATAATGATGATGGACTTTCAGATATTTTTAAATCATTTTATTAGGGGCTCATGCAACTCATCACAATCTATACCTATATCAATTGTGTAAAGCACATTCATACATTCATTGCCCTCATCATTCTCAAAACATTTGCTCTCCACTTAAGCCCCTGGCATCAGGTCCTGATTTTTCCCCTCCCTCCCTGCTCCCCCTTCCCTCATAAACCCTTGATAATTTATAAATTATTATTTTGTCATATCTTATACTGTCTGATTTCTTCCTTCACCCACTTTCCTATTGTCTGTCCCCCAGGGAGGAGGTTATATGTAGAGCCTTGTAATTGGTTCCCCTTTCCAACCCAACCTCTCTCCACCCACCCACCCCAGTATCACCACTCGCACCATTGCCCTGGATTCCCTGTGTTTCCAGTTCCTATCTGTACCAGTGTTCATCCTCTGGTTAGCCAGATTTGTAAGGTAGAATTGGATCTATTTCCCCATCTTCACACATACATATATTTGCATATGTATATGTCTTTATACCTCTATAAATGCTCTTTGATTCCCAGCTCTTTCCTCTATTTCCCTTGACCTTCCTCCTGTCCCACTATCATGCTCAGTCCCCACCAGGATTTCAGCAATTCCTCTTGGTTACATTACCCTTGATCATGCCCTACCAGGCCTCCCACACCCTCCTCACCACCAATTTGGATCACTTGTTGTTCCCTTGTCCCTGGGTTTATTAACATCACTTCCTTCCCCCCATCCCTTCCCCTCTCCCATGTCCCCCCGGAACTGTCAGTCCCATTGTTTTCTCCTCCAGATTGTTCATCCAACCTATCTTATTTAGACAGACCTGCGGAGATAATAACATGCACAAAAACAAGACAGAGCAAAACCAAGTAACAATATACAACAACATACCAATGACAAACAAAACACAACAAGAATGAAAAGCTTGTAGTTAGTTCAAGGATCATTTCTTGGCCTTTAGGAGCATTTTCCAGCCCTGTCTGTTGAGGCACACACCATGCCCTGGCCCCAAAGTCCACCTTCAGCATTCCCTGGGGACCTCGTCACTCCATTCCCTTGCAGTTCTGTTGCACCCCCTTAGTGTTTTGCCTTGGTGTGGCGGGATCAGATCAGGTGCAATTCCCACACCGTCTCCGGTGTTCCTCTGTAGGGTTAAGTATGGGTCAGTGAGGGACGTCATGTCTCATAGTGGGGCTGGCAATGTGGTCCTCTCTGTGTACTGGCTGCTCTAATTGGGATCATCGTCTTCAAGACCTGGTGGGTCAGGAAGTGCTCCACTCTCTCCTCCTCCCCCTTCATCTGCTTCCATGTGCTCCAACCAGATATGTCCCTCTCCTGGAGCTGCAGATTCAATTCCATCTTTTTAAATAAATTCTTCTTGGGGGAGGGGCAGTTGCCACTTAGTAGTTGGGATTGGTGCCAGCCCCCCAGACCTCTCCACTAGTTCCCTACTCCACGCCGGCATGTTGCATTCACATTTTGGAACACTGGGTTGAAGTCTGGTCCCTCTTTGCTTATCTTTATGATGCTCCTCCTGTGTTCTGGCAGCATTAAATTTCCCTCTGAGCAACTCTCCTGGCTGAATTCTGCGGAGTCCCTCTGGTATGTGTCACTCCACCGCCATCTTCCCAGAAGTCTTTCGGACTTTCAGATATTGAAGCATCCCTGTATCCCTGGAATAAATACCACTTGGTCATGATTAATTATTTGTTGTATATACTTCTGTACTCAATTGGCCAGTATTTTGTTAAGGATTTTTGTTCATTAGAGATATTGGTGTAGTTCTCAATTATTGTGGGGTCCTTAACTACCTTAGGTGTGAGTGTTATTCTAGCTACATAAAAACAGTTTGGCAGTTTGCTGTCTCTTTCTATGCTCTGGAAAAGTTCGTGTAGGATTGGTGGCAAGTCTTCCCTGAATGCTTGGTAGAATTCTCCTGTGAAGCCATCTGGCCCAGGGGATTTTTTAGTTGGTATTCCCTTGATAACCTTATCTATTTCTTCTATTGTTATGGGCTGTTGAAGTTCTTGATGCCCAATTGGGATAGTCTAGGAAGGTATTGTTTTCCATGTACTTGTCCATAGATTCCAAGTTGTTGAAATTCTTGGAGCACAGGCCTTCATAGGACTGTGCAATTAGCCTTTTAATTTCATAGGATCTGTTGTAAGTTTCCCTGTTTCTTCCTTTATCCTGGCTACTATTATTTGTTCCTTCATTTCTTTGGTTAGATATGGTCTATTGATTCTGTTAATCCTTTCAAAGAACCAGCTTTTAGCTGCATTGATTTTTTGTATTGTTTTCTTGTTTTCCCATTCATTTATCTCTGCCCTGATTTTTATTATTTCTTTTCTTTTGCCAGTAATGGGATTATCCTTTTGACTTTGCTCTAGTTACTGCAGGTTTTGGCCAGTGTATCAATCGTAAGTCTCTCTTCTTTTTCATATATGCATTTATTGCTACAAAACTTCTTCTGATGACTGCTTTTGCTGTGTCCCAAAGGTTTGGGTATGTGGTATTCTCATTCTCGTTGGTTTCTAAAAACTTCCAAATCAGCCTCTGATCTGGGTCAGTACCCACTCACTTTGCAGTAGAGGGTTATTCATCCTCCAATTGTTTGCCCTTGTTTCCTTAATCACCCTTTTGCTGATTTCTAGCCTTATGGAATAACGGTCCAAGAGGGAAGTCTTAATGACCCCGGTGTGCTTCAGTTTGCACAGGAGTAACTTGTGTTCCACCATGTAGTCTATCTTTGAGTATATGCCATGTTGGCTTGAAAATAATATAAATTTATTTTCATTTGGGTGGAGAGCTCTGAAATGTCTATCAGATGAAGTCTCCTAATTGTAGAGTTTAGTTCTGCAGCCTCTTTGTTAAGCTTCTTTCCCTGCGATCTATCTTCCTCAGAGCATGGTATATTAAAGTCACCTACTATGATTGTTGAGTCTGTGATTTCTTTTTTTCATCTTTTGGAACATTTGATTGATAATGTTCATGGGTCTCTCATTAGACGCATATATACTTATTATGCTCATTAGTTCTTTGCCTACTGATCTCTTGGGAATTATACTGTATATACTCGTATAAGCCAAGTTTTCCATCACATTTTTAATGCAGCTTTTGTGGTAAAATTAGGAGTCTCGGCTGGTAGTCGGATCAGCTTTTACTCGACTATATATGGTATACTGCTCCTCCTTATCTCTTGTTATGGCTTGCACTTTGATATCTATTTTGTCAGATATTAGAATTGAAAACCCTGATTTTTAACATAACACCACCCATGTTTTTTAACATATTCTTCGAGTTTTTCCTTGTATGGGAAGACTCTTATTTCATTTGTCTTGATAGATAGTTTGCTGGGGTTGAGGATTCTTGGGTTGGCATTGTTCTCTTTCAACTTTGAGATGTTACCCCACTCTCTCCTCTTCCATGGTGTATGCTGATAGGTCTCAGCATATTCTTATTTGGTTACCTTTTTAAGTGACAGGCTTTTTTCCCCCATCTGCTCGTAATTTTCTCCTTTTCATCAATGTTGAGTAGTTTAAATATTCATTACCTTGGTGAATTATGTATGTATGTAAATATGTATGTTTGCATATGTGTAAATAATGTAAATTGTGTAAATATGCATATATGTCCAAATGCACACATATATCCTAATGGGTATAGATTAAATATTCTATGATGAATTCCTGACACAGACAATAAGTTAAGAGACTATGATTTGGAAGTTTAGTATTTAATATATCTAGATAGTCCAGAATTCAAGAGTTCATGAAGAGAAATTTTAAATGTCTTTCATCTTTTAAAGGTGCTTTTAATATTAAAATTACTCAATAATTACAATAGGAAAAAACCCACAAATTATTTCTTTGATCAAAAGATGCATATTGTTAGGAAGGGTAATCACCTGTATTTCTGATATCACAACCCATTTTAACTGTCTATTTCCCTAGGGATTAAGGAAGGAGAGATGTGGCTGAGGAATCACACTTCCTCTTGGGAAGACTTCATCCTTGAAGGACTCTTTGATGACTCTCTCACCCATCTTTTCCTTTTCTCCTTGACGATGGTGGTTTTCTCCATTGCAGTGAGTGCCAACACCCTCACCATCCTCCTCATCTGTGCTGATGCTCGCCTTCATACACCAATGTACTTCTTGCTCAGCCAGCTGTCCCTCATGGACCTGATGTATGTCTGCACAACCATCCCGAAGATGGCGACCAACTACTTATCTGGCAAGAAGTCCATCTCCTTTGTGGGCTGTGCCACCCAGCACTTCATCTATTTATCTGTGGGTGGTGCCGAGTGTCTCCTTCTGGCCCTCATGTCCTATGACCGCTATGTTGCCATCTGTCATCCACTGCACTACACTGTCCTCATGAGCAGAAGGTTGACATTCATGATGGCTGTCATGTCATGGTTAGGAGCATCCACAAACTCCTTCATTCACACAGTGATATTGATGCACTCCCCTTTTTGTGAACCCCGAAAAATCTCTCATTTCTACTGTGAATTTCCAGCTATTCTGAAATTGATATGTGAAGACATGACTGTCTATGAAACCACAGTGTACATCAGCACCATCCTAATACTTCTCATTCCCATCTCCCTGGTCTCCACGTCCTATGCCTTCATCGTCCACAGTGTGATTCAGATGCGGTCAGCTGGGAGCAAGAGAAATGCCTTTGCTACTTGCAGTTCTCACCTCACTGTTGTCTTTCTCTGGTTTGGTGCCTGCATCTTCACATATATGAGACCCAGGGCCCAGCACACTCCATTACAAGACAAGGTTGGCTCAATGTTCTACAGCATCATCACTCCCACACTGAATCCTCTGATTTACACTCTCCGGAATAAGGATGTAGCTAAGGCCCTGAGGAAAGTGCTAGGTAGAGATGGCACAAACCACTGACTATAAGAGAAGTTATCCCAAATAGAGAGGAATGAGATAATAACCTTAAATCAATTACAGAAAACATTTATTATTTCAGACCACTGGATAGATCCTTATAAATTCCAGACTCTAGATGTTTTTTATTTTGTTTTGTTTTGTTTTTGCTGCTGGGAGATAAGGATTGCACTTACTTAGAATGAAGTGGTTAAAGCAAATTCCATTAGTCTACTTTGATGTGGGCATCCAACCACACTGGAGGATGTTTCAGTGATCTTTTAGACAGATAGTACTTTTAAAACTTGTTAACATGTAGCATTCTTTTAGAGTCTCCGAAAAAGTATTTTTAAAAAGCCTTTTCTTATTATTTTTATTTTCACCAATAAAAGCGCATATAGTGTATAACACCAGAGATGCTATTGTTAGATGATGCTGAGTTAGTTCTTACTCATCATGTCCCTATATGCAACAGAATCAAGCGCTGCATGGTCTCACGCCATCCTTTAAGTGTTGTTATGTTGAGCCCATTAATGCAGACACGGTGTCAATCCATATCCTTGATGGTTGTCCTCTTTTCTCTGACTTGCTACTACCAAACATGATGTCCTTCCCCAGGAATCAGTCTCTCCTGATAACATGTCCATGAAGGGAAGACTTGCCGTCCTCACTTCTAAGGAACATTCTTGCTGTACTTCTTCCAGCAAAGTTTTGCTCCTTTGAGCAATCCACAGTCCATTTAATATTTTTCAGTATCACTACAATTCCAGTGCATCAATGCTTCTGCTGTCTTGCTTATGCATTGTTCAGCTTTCATGTGCACATCAGGCAACTGAAAATATCATGGCTTGGATCAGGCACACTTAAGTCCTCAAAGTAACATCCTTGATTTTCCACGCGGTAAAGAGGTTTTGTGTCATCTATTTACTCAATGCAATGAATCTCTTGACTGAGCTCCTATGAGCATGGATAGTGGACACAGAAAGAGGAAATCCTTGATAACTTAGATCTTTTTTTAAATGCTACCTAGTGGTCCAGTTGTGAATGAAAACCTGAGAACATTTTCTGAGAATGGGAGCCAGACAAGGATGCATTCTCAACATTGCGCTCAGAGTCTTAGCCAGAACTATCAGACAAAAAAATAAAAAATCAAGTGAATACAATTGGGCAGCCAAGAAGTTCAACTCTCACTATTTGCAGATAATAGGATTATACACATAGAAAATCCCAAGGACTCTAAAAACAATGTTGGAAATGAGAGAAGGATTTTGTAAAGTAGTGGTAGTCCAGATGGACGAGCAGAAATCAATTGGATGCCTGTACACCAGAGAATGGGGCTCTGGAAAAGGCATCGAGGACACAGTGCCATTTACAGCGTCCACACAAAAGAGGGAACACTTAGAAATAACCTAAACAAAAAGGCCTGTGCAAAGGAAACGACTGAGCACTATACCAAGAAGCCAAAGAGACGCACACAAACCCTAGAAAAGCTCACGCTCATAGAGAGGAATTGGTAATGTTGTGAAAATGTCAGTTCTACCCACACAATTGATAAAGGCAATGCCATTTTGATCCAGCTCCAAACCTTACTCCTTTAGGAAATGGAAAAACAAATTACTAACTTCATATGCCCAGGGAGGAAAGCCTAGAATAAGCAAAGAACTCTGCAAGAACAACATACGGGCAGCAAACACATGAAACAATAAATGTACATGATCACTAGTCTTCAGGGATACGCAACTGAAAGCAAAGATGAGATAGAATTTTACATCCTCAATAATAGCACCGTTGGTGGGCTTGTAAACATGTAAAACCATTACAGGAAGTGAGGTGGAAACTATTGGTACTTTGGTCTCCTCCGAATTTCAGTTCCATCTCTTCAACCCATGGAATTGGTTGCATTCCACCTGGGTCTCCGTCCAGGACTACAGCCTGGAAATCCTCCAGGGGGTAAAAATAGTTGTCAGGTCTACCCATTTGTTTCCCATCTGTCAAGAATCATTTTCTTTTACTTATTTGTTTGATGATCAATGTCTTGAACTGTTGTTGAACTAGTTGCTACAGGAAGAATAGTAAATTCTGTCCATGTTACTCCTTTTTGGTCAAAAATAGAAGTCTACAAAGTGTGTTAGACCGAGTTGACTAGAGAAACAAATTCAGGGACATTCATATAAGTATAAGAAAAAGCTTTATATGAAAGAGTAATTGTATATGGAGTAAGCATCCCAGCCCCATCCAGATCAAGTCTGACATTAGGCCATAGGTCTAATACTAGTTTATAAATTCCTCTTCAGACTCACAAAACACCTGCAATGAGGTCAAATGCATGAAGATCACAGGCTGGTCGGTGAAAAGTCCTGTGGATCCAGTGGTGGTGGAAGCATCTCAGTGCTCCCGCAGGTCTCCATGTGGCTCTTCCAGCGTTCTGAGTGTCTCAACAGCAAGAAAGTAAAGCAGAGAGAGAGAATGCGGCCTACATCCAGGGAGAAAGAGAGGAAGTTTCCAGAATGCTCATGAGAAAGCATCTTCAGGCTGTGACCTGATTGACAAGCTAGACTCCACCCCTTCACACTTGGGACTTGTTTGGAGGTTCTAGCAGGGCAGCACAGCTCATGGAAGGATGATCCTCCTCTTTTCGAGGAAGGCCATCCTCTTCAACAAAGTGCAACTTCCAGAGGGACACACGTGGAGCAGTGAGGGAGGAAAAGGACACCTGCCTCGCCAGCCAGATCAGCCAAATCAGCCCTGGCGATCAATGGGGTGACATGTAGCAGCCAGATCACCTTCACATCCTACCCATTCACTCTTAATACCCTCAAGGTGACATGAGATTATGTAACTACCACAGACCACACATGTCAACCTGACACTTTTACACAATTCTTTAGTCGTACATAATTTTTAGCAAAACAAGATTAAAATCATATTTGTACCTGTCAGCATAAACCTAAAATGCATATAACTGAAAATGTGTCAGCCTCATTTAAACATAATATTCTATAAGTGAACAAAACAAAAATACTCTATACTTAACAATTGCAGTTATTTGAACACCTATACCATAAACCTATAATCCTACAAATGTATTCTGCAGCCTAGTTGACATGAGATTATGTAACTACCATGCAAGGAGTCGTGTAGAAAAGGAATGGTTGGAACCTGATTGTGGTAGCAATTGTTCAATTCTGCTTGACGGAATTTAAATACGGAAAGATAAGTGATATGCATTAAATCCCAACAAATAAAAAAGACAAAGAAAAACCGAAATCCAAACAACTTTATTTTAAGTAATTAGGAAAGGATCCCTTCCTCATATTCAAACCATCTTTTCCTCTCATTCTAATTCTAGATTTACCAGACAGTATGTTTTATTTCATAGGTAAACTTGAGTATGTTAACTACCATTTTTATATTGTCCGCAAGTTTCTTTGTTTTGTGACATAAATTGGAAAATCTTAAAGAACTGGGTCCAATGTATTTACATATATGAATAGCAGACATATCTTTATATTGCAGTCAGTCAAACTATATTCATGTGAGGACACTTCAAAAAGCTTTTGGAAACGGAATTTTAAAAACAATGATGGCATTTTGTTTTACAAAATGTGAAGCTCCTTTTTGTTTTCTGCCCTCATTTTTCTAAGCCTTAAGGTTTATGTACATTTTCTTTGCTTTTTCATACTTCTGAAAAAATTTTAAACTTCTGTTTGAGTCCCTAATAAAATGTAAAAGAAGAAAAGAGAAAAAAATGATTAGGGCAAAGACAGTACAGATGTGCTTTATACAATTGATGTATGTATATGTATGAACTGTGAAAAGAATTGTATCAGCCCCAATAAATTGTTAAAAAAAATTTTTAAACTTCATATTTTTGTCATTATAGTCCAGTTCGTAATGTAACTTACATAATACCCTAATCCCTTCCACTTTTTGTGCTTTCCTATCAAGAGCTTTGTTTATATGCAATAGTCTACATTAAGTCAATTAAAATGTCATATTAATGTTACCCTCCTCATGTCTTTTTATTTTACACATTTGTGCAGCCTTAGTCCAAAGTACTTTTCACAGTGTTAAAGAGACGTACAAATATGCTTGATCCAATTGATGTATGGATTGTTATAAGAGTTGTAAGAGCCCCCAATAAGATGATCTTTTAATAAGTAAAAAAAAAATTTAAGTGTTAAAGAGCAAAAATGTCATTTCAGTGACTTAGATAGCCTGGCCAAAGACCTGGTATTTTTAGTAGCCTTATGCTTGTGACATTTGGATAAAGAATAAAGATGACTGGAGAATCAATGATGGGTTTTAATTATGGTGCTGGTGAAGACTATTGAAATTAACAAGGATTTTCAAAGAACGAACAAACTGTCTTAGAAGTACAGTGGTAATGCTCCTTAGAACTGAGAACATAGGCCACTGGACATCCCCTTACAGAAGGGTCTCGGGGAGGGGAAGAGCCAGTCAGGGTGCAGTGTAACAACGATGAAACATACAACTTTCCTCTAGTTCCTAAATGCTTCCTCATCCCCCACTATCATGATCCCAATTCTACCTTACAAATCTGGCTGGACCAGAGGATGTACTCTGGTACAAATAGGAACTGGAAACACAGGGAATCCAGGTCAGATGATCCCTTCAGAACCAGTGGTGAGAGTGGCAATACTGGGAGGGCAGAGAGAGGAAGGGTAGGTTGGAAAGGAAGAACCTATTACAAGAATCTGCATGTGACCTCCTCCCTGGAGGACGGACAAAAGAAAAGTGGGTGAAGGGAGACATCGGACAGGGAAAGAGATGATAAAATAGTAATTTATAAATTATTAAGAATTCATGAGGGAGGGGAGTGGAGAGGGAGGGGAAAAGTGAGGATCTGATGCCAGGAGCTTAGGTGGAGAGCAAATGTTTTGAGAATGATGAGGACAATGATTGTACAAATGTGCTTTACACAATTGATGTATGTATGGTTTGCAATAAGAGTTGTATGAGCCCCTAATAAAATAATTTTTTAAAGTGAGAATGCTGGCATTTTAGCTGTTTAATCGGGGGTTTCATTCCTTGATGAAGACATCATGCTTGCTGAAGAGGAGGTCAGCACAGAAGGGGAAGATCCTGAACTAAATGGACTGACAAGGTGGCCACAACAATGGGCCCAACATAGGAAAGGTTAGAACTGTGGGAAAGGACTGAGTAGAGTTTTGTTCTGTTGCACTTGGGAACACCATGAGTCAGAATTGACCAGACAGCACCTAACAACAACAAAAAACAACTAGGGTTCACTTTGGCAGCACATATCCTAAAACAAAACAATACAAACACTAAATCATAACCAAAAGTTAACATGGAAAATATTCCTCATGGTGACTGAGTACCTTCACCCCTTGGGGACTCTTTTTCCATGTTAAGGTACATAGTAAAAGGTGCAAAAAAGAGACTAGCTATTTCTCAGACTTTATCTTCTCAAAAGTATGTGATGGAAAGGGCCTAGAGCCATCTATGTTTCAAGGGAAAAACAAGTCAGGTTAATTGACCACTGGAGAACATATTCTCATGCTATTTTCAGAGTCACTATCCCCACAATATTTCATGCCCCTGATTCCCATAAGCAAACTTCAAGCTATGCCTTTTGGGAACACATTTTCCAAAGCATACTAAAGAGTTTATTATCCAAAATTAATAGTCTCCAGAAGAGAGCCAGGATGTATCTTCTGGGATGGAATCCCTGATGCCATATAGTTAGTGTTTTCTGTTTCTCCCACATGAGCTCGGGGTTATTCTTTCTTATAAGTAGTGATCCTTTTCCCTGATGATTAGCTCATGTTAGAGAAAGTCTATCCTGATTCCAGCCCATGTGTTGAGGAAACATCTATGCAGTTAGAAACATCTATGCAGTTAGAAAGAAGCTGATTCCAAAAGCAGCAGTGCTAGAGTCAAGTTCATATTCTACAAAGGTAAATAAGGATGGATAAAGCTAAGGGTGAGTGAAACTCAGAAGAAAAGGTCTTGGAGTGACCCGGATCATCACACAATCCCAAACCAATTTTCTCTGCACATTGACGATTCAACTGGTCTCATATTCAGCTTCTTAATCAGGTACAGTTAATAATATTAATGGAAATTTCTATTGCTGAAGCTCTCACTTAGGAGATAGAAAAGTGACTTACAGATATGTCTAAAACCAGGAAACATGTGCACAATTCAAAAGCACTAGTAGAGTGATGTGAAGTGTACTGCAATGTGCTGATGGAATTCCAATCTTTCACACAGATAGAGTGTTGTAGAACAACACTCATTATTGCTCCTGGTGATGATCTGTTGCAAGGATCACATATATCAACAATGATATATTTGTTATGAATAATATCCACTATATCATTCCATCAGCAAATGGAGATTTCCTATGTCAGGAAAGGTAGACTTATGAGCATCTTTGAAAAGTCTGTGTTTTGATGATCAGGTGGAGTCATTGTGGACTCCTCGTGCCATTACATTCACTTCTCTACTTGTTCTGCTCACCAGTCTCTAAAGAGGAAGTTACAGGGCAATGGTGTTGAGGGTTGAAAACCTTTATGAGAGACTAGGGCATCTTCTAGTTTTCACTTATGTTCTCACTCCTAAGAGAATAATATTTGGTCAGTCCATGAGGAAAGCAAAGAAAATGGCAGAGATAAAAAATTGTTTAAAAGCCACCTGAGCACAACAAATGAGCACTGGAATTATCAGAAAATTTGCTCAGAGAGCAATAGAGATTCATGAGGCTAATGATAGAAAACCTGCATTTTATGGAGGTTTGCAGAGAAAGATGGACATTAATGGAGAAAGAAGGAAGTATATGGACACTTAAGCAAATGTGCCAGTTTCTTGCACTGGCTTGTAAGGAGAGGCGAAGGGTTAAGGAAAGCTGTGCTCTTAGTGCACAGGAGACTAGTTTCAAAGAAGAGTGTGGGGATAGAGAATAAAAGATGCCTTAGCGGAGACTAAGAGAGAGACGGAGAGAGAACGAGAGAGAGAGAGAGAGTTCGAGGCAAGGCAGGAGAGAATAGATGAGACTGGTTCTTACTGGTCCAATTAGACCATGGAAATGCAATTAGTATTGAATTGTTTGCTTTAAAAATAGTACCTATATACTCGAGTATAAGCTGACTGGATTATCTGCCAAGGCAACTAATTTTACCACAAAACTGCATTTAAAATGTGCTGAACTCAGGGAGAGGGACATGTCTGATCAGAGCACACAAGAGCATATGAAGGGGGAGGAAGAAAGAGTGGAGCACATCCTGGCCCACCAAGCCTTGAGGACGATATCCCTGCTCAGAGCAGCCAATGCACAGAGAGGACCATATGGCCAACCCCACTAGGAGACACGACATCCCTCACTGACCCGTAGTCCCATAAAGGACAACACTGGAGATGCTGTGAGAATTGCACCAGATCTGACCCCACCACACGGAGGCAAAACACTAAGAGCATGCAACAGAACAGCCAGGGGTGCAGAGAAAGGAGGCCCCGAGGGAATACCAAAACTAGACTTTGGGGACAGGGCATGGCATCCTATGAGATTCAACTGGAAAACACTTCTAAAGGTCGACAAACAGACCTTGAACTATTTATAGGCTTTTCCTTTTTTTGTCATTGGTTTGTTGTTGCGGATGTTGTTTTGTTTTGCTCTGCCTTGTTTTCTTGTGCATATTATTAGTTCTGCAGGTCTATCTAGATAAGATAGGCAGGATAAACAATATGGAGGAGAAAACAATGGGACTGATGGTTCTGGGGAGACATGGGAGTGGGGAGGTGGGGAAAAGGAAGTGGGAGTTAACAAGTCCACAGAAAAGAGAACAAGTGATACAAAATAGGTGGCCAGGAGGGTGTAGAAGGGTTGGTAGGGCTTGATCAAGGGCAATGTAACCAAGAGGAATTACTGAAACCCAAATTAAGACTGAGCATGATAGTGAGATAAGAGAAAGTAAAAGGAAATAGAGGAAAGGACAAGGAGGTGAAGGTCATTTATAGAGGTCTAAATATAGGCATGTAAATATGTACATTTATTTATGATGATGGGGAAATAGATCTATGTGTATATATTTATAGGTTAAGTATTAGCAGATGGACAATGGGCCTCCACTCAAGTACTCCCTCACTGCAAGAACACTTTGTTTTATTAAACTGGCATTCCATAATGCTCACCTTCCTGACACAATCACTGAATACACTGAGGTTGCATAAGCAAATGTGGTGAAGAAAGTTGATGATGCCCGGCTATCAAAAGATGTAGCATCTGGGGTCTTAAAGGCTTGAAGATAAACAAGTGATCATCTAGCTGAGAAGCAACAAAGTCCACATGGAGGAAGCACACAGGCCTGTGTGATCATGAGGTATTGATGGGATCAGGTATCAGGCATCAAAGAACAAAATGTGAATGAGGGGGTGTGGAGACACAAAGCCCATCTGTAAACAACTGGACATTCCCTTCCAGAACGATCATGGGGATGAGAAGAGCCAGTCGGTGTTCAGTGTAGCAATGATGAAACATACAACTTTCCACTACTTCTTTAATGCTTCCTCCCCACACTATCAGATCCCAATTCTACCTTACAAATCCGGCTAGACCAGAGGATGTAAACTAGTACAGATAGGAACTGGAAGCACAGGGAATCCAGGACAGATGATACCCTCAGCACCAGCGGTGAGAATGGCAAAACTGGGAGGATGGAGGGAAGGTAGGGTAGGAAGGAGGAATTAATCACAAGGATCTACATATAACCCCCTCCCTGGGGGACGTACAACAGAAAAGTGAGATGTCGGACAGTGCAAGACATGACAAAATAATAATAATTCATAAATTATCAAGGGTTCATTGGGGAGGACGGGCCGGGAGGGAGGAGGAAAAATGAGGAGCTGATACCAAGGGCTCAAGTAGAAAGCAAATGTTTTGAGAATGGTGATGGCAACAAGTGTACAAATGTGCTTGACACAATGGATGGATGTGTGGCATGTGATGAGTTGTATGATCCCCCAATAAAATTATTTTAAAAAATAAAAGATAACTATTAAGCAACAAAAAAAAGAAAAAAGTCATTGTGACCAGAGAGAACCTTCCCAAGCAAGGCCACTGGGTGCACTAATTCCAAGACAGTTTTTCCATGCTCGCCTATTACCCAAAAAAAAAAAGTGTACTACGAAAAATCTGCGAAGTGCAATTCTGGTTTGGGGCAGTGGGCACCCCCTCGTATATATCATCCATTGGTGGGCACTTAAGTTGATTCCATTTCCTCACTATTGTGAAGAATGCTGCATTGAACATGGATATACATATTATCTTTTCTTTAATAAGTTATTTTATTGGGAGTTACTACAGTTCTTATCATAATCCATACATACATCCATTGTGTGGAGCACATTCGTACATATGTTTCCATCATCATTTTCAAAACAGTTTTTTCTACTTGAACCCTTGGTATCAGCTCATTTTCACCCTCCCCAACCCTCCCTCCCTCATGAACTCTTGATAATTTATAAATGTTTTTTCATGTCTTATACCAACCACTGTCTCCTTTCCCCCACTTTTCTGTTGTCCATCCCCATGGGAGGGAGTTATGTGTACATCATTGTGATTAGTTGCCCCTTTCTCCTCCAACCTTCCCCATACCCTCTTCGTATGGCTACTCTCATTATTGGTCCTGAGGTGTTTATCTGTCCTGGATTTCTTGTGTTGTGAGCCCTTATCTGTACGTGTATATGCTCTGGATTTGTAAGGTAGAATTTGGGTCATAATAGTGGGAGGGAGCAAGTATTAAAGAACAAGAGGAAAGTTGTATGTTTTGTTGGTGCTATATTACACCCTGACTGGCTCATCTCTTCCTTTGTGATCCTTCTGTAAGGGGATGACCAATTGTCTACAGATGGACTTTGGGTCTACACTCCGCCTTCCCTCTCATTCATATCAATATGATTTTTTGTTCCGGGTCTTTGATGCCTAATAACTGATCCCATGGACACCTCATGATCACACAGGCTGGTATGCTTCTTCCATTTGGGCTTTGTTGCTTCTCAGTTACATGGCCGCTTGTTTATCTTCAAGCCTCTAAGACCCCAAATGCTATATCTTTTGTTATCTGAGCACCATCAGCTTTCTTCACTACATTTCCTTATCCCCCTATTTTGTCTTCAGCGATCATGTCAGGAAGGTATCAGAGAATTCCAAGTTATTAGAACAGTGTTCTTGCATAGAGGGAGTACTTGAGTAGGGGCCCAATCTCCATGTGCTGCCTTAATAGATATTATCTTTGAATGTTGCCGCTCTTATTCTTTAGCATATATATTGTGTTTGGTTTGACTGGATTAAATAGTATTTTCATTTCCATCTTTTTAAGGAAATACCATTCTGTTTTCTTCAGTGGTAGCAATGCATGCCAGCTTCACCAGCAGTGCATGACAGATTCAACCTCTCTAGACCCTAACTATTGCTTTATCATTTTTCTGGTTGTGTTTTTTTGGGGGGGGGGTGTTTTTTAATTTTCCTCTTGTTGCAGGGCGAGATTGTTCATGTCCTCTGCCCTCTTTTAAATGGATTATTGTCTTTTTATGGATGAGGGGTTAATGATTGGTAGACATTTTTCAGATTTGTCTCTTCTTGGATATATCATTGCTAAATATGTTCTCCTACCTGTTCATTCTTTGGTTTCAAATCTTGTAGTGAGGTCTTAAAAAATCTTTTGCAAAGTATTTTGATATATGTAAGTATTTAATTTTCAGAAGATCCTGATTTTTTTAGTTTAAGGTGTTTATATATTTTTGGTTATGTTTCATAAACTCTTTATGTTACAAAGGAGGCTTTGTACTCCCATAACGCATTACAGTCTCAGGAACCCACAGGGGCAGTTCTTTCCTGTCTTATAGGGTTGCTATATGGCAGAATTGACAAGATGGCAGTGAGTTTGGAAAGGAGTCCTTGGAGCTTTAATGAGTAAGCTTTGGACTGCTAACTTCAGGTCAGCAGTTCAATCCCAGCAGTTGCTCCATGGGAGAAAGATGAGATTATGTGGTCCTGTAAAGAATGACAACCTCAGAGACCTTATAGAATATTATTAGGAGTTGGAATCAGCTTGACAGCCACAGGTTTGGTTTATGGTTTAAGTTTGACCCGGGGTTTTGTTTGGTCATCTTTAGTTTTAAGTTTACATTTATTTCTTGGATCCATCTTGAGTTAGCTCTTTTAACATATGGAGCTGGATGTTGCTTCATTTTTCTTCGGATAGATATAAAGCTTTGCCAGAACAATTTGTTAAAGAGACCATCTTTTCCCCATTTGATGGATGGGAAAAGATTAACGGATTTAGTCTAAGATCAGCTGTTCATCGTTGGGTGGATTTACATCTGGATTCTTAATTCTGGTCCATTGATCTATGTTTCCACCATTGTACAGGACTAGCCCGTGTTCACTATTCTAGCTTATTCATGGGTTTTGAAATCAGAAATATAAAGCCTCACACTTTGTTTTTCTTCTTCAGTGTGCTTTTTTTGTCCAGGGTCTCTTTCCTATTCATAACTTGATTGTTTTCCCATCTACTTAAAGAATATTGATACCAAGTATATAGATATAGATATAGATTTAAACACAAACACGGCCATATAAATAGACATAAACTTAGACATAGATATTTAGAGCTTTCAGTACTAAAATCTGCACATAGCTACATCATCTTATCCAACATCTTGTAATATTCTCCAATTTATGTAGGTCCTTAATTCTTTGTAGTAATGTTTTCTAATGTTCTTTGTGTAGGTCTTTAGTTTCTCAGATAAGGTTTGTTCTTAAATATTTTATCTTTGGGGGAGCTATTGTAAATAGTATTGTTTTTCTCATTAACTTTTCAGAGTTCTCCTCATTGATGTAAAGACACAGGACTGATTTTTTAACGTTGATCTCTTTATAAGAGTGAAGGCTCGATTTTATCAAATGCTTTTTCTGCACGGGTCTATATGACCATGGGTTTCTTGTCCTTTATTTTATTTATGTAGTGGATTACATTGATTGTTTGTCTAATGTGGAACCATCTTTGTTACACAGGATTCTCTAGAGAGAGAAAACCAGATTGCTAATAATTTCGTGTATATATTCATAAAGATAGATAGATAACACAAGAAATGAACAGTTAAATTTTAAAGCAGTACAAATGGCTCAGTGCAACTCACTCCCGTGAAACAGTTGTGAGACACTGCCAGTCCTTCAAGTCTTGAGGGCCTCCAGGTAGTCCTCTGTAGAGAAAATTCCGGCTATCTGAGTACAGGCAGCAAACAGCAAAGCAGGTCACCAACAGCCAGTCAGGTCACCAACAGTCAGTCCCCAGCTCAAGAGATGTAAATTCCAATTGTGTGGCAAAGCAGGTCTTGAAGGAACCTCAAATTACAGCGACACAGTCCACAGTTAGGTGTCCCACAGGTAGTGTAGCTTGCAAATTGACGCACAGAACATGCAAGGCAGCCACATACTGGTCCGATGATCAAAGAGCAAGAGACAAGATAGATGAGGCTTGCCGAGCCATTTATCCCTCTGCCCTTCAAGTAATCCCACATGTGTTTATCAGCCAGGCTGGCACAATAAACTAACTACCTCAATCCACCCCTTCCCAACCTGGCACCTGTACACAATTCTTTATCCATATATAAATATATAATTTCTGGACATTTATGAAATCACATTTATACTTTTATACACTGACAATTATAAACCTCGCTTTTGCAATTGATCACATGGTTGTAACAGATAGGTAGAACTACCTTCTTCTACTACCCATTCTGTATTACCTTTGCCCTTAGCAAGCACCTCAGCTGGTTGTGGTTTTTTGCCTGGTGGGGTGACCCAGACCTTCATTCCTGAGGGGTCTAGGTCATTATAAGTCCTGTTAGGATTGGGTTGCTGTAACTTACCATTTACTTAAATAACAGGGCATGGTAGCACTAAGAGTCAGCTTATGGGATCTCCTGGATTCCAGACATATTCTTCTTTACCTCCATTATGCAGTACCAGTCCAATTTCTCCTTGGTAATCAGGATCAATCACACCACTTACTACAGTGACACCCTTTTTGACCTGTTCATCCAAAGGTATGAGAAGCCCAAAGAGGCCAGGGGGCATTCTCAGCTGCCAGTTCAGTGGAATTCGTGCTGTATTTCCAGGTGGGAGAGTTCCTTCCTTCAGGACCAGGACCTCCAGGTCTGAGGAACACAGGATTGCTGGGACAGGAAGCAAAAATGCTGCAAGTAGATCACTAGGAGTAATAGTGAGTGGTGCCACTCCAGCTTTCACCCCTTGATTTCTGGACCCATGAATTCTGGCTTTTGGAGACACAGCACCATATATTGGCCACTGGTTTACAGAATATACAGCTTCCTGGAGAACATTGCCCCAGCCCCACAAGTTGTTGCTACCTAGTTGGTGCCATAATTGTGTCTTCAAGAGCCCATTCTAACATTCTATCAAGC
Source organism: Tenrec ecaudatus (assembly GCF_050624435.1). Lineage (NCBI taxonomy): Eukaryota > Metazoa > Chordata > Mammalia > Afrosoricida > Tenrecidae > Tenrec > Tenrec ecaudatus. The sequence continues at coordinate 131,740,825 of NC_134541.1, forward strand.
CAGCAGCTTCAGGATGATGAGGAATATGATATGACCAGTGGATTCCATGGGAATGGGCCCATTGACTCACTGCATTTGATGTGAAGTGCATTCCTTGATCTGAAGCAATGCTATGTGGGATGCCATGCCGATGGATGAAGCTTTCTGTAAGTCCACGAATAATAGTTTTGGCAGAAGCATTGTGTGCAGGGAAGGCAAATCCATATCCAAGGTAGGTATCTATTACAGTAAGAACAAAACACTGTCCCCTCCATGATGGAAATGGTCCTATGTAATCAACCTGCCACCAAGTTGCTGGTTGATCTCCCCGAGGAATGGTCAGTCCCATATCTTGGACTTATATCTTGGTCCCATATCTTGGTTTCTGCTGCTGGCAAATGGGGCACTCAGCAGTGGCAGTGGCCAAGTCAGCGAGGATGACTGGAAGTCCATGTTGCTGTGCCCATGCATAACCTCCATCCCTGCCACCATGTCCACTTTGTTCATGTGCCCATTGGGCGATAACAGGGTGGCAGAGGAAAGAGAAGGACCTATCTCCACATTGTGTGTCATCTTATCCACTTGATTATTAAAGTCCTCCTCTTCAGAGGTAATCCTTTGGTGAGCATTCACATGAGATACAATTACCTTTACTTTCTTGGTCCATTCAGAGAGGTCTATCCACATACCTCTTCCTCACACCTCCTTGTCACTAATTTCCCAATCATGGTTCTTCCAATTCCCTGACCATCCAGCCAAGCCATTAGCCACAGTCCATGAATCAGTATGCAGTCTCACATCTGGCCATTTTTCCTTATATGCAAACTGAATGTCCAGGTGCACTGCTTGAAGTTCTGCCCATTGGGAAGATTTCCCTTCACCACTGTCCTTTAGGGAGATCCCAGAAAGGGGCTGTAGTGCTGCTGCTGTCCACTTACGAGTGGCACCTGCATATCGTGCAGAGCCATCCGTAAACCAAGCATGACTTTTTTGGTCTTCACTTAAAGTATGGTAAGGAATTTCCCAGGAGGCCATAGGTGCAGACTGGGAGAAAGGAGGCAATGTGACAGGAGTGGAGACTGTGGGCATTTGGGCCACTTCATGCAGCTTACTTGTCCTTTCAGGTCCTGCTTTGGCCCGATCTCATATATACCACTTCCATTTAACAATGGAGTGTTGCTGTGCATGTCCAACTTTATGATTCTGTGGGTCAGACAATACCCAGTTCATGATAGGTAATTCAGGCCTCATGGTGACTTGGTGGCCCATGGTGAGGCATACAGTCACCACCAAGGCCCAGTAACAGGCCAACAGCTGTTTTTCAAAGGGGGAGTAGTCTGCAGAAGATGGCAGGACTTTACTCCAAAATCCCAATGGTCTACGCTGTGATTCACCAATAGGGGTCTGCCAAAGACTCCACACTGCATCTTTATCTACAACTGACACCTCTAGCACCATTGGGTCAGCTGGATCATATGGTCCCAGTAGCAAAGCAGCTTGCACGGCAGCCTGAACCTGTTGAAGAGCCTTTTCTTGTTCTGGGCCCCTCTTAAAAATGGAGGTTTCGTGTCACTTGATAAATAGGTTGAAGTAGAACACCCAAGTGAGAGATATGTTGCCTCCAAAATCCAAAGAGACCTACTAGGCATTGTGCCTCTTTTTCAGTCACTGGGGTGCCAAATGCAATAGCTTATCCTTCACTTTAGTAGGAATATCTCAACATGCCCCACACCACTGGACTCCTAAAAAATTTATTGATGTGGAGGGTGCCTGAATCTTCTTTGGGTTAATTTCCCAACCTCTTGTACACAGATATTGTACCAATGAATCTTTAGTCTTTGATACATCCTCCTTAGTGGGTCCAATCAGCATAATGTCATCAATATAATGGACCAGTGTGACATTTTGTGGAATAGACAGGTGGTCAAGGTCCCTTCGGACTAAATTATGGCACAGGGCAGAAGAGTTGATGTACCCCTGGGGGAGAGTTGTGAAAGTATATTGTTGCCCCTGCAAGGTGAAGGCAAACTGCTTCTGGTGGTCCTTTGAGACTGGTATGGAGAAGAAGGCATTAGCCAAATCAATAGCTGCATACCAAGTACCAGGAGAAGTATTAATTTGCTTAAGCAATGAAATCACATCTGGGATGGCAGCTGCAATTGGAGTCACCACCTGGTTAAGTGTATGATAATCCACTGTCATTCTCCAGGATCCACCTGTCTTCTTTAAAGGCCAAATAGGTGAGTTAAATGGGGATGTAGTAGGAATCACCACCCTGCATCTTTCAAGTCTTTGATGGTGGCACTGATCTCTGCAATCCCTCCAGGAATGCAGTACTGCTTTTGGTTTACTATTTTCCTAGGTAATGGCAATTCTAATGGTGTCTACTTGGCCTTTCCTACCATGATAGCCCTTATTCCACATTTTAGGGATCCGATATGGGGGTTCTGCCAGTTACTAAGTATGTCTATTCCAATGATGCACTCTGGAACTGGGGAAATAACCACAGGATGGGTCCGGGGGCCCACTGGACCCACAGTGAGGCATACCTGAGCTAAAACTCCATTGATAACTTGACCTCCATAAGCCCCCACTCTGATTGGTGGGCCTTCAAAACACTTTGGGTCTCCTGGAACTAGTGTCAGTTCTGAGCCAGTGTCTAGTAATCCCAAAAAAGTTTGATTATTTCCTTTCCCCCAATGAACAGTCACTCTTGTGAAAGGCCACAGGTCCCATTGGGGAAGGTTAGAAGAAAAACTAACCATATTATAGCCTTCGGTGATGTAGCAGGATTCTTACAAGGGACCCAGCCTCCCCCTCATTCAAGGGGTTATGGGTCTGTAAACTGGCTCAGGTCTGGGAATTGATTGAGCGATCATGACTGTCTATTCTGCTGTTCACCTGATCTAACATTCTTCCACTTGTATAGATAATATAAATATTTAGTAGGTTTCCCAACTATTTCATTCCTGGGGATACCGTGGCTAAGTAGCCAATGCCATAATTCCACATGAGAGGTTGCATTGATTACTATGGAAACCTTGTTGTCTATTATAACCACGCCCATCCTGTCTCTCTTGATTCAGTGCTGACACCTGCCCTCTACCACCATGGGGACCAATCAGCCCCATTGTGGGCAAATATCAGAGTTCACTTAGGGCAGTGCCCACTGTTAATCCTGGTGCACAGAGAATAGCAATTACAGGAGTCTTAAGAGATACTGGGGCCCACTTCACAAACGTGTTCCTTATGGCTGTGGTAAAGGGTATGTCCTCAGGACACCGCCTTTTTGGGTCTATGGGAATATCCTGATAGATCCTTTCCAACATACCAATTTCTCTCAGCTTTTGGATGCCTTCCTCTACAGTGTACCAAGGTAGGTCAGGTACTTCAAATTGGTCCAACCTAGGCCATCTGGCAGTCCATGCTTCAGCGAACCAACCAAATAAAGAATTAGAACCTCTCTTAGCCTCTCTCACAGAGATATTGAAAGAAGAGTCTGTACTTAGGGATCCCATATCCAGAAACTCAGACCGGTCTAATATTACATTTCGTGCACCAGTATCCCACACCCTTAGTAACCATTCCCAGGGATATTCTCCAGGCTTCTGCTTGTATGTATTTGAAAACTCAAGCAGATCTTTATGAGTACAGCATGTTTCTTCTTGTGTAATCATCTCAACCACACCTTTAGGAGCTTTCTGAGACTTAATTTTAGTGACAGGTCTAGCAGAAATAATGGGTGGTGATGGTGTTTCCTGGGTGCTCTCAGCAACATCTTGTAAGGCATCTCCCTCAGGCAATGCTCCCGATGTAGCTCCACCTGGCATATCAACTTGAATAATTTGGCTAATCTTCTCAGGTGTGGATTGTGAATTAATACTTTCAGGTGGGAGGGGTGCATCTATGGACTGGGGTGGGTCAATTGTTTCTAAGGGCTCAATATCCTCATCTTCTGGATCATCAGCCCATATGTTCTCATCCCATGTTTTAGGGTCCCAACTTTTCTCAATCAATGCCCTCACTTTGGTATCAGACACTGCTCTAGATCTGCAATTTGACTGTCGTTGTAATTCAGCCACTCGCATAATGAGACTCCAGACCTGGTTCTCAGCAATGTCAACTCTTTTACTAGAGGAGAGAAGGCTCTCCTTTGTAGCACAGATGGAAGCTTTTAAATCCATTAGTCTGCATCTGAGGTGTGCTTCTGAGGCTCTGAAACCATCCCTCTCCTTAATCACACTTTCCATTGTAAGAAGAACCAGCTAACCAGCTTCCCTATACTTGTCAACCTTACAAAACTCCTGGAAAATATCAAACATATGATCACTCAGAGCCTCTCCTTTAACCAGCACCTCATCTACTGGTGGTGCTACTTTAGGTATTATCTTTGCTATTTCAAACTATGGATTAGTAAGAGTAGCAGACTTATCCATGCTTTGGGGTGTTGAAGTAGCATTACTAGTGTTAAGACTAATCAGGCTGGAGAGCCAATTTAAGAAACCCATATTTATGATTTTATTTCTCTAGAAGCACTCCTGGTACCAAAATGTGTTAGACAGGGTTCTCTAGAGCAACAAAACCAGATTGCTAATAATTTATGTATATATTTATAAAGATAGATAACACAAGAAATGAACAGTTAAATTATAAAGCAGTACAAATGGCTCAGTGCAACTCACTCCCATGACAGTTATGAGACACTGGCAAGTCTTGAGGGCCGCCTGGTAGTCCTCTGGAGAGAAAATTCCAGCTATCCAGGCACAGGCAGCAAAGAGCAAAACAGGTCACCAACAGTCAGTCCCCAGCTCAAGGGATGTAAATTCCAATTGTGTGGCGAAGCAGGTCTTGAAGGAACCTCAGATTACAGTGACAAAGTCCTCAGTTAGGTGTCCCACAGGTAGTGTAGCTTGCAAATTGACGCACAGAGCAAGCAAGGGAGCTACAGACTGGTCCAATGATCAAAGAGCGAGGGACAAGATAGGTGAGGCTCACCAAGGCATTTCTCTCCCCACCCTTCAATTTATGCCACATGTGTTTATTGGACAGGCTGGCACGATACACTAACTACCTCACCATCTTTGCAAGACTGGTATGCAACCCCACTTTATCATGATATATTATTCTTTTTATATGTTGTTGAATTCCACTACTAACTTTTTTTTGGAAGAGGATTTTGCATCTATATTCATGAATAATCTGGTCTGTAATTGTATCCTTTGGTGCTGTCTTTGCCAGATTTCGGTTATACCTGATTCATAGAATGAATATAGTAGTATTCCTTCTTTTTCTATGATCGGTAATAGTTGAAGTTGAATTGATATCAGGTCTTCTTTGAATGCTTGGTTGAATTCTCCAGTAAAGGTACCTTGTAATAGGTAGGTTTATTGTGCCAACCTGGCCAATAGGAACATGTGGGATTAATAAGGTCACAATTTGATTGGAGGGCAAAGAGATAAATTGCTCGGCAAGCCCCGCGTCTCTCTCTCTCTCTCTCTCTCTCTCTCTCTCTCTCTCTCGCTCTCGCTCTCGCTCTCGCTCTCGACCTCGCTCTCACTCTCCTCTCGCTCTCTCGCTCTCTCGCTCTCTCGCTCGCTCTTGCTCGCTCTCGCTCTCTCGCTCTCTGGTGTTTGGACCCGTGTGCAGCTGCCTTAGCTAGTTCTCTGCCAAAGCTTGTAAGCTACACTACCTGTTGGATGCCCAACCCATGGATCATGTTGCTGGAGCTTGAGGCTCCTTCGAGACCTGCTTCGCCATGTTGCTGGTGGATACATCACTTGAGCTTGGGACTGTCCAATCCTGTCATCTGGCTGACTGTTGGTGACCCGCCCTGCTGTTTGCTGCCTGTGACCAGACTGCCTGCATTGCTCACCAGAAGACTCGGCTGTCTGCTTCCTTGACCTTGGACTCACGACCCCTCGACCCCTCGTGAGTTGAAGGACTTCCAGTATATTAACTGTTTCACCAAAGTAAGTTGAACTGAGCCCTCTGTACTACTCTGTGGACTAATTAGTAGTTATATTCCTTCGTCCTGCATATATCTATCAATATATATAATCATATGTGTCCTGGTTTTGTTTCTCTAAAGAACCCTTGCTAAGACACAGCTGGACCAGGCCTTTTTACTTGGGGGAAGATTTCTATGATTTATTCAAAATTCCCATCTTAATCTGTGTTAATTTGGGTAGATCATGTGATTCTAGAAATTTGCGGATTTCTTCTAGGCTTTCAAATTTGTTGGAGTACAATTCATAGTATTATCTTTATTCACATTGGTTTCCTTGTCACACTGCCCATTTCATTTATTTGAGGTGTAATCCATGCACATTGTAGTCTGGGATCATAATCAGTACGTACTTTAAGTCTTCTTCATGTCAGCAGACAAGATTATATCAACTGTATCATTGTTAATGAGTCTTCCTGAATCTTCATGTGGTGTTTCCTCATATAATTCGGCTTCTTGGATTATTTGTTCAATGTGTAGAATGAGTAAGTATGGTGGAAAAATCAACCCTGATGGAGACCTTTTCTGATTTTACACCATTTAATGTTCCTTCCTTTTGTTTGAGGACCTGTTGTTTGTTCTATGTATAGCTTCCAGATGCTCACAATTAAGCGTTCTGAAATTCCCATTCTTCACAATGCTGGCTACAGTTAAATGCCTTTGCATAGTCAATAAAGCACATCTTTCTGGTATTTGATTTCAGCCAAGAGCCATCTAAAACTAGCAATAATATCTCTTCATTGATACCTTCTTCTAAGCCTGTCTTGAATTTCTACTGGTCCCTGTGGCATTACTACTGAAAACTTCTCAAAATTATTTTCATCAAAATTGTACTTTAGTGAGATAGTAGTGGCTTTGTTCAATCCTTTCCACATTCTATTGGATCTTCTTTTTTTAGAAAGGAAATGAATCTGGATTTCATCCAGTCAGCTGTCATACAAAATGTGTTGGATTTACTGAATGAGCACTCCCAGCGTTGCATCCCATGGATGAAGAGTCTCAGCCCCAGACATGGAAGTCACCACCTCTTCGTTAGTCTTCTTTATTCATATGAAGCCGCTGAAAATAAGACAGCTGTGTCAGGCACAACGGAGTCTTCAAAGTGACAGCTTTCCTCTGTAGACTAGAAATTTGTACCTTTTTGTTTATTAGTGAATATATTTTATGTAATAAGTTGTATTTAATGTGTGTATAGGGCCTGAGTTGATTGTTGTGCTTTGTAAAGCATGTCAACTTGTCTAGAGTCAATTTTGTGTCCCAGAATCCCTCTTCTTGGTGTATGTGCCTGGTGAGGATGTGTCACAAGAGAGATTCTTGGAAGATACAGACAGCAGAAGTGAAGCAACCACGTTGTGTTTTCCATGTATTGTGCTGCTATATTAACTCATCTCATCTACAAAATTATGTAGCTGGTGCTACAACTCTGCTCCCTTCCTGCATGCTCCTTTAGCATCTTTGACTTGGGAGATAGGTGTATAGCTTCAGTTCCAGAAGAGGGGCCACAGCTACTGCAAGATGTCCACACCATCAATTGCAGAGGCAACAACAGTCTTGTCTGCAGGTTCCAGTCTGTTCTTGATATGCCCCACTTAGCAGTCATCTTCTCTTCCTGCCTTCTTGACCTGCAGAGTTCAATTTTAGCACTGGGCACAAAGGTAACAGCCTTATGGAGAATGCTAACCAACTTCCACAACTTCAGAAGAAAGATCCTATAATAAAATTATCTTATACATGTATATTGATATCTACATGTTTTTATGTGTATAGATATACACCCAAACACACACATATATATATTTATACACACACATACATATATATCCTAGAAAGGGTATGTATTAAATATTCTATAATTAAATCCAGACAAAGACAATGAGCTAAGAGAAGCGACTATGATTTAGAAGTTTTGTATTTAATATAGTCTAGATATTCTGTAATTCAATAATTTGTGAAGATAAAGTTTTAGGTCTCTCTCGCCTTTTAAAAGGTGATTTTAATAGTTAAAGCTACTCAATAATTACGGTAGAAAAACACACCACAAATCACTTCTTAGATCAAAAGATGCATATTGTCAGGTATAGCAAACAGTTGTATTTCTGATATTACAGTTTATATCAACTTTATATTTCCTAGGGATATGAAAAGAAGAGATGTGGCTGAGGAATCACACTTCTTCCCTGGAAGACTTCTTCCTTGAAGGGCTCTTTGATGACTCCCTCACCCATCTTCTCCTTTTCTCCTTGACGATGGTGGTTTTCTCCATTGCAGTGAGTGCCAACACCCTCACCATCCTCCTCATCTGTGCTGATGCTCGCCTTCATACACCGATGTACTTCTTGCTCAGCCAGCTATCCCTCATGGACCTCATGCATGTCTCCACTACCATCCCCAAGATGGCGACCAACTACTTATCTGGCAAGAAGTCCATCTCCTTTGTGGGCTGTGCCACCCAGCACTTCCTCTATTTATCTGTGGGTGGTGCCGAGTGTCTCCTTCTGGCCCTCATGTCCTATGACCGCTATGTTGCCATCTGTCATCCACTGCACTATGCTGTCCTCATGAGCAGAAAGTTGACATTGATGATGGCTGTCACGTCATGGTTAGGAGCATCTGTGCACTCCCTAATGCACACCGTGATTTTGATGCACTTCCCTTTCTGTGAACCCCGGAAAATCTCCCATTTCTACTGTGAGTTTCCAGCTGTTGTGAAGTTGGTATGTGGAGACATCAGTCTTTATGAAACCATAGTGTACATCAGCACCATCATAATACTTCTCATTCCCATCTCCCTGGTCTCCACGTCCTATGCCTTCATCGTCCACAGTGTGATTCAGATGCACTCAGCTGGAAGCAAGAGAAATGCCTTTGCTACCTGTAGCTCTCACCTCACTGTTGTTTTCCTCTGGTTTGGTGCTGGTATATACTCATATATGAGGCCCAGGGCTCTGCGGACTCCATTGCAAGACAAGGTTGGCTCAGTGTTCTACAGCATCATCACTCCCACACTGAATCCTCTGATTTACACTCTCCGGAATAAGGATGTAGCTAAGGCCCTGAGGAAAGTGCTAGGGAGAGGTAGTACCAACCACTGACTATAAGAGTAGTTATCCTGAATACAGAGTGGTAAGGGTTAATGTCCTTGAATCAACTGGAGAAAATCTCTAACATCACAGATAACTGGACAGAGACTTCAAGATATGATATTCTTGATATTTTTGACTACTGCAAAAGTATGAAATATATGCATTGCATTGACTTAGAATTAATAGTTAACAGAAAACTCCTCAACTCTTCTTGGGTACAGGTGTTGAACTACATGGCACATTTAGACAGTTACATGAAACTTCTACTTTCCTTTAAATGAGGACATTCTTTTTGTATTCTGAGAAGAGTATCAAGATTAAAAAACCCTCAATATTATTTTTGCAATAAAAAACACATAAAATATGACTTTGGAGAGTATTTATGAAATTGGAATGGCTGCTTCAGAGATAAAATATGAGAAGTCAATCATACGAAAGTTGAATTCATAAACACTTAATGTTCTTGAGTTTCAACGTCTGAAATTCAAAATGGAAAAAATAATGTGTATTATACTATTGTGATATTTGCCATACTTAAAAGACATTTATTGAAATGAACACTGTGAGAGATGCAAAATTTTTGCCTAACTTAACTCTGACATCTCTAAAGATCTCGGTCATCTCATGTGTTTATTGGGAAAAAATTAAGTTGTCTGGTAATTGTAGGTATACTAATTGTCCATATTAGTCCCACGCTAGTGAAAGGGCTCTCAATGATAGAAGCAGAAAAGAACATTCTGATCGAATAGATAGAAATAAGAAACTGATTTAGATACTATTACCCACATAGCCACCGACTGCCAAGTTGTTCCACTGAAACTGTCCAAAGAGGACAAGAGAAAAAGGTATCCAATGAAGAGAGGGTGACTTGGATTAGCAATATTCAGACGGGTCAGTGGCGTAATCATAACCCTCTGGCATGCAGGAATCTCTTGTGTGTGGCTATCTGCTTCATTTGGGCAACAGATCTTCTCTAGCTCGCTCACCAGATTATCCGTGCTCTCTCCTGCATCATCAATATCCTCTTTCTATTTTACCAACGCCATAGCATATGCTTTGACATTGCTCAGAGTAACGAAGACCTTCCCTTGACTCTGTAAAAATTACAAACGTTCACGGAAAAAACTCCTCTGAGCCATTTCTCTTTGCTCTCATCCTCTCTAGAGCCCACTTTTGTTGACTTTTATTATTATAAAAATATTGATACCCCGGGTGGAAAGTGAAAAACTAAAAACGCCATGTTGGCGCATCAAGTGGCCAAGCTGTAGATCATGTGACGGCACTGGACACAGTTGCCCATGCTTTCCTTCCTGAAACACTTTCTTCCTAAGCTTCTTGAGAGGACCCTCTCTTGCCTTTCTTTTTCTGACTTCATTTCTGGAATATTCTCATTATCTTAACTTCTAAATGTTGACTGGTTCCAGGGTGAGTCCTCTGAACTCTTCCCTGTGGTCTCATATAGTTTTGTTAATTTAAATTTAACTTTCAATGCCTGTCTTTCCCCTGAACGCCACACTCTCATCGTAAGCTCCCAAGTCTACCTTTCATCTTATTTTAAATGTTTTATTAGCACTTCACCCACATGCCATACAATTCAATAATTCAATCATACCAAGGAGAGTTGTACAATTATCACTACATTCAATTCTAGAACATTTTCATCTTCCTTGTACTCATTGTTATTCATGTAAAAATTTTTTTCTAATTGTGGAAAAAATTCACGTAAGAAAACATTCTCCAATTCCACAACTTCTACATGTCTAAGTTAATACCATTGATTATATACTTCATGTTGTACTGCCATTGTTGATATCCTTTTCCGAATTATTCTGCCACCATTGACATCAACTCAATGCCCCTTAAGTGATAACTCTTCCTTCTTCACCCATGGTCGCCATAGGTGAGGTTTGTTTTATTTTTTCTAGTAGTTTTTTTGGGATATAGTATTCACATATCAAACACTTCCATGGTTAAATTGCTTTTTAAAACAATTCTATCTTTCTATATGATTGTCTATTAGGCAAATCAAACTTCATAAGTTTAAAGCCAAATTCTCCCTCCGGGATACACGTCTTTCAAGTTCTCCCAACCCCAACAAATGGTAAGAAAGCAAGCCCAGTTGCTAAGGTAAAAAAACATGGAGTCATTCACACCATTTTCTCTAATATTTCTCTAATGTTCCATAGCTTTATTTTCAGACTATACTCCAAATACAACTATGCATGCGATAGTTTATTGTGCCAGCCTGGCCAATAAGAGAACCCTGTCTACCACAATGCACTACCACTCTCCCCATCTTGCCTGATTTCTAACTGCTGTCCCTATTCCTGCTTTGACTCTCCATAGTAATCCGTTGAAAGCATCCATTATTTCATTTCCCTTACTTAAAACTCTTTAAAATCCCCTTGTATCAATCAGAGATAAAAATTCAGAGTACGTCTCTGCATTGGAAAATGTAAGGAAGTCAAGAGGCGCCAGAGACCAAATCAGTCGAATTAGAGCAAACAGGCTTTATTGGGGAGAAAGACCCAGCCTGGGCGAAGTCCACGGTCCACAGTGTCTGGGCCAGAGGAGTAGCACTGCAGGCTACAGGGGTGGTGCTTATATATGGACAGGTATGTCCGGGTTTCTGGAATGTAAGGTGTCTTCCTGGTTCAGGGTGTATTCGTGCCGGGTACAGAGAGGTGGGCCGAGAACAAAGCGGGCACTGAGCCAAACGGGCCGTGCACAAAACAGGCCCGTGAGTAAAAGAAAGAAAAAAACGTGCACAGCTGCTGACAGGTTACATAGCCAGCCCTGGTCAGCTCCGCAGGTGTGTGGGGGAGATTCAAGACCACTTGCTGCTAGTTGTTTCAGCCAGCCCTGGTCAGCTCCGTACGGGTGGGGGAGATTCAAGGCCACTTGCTGCAGGAAGCCAGCCTGGCATTGATCCGGCCATACAGAAAAGCCTTATTTGACTTGGCCCCTGTCACATTTCCTCTCTCGTGTTCAGAATTTTCACTATATTCCAGTCACAGCCCATTTGGCCAGAGCCTTTGCATGTATAATTCTCCAAGTCTTGATAAGCTCGCTTCCTTTTGATCTCTTCTCAGGTGGACCCTGCCCCCAAAGTGCTGCCATCCCCTTAGGCAGCCGGGGGCCTTCAGTCCACCTGAGGAGTCGAGGGTGCCCAGCATCCGGCCTGGCCTCCGTACTGGAAGCGGACATCCCCATGTCAGTCAAGGCTGTGTGTTTGCCTTCCTGTCACACAAAGCCAGCGACCAACGGACTTCCAAGAGAAGTTCAAGGGTGAAAAAGAGAATGTCAGGAGGGCAGAGTTCCAGAGGTTCGCAGCTGAAAGTGCTAGTGCCCAAGGCCTCTGGGCCAGAGGAGCCCCTGAGGCTGCTCCCGGGGGCAACGAGGCCGGGCTTCAGAGCTGCAAGAGGGTGACACACGGTAGCAAGTCCCCTGGGGGATGGACACCTGGAACAGACCGGGATGGTCTGTCTCGGCCAAAGCGCAGGCCCGTGGCCTCTGAAAGGCACAGGCCAGCAGCAGCCCCACAGCCCAGGAGGGGCCGGCACCGAGACCCAGGCGGCGCAGACGCCGCAGCTCCAGGTGGACAGCAGCGCCTTCCTGGACGAGGACAGCAGCCAGCCCATGCCGTGGACCGGTTCTTCGGGACCGTGGAACTCACGCAGGACCTCCCACCCGTGTCTTCGGCTCATCCTTCGGTGAGCAGACGCGAGTTCCGCAAGATGCACTTCAGAGCCAAAGATGACGACGAAGACGATGGTACAGAAATGTAGACGATAAAAGCACAAAGTTCTTTCATATTTGTGTGGTTAGCAACCTGCCACACTCTGCACAAATTAAAGAGTTCATTTAAAAAGGGGACCCCCAGGGGACTGGTTCTTTATCAGAAGCTGCAGACCTGGACCGTGGCCGTCAGCCAAGTAGCGCACACTCCCAGGACACAGCTGCAGGAGCTGCTCACGAGGAACAGCCCCAGTCCCAGGCTTGTCCAGCTGCTGCTGCTGTGGGGGTGTGTGTGGTGGTGTATGGACGAGTGCGATTTGCTTCCGCCGAGGGAGACCTTTGTAACGAAAGATCTTCATGTCAGCGCTTTAGTTTTGATAACACGCATGTTGATTCTCCCATCAGACTCTGATCATTATTGGTGATTAATTCAACGCCCGCTCCTAAAGAACTGTTTCGCTGCATATGACGCTGACATTTACCCTGGAAATGTTGCAAAACACGTATGGGGAAATAAATATATTTTGAGGGGAAAAAAATGCTGCCATGACTACTCTTTTCAAAACAGCATGACTTTTATTTTGTCCCTCTCTGCTACTTTACTTTTTAATACTACTTTGCATAATATTGAAAGTATTGTGCCACATTGTACTGAGTAGGGAACCTTGGTGGGGAGTGGGTTATGCATTGGGCTTCTAAGCCTAAAGTCAGCTGTTCAAGCCTACAAGCAAGCCGCTCTGTGAGAGAAAGATGAAGCTTTGTGCTCCTGTAAAACTTGACAGCACTGGAAATTCAGAGGGGCATTTCTATTCCATCCTAGAGGGTTAATATGCTTGGGAATTGTTTCTGTGCATTGAGTTGGATTGGATTACATTGTGCTTATTATCTGAAAAGAAAAACACCATCCAAGTGACTCCCTTTGAGTTGATACAAAGGGCAAAGTTATGAAAACTTCTAAGATACAACCATATTTGGATAGACCAAGTCACTGGGCCTTGGAGCTTAGGACCCTAGTCTCAGGGGGCATCCAGGTCAATTAGCATGACACAGTTCAAAAGACAAGGTTCCACATCCTACTTTGGTGAGACTACTGCAGTTGTCTGAAGTGCAACTATTGGTCTCTCCCGGTCTAGAGGAGAGAACTGAACATCAAAACGCATCAAACAATTAGTCCAATAGACTAAAAGATAATGTAAACATCAATTTCCATAGCTCTGAGACCAGAACTAAATGGCACCTGAAAGAGATCACATTTGAAGGTCCCAATTAGAGCGGGAGAAAATGTGGAAAAAAACTCAAAATCATAAAAGAGAGCAGGCTTATTAGACCGACAGAGGTTAATGGAACCGCCAAGATTCTGTTCTTTAGTCAACCCTTCAGATCTGGAACTGAACTCACCCCAGTGGCTCAGTTTTCACCCAAACTGTGGGATATAACAAGACTTTTCCCCAGCTTTGTCTCCCTGCAAGATGTGCCAACCATTAGAGGTGGGAGATCAGATGCATTCAGCCATGGACTACTGTCTGGTTCCACTACAGGTGGGGCCCACTCCCTGCTGTCAAGGGCAATGGGTTACTTCTCCCTGAAGGCTTTCAGCCATCAGTCTGGTCCAGTGTAGGTGGATTCACACCCTACTGATAATGGTTTCTATGGAGAGCCAGAGACCAGGTCAAACCTGCTCAGTGACATCCAAAATTAGGCTACCTCCCTGAATCTAGGATCCTCCCATCTTGTCACATGTATACCCCCAATCCCTCCCCTTTCTATTACATGTATACCCCTAGATCATCCCCCTGTCATCACTGTATTACCTACAGCACAACCCTTTCCTGTGATGTATGTCCTTACCAGTAATTAGGGGACTTGCACACCCCCAAAAGATATATAAGCCTTGGTTAGTAATAAATCTCGCTCGCCTGCCCTGTACCACCAAGAGAAGCTAAGGTGAGCATGCTACCATGAAACGTGTCTGACTCCATTATTTCAATCTCTCTTCTATCTCTCATGCTCTCTATGACTTTACTAAAATCTTTACTTATTATCACTGTACAATTGCACCTACGGGACCCATGATGATTTGTTTGGGGTTGGCTACCCTGACATCAAACAATAGATGGGTCTATAAGAGAGGATACTAGCACAAATGAAACATATAAATTGTTTAATAAAAATAAGTAAATATCATCATTGTATTTTTGTGAAGGTTTACAAAGATATTTAGGTTTCCATTAAATAATTACTACAAAAGTTATTCAGTGACATTGGTTAAATTCTTCACAATGTGTGAACATTCTCATTATTTCTGTTCTGGTTGTTTCATTTCCATGCATCGAGTTTCCCTGAAATTAGATTTTATTTAAGTCATACATACAATCAATATGCACTGATATCTTACAAATACGCCTAGACCAGAGCATGCACATGGGTACAGATAAGAGCTGGAAACACAGGGAATCCAGGACAGATAAATCCCTCAGGACCTATAATGAGAGTAGTGATACCAGGAGGGTAAGAGGGAGGTGGGGGGAAAAAGGGGGAACCGATCACAATGGTCAATATATAACCCCTTCCCTGGGGGGCAGACAACAGAAAAGTGGGTGAAGGGAGACATTGAACAGTGATAAAATATGATAAAACATCATAAAATAACAATTTTTAAATTATCAAGAATTCATGAGGGAGAGTGGAGAAGGGAGGGAAAAAATGAGAAGGTGTTACCAAGGGTTCAAGTAGAAAGAAAATGTTTTGAAAATGATGAAGGCAGCATATGCACAAATATGCTTGACACAGTGGATGGATGTATGGATTGTGATAAGTTGTACAAGCCCCCAATAAAATGATTTTTAAAGGATGTGCTGATGATTATTTCCATTCAAAAATGGAAAATGAGCCAGAATACATACATACATGCACAAGTCAAATATATTTTTAAGGTGACTAGAAGACTCAGTCGTTGGGAAACAGAGCCTGGGTGATGTGAGTAGAAACAGTATCAGAGATCACATGATAGAATTTTGCAAGATGTTCATTACAAATTTCTTTCATTTAGCAAATGTATGCTGGGATAATTCACATTGACCTCACCAGATGGAATACAAAGGTATCAAATCAACTACATCTGTGGAAGGCAATGATGGAAAAGAGCACCCTCATTAGTCAGAACAAAGTCAAGGACTGACTTCAGAGCAGACTATCAGTCGTTTATCACAAGTTCAAAATGAAGCTGAAGAAAATTAAAATAAGTCTGGAAGAGCCAAAGTACCACCTTGAGTATTTCCATCTGAATTTACAGACTACCTCAAGAACATATTTGACACACCAAATACTAATGACTGAAGAACAGGTGAGTTGTGAGAAGACATCAAGTACATAATATGAAAGAAAGAAAAGGGTCACTAGGAAGGAAGGAAGGAAGGAAGGAAGGAAGGAAGGAAGGAAGGAAGGAAGGAAGGAAGGAAGGAAGGGCCAAAGAATGGATGTCTGAGAAGATTTTGAAACGTGCTCTTGAGCATGGAGTAGCCAGTGACTGGGAGAAAGGATGAAGAAAATGAGCTCAACAGAAGAATTCCAAGATCGGCCAAAGAAGATAAAGTATTATAATGAAATATGTAAAGGTATGGAGTTGGAGATCCAAAAAGGAAGGACACACTTAGAATTTCTCAAGCTGAAAGAACCGAAGAAAAATGACCAAGTTTCAAATTGAAACACTGAAGGACTTGATGGGCAGGACAGGGGAGATCATAGAGTCACTGTACCCAAAAGACTTGGTCAATGTTCAACCGTTTCAGGAGGTCGGATCTGATCAAGAACCAATGATATTGAAGGGGGCGGAAGGTGGGGTGGCAGGAATCTGGTTGTTGGGGGCCCAGGGGCCTAGGGGGGAGTGCAGGGCACCTCATTTGCAGTTCCCTTCTCCCCTCTCCCTGCTCTGCCCCTCAAACTTTGGGAGGGAGTGATTGTGATTTAAGCCCTTCGGAGAGATCTGAGCGCACTCTACCCTCCCTGCCTGCCAGTTTTCTCCTGCGTGTTTAGAAGTCCCCTTTTATCCATGTTTATTTTCATTTATGGTTTTGGGTAGCACAAATGTAACTTTCAGATGGGCCATCTCTTCATTGTCTCCGCTGTGCAGCCTGGCGTTTGGATTGGTGGCTCTGACGGCCAGCGGGGCTGCTCGTTCTTCACTGGCTTTGCGAGTCTTGGAAGAAGCATTGTGAGCAATCTCTGCCCGGTGAGACTTGTTGCGCAGCTGTCTCTCTCCCTGCCCCTTGACGTCATGCACCAGGCACTTGCCGAGCCACAGGGCTGCACGTGCTTGGTTGTCTGGTTGCTCCAGTAACCAACGTCAGGCATTAAGATCTGGCCCTTGAATCTCCTCTGCACCCTGTTGTCCGGGCCTCTGGGATTGCCCCAGTTGCACTTAATCTTGACCTAATGGTTTGATTGGTGATAGATGAACTTCGTGGTCCTCTTTTTGACCATTTTGGGTTTCCCCGGGGGTCTGAGACAGCCATGATGCCAGTGGAAGATGGCTGCCTCCACCATAGGCAGTGCCGAAGAAGAGACCGCCCCCTTTATATACAAAACCAACAGTCAACATTGTTCTCAAGGGAAAGAGACTAAAAGCATTCTTTCCGATGAAAACTAGCAAGATGCCTATTCAATATTGTATTGGAAGTTCTGGTCAAGTAATAGGAAAAGGAAATGAAAAGGCACCCAAATTGGCAAAGAAGGAAAACTATTTGTTTGCAGATATGATTCTATGCATTTAAAAAAATCCCTTGGTTCCTGAATGCTTCCTCCCACAACAATCATGACCCAGTTCTACCTTACAAATCTGGCTAGACCAGAGTACACACATTGGTACAGAAAAGAGCTTTCAACACATGGAATTCAGGGCAGACAAAACCCTCAGGAACAGTAATGAGAGTAGCGAGATCATCAGGGTAGGGGAATAATGGGGAGGACCTATCACAAGGTTGGTTATGTAGTTCCCCTCAGTGGGATGAATAACAGAAATATGGGAGAAGGGAGATAATGGACAGTAAAAGACACGAAATAACAATAATAATATATAATTGATCAAGAATTCACAAGGGTGGGAGGATGGGCGAGGGAGGGGGAAAATGAGGAGCTGATACCAAGGGCTCAAATAGAAAGAAACTGTTTTGGAAATGTTGATGGCAACATATGTACAAGTGTGCTTAATACTATTGAATGATGGATTGTTATAAGATAGTAACAATTTTTAAAATCCCAAAGACTTAGCAAGAAACTAAGTGAACTAACTGAAAAGAGCCAGCAAAGTGGCGGGGGATAAAATCAGTGAAGAACAATCAGTTGGACTCCTTTACACTAGGAAAGAGAACTCTGAAAAGGAAATCAGGTAAACAACTCCATTCACAATAGCAACACAAAAGAAAAAGTACTTAGTAATAAATCTCACCAGATGTCCAAAAACCTATAGAAAGAAGTGGACTGATGGACCATGCAACCACCAATCTCCACAACCAGGAGACCAGATGAATTAGATGGTTCCCACCTACCCCCACGTCTCTGAAAAGGATCACATTAGAAGGTTCTGGATAGAATGGGAGGAGGAGGAAATGTGGACCAGAACTTGAAATCGTATCTTAAATCAAACCTTACTGGTCAGGTAGAGGCTGGTGAGGAACACACACACACACACACACACACACACACACACATGATTACAGCCCTTAACCTTCAGTTCCAGAACTAAACTCATCTTCGTATTAGAGTAATCCATCATTTAAGATGAAAAGGGCAGCATTCACCTAAAGACCAAGTTCAGAGGCTTAGAAAACAAGGAGGAATGGAAACAGGAAACACAGGGAAGAAGCAATGGTGCATTGCAGCGGGGATTACAATGATGTGTGTGAACCGTATATGAGTTATTGAATGTAAAAACAATGATCTGTTCTGTACGAAAACGAAAGAAGAAATGAAGCAAAAGAGATCAACAAAAAAGGGAACTATAGTCTAAGCTTTTGGGTAGGAAGACTTAACATTATGAAAATGTCAAAACTACCCAAAGTAGTTGGGATAGAGTTCTATCCCAATACAGATTCCATAACCATTCTATAAAGAGATGGAAAAATTAATCATCAGCTTTACATGGAAAGAAAAGAGAAATATTGTTTGAGATAATTATTATATAAAGTTTTTTAAATGTTCAGATTAAAAAAACATTTTTAAATGGCTGCTAGGGGTATTGGGTAAGAGGGAAAATCATTAACTAGAGAATACACATTTGTTAACTTGAGGGAAGGCAAAGGAATATGCAATAAGTTGGGGAAGCAAAGGATGGTGGAAGCAAAGGGAGACACCCGGAGGAGTATTACAGAAGCTGAAGGCAACTGCAGTAATTACTGTTGTGCTGGTTAAGTTTGTGTTTCAACTTGTCTGAGTTTGGATTCTCAGTGGTTTGATAATTAAGGTGTAACCATGCCCCATGATGAGATCTACGATAATGTACTCATCTCTGTGATGAGATTTGCTACAAGAGGTCAATCAATTGAAAGAGAATTTCCTTGAATGTGTGGCTTGCTTCCCTAATTCAGGACACTCTGGCAAAGTTAGTAGCTTTTTTTGGCTGGGTCTGGATCCTCCTGCTCTTTGGACTTGAGTCAGAAGCCTGGTCCAAAGACTTTGATCCTGGGAGTTGCCAGGAGTCTGCCATCTTACCTGTTGACCTTGGATTCATTTGCCTCTAAGCCGGACACCTGCCACCTGACCTGCCAATCTTGGGTTCATCAGCCCCCACAGCTGTGTGAGTCAAGAGAAGCCTCCACCTATCATAATACCTACATATTTGGAACTTACTTGCCTCTGCAACTGGATGAGTCATTTTCTTAATATAACCTCTCTCTCTCTCTCTCTCTCTCTCTCTCTCTCTCTCTCTCTCTCTCTCTCTCTCTCTCTCTCTCTCTCTCTCTCTCTCTCTCTGTGTGTGTACCACGGAATCAGGCCCTTTCATCTTCCTAAGGACATTCTAAAAGACAGAGTCACCAGCAATAAAATGAACAGTTATTAGGGCTGAGGCTGCATGTGGTCTTTCAAACGCCACCTTGGAAAAGAAAGGAGTTGGGTAGAGTTGAAAAGAGTCCATAGAGAAGATGATGATCGAGGTCAGATGGTGAAGAAATGGCTAACAAACACAATGTAATCCCATGTACCCCAAAGTATATTTATTGCCCATGAAAGGAGTCTGCTTTGTCTCTCACTGGCATAGTCATTACTAACATATAAAAACCTACTGTTTTTGAAATAAAATTGTTTCCCTGGTTGGTTGTTGTGCCCACCTGGTGAAGTGGAGGGAGCAGAGTAGGGGAATCTTTCCTTTCTTTAGTAAAACCATTGCGTTAATAGACAATAGTTTGCAGGGCTTGCATTAAAAAATTAATGCTCTATGTTAATGCCCTCAAATTTTGGGGGGAGGGGCTTTTTACTGAAAGGTCAAAAATCTAGAAAGTATGAGTCCAAAATATCATGCTAGAACATGGCAACATGGATTTGAGATGGATGGCATTGGAATTTACATGAAAAAGAAACAAAAAAAGAAAATGGCCATGAACATGAACTCTGGAGTTGGGATCCGTAAACAAGATGAACTCCCTGGACCAACAACAAAAAGGAAGATTTCCCCTGAAGACAAAAGTAACAAATCAAGCCATTGAAGGTAATAACATTCCCAACAGAAACCCTGAGGAGAGGATGTGTCTTGGGACCAGGAGAATTGGGCCTAGCAGGAACCAAACCAATTACCACACAGTTATGTCTAACAATGCCCATTGAGGACTGCTCCCTAGAGCCCAAGACTAGCCCTGCAAATAATCCAAATGTGGGTCCCATACACCTCTCCTTGACTAGAGAAGCAGGATCAGACCCCTGCTGTCCTCAGTGGCCCTGCCTTCCCTCCACAGATTGATTGCTTATCTGGCTTCCCTTGAGGTTCTGGGTATGTCTCTGGCTCCAGCCAGCTTGTGAGGTTCTTGCCTCTTAAGAAAGGAGGAGCAACTTGGGACGAGTCCGGTTCCCTGACTGGGGTTGACAGAAATCAGACCAACTGGACAGGTCAGTAGTGAAGTGAGGGCAGGGGAAGACACCCATCCCTAAAGCCCCAAAATGTATTAGTCCAAAGATACCTTCCACATGGGGACAAACAGAACCTGAGACCTGTAAGGGACCTTAGAAACCATCCAGGGAGCTGCCTCATCATTTTACAGACTTGCCAAAGCAACCTCTCTTAACTCCTACCCTTGCTCCCTTCTTTGGAGTTATCAGGAAGTTTCCACAATCCTAACGCCTGTTCCGCAATTCCAGCCTCTTCACTAACCTTATCCTGAGCAGACATTATAAATGTATTGGCTGGTTGGGTGATGGGCTGAGAAGCAGAAGTAGGTAATTGACTACAATGGCTTAATTTGCACATGGTGATGAGCGTAGGCAACACACTAGGAGAGAGAGGATATGGAATCTAAACTTTTCTAATTACTCTCCAGATTAATATCTTTTGCCTAGCATATGTACAAACCTTCTAGCAGAGATGTGCCATCTGCATGCCCATGCTCTGTTGTGTGTTGACTTTAAAACCTGTACAAGGGGGCTTCAAAATTCATGGAAAATGGAATGGAAAAATAATGGAATTATTTCCATGCATTTTCAAAATCCCGTCCTATCATGGACTAATATCCAGAAATGGACATATTTTTTCATTTTTTAATATCTGTATAGTTGCAATGATACATCATAGTTTGCAATACTTTTTTGAAATTTTAGGAATAATGTAGGGACAAATTTGAACAATTTGTCTTCCTTTCCGTCCGATTTGTTTCCTTCCGTATGGTCCCGAATGTCAAACTCCCATGCTTATGGATGTATACTTACATAACGCCTGAAAGCCTCTGTAGGTTACGTAACCACATCTAACTCTAGATTTGGGGATAGAATTTAAAAACTAATATTTGAGGGCTTGATATACAGTGCCTGATAATGTAGCATGCATTTAATAACGTATTATTAATGATAATCTATCAATCTATCTACTTGGAAAGCATGATCATCCGAATTTATCTAAACTTTTCAACCAGGATTCATTTCTATTGTACATATTTAAATTTTGTATACATTATATTTTTCTGTGAGTAAATAGTTCATTTTCCAAGTAAAAGTAACATCCAAATATTTAATTTTATAATTTGAGAATGAAATAACCTTTTTCACTTATTTATTTATTGTAGATATATTATTAAGCCCTTCTCTGATTTTTGTGTGATATTATATTCTGCACTTGGCTCATCTGATTTTATTCTTAGCATATATTTTATTCCTTTTAGTAGTTTGCATATGAATTAAATCTTTACATTAGTATTTCTAATTAAAGACTAAATAAGGAGTGATGCGAAGGAACATCTATCACATCTACTTTCAGAAAGAAATATGTCTTCTATAAATATAATGCTGATTTATAGCTACATGTAAAGTTTGTCATATTTTTAATAATGTTCCCAATGTCTTCAGATTTAACCAGCTTCCTTATCAAGATCTGACTACATTATTCTCATATTTTGCTTCAATAATTTAGATTAATGATTCTACTTGGATTTAACAGTGAATCATTTTAGTTTGTTGCCCTTCATTTGTAGATATTGCATTTATGGTACCTGTATCTATGTGGATAAATGAAATTAGGCTAAAACTTTGTTTACATTGTCTTGAATTTTTTAAGATTCAAATTGTATTTGTCTCAAAAATAAACTTAGTAAGAGTAATATAATATCCAACATTTCCTGGGCATTTACTAAGTACTGATCTATGTGTGTTATCAGTGTTTTAAAATTTTAATCCTCACAACAACCCCTTTAAACAGACAGTATTGCTCTATTTAATGGGTTCTTAAGATATGATCTTTTCTACATTTTAAATTTATTCCTGAAAAAATTATTGTTTCTTAGAAAATTAGGAAATTTTTTATTAGGGTAAGAATTTTTTTTTAGAAACCATAATAATTTTCTACTTCTCTAATATTATAGTCATGTTTTCAATTTTTTGTGCAACTTTTGGAGCAAATTTTATGCATTTGTAAGTAGCCATCATTTTTATTGACACCAAAACATATTAGCATAGAATTTAAGATAACATCCAACTTAAATGTTACTTATATTATAATTAGATGTCTTTTCTGAATCTCGACTTAGTTTTTATTTCGTTCTCAACGATTCGTTCCGTTTTCTATCAAATTCCACTTTCAAAGAATCAGTTCTCAGTTTTCTACTTGATCTATTGGTTTTCCCCATCATCTGCTGATGTTCGTTGTTTCATTTCCTATGTTTCGCCAACACCTTCGATCCATTATTTATTTCCCGCCTAAATGAGTTAAGCTGAGAAAACGGTTGTTTCACGTTTGGAGCATTTCAAGTCAATGTTGGAAAAAATGAACCATGAGTTTCCCCACGTCACAAACAAGCATCTTTTTCCAGCCCTTGGACCTTCACAGAAGAGTTCCAGTGTTCAAGCTGACACAGCCCCCAGAGGTGTAGAGGTGGCCAGGGAGAGGTCTGGGACTGCTGTGGAAGCGGGCAGACCAGGTCAGTCCATGTACTGGCTGTCTAAGGACAAGGAACAGACAGGCGAGAGAAGCAAGGCAGGTCTGTGTGGGTCGGGACCTCTGTTTGAGCCGGCTGGTTAATAGGCAGTTTACAGCCATGAGAGAAATGACATCAAATCACCGGAAATGATTCCCTTGGGTTCTCTCCCAACCTTTTTGACGACCTCTCAGAGAAATACTTCCATGGGTCCTCATGTCCCCCCCCCATTCCTCTCTAATACTTTAGCCAGAAACAAAAATGGGTTTCAGATGCATGCTTGTTTGTAGGCAATGGCTTCTTGTTACAATTCAATTAGTGAAGAAAAGTACGATTTTCTTATTTCTCGTGATGTTATAAACATGTTTCTTAAAGAAGTGACTTTCAACTAACTTAATGAGTGGGTTGGACAAAAATACTAAGAAAGTATTGACACCAATGAGAAGTAAACATGATTGGAGCGAGGGAGGCATTCGGTTGACCATGGGCGTCTCTAACGTCGCTCTCCGTTTCGCAGTCACAGTGAGAGAGGGGACATTAGGAACAATCCAGTCGTTCAGTAACGGGGCCCAGTCCTCGAAACGGAGGGAATTTGTCTGTCATACATGAAAACAGTGTCTGTTCTTACGAGTGTAAACATTAAAGAGGTGGGTCCATACCCTAATGAGTGCCAAGACTAAAAAAAAAAATAAAGCAAGATAAGAGAAAGGCAGAAACCTGCTACTTTAGATAAGGGGTGTGTGAACTGAGCCGGGAGCCAAATGAATTGAATGACTGAGAGAAGAGATTCTGAGGCAAAGTGGGTAACGGAGGCAAAATGGAATACACTCGATGTATCAAGGAACGAGGAGGCGGCCAAGGTGGCCTGCCCGCTGCAGGTGAGGCGGGAAGTGTTTGAGCTTAGACAGAAAGCATGGGTCTGGGTCCGTGCACGCCCTGTCGGATTTGGCAAGGATGCTGAGTGTCATTCAGATTGAGAAGGGACATGCTCTCGTTCACATTTCTTAGTGCCCATTGAGCACTAAATTAGGTGAACAAAAAGGCCGATGTGGGTGTAGGGATAAGGGCGGAAACAGGAAACCCAGTTAATTGCAATCATCTGGCGGGGGTAATGATTGGCTGTGTGAACTTAGAGAGAAGCAGACTGAACCTGGAGAACTCTCCTGTTCTCTATGTGGATTAGTATAAAGGTCGAGCATACAGGGTTTGCTAACTAGGTGGCAATGAAGAAAGAGAAGAGGTAGGGTGATGCAGAGAGTTCAGCTTAAGCAACTGGAAGCATAAAATAGGGATGGCTAAGGAAGAAGCAGGTCTAAGAAGGGAAAGAAAGATCAACCATACGGTTTTGAACAAGTTGAATCTGAGGCACTCAGTAGATATCCAGGAGCCCTGGTGGCACCGGAGTTAAGTGTTGCATTGCCGAGATACTCTAAGTAGGTCAAATCCAACAGCCACTCTGTGGGACAAAGAGGACAGTCTGCTTCCATAAAGAGTCACAGCCTGCAGTTAGTTCCACTCATCACTGAGTCAGACTCCGCTTGACAGCAATGGGATTCGGAAGCCAGACGCATAGCGCAGGTAGTTGGGTATCAGTACGTTTGACGCTCAAGGGGAAAACCCGAGGCAGGGCAAGCAATGTGGAAGTCGTCGGCATTTGAGTGGTACATAAAGTCTTGGAATGAATCAGACCAGAAGAATCAGGAGGAACCAACAAGTGAGTAACTATCAAAGTAGGAGGGGTGCCCAGACAAAATGGTGCCCTTGAAGCCAAGTGCAGACTGTGCTTTAAGGAGCAGAGTGACCAACAGTGGCAATTCCTGCTCCTTAGGCGTCCTAAGATGAAGCCTGAGAACAAAGCATCGGACGTAGTAATGATGACTTCAACAAGAGAAGTTTCTGCACTGGTGTAGAAGCCTGAAACAGGAGTTCCTGAGAAAATGGTGGAAAAGATACTGGAAAATGAATACAGATTACTTTTTGATGAGTGTTGCTGGAAAGGGGAGAAGGGAAATGGGCTACCATTTAGAGGGGGATGTGACGCCAAGTGTAGAATGTTTAAGACTGGAGATGTCTACATGCTGATTGGAATGGTCTGGTAGCAAGGGAAATTTTCCATTCCTTTTCAAGTTAGACTTTCTTAGTTTGTAGATAGATAGATAGATAGATAGATAGATAGATAGCATACAATTCAATAGTTTTACCATATCAAGAAGAGTTTACAACCATTACAATAATCAATTTTAGGACAATTTCTTCTTTCTGGTACTCCTTGTTATTAACTCCCCATTTTCCCCAAACCCCCCTGATGTACCACCTGTGAATCCAGTTATTGTCTCCATAATTGTTGTTTTGAGTTTTTAAAAATACTACTCTGAGTGTTTTCCTAAGAAAGGGGAAGAAGTAACAAGAAGACTCCTTTCCTGTCTTTGAGGGAAGAAAGACAGAATCACCCTGAGTCTAAAGGAATGTTAGGGAATGGAAGGATAAAGCCTTTTCACTCAATGCCCAGGGGAAAAGCTGAAAGATTTCCTCATGGAATTGAAAGATTATGGAATATTTCCACAGTTTTTGAAGGTCCCTTCCATTTGGTGCTGCAAAGGTAGAAATCTTTGAAATCCTGAAGAGATTTTTCAAATCCTTCCCAGATTTGCTTGTCTCGGGATTTACACCCTCGTCGCATAAACAAGCTCTCTCTCCCTGTGTGACTCTGTCTTCTGCTAGCCTTCCTTGCCATCCCAGCACTGATGACTGGATGGTCAGGGAGAATCACTCCACGACAGCGATGGGAGTGAGTTCCCAGGTTTGCCTGGGACCTGGGCAGGGAATGCAAAAGAGGAAACAGTCTTGGGAGGTTGATTTGGCCAAGACCTTACTCTGAAGAGGCAGGGCCTGGTTGGAGGAAAGGAACTTCCCAGCATGGGTGAGCAGAGCAGGGAGAGTTGGCATATAGGCTTCAGCTATGCAGCAGGTCCTTGTTGAGTTCTTGGATTGTGTTGAAAGCAATTCCTGAGTGTGGAAGATAAATGGCTCTTTTAAAATTTGTCCTTAGTGATTGGATTTTTAAAAATTCAAGCATCAAAAAGTTCATGGAAAAATGGAATGGAAAGATTACAGAATTTTCCACAACTTCTTGAAACCCCCTTGTATTTGGTGACTCAAAGGTAGAAAAGTCTGCGTAAAGAACAACCAGATGACAGAATTGTAGGAGTTAAATCCTTTCGCTGTCACCCTTCTCTTCATAAATTCACAATCTCCCAGCACCCAAATCTCAACTAATAAGTTCTTGTGAAGTAATTAAACAAATAAATGACAGTACCTGATGATACTTTAGCTGGGCTCTCAATGGGCCCTCTGCTGCTATCTCTGTCACTGGCCAGTGTTACGTCTTGCATTTCTCTTTGTTTTCTGCAAGGAGCATCTCTTACTCTTCCCTGATCAACCTCCAGAGGCAAGTTCCTTCCTGGGTAAGCCAAGACAGAAGGGCTGGCTGAGCTGTCCCAGTCAGCAGGCTCTTCTGTCCAGGCTTGCTCTGAAATACTCCACCGCACAGCCTCATTACCAGGAACAAGGTGTCCCTGAGTCAGCCACAGTGTTGCTGGAGCACTCTGAGCCCTGGGCTCTCCATGGGTAGGAGAATAGGGGAGACAAACTATCTGGAGGGGAAACGGGTGTGTGGAATACCAGTAGTATCTTCTAGTCCTACAATAGGTGTGGTGCTGTGATCCCAGAATTCTGTATAGAAAGGGTCTGAGGCTGGCAGTGGTGTGGAATGTGGGAGGAGCTACCTTTCTATGGGTGTTCAGATGATGATCCGTTGCTCATATGAGGAAAACTGGAGTATGATAGGAATTTGGGGGTCTAAAAATGTTAAGGAATGCCCTTTGTGTTGCCACCAATGAGCACCTGGCCATTTTATCACAAGGTTTCTCTCTGAGAGACAGCAGATGGGTCTTCATAAGTTCAGTCGTATGGGGGGTAAAATAGATGAACCCGTTACTTTGGGCTTTCCTATGGGCATAGTAGTTACCGGCGGAAGCTGCGCTTCCCACAGGCTGAACGTCTTCCTTGGGGTTGCACAAAAGGAATATCGTGTTGTGACCACATGTGAGCGAAGGTGCTTTCGAAGCAAATGAAGGAGGCCTGGAAACCCACTTCACCCCCTTTCTCTCGAGTCTGACTAGTCTGGATCTCCCAGCAGGGGCAGTCAACCATGGAAAGAGGAAACCACACAAGGGTGTCTGAGTTTATCCTCTTGGGCCTCTCCAGCGAGCCTGAGACGCAGGGCCTGATCTTCTGGGTCTTCCTGGTCATGTACCTGGTTGGAGCAGCAGGGAACTTACTCATCATCCTGGCCATCGGCTTGGACTCCCATCTCCACACGCCCGTGTACTTCTTCCTCAGCAACCTCTCGCTGGTGGATTTCTGCTTCATCTCTTCCACGGTACCCAAGATGCTCTTGAACATCCAGATGCAGATGCAATCCATCTCTTACGGTGGCTGCCTGGCACAGATATACTTCTGCATCTTATTTGCCAACATGGACAACTTCCTCCTGGCAGGAATGGCTTATGACCGTTACGTGGCCATCTGCCACCCCCTGCACTATTCCACCATGATGAGCCTCCAAAAGTGTGCCTTCATAGTGGGGAGCTCCTGGCTCGTGGCTAATTTCCATTCCCTGCTGCACACCCTCCTCATGGCTCGACTAGACTTCTGTGCGAACAATGTCATGCCTTACTTCTTTTGTGACCTTGTTCCCCTGCTCCAGCTGTCCTGTACCAACACCCAACTCAACCAGCTCATGATCCTGCTGGTGGGGGGTTTGATTGTCCTTATTCCTTTCCTTGGCATTCTCGTCTCCTACGTCCACATTGTGTCTGCTGTGCTCAAAGTCCCTTCTGCCAAGGGCAAACAAAAGGCCTTTTCCACGTGTGGCTCCCACCTCACCGTCGTCATTCTCTTCTATGGTACCATCACAGGGGTCTACCTGAGTCCCTCCTCTTCTCACTCAGCCGAGAAGGATTCCCTGGCTTCGGTGATGTACATGGTGGTGACACCCATGCTGAATCCCTTCATCTACTGCCTGAGGAACAAGGACATCAAGGGTGCGCTAAGGAAATTGTTCAGCCTGCAGGCTTTATCTCATAGGCTGTGACTCTGCCGAGTTTCCCCTTGGAGAGGAAGGAGGCCCTTGTGCTTTGAGAGG
Source organism: Tenrec ecaudatus (assembly GCF_050624435.1). Classification (NCBI taxonomy): domain Eukaryota; kingdom Metazoa; phylum Chordata; class Mammalia; order Afrosoricida; family Tenrecidae; genus Tenrec; species Tenrec ecaudatus. The sequence continues at coordinate 131,769,439 of NC_134541.1, forward strand.
AAGGAGGTCCTTGGGACACATTCAACATCCAAGGGACCCGGGACCACACTCCACACTATTCCAAATGGTCAATGTGGCCAGGGAATCACTCATTTCTAAAGTAAAGGGAATTAGCCAGTCTTAAACTTGCTGCTTCTTGCATAGCATCCTGTGGAGAACAATGCATCTCCCTTAAAGACATGTTGTTGTTGTAAGGTACCATCAGGTCGGTTCTGGTTCATAGCAACCCAATGTACAACAGAACAAAACACTGACCAACCCTATGCCATCCTCTCAATTGTTACTAAGTTTGAGCACCCTGTGTCAGTCCATCTTGTGAAGGCCCTCCTCTTAGTTACCAACCCTCTACTTTGTCACGTAGGGTGTTCTTCTCCAGGGTCTGGCATCTCCTGATCACATGACCCAAGTATATGAGATGAAATGTTGCCATCCTTGACTGTAAGGAGTATTCCAGTTGTATTTCTTGCAACACAGATTTGTTTGTTCTTCTGGTAATTCATAGTATATTTAATATTCTTTTCCAACACCAGAATTCAAAGTTATCAATTACTTCTTAGGATTTCTTCATTTGTTATCAACCTTTCACATACATATGAAACAATGGAAAAGACAATAGCTCGGGTCAGGCACACCTCAGTCTTCAAAGGGACATCGTTGCTTTTTAATGCTTCAGTGGCATTCTGAAGACGTTAAACCACATAAACAGATGGAAATGAGTTGTACCTCTAGCTCTTTTGGAGACAGTAGAAAAGAATGTGTATTTTTTTAAAGTTTTTTAAGTGCATTTATAAGAGTCTGTTATCTGTGTGTATAACCTGTGCCAAAAAGATGCCCTCTGAGTGCCTCCACAGACCTTCATAGTTCCCCAAATTCTTGACCATTATGCATCCAATCCCCAAGCTGGAGCACATTACTCCTACCCAGATATGATCTCCACTACAATGGACTTCATCCCATCTTCTGAGTGATCCTATCTCTGGGAATAGGCTTGATAGTCCTCTTTGAAACTCCCTCACTCTTTGATCTTGGATCCTGCTGGATAATGTCCTATAGCTATAGGTACTTGTATCACTATCCAAAAACAAAACCCACTGCCAGCTGAATTGATTCTGACTTATAGCTACCCTACATGGAGTTTTTGAGTCTATGAAGCTTGATGGGCACAGGCAGACTAGTCTTTCTCCTGAGGAGCAGCTCGTGAGTTTGAACTGTCAGCCTTGTAGTTAGTCAGTCGCCCAACACCTAACCCACAGGGTCCCTAGAGTTCCTTTTGTATCACCACAAAAAATAACCAGCAGTGAATGTCTCTTCATTGACTCACACAAGCACCTAAGAAGGACTCTCACTTTCCTATGTTTGAGAGTTCTTTCCCCACCTTGGAAAAAAGGGTCTTCCAGCCATATGGTTGAGGTAGCAGGCTGAATCTACATTGGGTTCTCTGGGAATTAAAACATAATGAAGGAAATTGATCACCACAACCTGTCTGAGTCTTCTTCTCTATGAGTTGATTTTCAGGAGACATCCTAAAGCGCCTCATAAAACTGACTGGAGACATTGTGCTTGGTTCCCTGACTAATTAGGCTAATGTCCTTAGCTGCCAGAGACATTTGAAAGGAGTGTGGCAGGAGAAAGAGTAGTAAGCTGAAAAGTCTCAACAACTGGCCTGTAGCCCAGGCTCCTTCAATACCTGAGCATTGACAATGGGACCCACCCACTTTATCAAATACACCCCTTCTCATGCTTTTCCAGCAGACTCGGATTTGCTCGAATATGTCCTTCATGAAGTCATCCTTTAGTCTCCACAGTAAAACAAACAGAAAGCAAAGAGTCAGTCCCTCCTCTCTGGACTTTCAAAGAACTTGAATTTTTTCAGTCCTTCTCCTCCGATTCTTTGCAGGATCCCAATATTCACCCCAAACTCTACCCTCACAGGAATGTTGGATCCTTCAAGTTTTATAAAAGCTCTTGTTCTTAGTAATGCAATCTTCTGACTACTCTATCACCGTTCCCAGCATCAAATACCCAATAAAAATATGCTGCTATAGACGATGATGGTAGCGTGGTCGTGCTGGAGAAAAAACACCAATGGTCTTCATTCCCATGGTCTCTTCTTAGCCTAATACTTTGAGATCTCCCCGCCTCTGTCCAAGGAGAGCTACTTTCATCCAGTTGGGCATGGCTCAAGGAATTCATCGGCTCCTATAGTAATACAAACTTTTACTAGACTGACCAAAGTCTATTAGTCTAAGACAAATAGTTTTGCCATAGTGAAGGAGTATTATTAAAATTGCTGTCCGTATCTAACCCGCATTGTTTCCTAAACAGTGTTCTGTCACTTAAGTTTTCGAGGATTTTAGTCTAAAAAGTTGTTCTATATATATGTAATCTCTTTCCTCACTAGTATTTTAAATTCTATACTGTTGGCTAGGTTAATAATATTATTATTAGAATTAGCAAATGCCCCAAGGAGGCTACTTCTATTATTTCTCAAGAAGCACATGTACTGCTTCTGAAGCGCACCATAGATGTGAAAGGATTTTGAGTTATGTCTTCGAATTTGGGAACCATTCATTCTTAGGAAGGAAGGTGTATGTCTCTCATCTACTTTCAACTTTACCTTTCCTCCCTTGTTAGCCACTCCTACCGTTTTCCAGATCCGAGGGGGAGGAGGCTGGAGGGTGTTTGGGCTCTGAGGCTTCACTGTGTCTTCGTGCAGCACATTCTCTATAGCAGCACAGTGCATCTCAACACATGACATCTCTGGTACTCTCCTGTTCAACCCCCCCATCGATGTGGTTCTCTGTCGTTTTTCACTGCCATTCTTCCTCCGAGCCTCTAGAATTTCCTATCCCACCCCTCTCCCTGTCCCCACCCCCATCCCTGGCCTCCTCAGTCTTCTAAATCTTTTCATGTGAAACCACTTCTCTCGTGTTTGTCATAATGGTGCCTTTAAATGTTTATCATTATAAGATTGACTCACTTTGCTACGCATGACGTTCTCTAGTTTTGTCCATGTCTTGCGATATTTATGAGTGTTGCCCATTGTTTTTTTATTGATGCATAACATTCCATTGTATGAATGTACCATTCCATTGTATGAATGTACCAGTTTGTTTATCCATTCTACAGTTGGGAGTTTGGGAGTGTTTCCGTGTTTTTGATATTATGGAATTTGCTGCAATAAACATAGGTGTGCATCTGCCAGGCCATGTTGTATCCTTTATTTCTTTAGGGTACATATTCAATTGATGGATTGCAGGATCACAAAGTTATTGTACTTGCATTCGTGTAAGGAAGTGCCATACTGATTATACAATTCTACAGTCCCATCAGCAATATGTTGTGTTCCCTCCTCTCCATATCCTCTCCAGCATTGTTTTAATTTGCTAAAAGTATCCATGTGAGGTGGCATCTCATTATTGCTTTCATTTGGGCATTTCTCTTATTGCTAATGAATTCAAATGTTTTTTCATATAGTCGTTGGCCACTTGAATGGACTTCTTTGGTAAATTGTTTATTTCATGTCTTCTGCCCATTATTTGTTGCATTATTTGTATTTTTCTTTTGATATTGTATTTTTCTATAGATTTGGTAATTAGCACTTTATCTGATGTATCATCACTAAAATGTTTTTTGCCAATCTGTAGGTTCTTTTTGAACTCTTTTGAAGTCTCTTGAGGGGCACAAATGTCATATTTTTAGAAGGCCCCAGTCTTTTGTCTACTACAGTGTGGATGTTTCATTATGTTTGGTAGTGTATTTATGCCTTCGATTAGGACCCTTTAAGTTTGCCTCTATTTTGTTGTCGATGGTTATTATAGTTGCCGGACTTATATTTAGGTCTTTGATCCATCTTGAATTTGCTTTTGTACAAGGTGTGAGGTACAGGTCCTATTTCATTCTTTGCCAGATGAAGATCCAGTTTTTTTCCAGCACCTTTTATTGAAAAGGCTATATATACCATCCCCTACTGTATCCATATGGCCATTTTGAATCATAGTTTAAAATCATTTCCTTATACCCAAGTTGTAGAGGAATGTATCCATGTTCTTTGTTAGTATAGTTTCATTTTTCTACATTTAGACCCCTGATCCATTTGGCAATGTTTCTTGCTATTGGTATGAGGAATGAACCTACTTTTATCTTCTTCAAAATAGCTTGGTTATTCCTTTATTTTTTCAGTAGATCTCTGCTCTACTTGAGATACCATCTCCATTCGAGGCTACATTTCTGTATATAAACCAAAAAAGGCAAATTCACTGCTTTATAATCAACTCTGGCTCATGGTGGTAGTGCAGAACTGCTCCTTAGTGCTTTGAGACTAAATCTTTATGGAAACAGCCTCACATTTCTACTGAGCATAGGGTGGTAGGTTTGAACCTCGACCCTTGCCAATGCTTTTTATTCTCTTCCACTGATGTATTTACATCCTGTTCTATTGGCTTTTCCCATCACTTACTATTCCGCATTCCCTCCACCAGCACTTTAGTCCTGGCAGCAGGTACGCTTACATGTGAAGACTAGGAAAATCTGGTGAGAAGATTCACTCTCAATGACAAACTACTTATTCGTTCTACTTTTCCTATCTCTAGAACACACTGAGGCCTTTTGCCTGGAGTCAGTAAAATATTCCAATGGTACAGACTGGGCTTTCCTCAAAATTTCAAAGAAAGTTTCACACAAATCGGTGCTGGAGGTGGGAGTCCCAGACAAATTCTCCTTTTCCAATCTCTACCTAAATGCTAACTTACCACCTTCTTAAGATGTGAGAAACTAAGGACCAGGAAGAACATGTAGGTGGATAAATTCTTTCATCTCATATTTAAGAAGCCTGGGAGGCCAGAGTCCTGGGTAGAGGGAGGCCTTCACACTTGTTAGAGATGAGTCCCATTCACCTTCTCATAACTAAAAATACTCCCCACATTACCCTCCCATAAGTTACCTCTTACAAGCACATGGCTGCGTGCTGTCTGGCCGGCAGCTTTATCTACAGGAGCAGATATGTTGCCATTGTTCTGCCTGCTCAGGGGACAGCCACTCCCTGAAATAGTTAAGGATTATTGTGCCAACCTGGCCAATAAACCCATGTGGGATCAATTGAAGGGTGGAAAGATAAATGGCTCAGTGAACCTTGCCTTTCTAGTTCTCGGGTCTCTTGCTTTCTGGTCGGAGCAGGGTCCAGCTGCCTTAGCCAGCTGGCAAGGCTCACTTCCTGCCAGGCATCCCCAAAGAGAAGCTGCATAGACCTACCCCAATGCAGCCCTGGGTGCTGGAGCAGCCGCAGACATATGGGTTAATGTTGGACCTACTGGGCTCATTTTGAAGACCAGAAAGGCAGAAACTCATACCCCTGGCCTGGCTAAGCTTTACAAGAAAAGTAGGCCTCGCTTGCCTGTGCAGCTTCATAGGATGGGATGGAGGCAGTGGAGGGTATGGCACCAGCAAATACTGGTCCAGACGGCGAGGCCACAGGAGGTGTCTTAGCTCATTTGGAAAGGAGGTTCAGATGCACAGGTCTCATGAGCACCGGGAAGAGCCACTGAGAGCAGGGGCAGAGGACGGTTCTCTGGAGGCCAAGGTCCAGAAGCGGAGAGTTCTGTGCAATCGGCTGCGGCCCAGGGGAAGCGTGGTCCAGCCAGCATTGATGCCAGTCTGGGCCTTGACCAAGCACTGGAGACAAGTGAGCAAGATTTAGAGGCAAAACGGGATTTGAAAGCCCTTCTGCAGGCATACTGGTGTACAGCGCTCAGCGAGAAACTCACCAGCGTGGGGTCTGCATCTGCATCAACCCTGCCTTCCAGGGGCACCTCCTGGAGGCCTGTTTTGTGGTCTCTGTCATACAGAAACCAGTTCAGACCCATCATCACTTAGTTCCAGCCTTCAACCCCCTCCAGGATCTCGCTGAAAAATATTCAAGACATTCCGCACTTCCTCTTCCATCTCTGCGAATACCTGGATGCTTACTCCGGGAGGAACTACCAGGCAAATTAGCTTCAGAGCACCTTGGCCTCCTTTCTGGCCCCTGCAGAGAAGCTCTCAGTGCAATGTGCTGTCATTTACATACAAAGCAAAGCCTGTGGGCCGGTCTTTTACTTTCTGTGCCAGGCTGTTGTACAAGGACCTCACATTAAGTCTCCCGACAGATGTTGCTGTCACCTATAAAGGGACAGATGCACTGTCTACCTCTCAGGAGGTACAGCAAGTCTCCCATGAACATCTCTTTCAGACGGAGCCCATTACAGGTGTTCATTTCATTCACAAGAGAGCAGCTGGTCTCTTGAAGTGTTGGTTTCATTGAGAGCCTTTCAAAGTGGGAACAGCAGCACTGGGTTGGGATGTTTTCTTGATGTGCACTTACTCTTTATATAAAACTCTCTCTTATGCAGGAGTTTCTGTGGATTTGCTTCTCTAATGTACCCAGACTAACACCCTCCCCCTTACCTGGCCCCAGCACTGGTGGTGTTACTCCTCCAACGAACTCAGGGACCTCTAAGGTTAGGGTACAAGCCATCTCTTTACATATGTGGTTACCTGTAATTAGTGGGGGTGGGGAGCGCTGCATGCCCCGGTGACTATGTAAGTTGATAAGAATACATTTTCTCTCTCCCCTGCTCGGATCTGGTTCCTGCTACCATGGTGAAGGTGAGCACCCAAAACTTTTCTCTCTTAATTTCTTCCCTTCGATTACACAACTGTCCCTTAGGACCATCCGAATGTGGGGCTGGATCCCACAGTGAGTGTCAACAGGAAGGGAAAACATGAGAAACTGTTGGGTTTGGCACTTCTTGGTGTCTGGCCCCCTAGCTGTGGAGCTGTGGCTGGTCTATGTGGGGTGATGGCCACTGGAAACCATGTGCTCCTCTGAGGAAACCAAATTGCCTGCAAATCCTTCAGCTTCCTCACGGCACAATAACTGACATCACCCAGCCTCTTGCGTCCTCGTTCTTCTGACAGTTTAAATTCCCAACACCAAACCTGGGGAAATTATTGCCTACTCTCAAAAAAATACTCTCCACATCAAAATAAAATTTTCTTGATTACTGGGGAGTTGTATTGGCTGTGCTCTCCAGGTATATGCACCATTGGGAAACTAAGAGGCAAGATAAAAATAAGTTGTAAAAAACCCAAGTTAATTTCTCTGGCGTGCAGAATTTCTGACCATTGAATTCTGCTCAATTACAACTGGGTGCTCAACAACTAGGGACCGTTGCCAGCTGCCCAAGGTCCCCAGAGGGTAGCTTGCTGTTGTGAACTTTTTTCCTAAGGCAGTTTCACAAGATGAATCCCATTCCTTAAAGGAAACTGGTGGAAATCCAAGCCTTTCATTTAGTGGCTTATTTCATTCATCAGGTACAGTTTATAGTGTGCCTTCAAGACATTCTGTAGGAAAATAATGGTTGCAACTGGTTGCACCAAGTGGCCCCACATAAGCATTCACTAGGGAAGATGGCTCTAGGACTCAGTCCAATTGGCAATGTAGAGGCTTGGTGGCAGGTGCCTGAAGAGGGACTTGTGTAGTTTCCTAACGCAGTGGAAATAGAGCCAGGTAGCCTGCTTATGAAAATCTGAGGTTGCTTATTATAGATGCCCACTCTCCTATCCTGAGAGTCTAGCTCAGTAGCTCCTGTGCCAGTTTGGAAAGTCTACATTGAACCTAAGCACTCTCTAAAAACCTGTTTTTCAGAAAATTAGATTGAGGTTTTGACCTGAAGTCCCAGTCCTTGAAATTTCATTTCTTGCCTTCAATCGCTAGCTTGTCTAACTTGCTTTAGCCATGATCCTGAACCCAGAGAACAATGGTTCTCCACAGAGTTGATGTTATCCCCGAGGAGGCACCTGGTAATGTCTTGAAACCATGTTTGCCACATAAGGGGCTTCTACTGGCCTATCTAGTGGGGAAGAGACTGAGAATGCGATCTAACGCCAACCCCGCATATAACAGCCAGTGGCAAAATGATCTGGACAAAACGCCAATGGGGCCGAGGCTGAGGCATCCTAGCAGAGTTCAACAGGACCAGAGGACACTAGAGGGACAAAAAGAGGATTGCTGACCTTGTATGGCAGAGCTGACCTGAAATCATCTAGTTACACCTGGGAGGCTTTAGGTCATACGTTTAGAGAAACATGGGACGTAAACAACAGAATTCAGAATGGAAGGAACTTGACAGGATAAAAAAAGTTCTTCACTGAATACATTTCAAAGAAAAGGCTGGGAAACAGCGAGGAGGCTTGGAAAACAAAGCAACACATTTCAAAGTATGGCTCTTATTTGGATCTTCACTTACAAAAAGATCTTTCCTAAACATTAGTTGAGTATTTTGACATTAGGAAATTAGCTTTTTAAGGTATGATGATAGCACTGTGATTGTTTTGCTTCTAGGACTACCTCCCTTCTGGAGGCATGTACCGAGACACTGCTAACTGAACAACACTATCTGGTATTTTCTTCAAAATATTTCGGTGAATGGCAAAAGGGAGGTAGAGCGTGGGAAACAAGATTGGCCATGATGAACACATGAAAATTCATTTATGTTTGAAATTTTCCAGCAAAAACTGAAAGGAAAATATATTTTAAAACAATGAATAACTGTTGACATTTTAATAACTATCAAAAATAGCCTATTGTAACTCCACAGAAAATGTTCCCCAATTTTTCTTAAGAAATTGCTCGTAAGCCTTAACCTCAAATGAAATAAGGGAAGAGGCCAAGGAAGACATCTTAGTGAGGCTCCTCTCAAGAATTCCAATGGGCTGAAAACTGACTTGTCTAACTAAAGTAGGGCCAAAGTTCTTACTGTAAGGTACCACCAAGTCCGTTCTGACCCCTAGTGACCTATGCACAGAACGCAACCGTGCCCGGTCCTGCGCCATCCTCACAGTTGTTCCTATGCTTGAGCCCGTTATTGCAGCCACTGTGCCAACCCATCTTGAGGGACTTTATCTTTGTAGCTGCCCCTCTACTTTACCAAGTATGATGTCCAAAGAGAATCTACTATGAAAACAGAAAGATAGCCAAACTAGTTATGAGCAACTCCCAGCCCATGACCTCCACATGCGTCCCAAGCACCTAGCTTTGGATGATGGACTACCTCAGAGAAGAAAAACCAGGCCAAGTCAGGCCCAACTTCCTAGGTGGCAAGGCTTGCTTGGCTCGTATGGAGAGCGGGAAGAGAAAGGGGGGCAATTTTGTATATGGGTCTTCTCGTTAGGGAGGAGTGGTGGAACGAACCCTGTGCGCAGGTCTCGGATACGCTCAGCCTACTGAGGGGAACGACGATTAAACAACATGGCTGCTGCCAAAAAGCGGGTGAGGGGAATCAGGATGGACTGAGTGATACAACTCCAGGTTAAAGTCAAGATGTTCTCTTATTTACAATGACAAACGGAAAAAATAGCTCAGAGGACAGACCACGAGGCACCGTGAGACGAGTAACATCTTTCAAACAGAGTAGTGTCAAAGACAGACTAACGAGCTTGCTCAGCAGCCAGTGTTCAAAGGCACGGCAAAACCAGGAAGGTGCATTCCACAGGCGTTGGGCAGTTCCCGTGATTTGACACCCAAAAGGGTGAACCTTTTAGTGATGGGAAAATAGTCTAAGGAAGCTTAAACACAGTTACAAGTGGTGCATCACCTCAGGCTGTTTTTTTTTTTGTTTTTTGGGAAATGTATTTTTTTTCTAAAATGACCGCACACATGTGTTTTCTTCTTGAATTGGCACTTCTGCGAAACGGGTGGCAACCAACTCCTCCTGGCGGGTCTCAGAAGAGGGGTGTGGATGCACCCAACACATTGTTCGGCAACCAGGGGTACACGGCAAATGCATTTCAGGCAAGAAGCTGACAGAAGCAACACGGACTCAGCGCCCAGAGGATTCATGGGATCCTACACAGGTATGACCTTGGGTGGTTCTGAAGAACAAGAACATTCACTAAAATATAAATTGCCCTCAGATCCGGAATTCCGCCCTCCAACCCCAGCCCATGTCTACTTTGTTCACTGCTGTATCACACGCTTTAAGAGTAGGGGCTCAACATATACACTGAACATGGTTTAGGGACTGAACATGTGTAATACATTGAAAATGCCAAGAAAGGCATTTATACACCGTCAAGTATTATCAAATACAGGATACTGGCATTAATGCACCTTTTCAGATTCACTCAATTAAATCTTCTTAAAGAACTAGATGCTTTTCAAAAATGCTGTTTATCCAGAGGACGATAGCAAAACATCCATTTCCTAATAATTGGTGTGTAGAGTTACTATAAAACAAATCCAAACTCACTGCCATCAGGTCAATGCCAACTCATAGCAACCATGTGAAGCAGGGTAGAACTGCCCCTGTGAGTTTCCAAGACGGAAACACTTAGCGGGTGTAGAGAGAGCCCTTTCTCTCTCTGAGTGGCTGCTGGTTTCAAACTGCTGGCCAGGGCTCCTGGAGAGTTACTGGACAGTTAAAGAAACCGTGGACTGCGGGAGTCTTACAGATGAAAGCAGAATGCCACAGGGACAAAGAGGCCTGAAAACGAAGACACGAGTGACTGAGTACAAAGAGATCCGAGCCAGTAAAGCCAAGCTCTAGCACACGGGCAGAGGGCAGGCAGTCAGGGTGGAAAGCGTGAGCACAAGACGCACACAACTTCATAGCACGAGAAGCAGATATGCCCTCACACGGTACTCACCACAGCGGAATTTAGAATACTGTATGTTAGTAACCGTTTCCTGTTTATTTCCACTGCGAGTCACAAGAACACCTCTCTCGCCTCTCTCATCCACCACTGTATTAACAGCAGGAACACAGGGACACAGTAAGTGTTCAATGAACAGCCATTAAGTGAACAAAGCTGGGGGTGACATGGAGGCGGGGCAGAGTCCGAGTGATCTCACTGGCAGGATGCAGCCCTCAGGAAAACCCAGGAGCAAGATGCCAACCTGTGGCGAAATGCTGCCTTTCCCACCAGACCTCCTCAGGAGACAAGAACACCCCACTGAAGGAGGAAAACTCCAACCTGAACTGCAGCCCAGGAGGTAGTTTCCCCAAGACACAAGGTGCGCAGTGTGAGCACCACCTGGGAATAAGACTCGAGAAGCTTCGCTCTCCAGAGCTTGGAATGAGCAGAACCGTGGCTCTTTCCCCGACTTCCAAAAACGGGTCGGGCACCTTTCTCACCCCATCCCTCCTTCCACAGGCTCCCAACCCGGTTTCCCTCCACTTGATGGTTCTGGACGGCCCGGCCTTCTCCAGCACCTTCTCCAAGCAGGACGACTATGAAAGCAGCAGCTTCAGTAGGGGGCCTTCACGGGGCCCGGGGGTTCTTGGCGGTGCTGGGTTTTCTGGTGGCGGTTGAGGATGGACCTCTGGTTGAAGCTTCTCCCGCAGGCGGGGCAGTGGTAGGGCTTCTCTCCTGTGTGGATCCTCTGGTGCCTGACCAGCCGCTCCCCTTTGCTGAAGCGCTTCCCACATACCTGGCACCCGTACGGCTTCTCCCCAGTGTGGGCTCGCCGGTGCACCGCCAGGTTGGCATTCCTGCTGAAGCTCTTGCCGCACTCACAGGTATAGGGCTTCTCCCCGGTGTGAGTCCTCCGGTGCACCTGGAGATGCTGCCTTCGACTAAAGCTTTTCCAGCAGTCAGTGCACTTGTAGGGCTTCTCGCCCGTGTGGCTTCTCTGGTGGACCTCGAGGTGGTGTCTCTGGCTGAAGGTCTTCCAACACTCACTGCAGACATAAGGCCTCTTTCCCAAGTGGGTTCTCTGGTGCTTCATAAGGTACTCTCTCAGAGTAAAGCCCTTCCCACACTCCACGCAGCCATAGGATTTCTCCTCCTCATGGGTTCGCTGGTGTCGGACCAGATTGGAGCTCCGACTGAAGCCTTTCCCACATTCGGGGCATTGAAAAGGCTTCCAGAAGGGACTGTGAGTCTTGAGGTCATCAGGCAGGGGCATGACGCCATGCTGAGGAGCAGGAAGTCCTGGCAGGTGTCCCACAGAACTACTGGGTTCCTGGTCACACGTCCTTCCAAACTCAGGGCTCTGGAGAACAGCGTCCTCAAACCTCTCTGACGTCAGTCCAGCAAGTGACCCTTTCATGTCTTCCTGCTGGGTTTTGGCCTCTTTCTCCTTGTTCCCGATGCCTACAGGAAGAGAGGAGATATTGATGGGCTCTGTAACAGCCGAGAAAGCAAATCTGCCCTCAGATCTGAGAACCTGGCTTCTACGGAGCACGCCACGAACAGCTCCTGCGCTTTGCTCCTCGGACCAACCTTAATAAATGCCTTACACTTGGACTTTCCTCTGCTTCCCTATCGTTTTACAGAGTAGCCTGTCAAGTTTTGATATAATTAACTTCCTGCTAATTCAGACGTTGGCTTTTGTCGATGCATAACTCAATCATTTCCTCCAAGAAACACCCTCTGGCTATTCTCTGAACCCAGTGTTCTCTGCAGTACTTAGACGGACTCAGCGAGCGCGTTCATTAGTCTGTGCTTGCTGATAAGCAACCTTGGGAGGAGTGCTAAGGGGCAGGCCACATTTCCCTGGCGAAGGGCAGATCTGTCCGTAGTGCTGAACCACTTGCTGTACCTCTTGTTCTCCTAACACTGTCTCAGCTCTCTACCCATTCACAGTGCCCCCCCCCCACCGCCCCTGCCTGACCCACTGGCCCATCTGGGTGTCCCAGAAGCCTAGCACAAGGTCTGGTTCAGGACAGATACTTAACTGCTGGATGAATGAATGAACCCAGTCCACCTTGGGAATTTCTTATACCTACATTAGCCTATGGGGTCTAAAATGGCCACGCATAAGGACATGGAAATGTCCCGACTCCTTCAGTCCTCACTTGGTGCACTCTCATACTCTCACTAAATTCAGAGAACAAGTGTTTTGAGGACATGGGAAGAAAAGAAGGAAGAAAGGTGCTGGTAAACACAGAAGGCAAAAACCCCCAAAGTCACTGTCTCCACATCACTCAGACTCATAGTGGCCCTACAGGACAGAGGACGCTACCCTCTTGAGGCTTCTCAGGCGGTCAGTCTTTAGGGGAGCAGGAAGCCTTGACTTTCTCCCAAGGAGCAGCTGCTGAGTTGGAACTGTGGACCTCGTGGTCAGCAGCTCAACGTACAACACACTGCACCGCCAGCCTCCTCACTGATACGGTACGGGGAGCTTCAGAGCAGAGGCCCTAAAACATACAGAGAAATCTGACCTTACACGCGATCTAATTGGTAACACCACTGTTTCCTATGATTTATTCTTGTTTTATACACTTTTCAGACAAGTAAAAGAAAACAAAACATAAATGTGAGCCTCAAAGTAGTTTCATAATGAACACAGCGATGTAAATAGCACTGAGCGAAAGAAACAACATTCCACACCAAACTCACTGCCAGAGAGTCAATTCCGACTCACCAGGGTAGAGCTGCCTCTGTGGGTTTCTAAGACTGTAACTCTGTAAGGAAGTAGAAAACCCAGTCTTTCTCCCAAGGAGCAGCTTGTGGTTTCAAACTGCTGACGTTAAGGTTAGACCCCACCAGAGTCCCCAACCCCAAATCCCTTTCCCATACCCTGCCCTCCTGATCACTCCACCCTGCCCTGGAGGGCGACGCCCTCTTCTGCTCGCCAAAGTCCTGTTTTGTCTGTCTGTGTTTCATGGATGCGATCCTTATTGTGTCTGCTCAACACTCCAGTGGTGAGATTCGTTCACACTGGGCTGTAGGCTGTCCTTCGAGTTGATGTGTAGAATTCCACTGTAAGAGCACATCACCGTCTAATTGTTAATTTAAGGCTCATTCTGATATCCTAGTGTCCGGTCCACATCTTGCTCTGATGAGCTCATGTACATTCATCCTGTCCACTTCCCTGTGCTGACAGAATGTAGCTAACACAGTACCTGCAGGGAGCGGGCACTCTAATGGACACCTGTAGAATACTAAGATCAGATGATACATCTTTTACATTTTTCTCTTGCTCTCAAGCCCTCAGTACTGTTCAATCATGGACACAAAGTAGCTAGCTGACCGACACAACTTGTGATAGCCAAAACTGCTTCATGCTTTCTTGCTCCCTTGCCTGGCTCCTCCCTTGATGAAGAGATGCATGTGATTATCTCTTCACATCCCTTGGTCCACGATTCCTCCTATGAGCCCATTTACCCCTCTGCCCAAACTGTAACATCTCTAGGCTAGAGCCAGAACCCTGACCTGTAACTCTTCAGAGCTCACTCGTCAAGGAGCAACAGTCTTACCTGGAGATGACACCCCACAGTCCTCTGGTTCTACATACTCTCCAAAGCAGTCGATCTGGGCCGGGGTCACGTGCCTCCATTCTTCTTCAGGGAAGGCCAGAGCCATATCTTTGAAGGGCCCCAAGGCCTGAAACAAAGAGAATGCTATGGACAGAGAAATGACCCCTAAGTATGACCATGGGGAGACCATCTGGGACAATGGTGGAGGGTGGAGCAGCCTGTCTTCTGCAGCCTGGGGAGGAGAACTGCCTACCTCTGAGCATTTCACGGGGGAAGAAATCCACGCATTCGAGTCACAGTAACCTCGGGTCTCTGCCGCACCCACTGGGTTTGGACCTTAACTACCGCAGCAACTGACTTTATCACCCACACAACCCTCTAGCTTGAGGGAGCCAGGACGGTGCGATGCACCCCCTCACCGAGCTCTTCCACTCGGGAGCTTTGCACTTCTGTCCTCAGGACAATGCCCGGGTTAGACTGCATTCCCTCTTGTTCACAGCACCGCGAATAGGAGCGGCTGTGGGAGAAGAGGGAAGGGTCTGCCACCTGAAAGGATGCTTGGGCTAATTCTCCATCTCTTCCAACCATGTCCTTGGGAAACAGGAGTAGAACATAAGATTGGCAGGACAGCATGCCCCTGCACTGCATTAGCTCGATCAGACTGGCCTCACATTTCCCCTCTGCCTGACTGCACTTTTCCTCCATCAAGTAATTCTTTTAAGAGCCATCTCCTTCACAATGGGCATTAGTTGGTAATCCATGGGCACCAACTCTTAGATTATCCCCAAAATAATCTCTCTCCCCCAGAAACATGGTCAACACCTCATGCAAGAGATTTCGACTGGCATGAATGCCCTGTCCATGCTCCAGCTGTTTCCCTTTGTGTCAGGTCCACAAAACTCATTGTGTGGCCAGAGGACAGGCCGGAGCGCAGACTGTGCACAGGCTGCCTAGGCACCTCCAACCCTGGGTCAGCTCCCTCCCTCCTGACACTGGGGAGGGAGGGGGTGGAGCAGCAGCAGGAGCATCTATAAAGGGCATTCACAAAGGGTTTCTTATCTCCTGGATAACCACCATGCCTAGATCAGTGTTTCCCAAAGTGGGAGGTACCACCACCACCGGGATGGGGTGCTAGAAAGATCCAGAGGGAGCTGCAAAAGCAGATTTCTACACTTAGGCCTAGAATACACGAGCTTTTCATTGCTACAGGGGTGCTCTATCCCCCCCACCCCTGAAGAGGGGCAGTCGGCCAAGTAAGTTGAGGAAAGTATGGCCTAGATCGGGCCCATGGGACCTGGACCAACATCTTCCTCCTTACAATTGTCAGAGTGACATCCGTGAGTGGAGCAGTGGCCTACGATCCAGCTAGAACACTCACTGGGGAAGAGGAGAGGATGAAGCCGCCATGGCTGTCAGGCTAGAAAAGCAGAGAAACTAGGTGCATGGAGCTCTATTGAGAGATTCGGGGAAGGTGAATCTCATGCAACGCAAACTGATGATCTCCAGAGGAGCAGAATCACAGCAACAGCGTACCTGGGAGCCAGCGGTGAGAAACCCAGCTGCCATCCCGGGGTCTCTGGGGTTCACTGAGGGGAGGCCGGGACCAGGCTGAAGAAGAGGCAGAGCTGAGCGGGAGGAAAACGCATGGGACAGATGAGTGTGGTTTCAGCAGTGCCTGCTGCCTGACACAAGACCCTCGGAACCACAGGGAGAGGAGACCCCTGGGGTTGGTTTCACACTTTCCCTACCCTGGAATCCAGGCCTACCCACCTCCTTCTCAGATGGCCATTACGTGCTGGCCCTTCCAGGTTATGCATGCCCCACAATCATCATCTGGGAAGAGCCCCTTTGAGATTTAGTGACAAAGTCAGTTTGCTCTGAGACAGATGGCTCATTTGCTTACTTACAACAACAACAAAGCCTTTCATGGATCAGCTGCATACTCCCTGCTGGTTTCTACAAGGGCCAAGGGGCAAGGTGAAGAGAAGAGAGCAAACTCTCAGACAGCCCCTGCAGGCATCGGAGTCAAGGGAGAGAGAACCACCACACACCCCCTATTTCCTAATGAGGTTGAGAAAATCGCCAGAAAAACTCAGAACTGTAACTTCCAAATTATGCATCAATCGCTGGGTTTCTAATGTGAGGGCGGAAGGGGCTGGCATGCTCTCCTGTGCCCAAATCCTCCACTGCTGTGCAACTTACCCTGCTCCGGGAAAGCCTGCGGCCCGTCTCCAGGGTCCCGCGTTAGCTGCTCCTCGGTGCTCTGATGGAAGCCGGGAGCTCCTTCCCGAGGGGGCAGTCCCCACTCGGGCTTGACCTCCACTGGCCCCAGGTGGATAATTGGTTCCCAAGGGCTTCTGCAAAGGGCTGTCTCCTCCTGCTCTCCCTGCACGTGGCATGGAACCTAAGGACAGTTGCCAACACCTATTAGAATGAGGCCTGGGTAAGCCTGGATGAAGAAAGTTGAATGATAACCTAAGGAGAGAGCCGAGAAAATCACCACTCCAGCTGCAGGGGAGAAGAAGGATGTTGCTTCAGCCCTGCCCCGGACATCCGTGAGGAGCTATCGAAGAAGCTAAGCCCTCCTTATTAAGCTACACACAGCTTTTATCTGCCCGGCCCCTTTCATGAGGGTCCCTTCTGTCCCCCTGGATTCTGGTTCAATTCCATGAGTACTATCACCCCCCAAACCAAACCACTGCCATAGAGTCAATTGCGGCTCATAAGCAACCCTATGGCACAGGGTGGAGCTGCCCCTGTGGTTTTCAGACTGTCACTCTGTAGGGCAGTAGAAAACCTCATCTTTCTCCCTTGGAGAGACTGGTGGTCTCGAACTGCTAACATTGCAATTAGCAGCCCAAAGTGTAACCACTATACCTCCAGGGTTCCAGAATATCATGGACAGCCCAAACATCATCTTGTCAAAGAGAACTTTGGGGTAATGCTTAGAACTTTAGCAAAATTCAGGACTACTGAGGGGGCAAAAACAAACCCAGTTACAGAAGCTGAAGGTGAAAGGCACCAAGCCAGACTTTCTCAAGGGAAATCCCTCCTGAAGAAAAAGTGCCCACAAACAGCCAGGACATCAGGAGGGGCTGACACACGGAAGCAAAACCTTCCTGGTCTGCTTTGAAGCTCCCGAGATGGGAATTTTGGCCAGTTCCCTCAGGCTCAGGTAGGAAGTTGAGGTACTGCCATGGAAACGGTGGGGCTAAACTGACAATGGCTGTTTCTTGCAAACCATGCATTAACATTTCCCCACTCTCGTCTCAGCCAGTAGAGGACCATGAGCAACTCAGACACATCTGTGGGCAACGTGGTGTTAGCAGAACACCGCCATCCAATGGAGTGGCCCTCCAGCACTGGACAGAGCAGGGACATCTTCAGTGAGACACTAATCCTGATCGTGTGTATCTCTTCCCAAATAGGAAGGAGTTTCTGAAGGGTTTTGAAAGCAATCAAGCCGGCCTTCCTGGGACTGGGGCTCTGGGTAACCAGAGCCTTGCATCGTCCCCGCCCCTGGCATCTTCCTTGGGCATAGCTCTCCAGGTGGAAAACTCCACCGAGCTCTGAAAATGTTCCTCGGAGCAAAGGAGAAAGACGCTATGCCTCATCGACTGCCAGGGCCTCATCAAACCTTGCAATTCTTGAAAACTCCCCGTCCCAGACCATCAAGACAAAAGCCTGATACCCCCTTCTCACCCACCGCCTTGGCCTCCAGTGCTCTCTCCGTCATGTCTTCCATCATGGCCACCAAGGCCTTGCTGCTCTCGGGGCAGTGCTCCCGTATCCAGGCATAGAACTCCTGGGGCAGGATGGTCAGGAACTGCTCCAGCACCAACAGCTCCAGGATCTGCTCCTTGGTGTGCAGTTCGGGCCTCAGCCACTGGCGGCACAGTTCCTGGAGCTCCCGGAGGGCTTCCTGGGGGCCAGCAGCCTCCTGGTAGCGAAACTGCCGAAACTTCAGCCGGAAAGTCTCGGGGCTTAAGTCCTCCCTTCCCTTTCCCCACGGCAGCTCTTTCTCCAGCTTCACCACAGGAGCACTGCTCATGTGCTGCTGAGGTTCTTCCGCCATCCCGGGCCGCTCTTTTAGCATCTTCACACTCCCTCCCAGAAGATGAGGCTCTGCGGGGAGAACCGGACAATGAGAGCAGCCCAACTGACCCTTCTGATAACACGGGACACAGGCGAGGGCCGTCTCCCCAGCTCCGTCTCTACATCCGTGCATATTCTGCTGGAGAATGTGTCAGTTGCCTTCGGTGAGTCATTAAGATATGAACACGTATCCAATAATTTACACCAGTGGGCACTGCTAGGCACCTCTTTGGTGAAAGATTAAGTAAGTGTCTAGGATTTGGCCTATACTCACAAATAGTTGAGGGTCTCACTGGAGAGGCAACCCAATGATTAGAGAATCATGGAAGATGCCTTATAATTAGGTTCATCACCAAGGCTCCATTCTAAAATGAAAGGAAATAAAAATGAGAAGTATGAAGGGGTTTCAAAATATCATGGAAAAATGCCATTATCTTTTCATTCCGATTGTCCACGAACTTTCTGAAGCCACTTCATAGGACAAAAGAGGGCAGGCAAGGGGCATGCGGGCTCTCCTGAAACAAACGTTGTAATGTCACCGACAGAAACAGACAGATGTATGCAAACAAATAAAATTATAGAAGGGATGTCTTCTAGAAAGGAAGTAGACAGGGTGCTCTCACAGAAGGGAAGACAGACTTCAGGCAGGCTTCCCCAAACAGATGACACTGAGGGCAGAGGGATGAGAACTCCAGGGCCATTCCAAGAGCATTCCAGGAAAAAACGTGGTGAGAGAGTCCCCAGAGAGTCCCCAGAGGAGAAGCGGACAGCAACCAGACTGTCCCGGGATGGACTACAGTGAAAATCATGAACTTCCTCCGTATTTCACTGGGATGCGATGGCTTTACAAAGGTCATTCTGCGGGAGCAAGACATCGATGGGAGGCGGCAAGCAGAGCAGCAGCACTCACCGTGTCCGAGTAGGGGCCCGGTGGCGTGGCTGGTCATGAGCTGAGCTGCTAATCAGTCAGCAAGTCACCAGCCACTCCGTGGGAGAAAGATGAGGCTTTCTACTCCTGTGAAGGGTTAGTCTCAGAAACCCACAGGGGCAGTTCTGTCCTGTCCTACAGGGTCGCTATGGGTCAGAATTGACTTGAAGGCAGTGAGTGAGTGCAGCAGCGCATGAGAGGGACTTCGAAGCAGACCGTCTCGGCATGTCCAACAAGTAGAACCAACAGACAAGCCGGCCAGCCTAGAAGTAATGGCATGCTCAACCTCAAGAAAACCAGAGCTGCTGACCATGGGGGAAGGAGAAAGAATTTTTGCTTAGCAGGCCTTGGGTTTATTTTAATGGTGGTGGAACAATTTGAAGAGGGCTATTAATAGTGGTTGTGCAAGATGGAGAGTATGTAATCAATGACACTGGATTATACATGTAGGAGTTGTTGGACTGGGAGAATGTTTTGTTGTATATATTTTTGCCAAAACTGAAAAATAAAATTACACGAATAACAGTGAGTACATGGAAGAAGAAAATGTTCTAAAATTGATGGTGCTAAAGATTGTACAACTCTTCTTGATATGACTGAACTATTGAATTGTATGATACACGTAACAAGTGCCAATAAAACTGTCCAAACAAGTAATGGAATAATAGCAATACTGCACATACTTGAGTATGAGCCGACCGGAATATCAGCCAAAGCACCAAATTTTACCACATAAACTGCATTAAAAATGTGCTGAAAAACTCGACTTATTCACAAGTATATTCGGTACTATTAAATTTTTTTCTTTAAAAACCATAGAGCAATATATATAACATCACCTGGTAATTATAACCTTACTATACTAGACAAAAAGGCTTAGAACTTCACAGGCTTTCTTAATTTCTCCCTTCAGAAAGCTTGTGAGCACATACCCTCATTAACCTACAATAGTTCTCTCTGGTCAGTCCAAAGCAATTCGATGGCAGGGAGACCTCCAGAAAAAGAAATGGAAGGATTTTCAAATAAAGAAATTACTGTTTATTTTTTTAATATTTTTCTATGAAAATCCAGGATGGGTAAATCTACAAAGACAGTCACTGGGTGCACGGTTCTCCGAGGTGGGGAGTGGGGGGATGGCAGGCAGGGAAGGTGGGGGGTGGGGTTGAAACAGAAAGCCGGTAATGATGAGCCCTAGAATGAAGCGAATGCTCTAAGGCGGACTGTGGTGACGGCGCTACAACTCTCCCGGATGTGGCTGAACAGTTGAATTGTACACTATGAGGCTGAGATGCTGGCAAAACTGTCAAAACCACCAGAAATGTCAGGGAAGGTGGAAAAGGGCCTGGGACTGACTGGCTGATGTCTGCCTCTCAAAATATAACGTGAAGATCAGAGGCACGGCGCATGAAAAGAGAGTACTCAGGAGAAAAGGCCTGCCTGCCGTGGGCTAGGGGCCCGACCCGCTCTGCCTTCACTGGAGGGAGGAGGAGGTAGACTGGGAGCACGGTTTGGGGTTCGGAAATAGACAAGAGGGCCATCACCCGGGCCCAAGGTGCGCAGAACGAATGCGGGAGGCACAGCCCAAGGCTGCTCAAGCTCTTTTTCAACCTGTCGTGCACGGACGGTCTAATCGTCAGCTCTGCTACATGCGGTGTCGATCGGGCCCTGGTCGCTCAGCTAGCCCCGACTGCGCCGCGCGCACTGCAGTGTACACGCTCCAAAGCGCGTTCCAGCGACCAGATTCCCCGCGGGCGTTTAGGGTCTCCAGCTTTACATGGCTGGCACTTGGCAAACAGAAGCTGCTGCCCAGTCTGGCTCTAAAGAGACCGCTGTCGCCTTCCCGAGGGCGCCGCCGCGGGTCCGGAGCGCCCTGGGTCGCAGGGAAGCCCGCGCGGGCCGGGGGAGTGCGCGCCGCCCCTACCTGAGCCCGCGGCGGCGCGGCCCTCGCTGCCCGCCCCGCCGCGAGAGCGGCCGCCCGCAGACCCGCCGCCAGCCGGCCCGCAGAAGCCTCGCAGCTCGTCCCCGTCGCCCTCGCCACCTCCGTACCTCCCTCGCTGCTGCCCAGACCCAGCGCTCACCAGCGGCCAGCGAGCGACAGCCAGGACGGCAGTGACCTCCGCGACCCGGAAGCGATCCTACGGCGCTGTCAGAACGTTTGCGAAGAAAGGCATCCCCTTCCGGTTCCTCTCTAGGAAGATCGGAGGTCGGCGCGTCTCGTTGCTCGCTGCTCCCAGTGTGCGGCCGGCTAGGCAAGCAGGCCCTGGGAGCGTCGTGGTGATGGGCTGGACTGCTAACGTCAAGATCAGGAGTTCGAAACCACGAGGGTCTCCAAGAGAAAGCAGAAGCGCCCATAAAGAGCTGCATTCTCGGAAACCCTCAGGGGCAGTTCTACCTCGTGCTAGAGTATCACTGTGAGTTTGTTTTCTGGGTTTTCCTCCAAGCAGGCACTCAGTGCGGACCAGCAGGCGACGGAACTGACTCCTTCCCTAGTGACCAGTGCCCTCCTCGGAGCTCTTGACCACCAGATCAATTCAGCCTCCGAGGAGCCTGGTGGGGGATGGGTTAGGAAACGGGCTGCTGACCGCAAGGTCAGCAGTTTGAAACCACCAGCCGCTGCACGGGGCTTTCTACTCCAGCAAAGGTTTGCAGCCTGGGAAACCGACGGGGGCAGTTGCACCTTGTACCACAGAATCGACTCCAGGGCACTGAGTTTGAGAAACGAAGGGCGTGGTTGCTGGAGGTGGACCCACTGCCATTGCGTCACGCCTGGAACCTGTACTGAGGTCAGAGCTCCTGCGAGTTTCCGAGATGTGCATCTTTAGGGGAGCAGAGAGCCTCGTTTTTCGCCTGCACACGCGTATGTTCTGCAGCATAGTTTGTGTGATGTGCTCCTCACTGGTGAACGGAGCCCTGGCGGTGTCGTGGGTGACACACTGGGCTACCGATCTTCACAGCAGTTCGAACCCGCCGGCCCCTCCGAGGGAGAACGATGAGGCTTTCTACTCCAGGAAAGATGAACCATCACAGTTCTGGTCTGTTCTCCAGGGTCACTGGCAGATTCGGAATCAACTGGATGGGGTGCGTTTTCACTTTTTAAAAAATCATTTTATTGGGGGCTCTTACAGCTCTTATCACAGTCCATCCATTGTGTCAACCACTTTTTTACACATGTTGCCATCGTCATTTCAAAATACGTTCTATTTGAGCCCTTGGTATCAGCTCCTCATTTCTCCCCTCCTTCCCTCATAAACCCTTGCTAAATTATAAATTATTATTTTCATATCTTTAAAAAATTAATTGTAATTTATTATTTTCATATCTTACATCATCCGCTGTCTCCCTTCACCCACTTCTCTGTTGTTCGTCCCCCTGTGTGGGGGGGTGGGGGGCGTTATATGATGATCATTGTGATTGGTTTCCCCTTTCTCCCCCTTATCTTCCCCCTACCTCCTGGTCTTGCTACTCTCATTATTGTTCCTTTTTAATGGTGAACGTTTGAGTTGCTTCTAACGACAGCAGCAGTGAATAACTCTGTGCCGATGTCATTTTGCAAACACTCATGCAAAGGGATACGTGCTAAATGGAAAGGGCTGTGTGGAAAGCACAGCACAGCTTTCCTTTTTGGTAGGGATTCCTGGATTTCCCGGGGGGGGGGGGGTGCCATTTCAAGCTTTCACCTGCGACATCTTGAGGGTGTTTATTGTCCAAAATCTACCCAACAGAATGTGCTGCGTCAACTTTTGCCTTTTGCGAATCACAGAGGGAAGAGAGCTCTTTCAGGAGGCCTTTTTATTCCTCTCTCCGTTACGCGGCATCTTCAGGATAGTTATTTTAAAGGACATGCCTTCTAGCCGCCATATTGGGTCATTTTGCATCGCCTACTTTTTCTCTCATCCGTCCCGTTTTCTTCTCTTTTTCATATGTCTAGTAGCTTTTTGCATTTCTAGTAATTTCAAGGATCGTGTCTTGCATGGGATTCACAATCAGTGCTCTTGGAAGCAGCAGTCAAGAGATCAAAAGACGTTTTGCATTAGGTAAATCTGCTGCACAGACCTCCTTAGAGTACTGAAAAGCGAGGATATTACTTTGAGGATTAAGGTGCACTGACCCAAGCGTGGTTTTAGCCGTCGGCTCATATGCCTATGAGAGTTGAACATTGAATGAGGAAGACCAAACAAGAATTGGTGCGTTTGGAGGCTGGGGCTGGAGAAGAATACTGAAAGTACCATAGACTGCCCAAAAGACTGGCACGTCTGTCTTGGAAGCAGTACAACCAGAGTGCGCCTTAAAGGCAAGGATGGCAAGACTTCATCTCACAGACTTTGGACACGTCAGGAGAGGTCAGTCCCTGGAGAAGGATATCATGCTTGGGAAAGTGGAGGGGCAGCAAAAAGGAGGAAGGCCCTCAACAAACTGGATTGACATAGTGGCTGCAACAATGGGCTCAAACAAAGTCAACCTGGACGGCACGTAAGGATGACAAGTAATTTTGCATTGTCTATCGGTGTTTGTGGCTAACGGAGTGTCCGCCTCCAATGATGTAATCGTCCCCAAGTTCCCCTTTGACTTGATTAGGTAAATATAGTGAGGCTTGGATGACTTCATCAAATAATATATTTTTTAATCTGACTAAAATGCCTAGTGGGTATTAGTTCCTCAGGGTGGGGGTGGGGGGTGTCTTACCTAGCAGAATGTATGTGAGCATCCGGATAACAACAGGACCCAAATCTGATGCCTCCGTGGGCCTCAATGGTCCACTGTGGGAGGTCATCCTTTAATGGACACTATTTCACAATGACAGCAGTACTTCCTGGGCTCCAGCTATGTCCACAGCATCCACCGGACACCCAGAGATTCCTGTACTTGGTCTTGAACAGCAGTTCTGAACCTGGAGGTTGTGACCCCTTTGGGGGTCGAATGACCCTTTCATCACAGGAGTCACCCAATTCATCACAGTAGCAAAATGACAGTGATGAAGTACAAAGAAAATAATTTTGTGGTTGGAGGGTCACCACAACAAGAGGAACTGTATGAAAGGGATGTGGCATGAGGAAGGTGGAGGACCGCTGGTCTTAAAGGTGCACTTCGTGGGTGGTCGGAACTCTCTCCACACTCTCTTTAGGGTGTAAACGGGAGTCTTGGATAATTGGTATCTGTGGGAGGGAGTGGCTATGTGTTCCCTAGGGTCACTACACACACTGCCCCACAACCTCTGTCTGCATTACCTCTGTCTTAGGAAGTTGAGCACGATGACTAGAAATTCAGGATGGTGGAAAGGGGCCATTCAGAGGCGCGCAGGAGGCCTCTGCCCCGGTGCAGATGAGAATGCCCTGTGCCAACGAGGTAGGCTTTTCCCAAAAGCAAGCAGACTCTAACTCGGCCTTCGGATCTGAGGGGGGGGGGGGGGGGGGGTGGTGTGTGTGTGTGTGTGTGTGTGTGTGTGTGTGTGTGTGTGTACACACGTATGGGGTTGGGTCACCTTCAACCACCAGGGGTCCTTCTGCTCCCCAATATGTACTCACCAGGGTGTGTGTGTGTGTGTGTGTGTGTGTGTGTGTGTGTGTGTACACACGTATGGGGTTGGGTCACCTTCAACCACCAGGGGTCCTTCTGCTCCCCAATATGTACTCACCAAAAGCTTTCTGGATCCTATCACAGTTTTCTCTGAAGATACTTTTTAAAAAAAAACAAAAAAACAACAACTTTATTTCATGAATTCAAAACCTCCGTGGGCGTTGTTCTCTGCTCCGTTTTTAGTTCACAGAAGCTCCCTTCCCCTGATGGCCCCCCTCCCTGTGGGCTGGGTGTTGAAGTGTGGACGTTAACAGGGAAGTAAGTCCATCTCTTCCTGAAAACGCCAGGGGGGGGATGGGGGGGGAAGTGTCTCTGAGGAAGCTCAGCTGAGTTGAAAGCTCTGTCACACATTTCAAAGAGGAACAAGATAGAAGCACCAGGAGTATGAAGACGGGCAGGGCTGACTGGACACTCAACGCTCACCAAAGGTGGCAGGATTCAGTGAAGGGAATCCCCAAAGCGTGCACACGAGTGCTCGCGGAATGTGAAGAAGGGTCAGTAGACGCGTGACTGGGGCTGTATCGCGGTTTCTCCCTGAAGCAATGTCTCCTTTTGTACTGAGCTCAGCTCTCCTCCCAAACTCTCCAGTCTCTCCAGAGGCGGCCTCCCCTGGGCCTCCTGAACAGTTTGGGAAATGGGCAACGTATTGCGCTGAAAGTAAGTTGCTTCTTCCAAGAGACACGTGGTACCTGGGGGACAACAAACAAGTCTTGGGTCCGGTCAGGGGAAGAGAATGTGGAGCACCATGCGCTGGAGGCCAGCCAATCCTGTTGATTCTCTGCCACAGAAACAAACTGCCCTCCGGTCGATGCTGATGCGTAGGAACCCTGGAGGACAGGGTAGAACTGCCTCCTGTGAGTTTCTGAGACTGGAGCTCTTTACGGGAATAGAAAGCCCCCATCTTTGTGCAGAGGAGCAACTGGTGGTTTTGAACTGCAGACCTTGGGGATCGCAGCCCAATGTAAGCACTATGCCACCAGAGCTCCCTGCATCTGCACCCTGCCTTCCCCAATTCTAGAGCATCCCAGAGTCAGTATCACAAAATGCTTCCAAGAACAAGGAGTAGAAGCAGATGAATAAAAGCAGAACCACTGTGGGTGCTGACAGGCGTGTTAACAATTGCCTGACAATAAGTAGGTGAGAAAAACAAGGTCCAGAGAGAGAGAGCGCGCGTGTGTCAAGTATAAAACTTGGGCCTCTTGAGGCGCAGCTCTGGATCCTTCCTTATTCAAGCAAGGAAGGCAAGAAGAGAATCCGTACTCCAAAGAACAGATGGGGATATTGTGAGTGAAGAGCAATTTCCGTTGTAAGGTGCAGACTAAGAACAAGGACAAGTTCTAGTCTCAGCCTTACGGGAGATCAATATTATCCCACGAAAATCAAGAGTGCTAAATAAAGTCCTTCTTTTAAGAACTCATTTTAAGTGTCTCATTGAGCCGGCATGAAGGTAAGATATTCTTAGAAGCCAAAATACAAGGGAAAGCGGGAATCTAGAGAAATAAGTGGGGCGGGGGATATTTGGAATCAGCCTCCTACAACTGAACGGGTCCGAGGGGCGGTTGAGTACTGGAGGGGTAAATTAAAGAGACATCAGACAAGATAAAGCATGCAAGGTCTCGCCTTCACAGTCATGACTTCATGAGCCAGGGCCTCGAAGAGAGAGGCGTGATGTCTAATCTTGGGCACACAGGGGGCCAAGGTAAGCAAATGCTTAACAGGAAAGGGTCTCACTGCTCCAGGACTGCGGAGAGGTTCGGGAGGACCTTCGTCTGCCTGAGGGCAACCTTGGCAAGGAGACTGAGCAGAAGTATGATCGTACAGAAGAGATCCTGATCACATGACAGAGGAAGCAGCTGTTGCAATCAGGACCATGGCGAAATAACTGGCTCTCGGGGTGGTGGCGGCTGCGGCAGCAGTGATCCTGGAGCCTGCGGAGGCCCCCTCCCTCAGCCTGGCCTGGCCCCTGGCTGGACTCCTACACAATTTACTTGATGTTTTATTTTGTTTTTTTTTCTCCTCCCCCTCGTCCATCTGTTGGGGGCACCCTGCCCTTCACCCTGCTCCCTTGGCCAGGAGCGAGCAATGGCATTGGTGAAGCTACCCTTCTCTTCTCCCCTCAAATACAGCCCTGGATGGGGGAGGGGGCAGGTGATGCTTATGGCTTAGTTTTGTTTTGTTTTTTAATATTATCTGGAATCAGAACGCCATGGATTCTGGTCATAGTCCTCTGCCCTTCCCTCTCTTGTCCCTGGTCTGGTCTCCCGATCCTATATCCCTTTCCCTCTATACACCACCCCCACAGACTGGGGAGCAGCCCCCTCCCCTGCCTATCTCTCCCCTAAGCCCCCTTGAGATGGGGAGGGAAGAAAGAAGAGGAGAAAGGAGGGAACCTGCCCCCTCCTCAGGCATCTGGGAGGGCCCTGCCCCCACAGGCTTCATCTTCTTTGGGCCCTCTCCCCAACGCATTTGTTAAAATCAAACCTGAATAAAACAAGTTTAATATGAAAAAAAAAACACCCTAAGGATCAAGAGATTGTTCTGTTTTCTTTCTAGTTGAGCCCTTGGTATCAGCTCCTCATTTTCCCCCTCCCTCCCCCACCTTCCCTCCCTCACGAACACCTGATAATTCATAAGTTATTATTTTTTCATATCTTACACTGTGTGATTTCTCCCTTCACCCACTTGTCCAACCCCCAGGGAGGGGGTTAGATGTAGATCATTGGAATTGATTTCCCCCTTATCCCCAACCTTCCCCTTCCCCTCCTGGCATAGCTACTCACGTGATTGTTCCTGAGGGGTTTATCTGTCCGGGATTCCCTGTGTTTCAAACTCTTATATGTACCAGTGTACATCCTCTGGTCTAGCTGGATTTGTGATATACTGCACCCTGACTGGCTCATCTCCCCAAGCGATTGGGTTTGTTTGTTTGTTTGTTTGTTTGTTTGTTTGTTTGTTTGTAATCATTTTATTGGGGGCTCTGCTCAATAAAACTCTTATCCCAATCCATCCATCCATCCATTGTGTCAAGCACATTCATACACTTGCTGCCGTCATCACCAAGGATGCTTCTTAAAGGACATGGCATAGAGACTAAAGAGCCTATCACAGTCGGCTAAAAAGTGCAAGAAGGAAATAGGAGAAAAATGAATAAGTTATTCAGAATGCAGCCTAGAAAGACTGGAGGAGGGATTAAAAGGTGGGTACAAGAGAGTAGGATGTCTAACAGATGGCCTATTCACGTTCCACATTAAAAAATAGCTAAAATGTTTATGAAAAATTTCTGGAAATGGTGAAAGATACTAATCCTCTCCTTGGATTCACATAATAAACCACCATCACAGATGCCTATGCCCTATCAAATGCCAAAGAGAGCCTGAGAGACAAGAAGGATTGCTTGGACAGAGGACCATTGGCACCATCGCCCGCCTTCTCCACCGCAACAGAGGAAGTGGGGAAACACCAAAATGATGGTGTGACAAACTGTGGGCCTAAAAGTGGATGTTCAGCAAAACAAGTTTAATAAACAAAAATGAAAGAAACTCAATTCCAGACAAATGAAATATGAGTGCATCTCTTATGGGTCCTCACAAAAAAAATGTTGTAAAGGATCCACGTGGCTGTCTTTAAGACAGAGATCTCAGGTCTAAGAAGCAATAGTGAGCAAATCCGCTCACTATGTATGTGGGTATGTGGGTAAATTTTAAACAAATATTAACAAAAATGATGATGCCAAATATGGG
The DNA here is from genome assembly GCF_050624435.1 of Tenrec ecaudatus. Classification (NCBI taxonomy): domain Eukaryota; kingdom Metazoa; phylum Chordata; class Mammalia; order Afrosoricida; family Tenrecidae; genus Tenrec; species Tenrec ecaudatus. Next base: position 131,798,016 of record NC_134541.1, read on the forward strand.
GAGTTTGAAGGAAAAGAAGACATTAAAATATTGCATAATATCCATAAGCAAATGTGGCGAAGAAAGCTGATGGTGCCCGGCCATCAAAAGGTATGGCATCTGGGGTCTTAAAGGCTTGAAGGTAAACAAGCGACCATCTAGCTCAAAAGCAACAAAGCCCACATGGAAGAAGCACACCAGCCAGTGCAATCACGAGGTGTTGATGGGATCAGGTATAACACATCATCAGAACAAAAAAAAAATCATAGCATTGTGAATGAGGGGGAGTGCAGAGTGGAGACCCAAAGCCCATCTGTAGGCAAAATTGGATCTCCTTATGGAAGGGTCACAGGGAGACCAGCCAGTCAGGGTGCAGTGTAGCAACAATGAAACATACAACTTTCCTCTAGTTCCTTAATGCTTTTCCCGCCTCGCCCCCCTACTATCATGATCCCAGTTCTACCTTATAAATCTGGCTAGACCAGAGGATGTACACTGGTACAGATAGAAACTGGAAACACAGGAATCCAGGGTAGATGAACCCTTCAGGACCAGTGGTGAGAGTGGCAATACCTGGAGGGTCGTGGGAGGGTTGGGTGGAAATGGGGAACTGATTACAAGGATCTACATATAACCTCCTTCCTGGGGGACAGACAACAGAAAAGTGGGTGAAGGGAGACGTCGGACAGTGGAAGATATGACAAAATCATAATTTATAAATTATCAAGGGTTCATAAGGGAGTGGGGAGCGGGGAGGGAGGGGAAAATGAGCTGATGCCAGGGGCTTAAGTGGAGAGCAAATGTTTTGAGAATAATGAGGGCAATGAATGTACAAATATGCTTTACACGATGTATGTATGGATTGTGATGAGTTGTATGAGCCCCTAATAAAATGATTTTAATATATATATATATTGCATAATAAATGTAGAGGACAACCCTTGTATTGCTTGAGAAGTAAATATCTTGAGTAACTTTCAATTTTGGACATGTTTTTAAAAAAATCAAGAGTAACTGATGTAGGGAAGTGGAAGAGTGAGCCTGCTGTTAATTAACACTAGAAATATAATTTAGGATTAGGTTTGTTAAAAATCCAAAATTTATCGGTAAAAATCCTTCTAAGCTTAATCAGCAGAGATGTTCCAACTCAGGAAGGAGGCTAGCAAGATCACTAAGAGAAGCAATCAGACAGGAAGCATCCCCAGCCTCAGGGGTGGAGACCAGGTAAAGCCAGGTGTGGAAGTATCACCCCAATTTAGATAAGCAAGGACACTTGGAGCTTCAGGGGATGGTCATCTAATGGCCCCTGGAGAAGTGTAGGAATAGATAACTTCCTAATGATCATTGCAACAACCTGCCTCCTTCTTAAACTGACCATTGTATCCTGTGACATTATAAAAACCTTGCTAATCTCTTCCTGTAATCGTGGTTAAAAAAACACACCTGTTTCTTGGAGGCATATTCATTCACTGGGTCAGGACTGGACTCTGAAGCAGCTCAGAGGAGACACCTGGCTGTATTCCTTCTTCAAGCGCCTGCAGGCATAAACTTAGAATGTCTTCAGTCATTCTGACCTCTGTTTTTGGCTAATACGCAACAGACTTCCTGGACCCCTTGCTGGGGTAGACATGCCCCCCCCCCTCTCCAGTGGGTCTCTGAGACTGTAACTCTTTACAGGAGTAGAAAGCCATGCAGCTCTACATTTTTAGGTTAATATTTGCTTCATATAGTTTTTCATAGTTTGTCATAAACCTTTCTTTGTGAAGGTAAATTCTGCACTCCCTACATCCAAGGGGCAGTTTGGATCTTCCAGGAGGGGGTGGTGGTGTGAGTTATATGTTGGCTTTTAACCACGAGGTCAGCAATTCAAGACCATGAGTAGCTCTACAGGAAACACGCCAGCTTTCCATCCTGCAAAGCTTTATAGTCTCAGAAAATCACAGGGGCAGTTCTCCTGTGCCCTTGTACATCGCCATGAGTTGGAATAACTCAAGAACAGGTAGCTTTGGTTGAAGTGTGTATGAACGGATCCCAACAGCAATACAGTTTTCCTTACCCTCCTGTATAATGGTCAAGCTGCATCTGTCTCGCATAGGTAGCGTTGGCTTCGATTTAGAAAGTCAGTGTTAGCTGCCACATTAACAAGTTGATGGAGAACAACTGATCATCTCAATATATGCGAAAGGAAAAATAATTCGATACATAATTGATCAAAAATAGAGTAAGAATCTTTGCAACCTAGAGATAAAGGATGACTCCCCTAATCTGGTAAAGATCAACTACCGAAATATATGCAAACACTTACATTTATGTTGAAACAAAAAAATTTTTTTAATCTTTCTTTTATTATCACCACTTTACTTAGCATGGTACAGGAGGTACAAATAAATATCCAGGGCAAAAACAAACCAAAAGAAAGGATAAAATTTTTGAAAAATTATTGCAGAAAAGCTAAAGAAATGGAAGAAAATACCATGACCACGGACAGGAAGAGCCGATATGATTTTTAAGCCAGTACTCCGTAAATCAGAATTCCACACAGTGTGATCCCAAGCGAATCTCAAAGTGAAAAAACTTATTCTGAACTTTACACAAAGTCACATATGGCTGTGACGCTCTTGGAAGAAAAGGTGGGAGGTTTTTTTATTACCAGGCATCAAAATGCATTTGATGTAGATATTATAAAGCTGAGCATCCTCATGCTGAAATAGAATGCGGCATGAGGATGGGAAGAAGGCTTCGTAACAGCCTGCAGCATGTCGATGGCAGAATCGGGCCTGCCGAAAGTCAGGAGGACTGGAAGCCCTTGCTGATGAAGCTCAAGGACTGCCGCCTCCAGTCTGGATGACAACGCACATGTAAAGAAACCCCAAATCCTCACCACTGGACCAGGAGGTTCCGTCATGATGAGCAGAGGAAGATTCAGGTTGTCAGGGAGTTTGTCTTGCTTGGATCCACAGTCAATTCTCATGGAAGCAGCCGTCAAAAGATCGAAAGACGCATTGCATTGGGTAAATCTGCTGCACAAGACCTCTCTCAAGTGTTGAAAGATGAGGCCGTGTTACTTTGAGGACTAATGGGCACCTGACCCTATCCGTGGTATTTTCCGTTTACTCATATGCATTTGAAGGTTGGGCATTGAGTAACAAAGATGGAAGGAGAATTATGCATTAAAATTATGGTGCTAATGACGAATATAGAAAGTATCATGAATTGCCAAAAGAAAAAAATCCATCCTGGAAGAAGTGCAGCCAGAAGGCAAGGATGGTGAGACTTTGCCTCCTGTACTTCTGACATGTTATCAGGAGAGGCCAGAAGGCAGTCGGGCTTGGTCAAGAGGAAGGCCCTCAACAGAACGGATTGACACGCGACTGCAACAATGGGCTCAAACACTCTGGTACAGAATCAGACAATGTTTCTCTGTGTCGTACACCGGATCTTTGCTGTCAGTCGGAACTGCCGCTTTAGTGCCTGACAACAACAGTGGGGATATATTGTTGATTTAAACAAACCAAGTTCCAGGGGGAGACAAATGGCATAAAATTCAGAGGCATGAAAAACCAGATCATATTTTACTTCAGGGTTCAGATATGTTTAATAAAATATGATTAGGATAGACTTCAGCCTAATCTGCTGTCTCTGGAGAGGGGAGTGGAAAGGATGAGGTCGGGAGAATGGCGTGGGAGGGGTGGTTTCCAGTGTAGCCGGCATGTTCTGCTATATTTCATTGGCTTTGAGAGACTTCTCTTTTTTGTTTTAACATCCCTGAGCTAACATGATTCACGTTAATAGGAAGTCTTGCGGAATAAGAGAAGGGATGCTTTCTGTTCAAATGAATAATTTAGATAGCGGTAGTATTTAAAGATAATGGAGATAGTGTCAGGATTTGAGATTAGATCACAGATTTTGAGAAAGCTAGAGGGAGGAATTGATAGCCTTAGCTACCAGGATGGTGTAAGGGGAAGTATAGAAATCTGGAAAATTAACACAGGGAATCCAGGACAGAGAAACCCCTCAGGATCCCCCTCCCAAAAAAAGTAGCCACATCAAGAGGATAAGGAGAAGGTGTGGGGAGAAATGGGGAACCGATCACCATGATTACCTATAACCCCCCTCCCTGGGGGATGGACAACAGAAAAGTTGGTAAACGGAGATGTCGGGCAGTGTAAGATATGACAAAATAATAATTTATAAATTACCAAGGGTTCATGAGGGGAGGAGGGCTGGGGGAAGGGGGAAAATGAGTAGCTGATACCAAGGGCTCAAGTAGAAAGAAGATGTTTTGAGAATGATGATGGTAACCAATGTACAAATGTGCTTGTCACAATGGATGGATGGATGGATTACGTACGATATGAGTTGTATGAGCCCCCAATAAAGTGATTTTAAAAATCTGGGAAAGAATGTGGTCCTAACTTCAAGAAGAGCAGGAATAGAACGTGCAGCCATGACAAAGAAGGGCTGGGGCTCTCAAGCAGTAGCGTGCTCTGCAAGGATGGGCATTTCTCTGCGTGCCCTATCCATGATGGCGGCCACTAGGCACATGCCGTTACTGGCCATTTGAAATACGGCTAGTGTGACTGAGCAATCGAAGTTTCGATGTTATGCCATCTTAATTCATTTAAGTCCAAACAGCCACGTGTAGTTGGTCTTACCCAGGGCAGCTCTAGAGCATCTCCAGAGAAGGCCTCCAAAGAGAGAGGGCCGGGACTGGACACCGCACGCAGGACACTCACTAGCCGCTATGAACAGAAAGCTGCCAGAGCCCAGCATGTAGTAAGACCACTGGACAGAGAACTTGGTGGGGGGAGGGCTGGGCTTCATCCTCAGTGTCCGGATCTCCAGGGCATGCAGCAACAAGGCCAGGAAAGCACAGGTCCCTGCAAGGTCACAGAGAGGTGCCTTTGCTCTCCTTCCCTGGCCCAGCCCCTGGCTCTAGCCTTCTTCACACAGATTCAGAGAGAGCTACTTGGCCTAGATGTGGCTCCTGCGTGGTGAGTCCTTCATCCTGCCTGCACCTCTCACCGTCTCCTTCCCAAATCATCTCAAAACTCACGTGTCTCCCCCTCCTCGGGGCCCCCGTCACCAGAAGTCTCTGCCCTGGGTGCCCTCTGTGTCCGTGACCTTGTGTAACTACAGACTGGGCCTTCTGGGTGTGTTCCTGGGCCCCACCTCCTCCACTGCCATTGGGGGGGGGCCTCTCTGAGTTGGGGCCTTTGTAACCCCTTTGAAAGTGCAAAGGTTACAAAGGGCAGAGATGCTGACCTCTGTTTGTTTGGTGCCGGATTCAAGGACTGTGGCCAGGATGGGGGGTATCTGGGTAAAAAGAGCTGCAGACAACTGGCCCCCGTGCATGTGGTGAGAGACCTGAGCTGGCTCGGAGGAGCGAGTCAGTGCTGAGGGGCCCCACGGAAGAGCGGCCATCAATTCTGAGAGAGCAGGTGTTGGGATGAGTTACAGGGAAAGGTGTCTGATGAGGAGACAGCAGAGGAGTGGGACCTAATCAAATGTCACTGGGGGTCACCCTCTTGAAGTTGTGTAGTATGTTTTCCAGTATATGAAACCCTGCATGGGTGAACCTGTAGGGAGAGCAAGTAGAATAAGGTTGGTGGTGGCGGTGGTGTTTTGCGGGGGTGGGGGGTGTGGGGTGGGGGTGTAAAGGGGAGGCAATGTCCAAGAAGGAAAAGACTGGCTGGAAACTGTTGTGGGAACAATTGTACAACACTGCTTGATGTGCTTGAACTACGGAATAATCCATGTATTAACTTCCCCTTAATAATAAACTTAAAAATGCTTGTCATGACAGCCTTGATCCTCTGCACCAAGCCAAGTTCCCTGCTGTTGAGTCAGTGCTGACCCAGAGCAACCCCTGTGGGTCTGTTTCTTCTTCTTTTTATGTTTGAAATTCTTTCCATCTCCCCCACTGCCCCCCCCATGGGTTTCTGAGACTGTAACTGTTTACGGGAGTAGAAAGCCCAGTCTTTCTCCCAAGGAGCTGCTGGTAGTGGTTTAGAACTGCTGACCAAGTAGATCGCAGCCAACAGGGCTCCTTGACAGTGCTCAGGGAAAGAGACATGAACCAGCCCCCTTCCTTTGGACCCCTTCCCAGCTCCCTGCCAAGGACACAGACCACCCGAGGACATGCCTGCCTGGTTGTTCACACCTTCGAGGAAGCTGATGGAGGCTGACACATAATTGCACTTCCTGATCCTTGGGAGGAGCTGAGGTGCAAAGGACACCATCATGAAGGTTGTGAGACAAGACAAGAAGACTGCCGAGAGCAGGAAAAACCAGCCAAGCACGATATTAACTGCAGGGAAGGAGAGGCAGGGCTGGAGCTGGGAGCGGGCCTACTAAGGGCAGGGCTCCCTAGAGCATGGACACTGACGACTTCCAGAGCCTCCACGTCTCTCGGCTCCCAAAACGTGGCCTTTGAGCCATGGTTCTGGAACTACCACTTTGCCCCAAGAATATCCTGGCCTTACATCATTTGGCTCCCAACAACATGGAACTCTATGGGAAAGACTACCGAAAGAGTAGACGGACAAATGCAGGTGCTGAAATCATACATCAAATCTTAATAGCTATTATGTGAAAGTGGTTGCCTTCAACCATCTACGTGGGGAAAACAGTGGTTTTAATAAACATATAATGAAACCCTCGTGAAGAAAGGTATTGCACACGGAAAAGCGAAGAATCGTATCTGTATTCTCATAGGATAAAGAACTCACCCGTGAGACGTCACAACTTCCGGAGGTCAGAACAGCCTTCCTGAGTCTGGGAGCCCCCAGACTCCTCTTTGATTTTCTGCTGAACTGAAGGAATGAAGCAGACCCAAACTAGCAGAGCCAATGTCTGCTCACGGAGTCTGCCAAGCGGGTTCATTCTCCTACCGTTGGTGTGAATCAGCCCCATGGAATTTCAGAGAGGGAGTGGACACAGCTGGGGAGTGGACAGAGCTAAAGGTATTTGTGGGGTCATGCGCTGTTGAATACCCAGGTAGTCTAGAATCTACCCTTGAATTAAATCAGTGTCTCAACATGGACACTTGTAGCCTACACAGGGGACAGCTGACAATGCCTGAAGATATTTAGGACTCTCACAACTTGAGTGGGGGGTGGTACTACTGGTGTTGGGTGGGTACAGCTCAGAGATGCTAGTAAACAATCGGCAGGGCTGGGACAGCCCCCACACCACATTGTGAGTCAGCCTGACCTGCTGATAGTGCTGAGGTTGAGAAACCCTGGATAGAGAGTCGACAATCTGGGCCATCTCCTCAAAGCAATATCCCCAAAGAGATACTCCCTAAGTCTCCCTCTGTGGCTTGTTTTCCAAGATAAACACCTCTGTTACCTTCAACGGTTCACTACAATGCATGGTTTCAAGGACCTTCACACTCCTCTGAATTCAGTCACGTGCCTTCCTGGTCATGGCTAGTGACCAAAACGCCAAAGTCGGTGCCATGAAGTGGATTCTGGCTTGTAGTGGTCCTATAGGACAAAGGTAGGCCTTCCCCCTGTGGTTTTCTGAGGATGTTACACTTTATGGAAATAGAAAGCTTCAGCTTTCTCTCAAGGAGCAGCCCGTGGTTTTGAACTGCTAGCCTTGCAGTCAGTAGACCAATGCATAACCCACGATGCCACCGGGTTCCTATCAACTAGAGAGCATTTCCCCACACCACCAAATGCCTGTCCACCTGGAACCTGAAAACATGGAGCTAGGGTCTCGCAAGATATAATCCGTTAAGATGAGGTCACACTGGATTCAGATGCAGCCAAACTCAGTGCCTTTGGCCAATTCTGACTCTGGGCAATCCTATTGGACAGGGGAGAACTGCCCCTGTCAGTTTCCAAGACTAACTCTTTGACAGGGAGCTACTGGTGGTTTCAAAGGGCTGACCTTGAGGTTCAAAGCCCAGTGCAGCGGTTCTCAACCTTCCTCATGCCAAGACCCTTTCATACAGTTCCTCATGTGGTGGTGACCATCCCCCCAACCATAAAATTATTTTCATTGCTACTTCATCACTGTCATTTTGCTACTGTGATGAATCGGGCGACCCTATGCAAGGGTCGTTCAACCCCCCAAAGGGGTCACGACCCACAAGTTACGAACCGCTGGCCCAGTGCATAACCTACTAGGCCACCAGGGCTCCTGACACTGGGTTAGGGAGGCTCTAAGTTCCATATGACTGGCATCTGTCAACAGAGTGGGCCTGACCACAGAGACACAGACACAGAAGGAAGGTGGCCATGTAAAGACAGGCCGGGACTGGAGTTATGACATCACCAGTCAAGGAATGCCTGAGCTTCCAGAACCACCTGGAAGAGACAAGGAAGGCTCCTCTCCTCCAGAGGCTCCCGAGGAAACAGGGTTCTGCTGATACCCTGATTTTGGATGTCTAGCATGCAGAGCTGTGAGAAAATCAAGCTCTTGTGTTAAGCCAAGATACGCTGCTTGGCAGCCTGAGGAAACGCATACGTTGCTTGTGGTACGTTGCTATGGCAGCCTTGGGAAACTAGTGCAGGCGTGTCCTCCTATGATTGAAATAGGGGAGGAAGGGGTAATGTTCAAATTCAATGAAATCTGCTCTCCTCCTTCTTGCCTGAGCCTGGCTTCCTGAGGAGCAAGCGTGTTCCCGAGGCGGTGAGGAAAGAGCAGGGGTGGGGTGGGGAGGGTGGTCAGAGGTGAACACGCAGCAGGAAGGCTCTGCTGGGTCCAGAGGCATCCGGATGATAGCAGCAGCACCTTGGCAAGCCTGTGGAGCAGGCCGGGAGAGGGCCATGAGGAGGTGAGGCAGGGACATGAAGAAGGGGGGAGGGACACCTAGGACAACAGCCCCTCTCTCCAAATCACATCCAGAGCCAGGCCTGGGGACGTACACAAGCAGGGCTGTGTTTGGCGGCACCAAGGTTTCCAAGCTGATACTGAGCACAGAAGGCAAGAGTGAGAGGGACTTCACTCTCTGCGCCCCATCCCCAGACGAGTGTGTTCCCCGCCCAGTGGACCGGACCTCTCCATGGATCAGATCAGGAGCGCAGCAGATCCTTACAGCAGCTGGGGAGGAAGGACCTTTGGAAACTGCTGATAACTCTAACACAGCGGTTCTGAACCTGTGGGTCACAACCCCTTTAGGGGTCGAACGAGCCTTCCACAGGGGTCACCTAAAGTCATCGGAAAACACATATTTCACAATATATAATTGTATGGCCAGATCAATACCAGGCCGGCTTCTAGCAGCAAGTGACCTTGAATCTCCCCCACCCGTGCGGAGCTGACCAGAGCTGGCTGAAACAACTAACAGCAAGTGGCCTTGAATCTCCCCCACACACCTGTGGAGCTGACCAGGGCTGGCTATGTAAAGCACCTTTGCAAGTTTTTTTTTCTTTCTTTTACTCACGGCCCGTTTTGCTCACAGCCCATTTTATTGACGGCCCATTTGGCTCAATGCCTGCTTTGTTCTCAGTCCGCCACTCTGCTCCCAGCACGAATACACCTGGAACCAGGAAGACACCTTACATTCCAGAAGCCCGGACATACCTGTATCTATCTCCCAATTCCTGACTACTTTACCTAATAGGGACTCATGTTCCCTGGCTATATAAACACCACTCCTGTAGTCTGGAGTACGACTCCCCCGGCCCAGACACTGTGGACCATGGGACTACCCCCAGGCTGGGTTTTTCTCCCCAATAAAGCCTGTTTGCTCTAATTCGACTGATTTGGTCTCTGGCACCTCTTGACTACCTTACAATAATTACATATTGTTTTGTGCCTAATCACTATGCTTTAATTATGTTTCATTGTAACAATGAAAATATATCCTGCATATCAAATATTTACATTATAATTCATAACAGTAGCAAAATTACAGTTATGATGTAGCAACGAAAATAGTTTTAAAGTTTGGGGTTCACCACCACATGAAGAACTGTATTAGGAAGGCTGAGAACTGCTGTTCTAACAGAACAGTCTGATGTCATGAGACAGGTGGAATTTCCTTTCCACAACAGGGTTGTTCCATTTGGAATACTGTCAGAGTGATTTGGAAATATTCCATTATATTTTCTTCCATATTTCTGTCATTCCCTAGTCTCTTCTTCTGCCTCCCGCCCTGAACATTTTTTATCGCCCCCCTTCCCACAGTTCCCCTTCTGAGCTGCCATCCATTCTCTAGGCCTGACTGAGAGTTTGTTCAACTTCAGAATCTGGGGTCCTTTGGGGGACATGGAATGGGCCAGAGAGTGCAGGAGCCTCCCCCGCTGAAGTTCTCCTTCCTGTGACCTCTGTGTGGGTTGGAACACACTGGGTGTTGGGGAATCTGTGTTCCTCCGTGTTCTCCATGCTCCCGCCCCACGACTTGCCAAGAACCAAGCTCAGCTGTAGTCCTGGTCTCACACCTACCCCACCAGGCCCAGCCCTGATCTGACACTGCTTTCTTTCTTCCTTTCGCACTTGGACCTCATCACCTTCCTCATCTCTCTGGTGTGCCTTTATAAAGTGTACATACACACACACCTCTCCTTATCCCATGGCTGCTGCATGTCCTCCACACCTGGACACTGCCATTGTGCCCAAGCAGGCACCAGCCTTGATGAGCTTCATCCGCGGGCATGCCCTCTTGGCTCCTCCTAGTTCTTTTAACAGGGTGCAGCTGGTCCCACTGCCTTACACAACCTTGCCAAGAGGCCAGCCATTATCCAGCCCCATGATAAGAAGGAGCTGCGCACGTACTGGGTGCCCCGTGTCTGGCCTATGCCAACAGTGGGGATTAGAGGTGGCAGAAAAGTCAGGAACTCACCTGACGCTTGGTAGCAACAGGGTGGATGGGGTGTGTGGGGGTGGAGGGGTGGAAAGGGGGACTCACGTAAACGAGTTTCAAGGGTATAAAGCGTTTTCTCTCCCTCGCTGGGGTATTCCAGGGCACAAAGACCTGGACACTCTCCAGTGAGGAAGACCTTGTGTTCTCTTCTCTAGGCCCTGGGCCAGGTCCCGCATGAAGCAGCCCTTAGGGTTGGTTCAATACACCTGTGGGTCAGGGACTGTGTGATTCAATGGTCACAATGACATAAACATGATCAAAAGATCACAGGTGCTTTCTTCTACAAAGATATGTATAGAGCCTTTGGTGCTGAGAAGTGAAGGACCAGAGAGAGCAGAGGGAATGGCTGCTCTCAGATTGCCCAAGGGTGACCTTGCTGGGACCGACTGGCCGGATCGTCCCACGTCACCGAGCATGCTGCCACCAGTGGCCAGCAGAACTGAGTGGAACCAGCGGTTTGGCTTTTTAGTGGAACGGTGACAGTGATGTATTCAATAGAACTGAGTGGAACCAGTGATGTGGTGGAATCTAGAGAGGTCTCTGCATGCGCATTGGTGAGCAAGGGAAGGAGAATGGAGGCAGGGACCTCGGAGTATCTTTTTTTTTCTTGGTCAAGGGTATTCAAAATAAAGCAGCTACAGGTATCTAGTCCGGCTCACATTTTCCTCTAGTGAGGAGATGGGTAACACTAGAGAGTGAAAGAGCGCTTCCATGGGGCCAGTGGCATTTGGGAACCGCTTGTTTGAAAGGAGGCTTCCTCCATTCTGGGCCTCTCTGCCAGGGTCTCTTTGTATGCGTAGCCTTACCTGCTGCTCCACCACCTCCCCAACACGCCAGAGAGCCTGACCAAGTGCATCCTGGGGGATGAGGGAAAGACATCCAGCAGGGAACTGCCTGGGCTGTGTGTGGACCACTCACTGCTCCACATTTCCCTGCCAGTGATTTGTGGCAAGTCGGGCTGCGAATTGAATCACTGATAGTCTTGCCTGCAGCCCTCCCACTTCAGCCCCTTTCTTCGAAAGACTCCGCCTTTCCATGGCACCCAAGCGACGGTGACATTTTCCAAACCCAATGGAAAAGTCACACTCACTGCCATCCACTCATTTAATTTCTAGGAAGACCTGCCCTTTTGGGTGTCCGACACCAGAGCCCGTGACAGGAGTAGAAAGCCTCGTTTTTCTCCTGCAGAGAAGCTGGTGGTTTTGAACTGCTAGCCAGATGGGTAACCACCCACTCACTGCCAACTCGTAGGACAGAGTAGAACTGCCCTTGAGTTTCAGAGAAGCTGTCACTCTATACAGGAGTAGAAAGTTCTGTCTTTTTCCTGCCAAGTGGCTGGCGGTTTCCAACTGTAGACCTTATGGATCACAGCCCAGTGTGTGACTGCTTCGCCACCAGGGCTCCACTACGTCACTCAAATATCACACTCACTACCATCGAGTCCATTGCGACTCGTAGCGATAGCAACCAACCCTATAGCACAGGCTAGAACTGCCCCATAATCTTTACAGGAGTAGAAGGCCTGTCTTTTCCAGAGCAGTGGCTGGTGGTTTAGAACCTCAGACTTTGGAGTCAGCAGCCCAATGCATAGCCATTAGGCCATTAGGCCATCACGGGCCTTTTTTAAAAATCCAAAGGTGGGCTTTAACCTGGTCTTGAGCTGCCCGATCCAGTCACGTTTCTCAACAGACAGCAGCGTCTCCCTCAGTGGCCAGCCGTGCACCCACTTCTCAGTCAACGCTCCTCCGGGTGCCCTAAGTAGCCAGTGGGCCCCTAGGTAGGGAATGCACGCTGTCCCCACCGCGGGTCCTTCCGTTGGCCTTGGGCCGTGCCCGAGCTTAGCTGCTGCGGGCTTGGAAAGAGAGGCGGGGCAGCCCACCGCCTCCCTGGAGCCCGCCCTGACTACCTGGTTTTGGGGTGGAGTAACTTGAATGGGAAGGTTTGTTCCTTGGGCGGGGTGGGAGTCTCGGTCACCCAAGAAGAGTCAAACAGGGGCTTGGGGTGGGGTCATCGAGAGGGGCGATCCCGTCCGTCCGATTCGAATTCCAGTTCTGCCATTGCGGGTGGGGGCACTTGGGGGTAGGTTAGTTCTCCCGCTGGAGCTTTATTGCTCTCCTACATCAAACCGAAACCATAGCGGTCATTGTCCTGTACGATTGCTGAAACTGGCCTGCAGACACACGCACATGCGCGCGCGCGCGCGCACACACAGGCAGTGGCCTCCTGGGCCTTAGAGTAGAGCTGTGCTCCTCGAGAATTTCAATGGTTGATTGTTCAGAAGTAGATTCAAATCCTTTCTTCCCAGGAGCCGCCAACCAGCCACCAAGCTTTCTGTCAGCAGCCAAGTGCCCTAACCGGGGGTATCTATCTCCCAGGGACTGCAATCCTGCAGGTCCCAAACTCCAAAACACCCGGCGGCGATCAGTGGAGTCTGGTTCACAGCGACCCTAGACACATCGTAGAATTGCTCCCTGGGGCTTCCAAGACTACTTTTAAAACCTTCATGGGAGCAGTCAGCCACAGGTGTCTCCTCTGTCTCTCCAGGAGTGATGGTGGGTCTGAGTCCCTGACCTTGCGGTTAACAGCTCAATACCGAAGTTACATAACAAAGCAAACCTCACTGCCATTGACTGGATGCCGACTCCTTGCGACCCTAAACTGGAAGACAGGCTGGAACTGCCTGTGAGTTTCCGAGACTGTAACTCTACAGTAGAAAGACCCGTCTTTCCCCCAGAACCGTCTAAACAAGTATCAACGTGCGCTCATGGAGCACAGATCCTAACAATGCAGAGCCTGGACGAGGTCCTGAATGGCTCTGATTGCTCAGGACCTGGCGTCACCCAAGATCCCCGCCTACCTACTTCCGCGACCCCTAACTGGGCGATTTTACAGGGGAGCTGTTCTTGGTTCTTCCAAACGACAGGGTCATTTAAAAGAAAGAAAACTGGAAGAGCTGTTCTCCATCAACAGAAATGAAAGACATAAAACCAAATGAAGGGTGACGCTTGTTCTTATTGTTTTCATTGTGGTTTGAAATAAAATAGCTTGAGACCACTGGAGAAGTCTGAATACAGACTGAATTTTAGATGATGTTACATGTATTGTAGAATTACATTCCTAGTCGTATTAATAGCATTGCAGGTATATAGAAGTTATATAGGAGTTAAACCTTACTCTAGGAGAAGACTGCTAAAGCCCTGCTAAAATACTTAGGAGTAATGATTTTGGTGAAAGAATGTCATATTATTTTCAAGTGATTGAGAAAGTACATATAGAAATTAATACAAAGCAAATATGAAAAGTTAGTTTTTTTAAGTGAAGAATATAGCAAGTGTTCAGTATGCTGTTCCTACTTTTCTGCCTATTTGAAAATTGGAAGAATAAAAATTTAGGGGGAAATATCAAGAGAATTTGTCCAAGAACACAAAACATACTCAACTGGAATCTAAACTCAAACCTATCATGCAGCCACTTGGTAACTTAGCACTTTCTCCATGTCAGATATGTCAGGTGCACACAGTCCCTTCCCTCATGACCTTGCAAGCTAGTAGAGGGCAGGTAACGCAATAAGCCATTAATTTGTGTGTATGTATATATATGCATATACATGTGTATATCAAATAGGAACCGAAGCGGAAATCCTCAAATAATCAACCTTTTTTCCTCTACGAGTTTCGTGATGTTAAAAAAAAAAAAATCAAACGCACTGCCACCAAGTTGATGTCGGCTCATAGTGACCCGTTAGGGCAGGGCAGGACCACTCCTGTGAATTACCGAGACTGTAACTGTTTGTGGGAGTAGAAAGCTACCTTCTTTCTCCCGTGGAGTGGTTGGTGGTTTCAAACTGCTGACCTTTTGGGTCACAAAGCAGTGGCAGATTTCTCCATTTGCTTTACATCAGTTTCATCTAGTAGATATCCTGGTGGTGAAAAATGCTTGACTCCAACGGAAATAGCTCTCACATGTCAAATGATTCTTTCTGGGTATGTATTCTTTGATGGTACATGAGGATTAAATTATAACTGAATCTCCAACTCCATCCTCATATACACACAACTATTATATCCACAGGCTTTCTGCACGGCACAAATTTGATGAACAAGATATATACTTGCTTTGACTGCGTTCATTAGTGATGGAATTTCATTCCCATATGAGTTCTACGGTGGCGACTAAGGGTTTAAAAAATAGCATGAAGCGCTTCCACATTCAACACACTTACCGTTTTCTCATTGGCAAGTGTCAATTAAGAGTTTATCACTGACTAAAACCTTTCACAAACCTTCCACACAGAATTTCTCTCTGGTATAAATTCTCTGGTGCTGAACAATAATGGAGAGGCTTGCATTCAGCCCACACATGACTCCTTGCGGTCTGGATTCAGATGTTGGGCTAGCGATGACTTTGGCTACATGCCTTCCCATGCTCGTGACATTCAGTGTTTGAATTCTTTGATGCTGACTAAGGTGAGTTCTCTGACTGAAGTTCTTTATACTTACGACACAATCAAAACTTTCTGTGAGGACTTCTTGTTTTAGGATATGATTTGACCTATGGCCAATACTTCCCTTGAAAGCATCCCATTCACATGTAATTACTTACTACATTCATATGGTTGCACTCTCGATGACTTCTTTGCTCTTAAACACAGTATGAATTGAGCATAGGCTTCAATGTGGAAGTCTTTTCCACATTCACGTGTGTAAGGCTTTTTTCCTGCAACGAATTATTTAATGTTTAAAATAGGCCAATTGTCTTTGAGTTTACAGGTCTGTTCTCCATTGTGACCCCTTGAGGGTCAATTAGGCGTGTTATGACAGAAGCCATTATCCATGCAGTACACTTCCAGGGCCTCTCTGCTGCTGAGTCAGGGATATAGTGTTTCCCAACGTGTGGAACAGTATCCCCTGCGGGTCGGGGTGGGATGCTGAAATGCTTGCAGTGGAGGTTGCCCAGATACTTACACTTTTAGTATCTTGAACTCTGGGCACACAAAAATTTCAGTGTCAGAGGGGCACTGAGTAATCTGTTTTGTTTTCTGCAAAGGAGGCAGTAGGTCAAATAAGTCTGGGAGCCCCGTGGTATACACAATGGCTGCAAAGTCAAAGTGAGCGCATTTTCAGGCTGTGCTCCGGTGTGAAGTCCCTTATGCTAAACGAGGTCTGACTGCAGTGCTTACCAGACGCTTCGTATTTGCAGGGTTTTGTCTCAGGTGTATTTTTTCACATCAAACAAGACATGAGCTTGGAATGAAATTTTCCACATTCTTTACTTGTGTGGGCTTTTTCTTTAGCATAATTCCTCTAGTAAATTCTCTGATGCCTAGTAAGGACTGAGCTCTTTATTTTTCAGGACTGAGTTCTTTAGATTTCCCCGCATGCACTTTATACAATTTCTCAGTGGCAGGATTTCACCCACATTTAACAAAATGGGAGTTACCCATCTGTCTTGGAAGAAGCACAAAGTGCTCCTTAGAAGTAAGGATGGCGAAACTTCGTCTTACGTACTTTTGACATGTTATCAGGAGACCAGCCCCTGGAGGAGGACATCATGCTTGGTGGAAAAGAGGAAGGCACTCAGAGATGGACTGACACTGGCTGCCACAATGACTCGGGCCTAGGAACAACTGGAGGATGGCGCAGGAAGGTGCAGTGTTTTGTTCTGTTGTGCATATGGTCGATATGGGTCAGAGCCAACTAGACAGCACATAGCAAGATTCACTACTCTGGAAATTAGATGTATTTGATCATGATTAATAGCTGAATTCAGCTTGAGGCTCTTGTCATATTCAGTACTGTCGTGGTCTGTCATCCAAGAATTCTCTGTTGTAACAAGCTCACATGCCAGACTAAAGCTTCTCATGCTCATTACACACATTTTTTAAAATCACTTTATTGGGGGCTCATACAGCTCTTATCACAATCCATAAATCCACCCATGTGTCAAGCACATTTGTACTTACGTTGCCATCACCATTTTCAAAACATTTTCTACTTGAGCCCTTGGTATCAGCTCATTTCCCCCCTCCCTCATGAACCCTTGATCTTTTTTTTTTTCATGTCTTACACTGACCAATGTCTCCCTTCACCCACTTTTCTGTTGTCCACCCCCTTGGGAGGGGTTATATGTAGATCATTGTGATCGGTTCTCCCTTTCTCCCTCCACCTTCCCCTTTCCCTCCTGGTTTCACTACTCTCATGACTGGTCCTGAGGAGGTTGTGTCTTGGATTCCCTTTGTTGCAAACTCTTATCTGTACCAGTGTGCATCCTCTGGCCTAACCGGATTTGTAAGGTAGAATTGGGGTCATAATAGCGGGGCGGGGGGAGCATTAAAGAATTAGAGAAAGGTTGTATGTTTCATCGGTGCCACTCACTGATTTTCTTGCAGTTGAAGCTTTTCCTGTATATTGTGTTTTGCCTGAACCCTCTCCAGGGAGAGGTAGTTTCTGATGCCTTAATACCCTCTCCTTGGGTTTAAACATCTTGAACAAGAGCCTATTCGAATCTGCCTAGCCTCACCTTGTGAATGTATTTCTGAACCATTCTGCTTTGGACTCAACCATCTGCTCTCCTCGACAGTTTCTCCAAACCAGAAAAATCCTCAACTGTCATATCAATTCTGACTCATAGCGCCCGTGTACAGCAGACTAGTACTGCCCATAGGGTGTCTGAGACGGAAATCTTTACAGGAGCAGACTGGGGTCTTTGTGTCCGATGGAGCAGAGGGCACGTTCATATTGCCAAGCTTTTGGTTATCATGCAAGCTTAACTATGGTGCCACCAGAGCTCCATTTAATATAGAAATAGGAAATACAAATATAATATTCATCCTGGGAAACGAACTTTAGAAAGGAGAAAACAGACCTAGTACCTATCAGAATACGAGAAGCTTAACTGCTGTGAAAAGCAGCCACAGTCTCAACAGTGGATGGCGCGCATGAGTAAAAGCAGTGGGAGTTTCAAGGGTCAGGATCTCGTAGAAACAGAAGGCCGCTTGAGCAGGGAAAGGGGGTAACAAATGAGTGCATCATAAACAGAGGAAGGGTTCAAACAAACTAGTTGTGAGAGGAGCCATTTGAGTAGGAACCTCGGACAGCTATGGATAATAAGGGACTAAGTAAACGAAGAGTCAAACTGCAGGGGAAAGGAACGAATTCTTCACCCTGGGATCCCAACAGCTCTTCACTTTGATTGTCTGAGAAATAATGTGTCTCAACAGTTGAATTTTATTCACCAGTCATTCCATTCCATTGATGTGTCCTTACTTACCTGAGCAGTCATTTCTCTCTTTTAAAATAAAATTTTTCTTTCAGTGAAAGTTTACACAGAATGGGTTTTCATTTAACAATTTCTATAAAACTTGTTCCATTACATTGTTTGGAACATTATTTTATTGCAAATGCAGAAAATAATTTTTTAAATAGAACAAATTGAGAGTGGGTTATACTGACTGGTATACGCGTAGGCTTATTTCCAGTGGGGTCTCCGGAAATGGATTTTGGGCACTGTCACCCATAGACTCCTGCAAACCTGGCGCTCAGAATGTAAGCTCTAATGTAGTTTCCTTCTCTGTTCTAGGATTCTGTTCTTGACAGTCCTTGGCTCACACAGGCTGATGTGTGTCTTCAGTGTGAGGTTAGCTGTTACCTCACTTAAATGGAGCAGCCATCTCTTCAGATGTCTCTGCTCTTAGCTTTCAGTTCAAAGACCTATAAATCTTGCTCAACTGGGAGATTCCATCAGACTTGAAAAATAGGAAACTGCTCATAGAGAAGAAAATGAGATGTGGGAATTTCTCTTCTCCAGATGCTATAACAGCCTCATTTTCTTTTAACTACTCATTAATGGATAGAAGGCAAATCCTTAAAGACTTTAGGTAGGCCTGGAGGCGGAGGAGGGCAAAGAGCCTCTACGCAGCCTCATACTTGTGTTCCACAAAGAGGTGTGTTACAGGAAAAATTGATGGCTTAGGAAAAGTGGTCAAACATAAGCTCAGGCTTTACAGAGGTTAGCATTACTACTCCTCATCTGCCATCCAAAGTTCAGTCTGTCTGTATCAAACGGGAAGGCCCTTGGAATGAGAACTCTGGGACTGGAGAAAGGTACAGACCAGACACAGAGTGTATGGAGAGCTAAACTTTGAAAAAGAAACCATGAGGGCTGGACCCCAAGGATCGATCTCAAGAAACAATTCACTTCTGTGCACAACATATCTTGACTCATTAGGTGCGTACACAACAAACATTGATGGAACATTTCCTATAGGCAGGATACTCAAGTATAAGCCGACCCGAATATCAGCCGAGGCACCTAACTTTACAAAATCATGCTGAAGAACTCAGCTTATACACGAGTATATACAGTAGATAAGGTATAGAGTCCAGATAGATAAAGTCCATGTCCTCAAGGGCCTTACACTCTAACCAGTCAGACTTAATCACTGACAGCACAAGCAGCGAGGGGGGTGCAATGAAAGCATAGGTCAGTGTCATCTTTAGGTGGCTTGCAGACTGTATTTGGTAGGTTCGAAATCTCTCTTAAAGAAAAAGCAACAGGTGATCTAATTCTGAACAGGCAAAACTATTACAGCACCAAAGGCCATTTTTTCCTGTGTTTTTGCCCCCCAAAGCTTCTCATAAAAATACGTAAGATCAGGCTCCGCACCCTCATCTCCTGACGGCCTTCCTCTCCATTTTGCTGAATATTTACAAAATGTGTTACTTGCTCTTACATGGACACATCAGCATGTAACAATGTTTACAGAGTTACAGCTTTTTCTGTTCGGGTTTTATTGTCTCTACTTGATGCAGAAACCCTTTGACAGCAGAGACCATGCGTCTCGCACTTGCTCTGATTCATGTACTTAACAGCTACGGATTGAGCACCACCTATAATGGCTACTCAATTTTGGATCAAAGTAATTGGCCTAAAAACTATTGGCCAAGAGTTGTCTCACTTGGGTCACATGGTGAACATTTGAGCAAGGAGTTATACATATAAGGAAAGCAATTACTACACTCATCCCTTGGCATCCTCATGGATTGGTTAGACATTCAGGCCTGTTCCCCCCACCCCTGCCAACACAGACACAGACCCCCAAATCCAGATTTCATCAAGTTGCTTATATGAAATGAATCGGTTGACACAGTGGTTTCAACAATGGCCATGACTGTGATTGCTGAGGATGACACAGGAGCCGGTAAGCGTTTTCTTCCGTGAGTCAGTACCTACTCTAAGACATCTAACAATAGTATTGTATCTAAGAGGGTAAGTAAAAAGTATTGCTACCAAGGTTCTTCCTATGGGTTTCTTCCAAATGATTGTCTTGTGCCCTTCGAGAAAAGACGTCAACATGACCTCTTTGGAACTTCCCCAAATGCTCGCCGTGAACTGACCTCTGTGTCTTGGATGTAACTGGCTAGAAGCGCCTCTTATCGTTCTCATTGGAAGGCATCAGAAGGAGACTCCCAGAGTTAAGTTTCTACATCAATGTTTACATCAATTTTTTTTCTTTAAAAAAGTGAGTGTAGCATAAAATAGCAAGGATTATGCTCAGAATTCTGAGAGCCTCAACTTTGAGATATTGATTAAAGTGTTGCTAAGTTTCGATAACATACACTTTGGTAATTTCCTGTCTATAATTTGTATGAAACACATACACACAACCACTACAAAATGTCTTCTTCCTGTGGGATAAGGGGTGGGTAAAAGTGTAGACTTGTGTCAGTGGCGCTGTAGGAAGGTGTAAGAGAAATTGCCTAGACGACAATCAGAGACACAAGACTGCAGCTTATAAGTGATTTACATTATAGATGTAAAGTCTCTTGAATGAATCATGAATACCAGCAAACTATTAAGGATAGGCTTACTGACCACTTGGGTAGGTGGCAAGCACCATGCTTCAAAGATTTTACTCATTTACTATTCAGCTAGCCTTACAGCATAGAAACTATGATCGTACCCAGTTTACAAATGGGGAAAACCAGGCGGCAAAGAAGTCATTTGTTCAAGGGCACCAGGCTTGGCGAAGCCAGGACCCCAGCAGAGTCTTAATTCGGTCGGTGGTTTGTAAATACTGGCTGAGTCACATGTAATGGTGGTGAATGAAATCAATTCCTTCCCTCAACATCCACAGAAAGAGCAGAGCAGAGACCAGCATAGTGACAATGGGATAAACTATTAAGATACGCATTTTTTTAAAAGCAAGAGAAAAGGGTGATTATAACAAGACCTGAAGAGCCAGGATCTGAGAGATTTGAAAGGGTAGAATTTCTCCCTAGGAGGGATGCATGTCATGTCGGAAAAATGAAAACCTCTTTCTAGTAAAAATGCAAAGCCCTGGTGACAGTCTACGCAATATTCCAGTAGAAGAAATCCCAGTTTCCAGAAGTACTTCAGACTCGCTCCTGATAGCGGCTTCCAGCTCCTAGACCTTGCAGACCTGCACCCAACATTTAAGTAACGACCCTGGATTCAGCTCCCTCCTCCAGTCTAATCTTCAGCACATCCCAGAGAGGTCAGCTTTGTTTCTCATGTGTAGATGCAGAAAAGGAGCATCCAGTGAAATAATGTATCCCAGCCAGTAAGTGGATACAAGTCTGATGCTACATTCTACATTCTTTGAACATGATCTGGCTCAGAAAGCATTAAGTGGCAGGTGGCCTGCCATTGGCCTACATACCTTTTCCCAAAATTTAACTAAAAGCTCAATGTTTTAGCAATATACACTTGATAGACAGTTTTCCTATTTAAAATGACTTGCTTTAAACATTGGTGATTTTCTAATTAGACTTACTTTTAACTTAAGCCAAATCCAAACCCATTGCCCTTGAGTTGATTCTGACTCAGTGCCCCTACATAGGGTAACTAAATCATTTAGGGGAGTAGGTAGCCTCAATTTTCTCCTGTGGAGCAGTTAGTGGGTTTGAACCACCAACCTTGTGGTTCGCAGTCCAATGTTTACCAACAGCACTACCAATTTGGTCTTTAAAAATAACATCTAAAAAGTACCTCTTACCGAGCCAGACCCATTCCTTGGTTTCATACCTGCACTAGAGTTATGCTAGGATTTTATCCACAAGACAGGCCATGCCTTTCTTCCTGGTCCTTCATAAACAACACAAGCATCTTTGATTTATAGACATCACATTGGAATTTACAGCCACACAATTTTATTTCTTCTTGAATGCATG
This sequence comes from Tenrec ecaudatus, assembly GCF_050624435.1. Taxonomy (NCBI): domain Eukaryota; kingdom Metazoa; phylum Chordata; class Mammalia; order Afrosoricida; family Tenrecidae; genus Tenrec; species Tenrec ecaudatus. The sequence continues at coordinate 131,820,006 of NC_134541.1, forward strand.
TCCTTTTGGGTCCCAGACTATATAACCTCATACCTATTCCTCCAAATACCATGGCGGTGTGGAATTGTTCCTGTATCAGAGTGCCAATCTGACGGATGTGTGCTGGAACCGAACTGTGTTCCACAGGGTTTTCAATGGCTGACTCGATGCTTCTGACTTTTCAGATCTTTCTTCCCAGGAGACTCATGGTGGACTAGAACTTCCAACTTTTGGTCAGAGCTAAGAGTTAGCCATTTGTACCACCTGGGAACTCCTCCTCAGAGTACAGACTACTCATAAAAACCCATAGTTTTAAATACTATCCATGCTTGGACTAACAGTTCAACAAGCACAACATAGTAAAGTGGGAAATAAGCGCCGGGGGTTGGGGGTGGGTGGGTGGATGGAGCGTCAACTTCTGTGTCACATGTGGGTCCCAATCCTAGCTCTGATCTTGGGCAGGTTATTTCACGTCTCAGAGCCTGTTTCCTTATCTATAAAGGATAAAGAAATCCTAACTCCTCACATGGTGAAAGGAGTCCTGGTGACAGAGTGGTTGCTCACTGAGCGCTTAGCTGCAAGGTCTGAGGTTTGAACTCAACAGCAGGAGACACCGAGGCTCTCTAAAGCCGTAAAGATTTACAGAATCCGTAACCCTATGGAGCAGTTCTCCTCTGTCCTATAGGGTCACCATGAGTTGGAATCGACTCAGTGGCAATTGAGACAGGGTTAGGATAAGGACTAAATGAGACATGTATAGCATATAACTGGTTTCTCAGTAAGTCGTAAATTGTTATAGCTAGAGCTGTCTTAAAATAACATCAACTTCAAATAGCAAGGAATATGTGCCAAACATCAATTATTTATCAACTCACTTATCACAACCTCGAATTTTGATAACTGTATCTCATCATCTAATAGGGCACTTAGGCCACTCAAGGGGTCCTGATAACTCATGGGTTAAGTACTCAGCTGTTGACCGAAAGGACTACAGTTTGAACCCACCAACTGCCCCGCAAGAACAAGATGTGGTGGTCTGCTTCTGTAACAAGTACGGCCTGGGTAGAAGGGAAGGGAAAGGGGGTAGGGGAGAGAGAGGGGGACCCCACCACAATAATCCACTTTTGGCTCCCCTCCCAGGGGGACGGACAACAGAAAAGTGGGTGAAAAGAGACAACATTCAGTGTAAGACATGGGAAAAAATTTTGTCAAGGGGACATGGGGGGGGGAGGGCAGGGGGGAAGGAAAAATTAAAAATGAGGAGCTGATACCAAGAGCTCAAGTTGAAAGAAAATGCTTTGAAAAAGATGATGGCAACATATGTACTGATGTGTTTGACACAATGGACATAAGTATGGATTGTGATAAGAGCTGTAAGAACCCCCAATTTAAAAACAGAAGTGCGGCCTTGGAAGGCTATGGGGCAGTTCTACGCTGCCCTGCAGGGCAGCCCCGAGTCAGAACTGGCTCAACAGCAGTGAGCGCTCAACTCAAGCCCCAGAGCCCCTTGCCAGCACAAAATCGGAGACCTTCCTTTCCAGGAGGACCAGTAATGCTTGCTCATCATCAATCGGATATGCTTCTTCTAAAACCTGGTGATGAAAACAATGACTTCTGAACTTCTTTGCTTTCTGATTCAAGTTTTCTACTCTGTGTACTGACGATTACATAATGGAAATGCTTACCCAAAGGACGAAAGTTCTGAGATGTGACAAATAACGTCTAGAGCAAGTTCCAAGGAAAAAGGAGATGTGCACCCACCGGAGAACGTGGCTGCTAATTCTGGGACTGCATTTAAAATCTTGATTGACTACACCAAACTTAATGCTAAATTCCTTAAGCGGCCAACGTGAAGTTTCAGGTCAAATTTGCCAGATGCACAAAGCTGATTTCCCAAGGACTGTAAAACGAGAGATGCTACTGACTTGGTCCCAAAGGCAAGTTGAGGAGAAGGATTTCTTGGACGTGAGAGTGTCTTATGTGTGTGTGCATGTGTGCGTGGGTATGAGTGGTGTGTGCGTGTGCACAGGTGGTAGAGGAAATGGGAACACAGTTCAGTCTAATAACAATGGTGTCCTGGAAGACTGCATTAAACTGCTAAGGAATTTCTTTATTCCAAAAAGTAGACAGGTCAACTGGTAGGAATTCAGTAATTAGGTAAAATTTACAGTAGCGTACAATTGTATATCGTTTGACAGTTTACAAAGGTGTTCAATATATACTGTTTGATAGAACCTGCAATTAAAAATTTATTCATTGCTTTGCTCTCCCAGGCAGGGCAGAGCTAAGGAACCCGTGATTAGGAAAGGTCACATCACTGTCCCACTGGAAAGCACCACAGAGAACAAAGGGGAGGAGGGCAGAATCTGGGAGACAACCTCAGAGAACTTAAGGAAAGGAGATGGCCAGAATGTTAAATCAGGGATTGCAGCCAAGCCAGACCATATCAAGGGCAGGCCGTGTACGCTACAAGAAAAAAAAAAGTGAGGGGAGGAAGGGAAGACACACAGCCTGACGTGCATGTCCCACCTTCTAAAATAACGGGAAAAGATGGTGACTGAAGAAGTGGAGTTGAATTTGGTGGTTTCTCTAAACACCAGTAGCTGACCACCAACCACGGTGTCTGAAACAAACTGACTTCAAAGTGCCTTGGGATGCAACAGAAGCTTCTTTAACATTCACAGTTTCTCAGAGGCCACTTGAGGATCTGCCTTGTGTACATCGTGGTGGCATCCTGGGGAGCATCTGTTCCAGCAAGTTTAATATCTTACAATTGTGGAAAAAGGAGTTTCCGAGCAGGGACGAGCACTACCGATGGGAAGTCAATACTTGAGCCATCTCTTGGCGATTCCTGCTGAAAGGACCGCAAGTGTTTCTCCAGAGAAAGCACTTGCCTGGGTATGACTCAGGGCCGGGCAGGAATTCACATTATGTATCCGGGTGGTGGGAAGGCGGAGTAGAATGCCTACAAAGATCAAAGAGCCAGGAGTGGGACACACACTAAGCACCTTCCCGATGGACAGGTCACCTCCCCAAGAAGACTTCCTGAAACTTGAGTGTAATCCAGATAAGCAATGCCCTGAATGCTACCAGCGCAGACCAAGGGGGCGGTGGGGGGATAAATTCATAAACAAAAGGAAAAAACTAGAAACAGAGGCAGGCAAAAAAAGATAGAAAAAGGAGAAAGGCTTACATCAAGGGGGCACAAATACCACCCCCTGGATGCTTCTCTACGCTCAGCTGCCTACTTCACCATTAAAAATGACAGAGGAGACACATGGTTGGAGGAGCTTAGTTTGTTTGGGGTAAATGACTAAGCCTTCTACTACTCGGTGTCCTCGCTTGGGCTTCCTTTCCCCAGCTGTCTGGGTGATTTCTTTGAAATAGACTCACACTAAGTCACACCTCTAAGTGAAATCTGTCTAACACTGCCTGCCTGACAATGGTCATTAAGCAGTCAATGATAACTCAGAAGAATATTAATCTTAAAACAACAACCCAGTTTGACTAGGTATGGGCCACTGAGAGACCCTGGGGAGAAAGAGTCCAGTTGAGGGTTTGAGGTCCTACACGGTCTTCTGTTAAAAAACAAAAACAAAAAACAACCAACCAACCAAAAAAACAAAGAAGGAGATCGGGAAGGTGAAAAGGTAGACAAAGCACAAGCAAATTGCCCTCCTTTCACAGGGAACAGATGCTGCCCAGGTAGGAAACATTAACGGGGATACAGAGTAGAATGTCTCTTCTTGAAGCCCCCGGAGGGACCTGACTTCTCCCACTCCCAGATAACCTTCAGGAGAGAGGAGAAGAAGCTTCTGAAGTCCTGAAAGCTGAGACACACCCTCCTAACTTTCTCAGATGCCTCACACCCACTCCAAAACAAGGAAATAGGAAATGCTTAACAGGTAAATGGAATAATAAGGAAGAGCGTCCTTACCCAATGAGACCACGTTCCCATAATTCTCTAACATCACTTCTCTGTAGAGATCTCTCTGAACAGGGTCCAGGCATCCCCATTCCTCTCGAGTGAGGTACACAGCCACATCATCGAATGTCACAAACTCCTGAAATAATACATCCTGGCTGCTCTTGGGAATAAGCCAGCTATCACACCCTGGCACGAGGATGAAGAGGACAGAGAGGGTGTGCCCAGTGTGCAGTTACATGGGGAAGGGCAGAGAACTTAAGTCAGACTCAGGGGATAAGTCCCTTAACTCTTTGAGAACGAGTAGACACCCATCACAACACCATGGGAAAGACCTGATTTAGGGAAGAAACATCAGTGCTTTGGGGGGGACCATTGGGAAGGCGGTCTGTATGATGTCCCGGTCTCTAAAGAGGAGCATTCCCAAGCTGGGGTCTGCTCTGAAACAACTTTCAGGCACAGTCTAAAAAGGGAATGAACGTGAGCCCACTCTCCACCAGCAGCCGCAGTCCCTGAGGAAAAGCAGAGGGACCCTCAGCTCACCTGGGACCTGGCTGTCAGGAGCGCAGCTGCCTGGTCTCCTGGGCTTCCCGTGTGGGGAAGAGCAGGCACCTGGGGAACAGGTGGAGCTAAGGGAGGAGAAAGGAGCCAACAGTGAGAGCAGCCCTTCCCTGGGGCTCCCTTACAGAACAGGCCTCTCCAGCCCAGGGAGCATGAGCAGGACTCTTCTTCACGGCAGTATCCTAGTTCAACCAGTGGACACGTCATCAGGGGTTAGGTATCTCCACTCGGTTCCTCCTTAGCCCTTGCATGGCCTACTTACACACGGCACCTACCTGCCAGACAGGATTTCATTAAGAAAGCTCACATTTACTTTAACCTCGTGCCACGATGCTCCTCGAACAGAGGGGAAATACCATACCTGCTCTGTGGACCGGCAAAGCAAACCGTGCAGACCTGCAGTGACTTCAACAGGACCACGGCAGTTTAGTGGACTACTGAGTCTTTCACACATTTCGTTCTGGAAATTTCATTAGGCCTTCCTCTTGTGAATGAGCAACCCCAGCGTATAAGGGCCCCAAGAACAGGGGACATTCACCTCCACAACCCTTCCCTCATTCTGACAGGTATGATTAGACCTACTGCTAACACTCAGGTTATCTTAGGCTCTGGAGTTGGCCATGATCTAAGCTACAATTCTTACAAGAGAAAGAACACGAGAGACTCAACTTAGACAATGACTTACACATGACCGTAACCTCATATGGCATGTACTACTACTACACATTCATAAAAGGCATTGTGCTTAATCAAGGTGCAAAGTGGTTGCGTGCCTGGCTAAAACGACGTGAGTCACAAACACTGCAATTGGACAGCAGGGTGGGTGGGAGAGCACACAGGTCACTGAGAAACGAGACTCTAAAAGTGAAGGGGACCTGAATCCATGAGGCTGGAGAGGAAAACAAGGTGAGGGGTGTGAGACGTGTTCACAGGAGCACATCTTAGAGATGATTCTGGGGGTGATAAGTGGGGTGAAGTGATGCTTGCCTGAGGGAAAACAGCCAGGGCACAGTGATGATCACTTGTTTATTTGAGAAGGATGGGCTGTCCTTCATTGAGAAGCCCAGACCCTTAACAATGGGGCCTAATGAGTGGAACCTGTTCCTCACTTCCAGCCCACCCTCTAGGGGTCTTCTGACTGCCGGTCCTGGCCTTTCTCATAACCAGGCCCAGGAGCCCCTCTGGGTTTCCATTGTCCCTGCCTTACCCACAATGGGTCCCTGTTCCACGCTGGTTTCCTGCATGCACTGAGGCTCTGGGGACAGCCCCTCAGACTGGGTGTCCACAGGATGAAACTCGACCCTTGGTGATCCTGCAGCTTCTTGGACGGACATTTCTTCCATCTCTGTTCCAGAGAGCACTCACCATCACTGCAGGCCAAGATTGGGAAAAATGATTGCCATGAATTAAAATATCTCATCATTTGATCACCTCAGGACTTAGCTAACTATCTTAGACATTGTAGCTAAGTCAAGTTAAAAAGAAAAGTTAATGGCCTGATGCAATGGAAAGAAAATGAATGTATTATTCTGTTTTAAATATTTAGTAACTCAATAAAATGTGGCTGCTATCTAGTATTCAGGTTGGTTTGAACACTACTAATATTAGGGTCGCTCTGAGGAGGAATTAACTCACCATCATGGATTAGTAACAAGCAATCAAACGTGTGTGTTTTTAAATCAAGACTCACCAAAACCCAATCAAACTCCCTGTCATCCAGTTGATTCCACCTCACTGCGATCCTACAGGGCAGGGTAGAACTGCCCTGTGAGTTTCTGAGAATGTTCGCTGTTTACAAGAGAAAGCTGCGTCTTTCTTTAGCACAGCGGTGGCGGGTTTCGTAGTGCCGATTTGGCGGTTAGCAACCCAGCGCTTAACCACGACGCCTCCGGGGCGCCTCGAGAGCTAGACAGTCAGATTTCACGGTGCAAAGAGTTCTGCAGAACGTTCAAAATCGATGAAATTTTAAAACACCCATGACATGGCTCGGATTTGTGGCCAAACAAGTCACTTATGATTACTCTCCCCTCTTTTCCACAAGCGGCTCCCACCCCCACCCCCCGCCTCCCCCAAAGATTCACTCAGCAACCCCTTCAGCTCACTTTGAATTACTAAACGGGCTTGCCTACCATAAAGCTCCACGTCGGGGAGCCCCGACTCTAACTCAGGCTGGGTGCGCACACCACCCGGAAAGCAACGGATTCAAACAGGCTTTACTGTTGCCCTTTGCTTTGCACCGTGAGTGACAGTCCCGCCTCGGACACCCACAGGGGCAGGTCTACCCAGTGAGGCCGCGTCGCGAGGAGTCGAAATCGACTCGATGGCGGTGCGTTGGGTTGAATTGTAAACCGTGACCCTTCGGAAAGGGGACTCGCTGACCCGCGGTCCCTGGTCCTCCAGAGGCCTCGCCCGGCGCCGCCCTCCGCCCACTTCCCTTTAGGGTAGCGACGAGCCCCGCGAGGAAGGAGGCGCGCCACCCGGGCGCCAGCTCACACTGGGGGCTCAGTCACGGGGTCCGACGGCAGGGACCTCCGTCCGCGGGGCGCTGGTGACAGGTGACAGGCTCTCCCACCCCGGCTTCCAATCGCCCCTAGAAACGCGAACTGCAGTCACTGGGGCCGGGGGCCGCCGCCGCCGCGCCGGGAAACGAAATGAAACGAAGGGGCCCGTCCCGCCGCGAGCCCGGGATGGTTTCCGGGTGACTCACCCGAGCGAAGGGGCAGAGCCGGCGAAACGTCCCGCCGAGGACAACACGGCCCTCGGAGCATCCCCGCCGGGCTTTCCAGGCCGCTCTAGGCGCCCGGAGGCGGGCGCGTCTCGGTGGCACTTCCGGCCTCGGGGTCCAATGCCTGCGCGGAGGGCGGGCCCTGCGAGGGCGCCGTCGGAAGTGCGGCGCGCGTGCGGCGAGCATGCGCCGCGCCCGCGGGGACTGTCGGTGAGTGCCTTCCCCGGCCGTCAGGGCGGCCTCTACCTTCGCTGGGCTCCCGAGCGAACCCTTCGGCGCCCCGTTTCCTTGTCCTTCTTCCGGTCTCGTTTCCTTGTCCTTCTTCCGGGCCCGCCGTGTTTTTGCCATTACCCGTGAGACTCTCGCAAGGCGGCTGGGGCCGCGGTGACCGGCGTGAGGGAGAATTACACATCGAATGGTCTGGTTACATTAGAATCGATTCAACCGCATTCAATAAATTTTAAAAAAATCAAACTTACTGCTTTAGAGTCGATGCCAACGCGTAGCGACCCTGTGAGACACAGTAGACCTGCCCTGGAATTTCGCAGACTAACTCTTGCCGAGAGGAGGAAGCCCATCTTTCTTCCCAGGCATGGCGGGTGTCAGGGTGACCAAACGTCCCGATTTTAGCGGGACAGTCCCGCTTTTTAACAATTTTCCCGCGTCCCGCAGCGTTTTAAAAAAGTCCCGAGTTTTGGAAAGAATGCACGACATGGTATAGGGTTATCGGCTGCCATGTGGCTATTTCGCCAGGATATGGATTTTACCAATGGTGTCCCGCTTTGCCAATGTTAAAATCTGGTCACCGGCGCTACTACTCTGCTCAATGGCACGGGGTTCCTTTTCCAGGGATGTGGGTAAGGTTCTTGCGGTAAAGTGTGTCTAAGAGGCATAAACAAGTTAGTATGAAGGTGAGGAAAAAAAGACAGATGTGTTTCTGAGGGAAATATGTTGTTAGATGCTGTTTTAGGGGGAGAAAGGCCTGAAATTAAAACATTTAAACCTCATAGGTTCCCAAGTTTACTTGGTCTACTGTCGTCCTCTTTCCAGGGAGAAAACACTCTCACACACACATATCACCAGCTATATATGTGTGTGTGTGTATATACACATGCATATTACATACACACACATATATATGCTATGACACCCCCCCCCGGAAATTAAAACCTTTTGTACTATAGCCTATAATACAGGATAAAATAAAGCTAGCTACTTTTGCAGAACCCCCGGATTGTTGCAACACGTTCCCACCCCCATTTGTTAATGAGTGAAAGCTAGTCCCTGCTATCTAGTTCCATCAAGAAAGACATCCTGAGACTGGCCTGAGATTTAAACATTGTCCTGTTTGCTTGATCATGGTTAACAACTGTTTCCTGTGGTTTCCCTGAGACCTGAGTTAATGTGATGCCCTGAAAAGTGTAAATTCCAAACCTAAAGGTCTATCTTCCCTGTGTTCTGATTTCACACAGGGCACCACAAAGACAACCTATTTGGTACTGCTGCTGTACCTTTTAAATAAAACTTCTTCTTCTTCCTCTGACTTAGAGTGACTAAATTGGCCTTGAGGCTCTGGAATAAAAGGCCTGCATTTCAGGGGACAAAGCCCTTATTTTTAAAGTATGTATCCTTCTTTGTTTCCAGTTTTTGCCTTTCCCCTAAACCAAACTTACTGCCAACCAGTCAACTCTGAATGCTGAGGCTTCATCTCAAGTACTGTGGACATATTACCAGGTGGGAGCAGTCCCTGAGAAAGGACATCAAGCTCTTCTGCAAAGGCCAAAACCAAAAAGCAAGCTCACTGCCATCCAGTCTATTCTGACTCATAATGACCCCAATAGGACAAGGTCGAACTGCCCCTGTGAGTTTCCAAGACAGTGGTAACTCTTTACGAGAGTAGAAAGCTTGACTTTCACCTGAGGAGCAGTTAGTGGCTCCTGAACTGCCGACCTTGAGGTTAGCAGCCCAAAGAGTGACTCACTACACCACTAGGGCTTCGGTCTTGGCAAAGGAGGAGGTAATCAAAAACTAAAATAAGAAGACCCTCAATGAGGTGAATTGAGACAGAGGCTGCAATAACGGGGTCAAACATAACAATTGTGAGGACGATGGAGGACCGGCAGTATCGGGTGGTTATAAGTCAGAACTGATTTGACAGCATCCAACAAAAACAACCCTGGTAGTCAATATTTACTTGCCTTCACGTGTGAGACCACCGCCAAATGTTCCATGGGGGAAAGATAAGGCTTTGGTAAAGATTTTATAGTCACCAGAACTTTAGTTAGGGTCACTCAAAGTCAGAATCCACTAGCTGGCAGTGGACTTGGGTAGGACATAGGGCTTCCGAGGGTGAGATCCTTACGGAAACAGACTGCCATGTCCCGTTCCGCCCCGCCCCCCGAGATACTCCAACCCTCCAAACCAAGCTCACAGCCACTGAGTCCATTCCAATTCATAGTCACCCTGGAGGACAGGGTAAAACTCCCCTGTGGGTTTCTAATCCTTTAGGGAGTAGAAAGCCCCCTCTTTCTTCTGCTTGGCACCTGGTGGTTTCAAACTGTAAGGTTAGCAGCCCAAAGTAGCCACTGAGCCACCTGGGGCTGGGCTTAAACCTTAAACAGCCCACTTTCCTTAGCAACTAAGCGCTTAAAACCCCTCAGCATCAGAAAGGCATTAAACCCAGAAGCTAAGTCCAGGGATTCCAGAACAGACTACAACCTCTAAGCCAACCACTTGTCTGTCACTTTGTTGTACTGCGGTGGCTTGTATGGTTCTGTGATGCTGGAAGTTAAGTCACTCGTATTTCAAATGGCAGTAGGGTCACCCAAAGGATATAGGTTTCAGCAGAGCTTCCAGACTAAGAATAGACCATGAAGAAGAAGTCGGCTGCCCACTTCAGAGGAAGTAACTGCTGCAAAGCTGATGCATAGCTTTGAAACATTGTCAGATACGGGGGGGGGGGGTGCCCACTACTATAGTGGATGCCAATTCATAGTGATCTTGTAAGACAGGGTCAAACTGCCCCTTTGAGTTTTCAAGACTAACTGTCATAAGAGTAGAAAGCCCCATTGTTTTCTCCATGTTCAATTTCTTGTATATAAATCTCTTTCTTATATGCATATATGTGTCCATGGATTTGTTTCTCTAGTCTACCCAGACTAACACAGCAATAGCCAAAAACAAGACTCTAGGAATCGATGAAGAACCAGTTGCAATGTTGCGGCAAGCTGAACAAGCACTGGGAGCACTCGTCTGCCAGGACATTTGGAAGACAGCTGCTCCATCAACTCATTGGAAGTGATCCACATTTGTGCCCATTCCAAAGAAAGGTGACCAACAGAATGCTCAAATTATAGAACAATGCCATTGATGTCACATGCAAGCAATATGTTGCTGAAGATCATCCAGCAATGGTTGCAGCAGTACATTGACAGGTTGCTCCCAGAGGTGCAGGAGGGATTTAGAAGAGGATGTGGAACAATGGATATCATTGATGTCAGCTTGAAATATAGAATACCAGAAAGATGTTTACTTGTGTTTTATTGACTATTCCATGGCATTCAACTGTGTGGATCCTAACAAATTATGGATAACCTTGAGAATAATGGGAATTCCAGAACACTTCATTGTGTGCAAGAGGCAGTTACTGCGAAGAGAACAAGGGACTACTGAATTTTTCTAAATTCAGAAAAGATGTGCATCAGGGTTGTATCCTCTCACCATACTCACTCAATCTATATGCTGAGCACACAATCAGAGAAACTGGATTATATGAAGAATGTGACATCAAGATTGGTAAAGATGTATTACCAATCTGCCAGATGCAGATGACACACTCTGCTTGCTAAAAGTGAGGAGGGCTTGAAGCACTTGCTGATGAAGATCAAAGAGTGCAGCCTCCGGTAAGGATTACGACTCAATGAAAATAAGACAAACATCTTCACAACTGGACCAGTAGATAACACCATGATAAATGAAGAAAAGGCTGAAGTTGACAAGGGTTTTGTCTAGCTTGGATCCACAATCATTGCTCATGGAAGGAGCAGTCAAGAGGTCAAAAGACGTATCCTATTAGATAAATATGCTGCACATGACCTCTTTAGAGTACTGAAAAATGAAGGTATTTCTTTGAGGATGAAGGTGCACCTGACCCAAGCCATGGTGTTGTCAGTCGCCTCATATGCATGAGAAAGTTGGACTCTGAATAAAGAAACCAAAGGAGAACGAGTGCATTTGTGTCGTGGTGTCGAAGAAGAATAGTGATAGATAGTACCACGGACGGCTCAAAGGACAACCCGGTCTGTCTTGGGAGAAGTAGGCCAGAGCACTCGCTAGAGCAGCGCTTCTCCGCCTTCCTCACGCCGCGACCCTTTCACACCGCTCCTCGTGTGGTGCGGACCCCCAACCAGAACATGATTGTCGTTGCTACTTCATCACTGTCATTTTGCTACTGTGATGAATCGTCATGTAAATATCTGATCAGCAGGGTGTATTTTTGTTGTTACAAAGTGATCATTAAAGCATAGTGATTAATCACAAAAACAATATGTAATTATATATTGTAGAATTTTTATTTCTAATTACAAATAAATGAAATTTTGTCTTGAAGCATGGTGTAGCATTGGTAACAGTCTTCACACCAGGTATTCGTATGTGGGCATATCTGCACCTGGGCAGACCCGCCTGGAGAGGGATAGAGGAGTGGAGACTCAGTTCCTGAGACCTTCGGAAATATGTGTTTTCTTATGGTCTTGTGTGACCCCTGTGAAAGGGTCGATCAGCCCTGAGATAATTAAGTTTTAGTGTGCCAACCTGGCCAATAAACATATACGGGATTAATTGAAGGGCAGAGACATAAATGGCTTGGTGAGCCTTGCCTTTCTAGTTCTCAGGTCTCTTGCTTTCTGATGGTCAGAGCAGGGTGTGGTTGTCTTAGCCAGTTCCTGCTTCAGCTGGCAAGGCTCACTTCCTGCCAGACATCCCTGAGGAGAAGCCACATGGACCTATCCCAATGCAGCCCTGGGTGCTGGAGCAGCTGTGTGGAGACCCCTGCCAGCGCTGAGATACTTACATGCTCACTGATTCTGCTTTCCTCCTGCAGTTGGCATCATTGTGTGTGTTTTGTAAGATGGAGGAGGACCTTGTGGATTGATGTCAGACTTATGGGCTTGGACAGCACTGAGTTGGGGTGCTTTCTTAATGTACACTTACCCTTTATGTAAAACTCCCTTATACATATGAGTTTCTGTGGATTTGTTTCCCTAGTTTACCCAGACTGACACATTATAGTACCTTGGGCGTGGGGTACTGGAGAAACAAATCATAAGGTGGAGAGTAGATGTTTGTTTGACCTCTCCCTCCTGGTAGTTTTTCTTCTTTGGCTAACCAGAGGTCAGATAAAGCCACACTTTACTCGGTTGTTTTCTGGGAAAAATATGGGAAGTATGAAAATAGAAAGTTTGTAAGCCCACTTGCTTTCAGTCATTAAAATTTGATCTTTAGATGGGTTTAGGCCATGCCTGCAAAGAAAGCTTTGAAAAGATATGCCCCACCCAGTGCTTTGGAGTACTCAGGGACCTGTGGTCTTTGTCAGAAGTTTGAAAAAACCTGGAACCAGGAAGAAAACTCCTATCTACCACTTAGCATTAAAGGGAGCCTATGGAAAGGCTGGAATGCTTGCTAGGTGACCACCTGGATCTACTTGCTGAGTGGAAGTGGGAGAAATGCAGCAATAAAGAGACTGGTTGAATTTGGCCACTGACACCTGCGGACTTGGTTTACAGGAAAAAGAGAAGACGAGAGCGGGTTGACTGGTCTAAAGTTCATGACCTAGCATGAGGGGGCTAGGATTGTTGAGTATTGATGAGATCCCGTAGTCTAAGGCAAGGCGACCAATGGGCACCCTGGGAAAGCTGAGTGAGGCAGCCCACATTGCGTTGACTAGAACCCGACCAGATGAAGAGATTTTTCAGCCTGTGAACTGGTGCACATTGTTGCTAACTATGGATGGCCTGTACGGATTTGACTTTGCTTATGCATACAGGCTTCACAAGGTTCCAACTGTGGTGAAGGTTCTTCACGTAGAAAAATATGATTGTCTCCTCAGAACACTTGGTTGATGTAGGTGAGCAGTATAGAAACGGAATACCCAAAATTGGGGGATAACAGCATGAAGTGGTTGGCTTACAAACTTTCATAAGTGGGATAATATATTAATGGGATTATAGGATAAAGGTGTATGTGTTACTTAACTGCATTTGTTAGGCTAGAGAATTGTGTACAGGTGCCAAGTTGGCAAGGAGTGGATTGAGCTAGTTAAGGTTTCTTGTGCCAACTTGGCCAATAAACACATGTGGGATTAACTGAAGGGCAGAGAGATAAATGACTTGATGAGCCTCGCCTTTCTAGTTAGTGGGTCTCTTGCTTTCTGATAGTCAGACCAGGGTGTGGTTGCCTTAGCCAGTTCCCTGCTTTAGCTGGCAAGGGGCACTTCCTGTAGGACATCCTGAGGAGAAGCCACATGGACCTACCCTAATGCAGCACCCATGTGGAGAGCCCTGCCAGTGCTGAGATGTCTACATGCTAAATGATTTGGCTTTCCTCCTGTAGTCAGCATCATTGTGTGTTTTGTGAGATTGAGGAGGACTTTGTGGATTGATGTCAGACATATGGGCTAATGTTGAACTGGTGGGCTTGTACAGCACTGGGTTGGGATGCTTTCTTAATGCACATTTACCCTTTATGTAAAACTCTCCCTTATATACATATGCGTTTCTGTGGATTTGTTTCCCTAGTTTACCCAGACTAAAACAGACCCCCAAAGGGGTAGCAACCCACAGGTTGAGAACCGCTGCCTTAGCGGCAAGGATGGCAAGACTTCATCTTACCTTCTTTGGAAAAGTCAGGAGAGACCTTTAGTCCCTAGAGAAGGGTGTCATGCTTGGTAAAGTGGGGGGTAGGTGAAAAACAGGAAGGCCCTCGAGGTGATTTGACACTGCGACTGCAATGGCCTCCGGCACTGGAACAGTGGTGAGGTCAGCCCAGGTTGGGCAGTGTTTCTTTCTGTTGTGCACAGGATCGCTGTGGGTAGAAACCAGCTTGGTGACACCTAACAGCAATGTCAAAATCTCCAACAGTCAGAGAGAGAAGGAGTGCTGATGCACTTCCGGTTTATGCGAATCGGCTCTCTGGGGTCATGGAGACTTCTAAATCCGAGTCCAGTGCCTTTTAACATTCAGATTTGCTTCATTATTATTTTGATTCCAGGGGCAGAGATGGAGTGGAGGTGTCCCAGTTGAGAGCAGTTTTGGGTTTTTCTGGCACCTTCAAGACCCAGGGGCATAAAGAATGCTTTAGAGCCTATTGAATACCTAACTCAACCAAGTGTTTGTTTTTGTAAGGTAGACCCATTTGGTCAGCTTCATAAATGTTTGCAAATCAACGTTTCGCCCACACATCAAACCTCCCGCTCCACGAAATGGTGGTGAATAAAGAGTATTGGGGGGAACCAATCACAGCGATCTGCATGTAAGCCCTTCCCTGGGCGGTCAGACAACAGAAAAGTGGGTGAAGGGAGACATTGGCCACTGTAAGACAGGGGTGTCAACCTGGCGGCCTGTAGGCCACATGCGCACCCAAGGTAGTTTTTGTGGCCCACAATGCTCAGAAATAAAATGAAAATAGAAAAAAATTGTTATGAAGAAAATAGCACTTAGGGGAGATGGAGGCAATACCCTACACACAATTCCCTCATTAGATTTTATTTCAGAACATCGTGGACCACAAAAAATTACTTTGGGGGCACATGCGGCCCAAGGGCTGCAGTTTGACACCCCTGGTGTAAGACATGAAAAAAATAATGATTTATAAATTATCAGGGGTTTGAGAGGGAGGGTGGGGGGAAAAAAGAGCTGATACCCAGGGCTCAGGTAGAAAGAAAATATTTTGAAAATGGTGATGGCAACAAACGTGACACAATGGATGGATGGATTGTGGTGAGTTGTAATAAGCCCCCACTAAAATAATTTAAAAAAAACAAGTAGTGCCTACTTTGCTAGTTAATGAGGTGAGAAGAAACCAAGCGTAGTTAATAATTCCACAAACTGATCATAATCAAATCATTACAATGCTAATTCTAGTATTAAAGGGATCATTACCATGAAAATGAAAATAAATTTAAAACTGAAAAAAAAAAGCTGTATGACCCCTCCCACCCTCCTCCCTAATAAAATGTATTGGAAGCCTGGTGAGTAAAAATATATTTGGATGCAACAGGAAAAGATGGCACACACCTCTCTTCCTTTCCGCTTCTGGAACTTGTGAAACCCAAACCAAACTGGACGCCTTTGTGCCAATTCTGACTCACAGTGGGAAGCCTCATCTCTCTCTCACAGAGCAGCTAGTGATCGAAAACTGCTGACTTTGCAGTTAGCAGGCCAGCGCACAATCCCCTACACCATCAGGCCTCCTGGAGCTAAAACCCGAAAACATTTCAAAAATGAAATTTTAAGGTAGAAGCTGTCAAAATATTACGTACACAGCTAGTGGTAGCGATGGTGTGTTTAAAGACAGGCGGACTGGGATTGTTTTTCTATAGTTACTTACCAGAACGTGGTTTTAGTGCGCTGCCAGCCAGTGGGTTCTAATGGATAGCAACCCTGTGTGTAATGGAATGAAATGCTGACCAGTTTTGCACTGTTCTCAAAATTGTGGTTGCGAATGAAATAGCTGGAAGATGGAGATCAGCACGGCAGCACACATGGTGACAGAGAAAAGAAGTGTTAGGAGAACCAAACCAAACGGAGATTGGAGGCAGCCGTACTCGGTGTCGGGGTGGGTAGAGTTCGGCCCAAGAAACAGTTTCCCTTATGCTTCTTCCTCAGAGATTAGTGAATAAGAGCATGAGATCCAGATTTGTAGGGACCCACGGACTTCCATTCGTGGAAAAGTCAGTGGAATGACTCCTGGGCACATCCTTCACCCTATAAATGTCGTTATCATCCAGTCCCCTATGGACACACACCGTGATTTGTTTGCCGGGATCAAAGAAGACTAATTGGTGAGGGTTAGTTTACGTGTCTATAAAGCAATAGGATCACGTCACTAAACTCTACATGCTAAAATGAAATCAGTGAGGCTGGTGTGATCAATGTCTGGGTGGTGTGGAAAATCGTCCTTTTTCCTCCAGAATAACAAGCAGTCTCTATGATAGATGCATCTGTATCCATAGAATAACTGACCAAATCAAACCCACTCTCATCAAGTCGATTCCAACTCATAAGGACTCAACCTAGAGTAGCCAGTCGAGGCTGTGAAACTATGGGAGTAAAGCATCCTTTCTCCCTTGGGTTTGAACCACCAAACTTGTAGTTATCAGTCTAATGTTTACCCAACAGCTCCACCAGGGCCCTCTAGGATAACTACAGATTAATTTCTTAATTTTCAGATATAAAAGCAAGAGCTGTCTCTCCCTCCCCCACCCCGCCCTCCCCTGTGCTCTAGGGGGATCACCTTGTACTTGTACTTTGCAATCCACTTTTTAAGAATAACCAGATGACTTCTTAAAAGGACTTTGGTGGTAGTAACAACATAATTTATGTCTCTGGGCTTCAGATTTGGGCTTGAGTACCCATTTGGATGACATAGAAAAAATATATATAGAGAGAGAGAGGAGAGAGAGAGAGAAGTTCTTTCTATGCATCTATTTTTCATATGGAAAACAGGAGTGATAACCACGTGTTCCTCATCAAGTGTCTTGGAGTACTGAATTAATATGTTCACAGCGTGCACCATAGCTACTGCACATGGTTACATGAGTGGCCGTTCCTCCGCATTAATTCCTTGTGCCATACCACAGAATCTCATGAATGGTTTTCATGAGCACGCCGAGCAGCACAGCACGACTTTCTAATGCTGTTGTCTCATTGTCCCACCCTGCAGGAAGGAGACAGACTCATCTCAGAAAGCATTGCCTAGGACAAGACCAGCAGCTAGACAAAGCGAGACCCCATTCGAAGAAAAGACAGCCCGGCATGAATCAGGTCAGCCCTTTTCTTGAGTCTGGGTAATGACTGAGCCAAGGGATGCTGCCGGCCTGGCCCCTGTGGCTCCCCAGGAGAGGGAAGGCAGCGTGGTAGTGAAGGTGGAGGAGGAGAAGATGCGGAAGACCGTTTTCAAAGGGGAAAATGGGACGTAGCAGTATCTTCGCACTTGCTTAGTCATTCTATGTCTAGGAGCGAGAGCCTTACTGTCATCCTATTTAGTAACATATCCAGGGGCAAGAGAGAAAATGGCCCACAGGGCTGCAGAGAAAATGTTCCTTCCGGCATGTATGGATTATGGTGCATACCATATTTTATGACAAATCGGCAGATAAATTAAGAACTACACCGCCGAGTGACAATAAAATATCCCATCACATCTGCACCATCTCAGTGGGGGGGGCGGGGGGAGGGGGATTTTTCCATCCAGATATTGCAAGCCGCCCCACTCTTTGGGTTTAAGTCAGGAGCATTTGACCGCGGATTTGTTGGGTTGCTTATATTTAAACTCGCACGGGCCGAATTAGCAAAGTCAATCACTGATCAGTGTCCATTAAGCAGGGAACGCTGTAAAGGAACTTCAGGCGATGGAAGCGCCTGCATGACCTGACCACACAGCGGAGTCGTTGGAAAGTTGTTAGGAGGCGCGTATCACAAGGCACCGTGGAATCACTGTCTCATTCTCCAGGCAGCTCTAGTATCCTAAGAAATAATACCAGGTCCGATGGGTGTGCTGAAAAGTGCCGTGAAAATTGTTAAGTTTATTAAAGGAAGTTCACCAACGAGCCGACTCCTGGACGTATGTTGTTCAGAGGCTGGAGGTGGCTGTCCTCACTCATGCGGACGTGCGCTGACTGTCTCACGGAAACGAGTTAAGCAGAGTGGATACACTCAAGAGTGAGAGATCTATTTTCCTCCTTGAAAACAAGTCTCCTTAGCCTCGGTTTTTGGAGATGATATTTGACATATCTAAGTGATATTTTTAGCATCCTTAACGAAGTTTGAACATCCAGGGGAAAAATAGTGATCCCTTTCAGTATCTTGAGCATATTGTAGGATTCCAGAAAACAATACTGTTGAGGCCAACACGGCTTAAAAAGCCCCAACTATTACATGTTTCCCATGTTGTTCCAACACATCCAAGCAAACACTCTTCATGAGGACTTTCTGCAAGAAATAAAATCAGAGATATTGGTGCATCTCACGTCTTTGACTCAGACCTTCAATCAGTTGTTCCCAGAAGAGGATGTTGAGCTGTTATAGAAAAATCTCTGGACGAAAGATCCTTTTGCTTTCCCGAGCCCGGAATCCATCGTTACACTCGGTGCCCAAGGAAGAGACTGAGGTATTGCAGCTCAGTTCGGAAATCACACTGAAGAAGTACAAGACATGACATCCGTCAGCATTTTGGATTAAGATTCAAAATTAATTTCCCTTACTAAGTAGAAAGAGTATATTTGCTGTTATTACCATTCACAACAACCTGCTTGTGTGAACTTGGATTTTTAATCCTGACGCGACTGAAAACAAGAAATAGGCTCAATAGTACGTTAGATACGCCTGTGGCATTATCTTTTTATATTCCCCATCGGAATGAACTTATGAACAGGCAGGTACACCTAACACATTAAATACAATCTCTATGGAATTTTGTTTTGGGGCTTTTGTGGGGAATTTTCTTGGTGTGTGTCATAAATATTAATAAAGTCACGGGAATGAGCTGTTGATTGTTCTAGTGTTTCGTGATGCTTGTTTTCATTGTGGCTGCGTGCATGCTTCAGTGTGTGTGTACCATGCTGTGATGTAAAAGACAGTTGTTTTGTGAATCACTGTCAAAAAGTTTTCTAAACAATGCTCTCAAACACTGTTGTATATCTATATGTGTTCCTCCCTCCATCACTTTGACCTTCTTCCTCTCTCGCTGAGCTCTGTGTAAATTCACTTACTTCCTACAGGCCTTTTTTTTCTTTGTTCTCTTTTTAAAAATTTGGATATACTTCTCAAAGCATACAATTGAATTATTCAATTATATTAAGATCTGTGCCATCCTCACCACAACCAATTTCAGAACATTTCCTTCTTGTACTCCTCGTTGTTAACTCCCCAACTACCACTACCACCCTCCACCTGCCAATTTACCAATTCAGTAGTTACTCTTTTAGATCTGTCCTTCCTGGGTTCCATGTGTGGAAAGTTATACCTAATACAAACAGGAAGCACACACACAATGACTAGACAAAACAGAAACTCCAAAAGAAACCGGCGGGGGGAGGGGGGGAGATGCTAAAAACAACTTTCAAATGGGTCAAATAAATAATAAAAATAAATAAAACGGGTCAAGAGGGAAATCAAATGACTATTGTTTTAACCTAAGTACATCTGCCGTAACAGACTTTACAATGTTCTCTGCCTGATAGCAAGGATGTCCATACCCCTCTGTGGTCAGAGGGGATCACCGGAGGCTTCATGCATGTGGGGACGCTGCAGATGGGTTTGGGGTCTCCACTCTCAACACTTGCTTTCTGCAAATGGGTGCTTACAATTTAAGCTCTGATACCACTCCCTCGTTCAGATTTGGATTTCATTACTGACATTCCTTGGATCACACAGGCTGGTGTGCTTCTTCTCTGCGGGCTTGGTTGAAATGTCAATTAGGTGGCTGTTTTAAGACAAGCCTTGAACCCCACATCGTATTCTGATAGTGAAGCACCTCCTGGTTGCTTCGTCAGAATGTTACAGCACCCCCTTTTTAAAAATCGTTTTATTAGCACATTTGTACATTCATTGCCCTCATCATTCTCAAAACATTTGCTCTCCACTTAAGCCCCTGGCATCAGGTCTTCATTTATCCCCTCCCTCCCAGCTCCACCTTCCCTCATGAACCCTTGATAATTTATAAATTACTATTTTGTCATATGTTGCCCTATCTGATGTCTCCCCTCACCCCCTTTTCTGTTGTCCGTCTCCCAGGGAGGAGGTCACATGTAAATCCTTGTAATCGGTTCCCTCTTTCCAGCCCACTCTTGCTCTACCCTTCCAGTATCATCACTCACACCACTGGTCCTGGAGGGATCATCCACCCTGGATTCCCTGTGTTCCCAGTTCCTGTCTGTAGCAGTGTACATCCTCTGGCCTAACCAGACTCTCAAGGTAGAATTCGGATCATGATAGCGGTGGGGTGGGGGTGTGTGTGAGGAAGCATTTAGGAACTAGAGGAAAGTTGAATTTTCATCATTGCTACCTCGAACCTTGACTAGCTCGTCTCCTCCCGTAGACCCCTTTGCAAGGGGATCTCCAGTGGCAGACAAATGGGCTTTAGGTCTCCATTCTGCACTCTGCCCCTCATTCACTATGGTAAGAATTTTTTGTTAATGATGCCTTATACCTGATCCCTTTTGACACCTCGTGATCCCACAGGCTGGCTTACCTCTTCCATGTGGGCTTTGTTGCTTCTGAGCTAGATGGCCGCTTGTTTACCTTCAAGCCTTTAAGACCCCAGACACTATTCCTTTTGATAGCTGGGCACCTTCAACTTTCTTTGCCACATTTGCTTATGCACCCATTTGTCTTCAGCAATCGTATCATGGATGTGTGCACACAATTATATGATTTTTTTTGTTCTTTGATGGATGCCTGATACCTGATCCCTTGGGCACCTCATGATCACACAAGCTAGTGAGCTTCTTCCATGTGGGCTTTGTTGCTTCTGAGTTAGATGGCCCCTTGTTTACCCTCAAGCTTTTAAGACCCCAGATGCTATATCTTTTAATAGCCGGGCACCATCAGCTTTCTTCACATTTGCTTACTCACCCACTTTGTCTTCAGTGGTTGTGTCGGGAAGGTGAGCATCATAGATTGTCAATTTAACAGAAGGATTCTTGCATTGAGGGAGTACTTGATGGAGGCTCAATGTCCTTCCACTACCTTAATACTACACTATATAGGCATATAGATCTATTTCTCCATCCTCATATATAAATATATTTGCAAATGTACATGTCTTTATCTAGACCTATATAAATGCCCTTTGCCTCCCAGCCCTTTCCTCCATTTCTCTTGACTTTCCTCCTGTCCCACTATCATGCTCAGTCCCCACCTGGGTTTCAGCAATTTGTTATAGCACCCTTTTCTAGGGACATGCCAAAAGAACTAATTGTTCCCAAATTAGGGCTAGTATTCAGTGTGCATTCAAAATCCATTCATGTATAAATGGCTTATATATTTCCCTGGTCTCCTTTAGAGACATCATTTCATTGTGGAATGTTATAAATAATGCCCATGGGGCATATGGTAATTATGTTGGTAACATCATTAATTTAACCAATGGTGTAGATTTTAAAATACTGCTTAAAGGAGGATATTATACACAAATAAGACAACTTTTAGAATGCAATACATGAATTGTTGATTTGTACAGATTAAAAACAAGTGACGATACTATTTATCCAAACCAAGGATTGGAGATGGGGCAAAACTTTCAAAATGTGTTCACAAAGGCTTCAGAACTTTGCTTGCTGGACTAAGACCTGCCATAAAAACAAAAACAAAAACGTGAAGACTAGGAAAATAGCAACTATGTGGTCTTCTTAAGTTACTATTTAGTGGGCATCCTCAAAGCAAGAGATTTGAACCAAAGTCCAGTGACTTCCAAATCCATAACCTATTGGTAGTAGTTACCTGCTTCTCACTAGAGCATTTCAGTCTTAAACCCAAGGGAGTATTTCAGGTCCTTTAATCTGTTACAAGTGTGTTTAAGGTAAAGTCTGGATCACTTGGGTTTCCAAATTGGGTCCTTCTGGGATGGTCTATGAAGCAGCGTGTGCACAAGAGGACGAACTCTAAAGGCCTGGTTATCTATAGCACTTGGCCTGAGTCACCCATGGCAGGGTATAAATGCAGTCAAAGTGCCTGATGAGGAACTTTGGAGAGGTCTCATGATGTTAAGTATTTTCTCCACAGGCAGGTTACCCTTGCTGGTTTCTCCACCAACAGAAGTGAAACCACCTTCTCTACAGAATCTTTGATCAAAATGTTCAGTCAGAGGAGCTGGTCTCATGGCAAAGCATTGTTCAAGGAGGCAGTTAGCTGCCCATTCTGTTCCCTTCTACTTTGTTTCTCCTTCCACTGCTACTCCAGAGGACTAGAAACCAATGGTTGCACCTTATATGCTTCTTTCTTCGTGTTAACAGGTGGGCTGTGCAATGATTTTTAATTCTTTTAATTTTGGAGGGGATGATCCACATCACTAGACCTTTAAAAACTCCAGTATGGCAAGTCTCTGAATTTCTGAAAGATTTACATCTTTCACCTGGGTTGTCTGTACTTAATCAACACGGAAAACTTGCCACCTTTTATCTGTTCAATGGACTCAAGGCATTATTCTGATCAATGGGATATGTACAGAATGCTCAGGCAGCACAGGTCTCTAACAATGACAGAATGACCAGCTTTTTGGCAAGGAGGTGAAAGCAAACTATTCTCTCATAGGAATAACTATTTCTGATCATACTCTCAAGAATGCATTAATCAGATCAATAACTACATACTCTCTCTCTCTGATGCTGTGTTCATCAGTCCTCGTGCACCTACATGTGGGACAGCAGCTGTAACTGGGGCTGAGACACAGTTAGGTGTACTTGGTCTACTGTCACTGTCCATGCTCCACCATGTTGTACAGGGGCCAGATCTCGTTCACCAAATGGGGTAAGAAATGGGCAGCCACTCCTACATCCATGATGTATTTAAGGGTTGCAATAACCTCTGCTACTTATCAAGATGAAATGTACTTTTTGCTTAGCTATCTTGATCAAATAGTCTCAGGGGCTCCCATGTTCACAGACCCGCTCGTGTGCTTTTCAAGCATTCAAACAAAAGTATTTTACAATAGCTTTACCTCTACAGGCCAAGGAACAAAGGAAAGGCATCTGTCAGCAGCTGAGTATGTTCTTCCATTCTTAGTACACGCTCAAGGACCAGAAAAATGACCATGGAGTGGACCAATGTCTCAATGTAATGCAGACCTGGTTTAGGATCTTTATGATCTGATTCCCACATGCCCCTTCTCTAAAAGGAAGACACGGCTTTGGGTATTATTCCAGGGTAGGATTCCCTCAGGAAGTGACCCACAGGTCTGGTCAGGGGGGAATGGGGGAGACACTTGCCATGGTGTAGTAGCCTTCATTGAGGGAACCAGAATCAACTTCAATGGATTCTCGGAATAAAATTGGCTTGTCTGGAAACTGGGTCAGGCTGTGACTTTTCACTGGGGCAGTTCTCCCCCAGACTTCTGCTCATTATTATTATTTTGTTTTGGTTTTTTATTGTATTTCAAAGACTTGCCCTTCCATTTATACTCCATTTTTTCTTTGATTCTCTGGCTTTTTACAATTTATTTATGTCGTTGAGAATATACACAGCAACACATGCAGCAATGCAACCATCATTCTCCCCATTCCCCACCTCCACCCCACCCCAGAGCAAGTCAACTAGCTAGCTTCATAGATTCCTGCAGGTCAACTTCCCAAAGCTATCCTCCTTACTCCCACTCCAATGATGCTACCTCGTGTGGCAATGCTACCTGCCTTGTTCTGCCAGTTAAGTGCTGACATCTGCAATTCCAAAAGCCCATGGGACCCAGTGGTAAAGTACTTGGCTGCAAACCAAAAGATCAGCGATCTGAATTCACTAGCTGCTCAACAGGGGGGAAAAGACATGGCAATCTGCTTTTATGCTGTCTTGGAAACACTGTGGGCAGTTCTGCTCTGTCAAGTTGGAATCCATTCCACAGCAGTGGTTGGGCTTGGTCTTTGCTACTAGGGAGCCCAATTGTGTAACACCATACTTGTCACCAGCGCTAGGCAATGAGAGAGCCACTAACTACACTGAGCTTTTTGGTGATGCTGATGGCTTCCCCAGCGATCCTTTCTTAGCTTTTTGGTAAACAGAATCCTCTCTAGGTCTTTTTTTTTTTTTTTTTTAGGGATTAGCCATGGAAGAGCTTAAGGAATGTAGCTTACACCCAGTTCCTCTCCAGCTCATCTCTCTGAGACTATCGCACTTCTGGCTCTCTTGCTCACTCAATGTGGGGCACTGCTTTCTACACTTTCAAGAATTACCTCTCTCTTGCCAATGTCAAATTCCGTCACGAGAGTTCCCCCAAGCTTTCGAACTCTCCGTCTCCAATGACAGTCTATATGTGACTTATTAGCACTCTCAGGATACAAGCGTGGCCTCAGCTCACAGTTCTAGTCAGTAGTTGTTACTCAGCATTTCAGCTCTGGAGACCAACCACCCCTTTCCTTACGAGGCAGATCTAGCACTTGCAGTCTGGCCACAGTGACAACGGATCCTCTTAACTGATCTATGGACAGGTAGGGAGCTGGGAGCAGATTCTGAAGAGTGCCGGGATTGTCTTGTCTGTTGCTTCTCCTTTGCTTTGCAAGGAGCACGCTGACGCTGTTGATTGCCAGGTTCAAACCTAGCAGCCGCTCTGCATAATGATGATGAGGCCCTACATGGAATAGCAAGGTGAAAGGTCTTATCCTACCCCACTCCCCACAAAGTGTGTTTTTTTCTGTTCACACAGGACCTGAGGGTTCAGGGAAATCCGGAGATTTAAAATGTTTGATGTAGTCTCATCTGCTCCCATTTCTCCCCTAGCAACATCAGCCTTGCAGACGTTTCCCTTAGTGGAGAATCCCAGTTTTGCTGACTTCTACCATTCTCAACCAAGTTCAATACCTGAGCGGTAGCTCTGTGACTGTGTGCAGTAGACAAGGGCGTCTGTGAATTCTACCAAGAAGTCCTCCGACTTTGACCTTGCCTTAAGTTGGTGATGATTTGCATGGCATCTTGTCATGTTCTCTTTTAGAGGAAATCAGTGGCATCCAACAAGAGCTTATCATCCGTGACGGAGTTCCTTGTTGCCTCATGCTGAGTGGCCAGCTCCTTAAACCCCGTTTCATTTGCCACGACTACTCAGGGCAGCAAGTACCTTTAAGTCAGGTTTCCCTAGTAGGAGGGTCTGAGTTAGGAATTCAGATCCACACGACGTATTAAAGGAAACCTCTTCAGGGAAGCTTTTGAGGGAATAAAACATAATAGAAAGGAGAAAGAACATGGATATAGTCTCAGGTAATATTCTTGATGTGAAACACAAATGGAGGTTCCTACGTCAAATCCCATCTCCCTCTGAGGCGAGTCGGGTTTTTTATGCCCCATAATTAGGCATTGGCAGTGGGTTGGACTAACGCCTGAGTGCGGCAGCTCCCATTATCTGAGGGCAGTTCCTTCAGAATCTCGGAGAGGAGGAGGGCAGTAGAGCCTTAGCAGCTAGAATTTCGGAGCAGCTTGAGGGGTGTGCCAGCTTGGTAGTACGGGTGTCGATCTCTGGGGCCCTGGTAGAATCATGTCAGCGTACAACATGCACGCTCAATAAGTATTTATTGGGCATTTGTTATAAGTCAGTCAAAGTCAACAGAAGCATGGCTTCAGCAGTGCCCCAAGTACTTCCTTCCTCTCTCTAGCAAACAGGCTCAAGTCAGGTCTCTTGAGACAAGACTGTGCACCCAACTACAACTAATTAGTTGAACTCCAGCTGCCAACTCAAAACTGAAAGCCTTCTTATGCCCGAGGGTAGAGGGCTGCCACAGGGCAACTGGAGACCAAGGTGCGTACTTCGACCATGTCCAGTTCCTTCTTCAACTTAGATGCCCTTCCTCTTGTAATATGTCATCACTCTTGGTCCAGTTTTGCCTGTCTTCTCCTTTTCCTTAAGGCACCAGCTCCTTTCTTCTTAACATACAACTGACCAGCAGGTCAACATGGGATTGGCTAACAGCCAGGACAGTGATTCAAATCCACCAGCTGCTCCAAGGGAAAAAGAAGCGACTATCTGCTACCGTATGGATTTACAGTCTCAGAGACCATATACAAGGGCATTATGAATCGGAGACCTGGGAATTTCTCTTTCCACTAGTTAACGAGCATGCTAGTAATAAAACAAAGAGAAGCCATAGATCGAATGAGGCAGCTGGAGCACATGCCATTAAGCTTCTGAACCCAAATTTTGCCAAAATGTAATATCTTACGTCCCCTTCCATGTGTGAATGACTGGAGCACTGCAGTGGCTTGGATCACTGCTTTTCCTGAAGAGGTCTATTGCTGAGGTACCTAAACAGAGGTACCATACTCAAGAGCTCATTCTCCCTCGCTGTGTTCCTCCCTGAATAGATATGCTGCTGTCAAGCAAGGCAGAAACTACAAATGAAGCTTATTTAGACTGCATTCATGAGGCTTTTCCCAGTCTGTTTTCTGAGTTTCAAATTAAGAACGAAGGACGTTTGAAAGCTTTCCTTCATACTGCATATTGACAGGCTCTTGTCGTTTAGATTCGCAAGGGCAGGTGTGCTAACCAAAGCATTTCTCAATGATGAAAGCAAGCAGGCACCAATCTACTGTGGACTTGCCACTGCTGCCAAAGGCTGAAGGATCTCGCCATGCGCTGGGGGTTAAGCTGGAGCAAACAGACTGGAGTGTTTTGCATTTGTGTGCAAGTACGGGTTCTCTTTGGAAAGGCCTACGTTACATTACGTAAGGGCTATTACTAGAGACGTACCTAGACACTTAGGGTATTGATAGGTTCTGTTCCCTCATGGCTTCTCATATGTTTAAAGAGGCTGCAACTCCAACTGAAATTCATTCCACATTGTTTACAGTGAAAGGGTTTCTCACCGGTATGGATATTTTGGTGTTGATTGAGATGTGATTTAAGAGTGAAGTCTCTCTCACATTCATTGCATCCACAGGACTTTATGCTGGAATCGATTTTTTGATGTTGCTCTAGGTGGGAGCATTGGCCAACACTTTCTCTGCATCTATCACATTCATAGGCGTTCTCTTCCGTGTGGGTTCCAGAGTGCTGAATCAGGTCTGAGCTGTAACTGAAGGCTTTTCCACATAGATCACACTTACACGGCTGCTCTTGCAACTCAACTTTCTGGTCTTCAAGCACTGTTAGGTTCCAGTTATATGCTTCTTCACAAGTGCTGTTTTTTCCATTCTTCTCACCTGTGTGGAGGACCTGATGCTCAATGAGGCTCACAGATTGATGGGATTTCTCTTTAGTGTGGAGTCTCAGATGTCCAGCCAGGTGTGACCTTCTGCCAAAGCTTTTCCCACATTCATTACACTTGTAGGGTTTCTCCCCACTGTGGACACTCTGATGCTGGACCAGATGGGACCTCACTCTGAAAGCTTTCCCACACAGATGGCACGTGTAGGGCTTCTCACCGGTGTGTACTCGCTGGTGCTGCGTGAGGTGCACCCGTTGGTTGTAGCTTTTCCCACACTCATCACACTTAAAGGGTTTCTCCCCAGTGTGTATCCGCTGATGTTGAATAAGATGTGCACTCTGAATAAAGCTTTTCCCACATTCACCACATTTATATGGTCTCTCTCCTGGAGAGGGTTTTTTATGAGCATATATTACTTCATTGAAATTTATCGTCTCTGATGGGGGCTGCCCTAGTACTGCCTTCATGGGAATCCCCTGGTTCCTATCCCAGTTGCCTGGATGCTCACAATCTTCTCCAAAATCTTGAAGTTGCGAAACATTTCTTTGGGTTTTTCCTGATAGCTCCATGTCTGTTTCTGAAAACTGGAAAATTTTGTTCTTAGTGTTCAATTTTGTATTCTTCCTTCTTTTGTCACTACCTGAAAAAGTAAAGAGGAAAAGCGAATGTTATTTGTTCTTTTATAGAAGAGGAAACTAGCAGGGGAAACGAAGTGGTATATATTTGATGCCAACAGGCATGGAAAAAAACAAACAAACCCCGAAACATTTGAGATTTGTGCAGTGAAATAGCAAGAAAATGAAGAGGCTAACTTAGAGAGGTGGGGACCGTGACTAGGAGTATGCAGTAATAGGGACAAGTAAAAACTTTTATTACAGAGAGGGAAAGGAAGGCTGAAACATGAGTGAGAATAGGAAATGCCAAGAGGTCCGTTGTTTCAACATAGGTTAGGCAGAAAGAATGAGGTAGAACAAGAATAAACATCTGGATGATGAGAACTGACAAAAGCTGGAAGGGGAAAAAAGCTGGGAGAAAGGAAGCAAAATTGGGAAGGGGAAAAGGAGCTGGGAAAAATATCTGATTAAGAGCAAGGAAAGGAGAGATGAGACAGCAAAAATTACCATTAAAAGGGCAAGTGAATTGAATCTCTCAATCCCTGTCCTCTTCATCTTTAGTCAACTCTCTAGCTTCCGTTTCTCTACCACAGCACCATCAGCTTCATAAGCCTATGACCGGTCTGTTCACTGCCACATCTTGAGCATCTAGCACTGCAAAACTCCAAACTCCCTGCCATCAAGTTGATTCCAACTCACCCTGTCGCTAGAGGCCCTCCATCATGATGTCTGAATGAGCAAATAAAGTGTCTCTTTGTGATGCAAAGTGGGGTATGGTGATGGTGAAAGGCATCCAGTGACTATTAACTGGGCAGCTACTAGTCACAGAAACAACTGGGCAGAGTATAGTGTATGTAACATATACTATTTTAAAGCAATTGCTTCCCAAGTCACCCGGATTGGAAGGTTTCCCTCCAAGAGGTAGTCCCCCAGGAGAATTCAACAGACGTGACTGAGGAGACAACTAAGTTTAATGCAGTTCAACCCAGAACTTTTAGATGATATGAACTTCATAAACTCCTCTTCCATGACGGGAGGGGTAGTAGTGGTTGGTTAAGTTCCATGATGAATAGGTCAACTGAGGGATATCAAAAGCTAACTCAAGAGATATCCACAACACTTGGACCAGTCCTACAGTGGTCTGTAGAACATTAACAAAAGTTTAGGTTCACAGCACAGTTTACAATGATCCTACAGACGTATGTTTAATTGCACTTGAAGAGATAAAATATATTAAGAAAACAAACAGGAAAATGATTCAACCTTATTCACAATCAAATTAATGAACAGGAATACAACAAAGGATACTCTCCATTTGTGAAATTTTAAAAAAAATGCTGGCATGAATTTGGTCAGAATGATATTCTCATATGTGGTACAATTCTTTTAAAAAGCAACTTGGTAATAAGCATCAAGCATCATAAAGGTATTTCTAGCCTTTCCTCTATTCATCCGACTTCTAGGAATCTACAATAAGGAAATAAACCCAAGCACAGAAAAACAAAACAAAACAAAAAACAAACCATAGGCATTGCACAATTATCAGAACAAAACCCAGCAATTGTCACAAATTTGATCTTCAAGAAACAGTTGGGTAAATTACACAATGGCAAGTTTTGCAGTCAGAAGTAACAAATAGGAATGCTGAAAATGCGCGCGATATTTAACTGTACCCGCCTCCCTCCCCTGCGCCCCCTGCAAAACAAAACCAGAAACCACCCAAATTTACTGCCACCGAGTCGATGCTGACTCATAGCAACACTATAGGACAGGGTAGAACTGCCCCTGTGGGTTTCTGAGACTGTACATCTTTATGGGAGTAGGAAGCCTCATCTCTCTCCCAAGGAGTGGCTGATGGTTTCTAAGTGCTGACCCCACGGTTAGCAGCCCAATATGTAACCAATGAGCCACCCGGGCCACAGCAGGAAGGTCTGCAATTTGAACCCAATAACTATTCTGTGGAAGACAAAACCTGGTGATCTTCTCCCATAAAGATTTCGGCCAACGTGACTCTACAGGGCAGTTCTACTCTGGCCTACAGGGTCACTGTGGGTCAGCAGCAACTCCATAGCATCCGACAACACAATGCAAAAAACTACATTAAAAACAAGCATGTGAAAAAGGTAGAAGGAAATACACTAAATAACAGTTTCATTAGTTAAGGAGGTCAGATCGTGGGTGCTTTTTCCTCCCCCCATCCCACCCCCCTTCCTTCTAAATTCTCTACACTACTGTTATTTTATTATTTTAGAATAAAACAAGTGAAACAACTAAATTAAGAAAAAAGGAAAGCATTAAGAGAGTAAAAAAAAAATCTCATTTACTATAATAGTAAAAGCTTGGATATCTAAAATTGATCATTCAAGAAACAGCAGTATTATTTTAAAAATATAGAATCACCAGAAGAAACAGGTCAGAGTTAAAAGCAGGTAAGGGGTAGGGGTGAGTAGAGAGGAAGCATAGAGTTCTACCTGTTAGCTTGACAATCAGAGAGAAGGTCTAAGAAAGGATCAACTAAGCTGCTCTATTTGCCCGTCCTTATTGCTCCCAGCCTTACAACCCACCTGTCCTAAGCTAATCAAACGTTTCTCGCTCTCAATCCCCCAAAACAAACTCCTCGTGCATACATCTTTGGGATTGCTCTCTGAAGTGGCGTTTCAGGTGTTCAATCAGGTGGGAATGCCGACCGAAGTTTTTCCCGCATTCGTTACATCCATAAGGTTTCTCTCCACTGTGCACAGTGTGATGCTGAACCAGGTGTGAGCTCACCCGGAAATGTTTTCCACACACTTGACATTTGTAGGGTTTCTCACCAGTGTGGACTCTCTGGTGCTGGGTCAGGTGCACACGCTGATTATAGCTCTTGCCACATTCGCCACATTTAAATGGCTTCTCTCCAGTGTGGATCCGGCGATGCTGATTGAAGTTGGAGGTTTGGAGAAAAAATTTACCGCAATCATTACATTTGTGACCTCTCTTACCGCTTCTCTTTTGCTTACGGGTAATGCCTGTGGTTGCACCCAGCTCTCCTTTCTTTGAAGACTTCTGCCTTGATTTCCCTGCAGTGGGGTTTACCTGCCACTTTTCTACCATGTCCTTAGGGTCACTAACTTCGGCACACTTTGGGCTCTGGGGATCATTCCTCTCGGGGTTTCCTGAGGGCGTCCAGGGGGAGCCGGCTTCGTCCGACAGCTGCTCTATGATGAGGTCCACGCTGCCATGCTTGGACTCATCATCTGAAACGGTTGAAGCAAACAGACAGATCAGCAAGCCTCTGCATTACAGGGGAAAGGCTAACTACCACAATCACGGACAAGGATAAACTCCATGAAACCCACGTGGGCTGGGATTGCAGGGCTCTGCAAAGGCATTTCCTGTACAGGATCTGAAAAAGAGCACTCCAGCAGGGAACCGGGCTGGGCTAAGGAAACGAGAGCTGGCAAGATGGTCTAAAGGGATGAGGCCAGAAGAGCAGGCACTATCAGATAAAGGCGATATAGCCTGTTGGTATGATCCTGACACACGGAATCTGTTTGAATCCCTGTGCAGGGTTAAATATGCTCCCCGGAGCAATGGTGCCGGAGTGGTCACCTGTCAGGCTGCCAACTACAAGCCAGCAGTGCAAAGGCACCAGCTGCTCTGTGGGAGAAAGACAGGGCTTCCTACTCCCACTAACGACTTACAGCCGCGGACACTTGCAAGTCTTTTCAATCGCCTCAGATGCACGTGAAAGATGGACCCTGAATAAGGAAGACCAGAGAGGGAGCAAAGCCTTTGAATCATGGTGCTAGGGAAGAATACTGAAAGAGCCATGGATGCCAAAGGACCAACAAATCTGTCTGGGAAGAAGTACAGCCAAAGACTCCTTAGAGGCAAGGATGGCTTCATCTCGCATACATCGGACATGTTGTTTGATGATCTTTGTACACTATAATGTACATGATATACAAATGTCATATGTACTCGAGTATAAGCTGACCCGAATATCAGCCGAGGCACCTAACTTTACCACAAAAACCGCATTAAAAACATGCCGAAAAACTCGGCTTATACACAAGTATACATAGTACTTATTCTTATAAAAGTGTCTAAAAGTTGTTTGTCACTGCTTTTTGAATCTTACTTTTCAAGTTACTCATCAAACGAGTAGAACAATTTAAAAAGGAGGAAGACCCAGCTGGTCAATGGTGAGGCCCATTCTTCCAGGTAAGCCTTTCCTGATTTCAAACCACTCGGCAGCCCGCTGTTCTGTTTGACTGCCCCCCAGCAGCACCGGGAAGTGCTCTGGAATCCGCCTCCTTGGAGATGCTATCCAGTCCTGGCTACGCGCCACACAGCTGGGTGCCTTTGCATGGTCAATCACACACAGGGAAACGTGTTTCTGAGACTCACTGCTTTCACTCAGGCTCCACCTGACATCGCCATCATATCCCGTGTTCTGTGATCTCGTCTGCATGCAGCCTGAATTTCTGGCGATTCTTTGTGGATGTATTACGCCAGCGGCTTTTGGTTTAAAATCAGGAAAGGTGTACGTCATAGTGTATCCTTTCAACAGACCCATTCAATCAATAAGTAATGTGAGAAGTTGGACTCTGAATAAGGATAAAGCATCAGAATTGGAGAAAAACTAATGAACAATCTGTGATCTGGAGATGACGCAATCTTGTTTGTTGACCGTCAAGAGAATGTGAAGTACTTGCTGATGAAAATTGAGGACCAGTCTTCCGTATGAGTTACACCTCAATACAAAGGAAACAAAAGTCTTCACAACTGGATCGACAGACAACATCACAATAAACGCAGAAAAGGTGGAAGGTGTAAAGGTTTTAATTTAACTGTGGCCACAATCAATGCCCATGGAAGCTTCAGTCAAATGTGCTGCAAAAAAGCCCCACCCCACCACCAGTACACGGGCACTGAACGACTTTAACAGCAGAAACTGACCTGAGCGCACACAGCTATTTGACTCTTTACTGAATCCAGTTACTGTACAAAGGCACATAATTTCTAAAGAAGAAAATAATGTGTTTGACTATGGGGTACAACTCAAATCACATTTTCTTACTAAATCTGAAAAATCTTGCATTCTAAAGGTTTTTTCTTTTTCAGGGATTCTAGGCCTGCAGACATGGATCGCACAAAATAAGACACTTACTTTTCTTCCTTGAAGTATCTGTCTGGTACAGGATGAGAAAAGTTTGAAAAAGAGAGATTTTGTCCACAGGTCACTGTGCAACAGTGCTCCCGAGCAGAGTGCCTGGGGAAGACTGAGGGCTGGGGAATGCAGTTAGGCCCTGGGAAGCTTTCCTTTCCCCAAGTGTCAAGACAACAACACCCATGACTTGAAAGATGCTGTAAAATCGTGGGAGGCTTTGTAAAGGCTCTGTGAGGTCTTCTAACAAAGCCATCCTAACAAGGGGATTTTTCTCAGGTATAAACAGAAGAATGTAACCATATAGTGATTCAACTTCCAGATCCCTGCCCCTTCCCCACCTCCATCCTCTGCCAGGGTCAGAGAGGCTGCCCCGTCTCAAAGACTCTTCTACAGAAAAAACCTACCACATGGGCAGGGCGGGTGCTCACCATTTTCCTCCAGAAAACGAGGTTGCTGCGGCTCTTGTTTAGGCTGGACAGCCACGGACAGGTGCTGCTCCCTGGAGGATGCCTGCCCGGCTCTAGGCGGCACCGGCTTCTGAGGAAGCACTTCAGCAATCTGAAACCACAACCACAACCAAGCATCTCGGGTTAGAAGGCAGGCTCCGGAGGAATCCAGCTGAGGAGTCCATTCTTCCCCCATCTATTCCTTGGGCAAACAACGAGCCTGGCAATGACTACATGCTAGTTTGACAATGTGGCCTGGATCTAGCTGGAGAAGGCTTTCATTTAACAATATGCAACTATGTACTGTGTTACATGTCAGAAAGAAGAGCATGATGTCAAAGGACTGAGAGCAGTTAAGTATACCACAGGGTATGTGATTAAAACAAACAAATACAAGTCACTGTCATCGAGTTGAATCCAATTCACAGAGACCCTCTAGGGCAGAGCAGATCTTAGCGTTTCCAAGGGTGTGGTTTTGACAGCAACAGACACACAGAGATGCTGGTAGATTCAGAACACTGAGTGCTGAGCTGCTGTGCCTCCAAGGCTCCTCAGACCACAGGGTTAGGGAAGGCTAGTCCAAGACACTGCCACTTGGGTCGCTGTCTAAGGGATTCGAGGCAGGAGAAAAGCAGGGAGAAATGCCACCGACAAAGAGAACATAAGCAAGGACCTGTCAAGCAGAAAGTTTGGTGCGCTCAAAAAACTCAAAAGCACTTTTGAAGGATAGTGTGGAAAGTAACTACAAACTCAAAATTCAAATACCATCAAGTCAAGGCTGACTCATGACACTACAGGACAGAGTAGACCTGCCCCTGTGGGTGTCTGAGGATGTTAGCCTAGGGACTTGGGAAGTCCATTGACGCATGCCCAGGAGAGCCAGCAAAGGACAAAGCTGGATTTTCCCGCCGGTGGGCTCAGATGGGCGTTACACCTGGAGCAGCCCACCTGGGCCAGGTGATTTAAATTCAGCCAATGGGAGCGACCTGGGGTCATTCACCACACCTCCCCGGGGAACCCTTGAAAAGGCAGGGACCGGAAGGGAGAGGGTCTTGCTTGGGTGGTCTGGTCATCTTCGTGGGAGGAGAGAGATTTTTGCGTGACCTGGGGCAGTCTCTGCCAGGCCGCATGGTCAAAGGAATCCTATGGGTGCCACGTAAAACCTGAAACTTCTTTTAACTCTCATTAAATTCAACTGGATCACAAGCCCAGCTTCGGCGTGAAATCTTTCTCGCACGGAGCCAAGGACCGAGGCTGAAATCTAGTCCTGGAGAGAGAGACCTTACAAGACTAACATTTTATGAGAGTAGAAAGCCCCATCTTTCTCCCAAGGAATGGCTGAAAGAGGCAGAAGGTAAAAACTCAAAGGCTTTGAAACTCAAGGTGGAGGGGTGGGGCCTGGGAGTAGGGAAGCAGAGGCTAGAGGCAGCTGACAACTCTCTTTGAATATAGTTATTACCCCTCAGCAGCATGTCTGCCTTGCAGAAGAAGCAGACTTGAGGGTGGTGGTAGCAGAATAGTTAATTGTGTCTACCCTAGGGCTGAGCAACGTGGGAAACGGAGAACTTGGAAGAAAGTGTAAGCAGCCTAATCTCTATTCTCATGACCACAGGGCATGGAGGGCCAGCTCTCTAGTGTTTAGAGGAAAACCTCCACAGTTGTGTGAGATAAGGTTACTGCCAAATACACATTTCTCCAGCTCTCTCCATAATCGACCTCCATTAAAATGCTAATATAAAGCTCTCTCCTAACTGAGCCTGGCTCCTCACTATGCAGTTAAAGAATGCCTATCTTTAAGAGCAGTCAGATTCTATTGTCCCTTCGGTCTCTTAAAGGTCTCAAACACTTGTGTGCCGCGTTCCCCAGGGAGCTCAGGCTGTCCGAGCTTCACACACTGTCCATGCCCATGCATGCGCTAACTCTAGGTTTGCAGGCCTCATCACTGCATAGCTCCATTGTTAAATAAACTCCAGAGTGCTTTTCTCCCACGTTGGAGATCAATCCCCATGCCTCCCTTTCCTCTCTCCTTAATTCTATAGTTATGTGGTTGTCTCCTCAGGACCCCACAGAGCAAGAGCTACAAATGGAAAGGTGAACCCCGGACAAGAACTAACTGAGGTGTTGATGTTGGAATGACTTATTTTAACCTTAGTTCAGGGACTGGGGTGAGTCCTACTGGCCTAGCAGTTAGGTGCTGGGTTGCTAACCGCAAGGTCACCAGCTCAAAACCATCCGCTTCTCCTCAGGAGAAAGACAAGGCCTTCTACTCTTATAAAGGGAGACAGTCTGAGAAACTCACAGGAGGTCGTTCTACCCTTGTCCTGTGGGGTCGCCGTGAGTCAGCACTGAGTCCGTGGCAGTGAGTTTGGTTGGGGACTAAGATGTGGCACCAGAGTTAAACTACAAGGCAGCTGCACAAGAGTTGTGGCAAATATCACCCTGTATGGAAGCCCGTGTGCCTCCAAAGCCACTCGGAGAAAAAGGTAAGAGGGTTAAGATGATTGATGGCAAGTACGGCGGAGCAGCTGTTGAGGTCTACTGAGACTAACAGAGAAACCAAGGAGGGATTACAGAGAAAGCCTGTGACAACTTGCCAAACACAAGAACTGCTGAGAAATAGTTAAAGAACAATGTTGGGGCACCAGAATGCAGGCAGAGACAAAAACAAAGTGAGCTTCCTGGGGCCCGCGAGGAAGTCCCCTACCTGGGACTGAAATCTCTAGCTCCCATGAAGCCATGCTTTTTCTTTGTGTCCCTTTCAAAGATGGGCTGCTTCTCACAAGGAAGGAGGTAAATATTCACTCTCTGCTATAAATCCTGTTTAAAAAGACCCCTTTGTAAAAAAAATAAATAAATAAAATAAAAAGACCCCTTTGGTTGGAAACTGTGGCTTTTATGTTTGCTGTTCTACAGCAAAAGGAGAACGCCTGTGCATGAGAGTCCCAGATGACGTTTCATAAAACGAATGAACTGCATGTCCCACGAGCCTTCACTTCTCCTCCTGACCGAGCCACATTCCGGCTCTTGCAGGGCACGTGTAGGCCGGCTGTGGAGGAGTGACAAGGAAGTCTCCCTGTCCCAGGGCAAGAATGAGGAGGCTGGGAGCATGCTGTGGTGCAGTGCCTCTAAAGCAGCGGCTCTCAGCCTGGGGGTCGCGACCCCTTCCCAGGGGCCGTCCGATTCATCACAGTAGCAAAATGACAGTGATGAAGTAGCAACGAAAATTATAATGTTATGGTTGGGGGTTCACCACCACATGAGGAACTGTATTAAAGGATTGCGGAATGAGGAAGGTTGAGAACCACTGCTCTGAAGAATAAGGGGAATTCTCTTAACTGTTCGGTTTCTAGGGTGGTACACCTCGGTTCTTGCTTCGGCAAAGCTGAAAGAATTCACGCAGCAGAAACGCTTTTGTAATCCAAGTGACTCTGATGAGGGAAAGGGACGTTTCAGGTATGACAGTCTCTAAAAGTACGTGCTGTTTTGGACAGCATACAAGGCTGTGCGGGAACCAGGGAACCACGCAGGAGTTAGCAACTGAATTGAAATAAACACATGGAAAGAATACCGGAACAGGAGCTCGAAACCAGGTGTGCAGAACCAGGAAATGCCCAGAGGCAAGAGGGCCAGTGCCCAGCTGGCATGTGGGCATCTGCATGCAGGAGAGATTCCCACCCTGCGCTAGCAGAGCACACCTGAAAGAAGAGGCCGAGGCTGGCTGCAGCTGGCTTTTCCCTCCACTGGCTGGGGAGCCGTGGTTGTGGGTATTGTCTGATCTTACTGGCTGTGATTAAGCACACCTGTGTGATGTCATGTGCTTAAGTCGTGGCCAGGTTTAACTTCACCTGCGCCTAGGTGACTTGTGTCTGCGCAAGCTTAGTTATGGATTTTCCCACAGGTATCTAATTAGTGTGTCTGATTCTCTGAAACTCCTTGGTGTGGCCCTGCCTGGCGATTTCCACTAGGACAGGCATCTGAGGGAGACAACCCCCCTCACCCCTTTATCCCTATTCTAGCTACCTTCCATTAACTATAGGCAGTCTCTGGGTTAGGAATGCCCAACTTCTGTCCAACCCTTAATTATGAACCAACCCTGTGAAGCTTATATTAAAACTTTGGGGTACATACAATGGTTCACACTAATAAGTGGGTGTTACTTTGTGGCACACATAAAAACATCATCCTGAATCTGGCTAGACCAGAGCATGTACACCGGTACAGTTAAGACCTGGAAACACAGGGAATCCAGAACATATAAACCCCTCAGCACTAATATTAAGCGTAGCCATACCAAGAGGGGAAGGGGAAGGTGGGGAGAGAAAGAGGGAACCAGTCAATGATCAACATATAACTCCCTCCCAAGGGGGTGAACAGAAAAGTGGGTGAAGGAAGAAAGTGGTTGATGTAAGACATGAAAAAAACAAAACAAAAACACATTATCAAGGGTTCATGGGAGTGGAGAGGGGCAGGAAAAATGAGTGATACCAAGGGCTCAAGTAGAAAGAAAATGTTTTGAAAACGATGATGGCAAAAAATGTACAAATGTGCTTGAAACAACGGATGGATGCATGAATTGTGATGAGTGTACAAACCCCCAATAAAAGGATTTTTAAAAAATCACCCTGTAATATATCATGTTAAAGAAATTTTAGTATATCTAGGAGTGTTTCTTTTTTATATAACTAAATCATTTTATTGGAAGGAATGTTTCTTTAATACATTCTTATGCATGAAAAGATATCCTATGTACTATGCACCTCACTGCGAGTGAACTCTGACTCACAGCGACCCTATAGGACAGGGTAGAACCGATCCTCTGGTTTTCCGAGACTGTCACTCTTTACTGGAGCAGAAACCCTCATCTTTTTCCCTCAGAGGGGTTTTGGGGCTTTGAACTGCTGACCTTGAGGTTAATAGTCCACCATGTAAATACTGCACCACAGGGCTCTTACTCCCACAAGAGTTAGTCTTGGAAACCCACAGGGCAGTTCTACCCTATCCTACATGGTCACTGTGAGTCAGAATTGACTCAGTGGCACTGAGTTTTCTTATATACTATATAAGACAAACATTTGACTAACATTAGATATGAATTGGACTTAATGTTCCAATTTATGTACAAATTAGACTTAAAGATAGATTTAGGAACAGAAATCATTTGTAATCCAGAGACTGCCTATAGCTTTGAACTCACGTAGCTTCATGAGCCTGTGGCTTTTGTTTCTTTGTTATTAAAATAATAATAATAATAACCGTTTAGTAGAGTATGAGCCTAGCAGGAAGATGATAGGATCTGGTTATGATTAACCTTAAAAAAGGCTTTCTGCAGGTTTTTCTTCTTTCAACATTTTAAACGTCAAAATTCCTTTCATTAAAAAAATCCAAACACCTAGGGTATGTAAACATGAGGTCTCTGTAGAGTAATTCAACTAGCTGTATAGTCCTTCTTGTATCCACCTATTTTTGTGTGCATACAGAACCATCAAGTGGATTATGTGTGCAGTTGGAATCAACATATATAGACATATATGAAGGTTTTGATAGAACGCTTCATTAGCAAACTGGCAAAGTAACTTAAATGGAAACGGAGTCAAGAGCACAAGAAAAATCTGAAGCATTAAAAAACTCAGGGACCTTCAAGCTAGCTGAACTGCTTAGATTCAACCAAAGCCATTGGACCCTTGTGGGGTACTGGGTTACCTGTCGGACTGCTAACCACAAGGTCAGCAGTTCGATATCACCAGCCAGATTCATGGGAAAAGGATGAGGCTTTGAACGCCGGTAAAAAGTTACAGTCTCTAAAACCCACAGCGGCTGTTCTATCCTTCCCTAAAAGATTGCCAAGAGTCAGAACTGTTTTTGTTTGTTTGTTGTGTCTGAATTTGAGCAGCTGAACTAGGATAAGGCTGTCCTGCGGTTTCCAAAAGTCCTAACAAGGGGGTTGGTTATGAACCTAGGACCCCAGATGAAAAAGGGGAAAGGGACTTGAAAGCAAAACTGGGAGGAGATGCTCCACGTGGGCTGCGGTCCTTCCCTCTGGCTTTGGTGGGCCAGGCACTATGTACGCACACAGTCAATGCAAAGGCTTAACTGACTTATGCCCACGAGCTGCCTGCCTAGAAACACACCAGCCATCTGTTGGGCTTTTAAAAAATCATTTTATTGGGGGCTCGTACAACTCTTATCACAATCCACACATCCATCCATTGTGCAGCCATCTGGTTTGACCTTGAAGATGAAAGTCAAATGCTAAGGAAAATGAAACAGGGCAGTAGGTGTCTAGTACCTTCATGACTTCTGCGAGGAGCTGTCCCAGTGATGGCCTAACTACCTCAAGCCTTCAGGTAAGTGGTGGAATCAAGCATTAATATATAGGTAACAGTCCCCAAATATTAAAAAAAAAAAAGAGTATAAGGAAGGACCTTATGTATAAGGAAATAAACAAGGAAAGACCTTATTTATAAAAGCAATAATAACTCAAAATGCTCAAGAATAAATGTACAAAACTAAGCAAGAATTCAATGCCATCAAGTCAGTGCCGGCTGATAGGGACCCTACAGCCCAGAGGACAGGGTAGACCCGCCCCTGTGAGGTTCCGAGGCTGTAACTGTCTTTCTGCTGAGCCTCTAGCAGTGTTTCCCCAAATGGACGATACCACCCCTTGGGAGGGGGCGCTGGGACAACTCACGATGGCTGCAAAAGCAGCTCTCGACACTTTATCTTGGATTGTGGGTGACGGTTAAAGAACAAAATAAAATTGGGGAACCTATGATCTGTATGAAGAAAAAGGGGTCCTGGTGATGTAGTGAGCTACAGGTTAGGATGTTAACTATGAGATCAGTAGATCAAATCTACCAGCTACTCCTCAAGAGAAAATGAGGCTTTCTGCTTCTGTAAAGCTTTATAGCCTCAAAAACCTAAAGGGACAGTTCGGCTTTGTCTTATTGGTTGGCTGTGTCAGAACAGACTTGATGGCAGTAGGCTAGGTTTTCCTTTCAGTTTCTAAGATGAAACTCTAAAATGCTTCATAGGAACATAGAACCAAAGACATGAACAGATGGAAAGGCATCCCATGACATGGACAGCCCAACAAGCTCAAGCTGTCAGTCCTCTGCAAATCAACTCACATGAAGGCCCTGGTGGCACACTGCGACGAGCAACTGGCCGCTAGCCCAAAGGTCATGGGTCAAACCCTGAAGCTGCCCTGTGGGAGGAAGGAGTGGCAGTCTGCTGTCATAAAGATTTCAGCTTTGGAAACCCTCTGGGGACATTCTAGTCTGTACTATAAGGTCGCTGTGAGTCTGGATCAACTGTGGACAGTGGTGGGCTTGGTGTCTGGTTGGCTAAGTTAACGTAAGACTTCATGCTATTCCAGCAAAAACACCAAGGGGACGACTATGGAGTGGACGAAACGAAATAACTAATTCTAAAGTTCTTAACAAAGACAATCCTCGAGGAAATATAAATTAGAGGGAGGAGTAGTCTGCCAGATACCACATCATTTTACAGAGCTCGAGTATTTAAAACACAACCTCATGAGTAGAGTGTGAGGTATATAAAGCAGAAGAGAAAGGTCAGACATAGACACAAATACGTGCAGAAGTCGGGTAGGTTGGCATTTTAATCACAGAGGGGGAGGAGTCGGACTACAAAGCTGCTTGGGCGAGTGCACAGTCATCTGGGGAAGAAATGATGTCATCACAGACCACAGACCAAAATAAATTCCAAACGAATCAGGCATGTAAAAGGGTATTGGGATTATTTTTTTTACAAAATGGAAAAGAAATTCTGAACAATGTCATGGAGAAGCTCTTTCTCAGTATGGCACAGAATCCAGAAGCCCTAAGCACAGTGGTTTAAACTGGTCAGTTAAGTCACTCATGGAGCTGGGGAGACATTACCACACAGAGAACAGTTGCTATTGGAGAGTCTATGTTTCCCAAAACTGGGAAAACAACAATCTCCATTAAGCCAAAACAGGCAGCAAGCACACTAGATATCGGATAGTATAACACATGACAAAGTAATAATTTATAAATTATCAAGAGTTCATGAGGGAGAGGGGACAGGGAGGGAGGGGAAAATGAGGAACTGATATCAAAGGCTCAAGCAGAAAGCAAATGTTTTGAGAATGATGATGGCAACAAATGTACAAATATGTGGGGAAAAACAACAAATGTACAAATGTGCTTGACACAATGGATGTCTGTATGGATTATGATAAGAGTTGTACGATCCCCTAATAAAATGATTAAAAAAAATACCATTTGCAATCCTGACAGACATAGAGGTTATTTTTTCTAATAGGTAAACAAGATACCCAGATTATTCACCAAGCGTGCACTGTGACAAAACTCACTCAGAAGAGAAATACACATTACAGTTGCACAGAAATGAAATATTTCATCTTTCCTATTGGCAACATGCAAGTCTGAGAGCATATCCTGTTATAGGCGGGGTCACACAGTTCCTAGTTCCTTTCGTGCAGTGAATATAAACGTGGGGATATAAATGGACTCACTCACTCTCTGACTCACTCACTCTCTGGCAGTCTGTTGACAGTTACCACAATTATAAATACTTACGGATTCTCAGAACAACTTGATTACTAAGAATTCATCCTACACTTAATCATATGCATAAAGAATATTTATTACAGCAGTTAAGACTGAAAATTTACCAAAAATCGAAATGACAGCCTGACTAGGTATTCCAACAGGTGTTGAATAATGGGGGCATATCTGTACAATGGAATTGGCACCCTGGTAGTGCAATGGTTAGGAGATGGGCTGCTAATTAATCGCAAGGTCAGCAGTTTGAAACCAGCAGCTGCTCTGCAAGAGATGGACAAGGCTTTATACTCCTCCAAAAGGTTACAGTC
The DNA here is from genome assembly GCF_050624435.1 of Tenrec ecaudatus. Taxonomy (NCBI): domain Eukaryota; kingdom Metazoa; phylum Chordata; class Mammalia; order Afrosoricida; family Tenrecidae; genus Tenrec; species Tenrec ecaudatus. Next base: position 131,862,405 of record NC_134541.1, read on the forward strand.
TCAGAAACCCACAGAGGCAGTTCTCGTCGTAAAAAGTCACTATGAGTCGGCACCGACTCCCATGGCAGTGAGAGCTTATACACTGGACTATAATGCTCATTCAAAGATGGAGGCAGCTCTATTTGCACCAACATGAAGCAAACTAAGATATAGGAAACTGGTAAGAGGCAGAAGTGTAGAGTGGTTTAAAACCACCTGCATTTTTATGTTTTTAGTATGTCATGGACCTATATGCTCCTATATATACAGCGAATATAGTAATATAAAGACATACAAGCATCATTAGGCAGCGGGGGAAATGGGAAGTAGGAGAGAACGTAACTTCATTACACCCTTATGTGCTTTTTAAATTTTGTATCATGTCATTCCAAAACCGAATGCGGTAATTTTAAGCACAAGTAAATAAAATCACATGGTCTTGGATATTGCTTCACTTTGTAGGAGTGACACAGGAGCCTTCCACCATGTACCTAATCCCAAGTGGCCAAAGGGCTAGGAATGAAGCACCAAAGGGCTCGAGAGGGCATCCCTGCTCGGCAGTCCCACAACACTTCCCTCTTTCCTTCCTCCTAGCGCAAACATCGCTTCTTCCACTCACCTGTTGACGGCGTTCCTCAAACTCTTTCTGTATAGTTTCTACCACAGCCACGGCCTCTTCTCCGCTTTCCGGGCGATGCTCTCTCACCCAGGTCTGCAACTCTGCAGGCAGGATGGTCAGGAACTGCTCCAGCACCAGCAGCTCCAGAATCTGCTCCTTGGTGTGCAGCTCTGGTCTCAGCCACTCACAGCAGAGCACCCGGAGTTGGCTGAGAGCCTCCCGGGGTCCGGCTGCCTCGTGGTAGCGGAAGTGCTTAAAGCGCTGGTGGAAAGTCTCAAAGGTTGGTGGATTGTTGTACTCTGGCATCCAGGTGCCGTCGTCGTCATCTTCTTCCACCTTCACTATTAAGAGGTCTTCCTGCTCCTGCGAAGTTTGAACTGGAGAGTCTAAGTCTATAATTTCCTGGGAGCCTGTCATTATCATTCCAACTCAGAATGCGCAATTATCTCTGGAGATGTCTAAGATCTTCGGACCGGCACCTTCAACAGCGGTTGGTCAACCTACGGATATAATGGAAATCGCGATCAGCACAGCGAGATGACAACGTGATCACCGGCACGCAACTGAGTAATTTACCCTAAAAAATGGTCTACCAGGCACTCATCATTCATTCCACCCACAAAATGATTACTAATAGATATTACTTCCGACATGTACACAATTAACAAGAGCTATAAACATGTGCCATTCAGCCCAAACCACAGCACACCTTCATGAGACGAAGAACATTTAAATATCAGATAAATAATAAAACAAGACTTACTAACTAATCCAGATGCGGCCGCTTCTTCCCGCTACAGTAAGTCAACTTAAGTCAGAGCGGGGGTCAGAAACGTTACCGCGCTCAACACTGGCTCATTCCTTCCACCCCCCGAGCCTCACAGAGGAACCAGAACCTTCATGGGTCCCGGAGAGAAGCAGGCAGCGAGGTACAGGCTTGGACCTGAATTCCTTGAATCCAGGCACGGACTCAGGCCCACTTCCCCCCCGGCCCAGTTCCGAAGAACCTTCCTGGAAAATCAGACTCCACGTAGGAGAAGAATCGCTCAAATTCGGAGAGAAAAACCGCAGCCGACACTTCTCAGCGCCACTTCCTCGCCGGAAGTAAGCAAGTCCAATCCTGGCCTGGCCAACTGGGTTGAGCCCTAACTCCCACCCCCGAGAGCACTTCCGCGTCCTCTCTAGGAAGCCCGGAGGTCTTCGTCTCGCTGTGAATGAGCGCCACCACTCGGCCACGCCCCGGAAGGGCAGCGTGCTCCAATCAGCGGGGAGCTGGGACCAGGCTTGGCAGCCTACCTGCTGGAACGGCGTCCTTTCAGGGTCCACCCAAGCCACACGGGGTCTGCGTCACTACAGCGGATAAAGAAAACTTTTCAATTTTATTCAAGACAATGCCATTTAACCATATTCCGAGATCATTCCCTTTCCTTGTAGTGGAGGCGGGGGGCGGGGCCTCCGGGTCTGCCAAGGCTGGCAGGAGTATTACATTAGTTGCTGGTGTCTGATTGGCCGTGTAAATTGCACCTGTGCCACTGAGTCAGTTCGGACCCATAGCGACCTCTATAAAGCAACAGAACACTGCCGGGTCCCGCCCCATCCTCAAAACTGCTCATAGGTTTGAGCACATTGTGTCAATCCATCTTGATGAGGACCTTGCTCGTTTCCACCGCCCCTCCACTTTAGGAGCATGATGTCCTTCTACACTGTCCCTCCAAAATATGTAAGGCGAAGTCTCGTCATCTTGGTCTCTAAGGAGCATTCTGGCTATACTTTTACCAAAACAGATATTTTAGTTGTTGATCTTTTGGCACTCCATAGTTTTATTGACTCTGTATTCGACGGTATGATTCATAGCAAACTACAGACAGCCTTGCAGAGAATGGGAAGTCCAGAACATCTCATTGTGCTCACGCAGAACCTGTACACGAATCAAGAGGCAGTACCTGGTGTACCCAGAACAAGGGACCACCACATGGTTTCAAATCAGGAAAGGCGTGTGTCGCCCTGTGTCCTCAACCTGTATGCTGGGCAAATCATCAGAGAAGCTGGGTTATATGAAGAAGAATGTGGCACCAGGATTGGAGAGAAGCTTGACAATCTACGACCTACAGACGACACAACCTTGCTTGCTGAAAGTGAGGATGACTTGTAAAACTTGCTGAGGAAGATCCAAGTTGGCAGCCTTCTGTATGGGTGACAACTCAATGTCAAGAAACCCCACATCCTCACTACTGGCTCGATAGGCAACAGCATGATCAATGGGAAGAAGATTGGAGTCGAGGGTTTGTCGAAGATTTCATTTTACTTGGATCCACAATCGAAGCTCAAGGAGGCAGCATTCAGCATTCAAGAGAGAAAACGCGTGTCGCATTGGATACATCTGCACAAGACCTCTTTAAAGCGTTGGAAAGGAAAGCTGTTCTTTTGAGGTCTATGGCGCGCCTGACCCAAGCCACGGTATCTTCCATCATTTTCTATGCTTGTGCCAGTTGAACACTGAAGAAGTAATACCGAAAAAGAATCGATGCAACCTCTCAAAGTTAACGGGCATCGAGTCAGTTCTGACTCAGAGCCACCCGTGTAGCACTGGGCAGAACTGTCCCTGTGGGTTTCTGAGACTGTAACTTTTTACGGGAGTGGAAAGCCCCATCTTTCTCCCCGGAAAAGCAACTTAGTAATACATTATTCGAAGTAGGTGAGTCCCTTTTGTGAAAAGCTAACGCTCATCTTTAATTGTGGACCGTGCGGGTTTTTTCAGCCCAACTCACCCACTCTCCATTGTCTGTTCCCCTCTCCAACCATTCCTACCTCTTTATCACTTACCTTACCACGTCCACAATGCAGTTAACGCACTCAGTCCGTAATCTCCCTTCAGACCCGCAAGGCACAAGAACCAGAGGTTCCCGGGACTACACCTCCCATAAAGGACCGCGAGACACACGCCTGCTAGCCAATCCTGGCACGAGTCCTTTCAGCGTCCTGCCAGCCTATCACAATGCAGCAAGACAAGGAGGCGGGACGGCGGCCCTTCATCCTGAAATGTCAGCAGGATGTGGTGCAGGATGGAGAGAGTGCTGGCAGAAACCCGCGCATTGATGCAGAGATGGGAGTCGTTCTGGCCAGGCTCCTTTAACCAAGAGGATTCCCATTCCTAATAATCTCTCATTTTCAGAAGGTGACTCGATTTTTCCAAGTCCTTTGCTGTCTACAAAGCTGTTGGATAGAACAAGATTTACTATCCCACTCACACGAAAATGAGGCTCAGAGAAACACAGGCTATGGAATTTTGGGACCAGCAGACAGATGAACTGGTAACTATAAGCGACTTTTCAGGGTGCCTAAAATCAAGCCACTAATCTGTCAGCTTGTCATACTTTGGTGGGCTGTATGTTACAGCGATGGACGCTGTAGCACCTGTATTTCAAATACAGGATTGTCCATGGTGGACAGGTTACAGCAAAGTCTCGAGACTAAAACAAACTAGGAAGAAAGAACAGGCTGTTCGCTTCTGAGGGATTAGCCACAGGCGCCCTTAGGAACGACTAGCAGTGCAATGTGGTCTGGTACAGGGCCGAAAGGTGAGCCCTCAGTTTGGAAGGCATCCCAAATATGACAGAGTAGGTAGACCTTCGTGTGGACGGAACAAAGCTTGCAGGACATTCCTTTGTTGTTGAGAAGGAACAGCTATAAACCATCAAATGTGCACTCTATGAACCATATACGAGTCTAAGAAGTATCCATAGAGGAAAACTTGAAGTTGTCAAAAATTAAATGGAACATTTAAAAGATCGATGAAGCCAACTGTTGAGCTGAAATCGACCAGACAAAAGCACATGGCTGACTATAAGAATGATCATTTCGCCAGGAAAGTCTAGTGGTATTCATCACCAAAAAGAACATTTCAATCTCTATCTTGAAGTTGTTGTTAGGGGTGCCAGGGAGTCAGTTCTGACTTGGCATGACCCCACGTCCCTCCAAGAGAATGACATATCCCTTGGTCCTGCACCATCCTCACAACTGTTCCTATGTCTGAGCACATCGCTGCATCCATCTTGTCGAAGGCCTTCCTCTTTTTACCAAGCATGATGTCCTTCTCTAGGGACTGGCCTCTCCTGACCACGTGTCTACACTATGTGAGAGGAAGTTTTGCCATTCTTTTTTTAAATCAGTTTACTGGGGGCGCATACAGCTCTTATCACCATCCGTCCATCCATCCATCCATCCATCCATCCATCCATCCATCCATCCATCCATCCATTGTGTCAAGCACATTTCTACATATGTTACATATGTTGCCATCAAAATCTTCAAAACATTTTCTTTCTACTTGAGCCCTTGATAGCAGCTCATTTCCCACCTCGCCCAGTTTTGCCATTCTTGCCCCTACGGAGCAAGAGTTCCTTCCAAAGTGGATTTCTCGGTTCTTTTGGCAGGACTTTCAACATTCGCTGCCAGCACCTTAATTCAAATACATCCGATTTTCTTTGATCTTCCTCATTCAGTGTCCAACTTGCACATGCATCGCAGTAATCGAAAATACTATGGTTTGGGTCAGGTGCACCTTAGTCCTCGAAGTAACATCCTTGCTTTTCAACACATGAAAGAGGACTGTGCAGCAGATCTACTGAATGCAACACATATTTTGATCTCTCGACTGCTGCCTCCATGGGCATAACTGGGATCCCAGTAAGACAAAATCCTTGACAACTTCAACCTGTTCTCCATTTATCTCCATTCAATTATTGGCTCAGTTGTGAGGATTTGGGTTTTCTGGAATTGTAATTGCAATCTCTGATCTTCCTCAGTACATGCTTCAAGTTCTCCTTACTTTCGGCAAGCAAGGTTGTGTCATCTGCTTAAGAGAGGTTGTTAGTTAGCCTCCCCCAATCCTGAGCCCGAGTTTTTCTTCATATGCTCCAGTTCCTCTGATGATTTGCTCAGCATACAGCTAGAATAGGTTTGGTGAGAGGTAACCCTTTAGCACACCTTTCCTGATGTTAAGCCACGCCCTATTCCCTTGTTCTGTTTGCACAACTGACTCTTGATCCACGTACAGGTTCTGTATGAGCACAATGAATTATAATCTTGAAGTTACAAGACAACAATACAACTATTTTTTAAATACTGAGTTTTATTTCACATGTCTATTTTTGTCTCCCCACCATTTCCATTTGTCTGACCACTGCTCCTACACTGTCCTAGCATAACATTCCATACATACTTAGAACCAAGCAGAGGGTGGAGTTCCATCTTTACAAACTAAACAGGCATTTTAGACAACACATTCTTGGCAAAGGAACCTGGACAACATGTATCAGACACGGTAGGGAAAGTTCTCACTCTGCATGATAAAAAAAGGATGGCTAGATAGCAACTGTTACAGAAATGAAATAAGATGGAAAATTTTAACAAACTGTTCAAACTATTTTCTTAAAAAGACTTCCCCCACTGCCAGAAATCTTGAATAGCCTCCTGGTCAGTCATCTGGAAGGAATTCTTCACATAATCGATGAATTTGGCTTCCACTTTAGGAAGATAACCACCCTTTTCTATACTTGCTTGCATTTTTGCTTTAATGTCTTCTACAGACCTAGGGACTTTCAGTGTTTTCGGAGTTTTTTCCTGTTTTTTGAAGGATTCTTGACCTTTGGATCTTGGTGTTGATGGTTTTGAGTCTTTTCCATTCTGGTTTGATGTTTGTGCATTTTTGGCTGGAGTATCCCATACAGATTTCTTCACGGGAGCTTTTTCTTCAGTTTCATCGTCATCAAAATCATCATCTTCATCATCATCGTCATCGGCATCATCTTCTTCATCAGCAGCAAGTTTTACCTTTTTCTGTGGAACCTGGTTCCCGCTTGTGGGGCAGACCTCTTTCCTGATATACTTAGAAGCGTCACATCCTCCTCCTCTTTATCCTCTGACTCTGCATCTTCTTCCACAGCTACTACATGCTGTCCACTACCATGCACAGGCCCTGAGCCACACTTCCACCGTAAGACCACTGGTGGTGTTATTTCAAAGCCCCCAAGGGAGACCGGTGGCTGGACAGACATTTTCAAAGTTGCCAATGTTACTTTAATTGGACTGCCTTCATAATTCATGCTTCTGCTTCAACAACATGCAGCTCATCCTTTGCCCCAGCACCTAAGCTGACTGTTCTTAAAGATAACTGGTGCTCATTTTCAACATTATCAACCTTAAAGTGATCATCTTTGTTGGCCTTTAGTTCACAACCGAAAAGATAGTTTGGGGGCCTCAGGGGGCTCATGTTCATGTCCATTGAATCTTCCATGGGGCGGTGACACACACTTCAGTGAGAGAAACGGAAAACGGAGGTAAACCACTGCCATCGCTACACACGGCAGCGCAGGACAGAATCACACCAGGGAAAAAAAGTAACAATACACCTATTATTCAAATGCACCAACCACTAAAACCGATGAGAACAAATGGTATAAATCTATCAAATTCTTCCATCTGAAATTGCTCGAACATGCAGTCCAAATATATTGATAATTACTGGTGATTCAATATGAACGTTCTGCTGGAAATAAGAGACCTGTGAGAATACCTGAGCCTGATCTGGAGCCACTGAGGCTCAGGTTATTTCAGCAGGCACTGGTAGTGTACATTATGAAAGAATCTTCCCCGTATGAAAGGGTTTGCACCTACATCTATGTAATCATCTTTCTCAGTCCATTTATCTAATTTGGCTCTAATATTTTCCTGGGGGATGGAACTTACTCCCCTTATGTCAGAAACCATCTCCTTAGGTTTAGTCCCAGTTGACTGAAATAGAAATTTACCAGATTGTATTCACAATACTTTAAAGAAGTAGATGCAGCTATTTCATAATTAGCTTATTCTCTGTGGGGAACGATTTATTTGGAAATCCTACCTGTTGTTGTGACTGATGAGAAGGTTCATACATTAAAGTACGCTTTCTGTTCTTACTGGTTTTCCCTCATGTATTCAACGTGCTCGGTAAAGTAGAGGGGTGGTGAAAAGGAGGAAGACTCTCGACAAGATGGACTGACACAGTGGCTGCAACAATGAGCTCACACACAGGAACAACTGGGAGGATGGTGCAGGGCCAGCTGGTGTTTCATCCTCTTGTACATATAGGGTCGCCATGAGTCGGCATTGACTCCACTGGCACCTGACAACACGCGGGTATACATCATATATACATACATGTACATATATATGTATATATGTACATGTATACTCCCATAGATGAGAAAAGTTCTTTCAATTACTCATTTTATTCCCCCCCTTTCTTTTAAATCATTTTATTGGGGGCTCATACAACTCTTATCACAATCTATGCATACATCAATTGCATAAAGCACATTTGTACATTTGCTGCCCTCATCATTCTCAAAACTTTTGCTCTCCATGTAAGCCCCTGGCATCAGCTCCTCATTTGTCCCCCTTCCTTTATGCTCCCCCCTCCCACATAACCCTTGATAATTTATCAATTATTTTGTTTTTCTTTTTAAAATTACTCTTCTTAGTGCTTCTCAAACTATCTGAGGTGAAGGACCAGTTTTTCATTTTCCAAACTGTATAATTTATAATATATATATATATGTTTGAGAGATATACTCAACTCATTCACTCTCACTGTCACTGAGTCAATGCCCACACACAGTGACCGTACCGTGCAGGGTAGAACTGCCCCTGTGAGTTTTTGAAACTGTAACTCTTTCCAAAACCAAAATCAAACTCGCTGCCCTGGAGTCAATGCTGACTCATAGCGACCCCCTATGGGCTTCCGGGACCATAACTCTTCATAGGAGTAGAAAACCCTGTCTTTCGCCCCTGGAGCTGCTGGTGGTTTCGAACTGCTCATCTTTGTCCGCAGCCCAACTTGTAACCACTACGCCACAGGAGCTTCTCAGACAGTGAATGGGTATTCTAATTTTTAATTACTGGATTCAATAAGCATAAACTTACTGTGAAATTGTTGTCAAGTTTCTAAAAGCCTATGATTCAGTTTAGTCCTTAACCTTCAACAGTAGTAAACAGCCCTTGGCCCAGGGCTGGCCAGCTGGCACGTTTTGAGTAACCCTGAGCAATTTCAATCGTCTGTCATTGTTGGGTAGTCCATTTGAGAACTGAGTTTCACAGTGGGCCTATGTTGGGTGCTTCAACTCTTCTATTGAAAAACAAAACAAAAACCACACCCAACAAACAAAACCCAAACATGATGCTAGCAAGTCAACTACTATCCCTGGTGACTTCAAGTGTGACAGCCACTGGGAGTGGGGCTCCAACCATCAACCTGGTGGTCTGTAGTGGGGCACAAATTGTTTGCACCACCTGAACGCTTCTATATGCGTGACCTAATTGGGCTGTTTGAATATCTCTGCAGGATAAAAAGCAGTCACCTCCACTCTCCATATATATAGAATTACAAGCATGGCTTGAGTGATGACATTTTTACATGTCATCACCAAATCGATGAAGGACTCCTAGTGGTGTGGTCGGTTTCAAGGTGGGCTGCTGACCACAAGGCCAGCAGCTGGGAACCACCAGCAGTTCTGTGGGAGAAAGGAGGAGGCAGGCTCTCCGTTCCCATAGAGATCCAGAGCCTCTATTGCCTCGGACACCCACAGGGCCCATTCTACTCTGTCTTACAGTCAGAATTGACTCACTGGTAGTGAGATTTATTTTGGTTTGTACAAACTTGTGCCTCAGAATTTGACCTGCTGGCTGAAGAAATAGGCAACAGGGCATTCTCCCTTAAATTGTCCCTGCTCTCCTGTTTCTCTCTTATGGTAACCAGCGCTCCACTACCCTACCTCCCAACACAAGCACCCTAAGGGCAGGCACCACAGCAGTGGGTGCTCTGTAAGTATTGGACAGTTGATGACTGAAGACCTACTGTGTGCCCTGCACTGGGCCAGGGAGGTGCTGTGGCACATGATTACCATAAAAAAAGCAAACTCATGACCACCAAGTCCACCAGTGCCCCTGTGGCTTTCCGAGACTAACTCTTTATGGGAGTAGAAAGCCTCGCCTTTCTCCCTTGGAGGGGCTGGTGGTTTCAAACTGCTGTCTTCACGGATAGCCGCTCGACGCATAATCACTACGCCACCAGGCCTCTTGCTACACACTAATCATACATATACACTAACCATAATGTAAAATCCGATGTCTAGCGGCAGTCGGCGGTGCCTCTTGAATGCATGCATGCATGAACTAGACAGCTTTAGTCAAGAGCAAACAAACAAACGAGGAACGAACACTTGTTAGCAGCAGAAAATCCTAACTGTCTGAACGGGGTGGAAAACGGGCATATTGGGCACCATTCACTTTCTCGCCGCGCCTTGACACTGGGGGGGGGGGGGGGAAGGGGAAGACTCAACTGCGCTTCAATTGACTCACCTTTGTCAAGATCAAAAGTGAGAGCCTTCGACGCAGGTGAAAGGGCTTAGTTTAAAAAAAGAAAAAAAAAATTTTAATTTACCTTTCCCTTCCTAACTTTAATTAGCCAATGACTTTCTAGAGCTACCGGATTGACAGTCACCAGGCTGGCAAGTACCGTAAACCACCGACGTGCGCGCGGGGCTTCCGGGATGCCTAGAGAAGCCCTGTAAGGAGGGGAGGAGGAGGAGGGGGTGGCCGACCCACGCATGATGACGCACTTCCGGCGTGCGTTCCCGGGCGTCGGGGGGCGGAGTGTCACGGGATTCAACGATTTCAAGGCGTCCACTAGGGGGCCCCGGTGGGGCGCGGCGGTTCTGGGGCGGGCGGGGCGTCCCGGCGGGGCGTCCCCGGGCTTTTGGCGGGGTCCCGTCGCTCACGGAGAAGGTCCGCTGGCCCGAGGGCCGCCCGGTGGCCCGGCAGTGACGCTGGGGCAGCAGGCTGGAGGATGGCTGGGAGGCCCGGGGTCCCCGGCCCGGCCCGGCGCGGGGAGGTCTTGATGGTGAAAGTGCAGGCAGAGCCACCCAGGGATCCCAAAGCCGACCGGCCGGGCCGCTGGCAGGACCCGGAGAGCCTTCGGCATAGTTTAGGCAGTTTCGTTACCAGGAGGTGGCGGGGCCGCTCGAGGCGCTGAGCCGGCTCCGGGACTGTGTCGTCGGTGGCTGCGGCCCGAGCTGCGCTCCGAGGAGCAGATCCTGGAGCTGCTGGTGCTGGAGCATCCTGCCCCCGGAGGCCCCGGGCTGGGAGAAGGGAGCGCTCGCGGGGTTCGTACCGCCGGTGAGAAGTGCCAGCCGCCTTCGTGGTGGAAGGATGTGGAGGAGAGGAGGGAGGCGAAGGGGCTGCGATGCGTCTCAGACTTTCTTTCCTTCTGAGATTGTGTTTGATACTTGCGGATATGCTTGCGTTTTCCCTCTCCGTAGGAAACCGAAAAACAGCGATTTCGGCTCCTCGCGACCCTGCAGGACAGGGTAGAACTGCTCCCGTGGGTTTCCGGGACTGTAACTTTTTAAGAGAGTAGAAAGCATCGCCGTTCTTTGCGGAGCGGCTGCTGACCTGGCGAATAGCAGCCCAAGGTGAACCTACTTCCACCAGCAAGGTTCGGGGACAGCAAGGAAAGCCATCCAGGAAATGGTCCTTGAGTGAGAGACCGTGCAGGACAAACTCAATGTAGCTGACTAACCCATTGTAAATCGAGTTAGGACGCTCTTGTCTTGCTAGATAGACTATTTGGGAGAGAGGCTATCAGGATATTTCTACTAAGGAAAGTGGACTTGGTACCCTTCCAGCTACTTAGGCCTGAAGGGCAATCACTCAGCACCTTGAATGAGGCCCCTTTATTTTAACAGTGCAGCAACAACCTCCCCCTCTGGCAGGGCAGAGCGTGAACTACTTACAACTAGTCGGCTCCTAGTGTGTTTGATACAAACTTACAGCAGCAGCAGCAGAAATGTCTGGTCTGGGTTCCTTGCTTTTTTCTTGATGACCTCATCCTTCTCAGTATCACTCCTCCACGAAAACCCAATGAATGATATAAGATGGGCATTCCGATTGGGAGAGAGACCTGTCAATCAGGATAAGCACCAGTTTTAGTAGCTACAAGGTGACCAGTCTTAACTCCCAAGGCCCCCCAGTACTTTGTTGGAAAAACATACCTCGGACAATACCCTTGGTGTCTCTTAGTTTCTAAACAAGAGACCAAGTTGAGAGGCATTGCTCATTCATGCCACTGCAGCACGCTGCTTAGGCTGTCTTTTATATTTTACAACTTCCTGGGTGGTGCAAATGGCTGAGTGCTAAGGACGGAAAGTGGGGGCTGCAGGCCCCTGCAGAAGCGCCTCCGAAGACAGGCCAGGTGATCTGCTTCCCAAAGCTCACAGCCTTGAAGACCCGTGACGGAGCAGTTCTGTCTGCAGTTCTGACTGGGGTGGCATCAGAAACAACTCGACGGCAACAACTGACAAGAATGGACACCAGCATGGATGTGCAGAACCCGAAAGTTGCTGACATTTACCATTAGCATGTAAGTTTTTACAGCAACTTTAGACAAGTAAAATCTTGTAGCCGACA